>NC_064626.1:991282792-992494792 GCF_023864275.1 Schistocerca cancellata
TTTGAACAATATAGCAAGTCCATAAACCACCACTTGTGCACTCACAAAGTTTTTGGAATTGTCCTTAGAACCAGCAATGCTGTTAACCAGTCCCTTGGTGAATTATCAACACATGTGCAAAGACTAACAGTCCCAACTTCTCACATATTGTGCATGTACTATGAACAACAGAAATGTGTGCAGTGAAATGTATGCTTACAAGTTACTTAATTTGATGAACTGGTGTCAATTACAGTTTTATATCATAAGAATTCAATTACAGAGGTACATCATTAAAACATCATTAAAAAACATAAAAATTCAGATAACATTTGTAGTAATACAGGCTTTACAAAAGAATAGAAATAGACAGGCCTTACAAAAGAATCGATATAACATATAGATCAGTGTTACAGGAATTATGACATAAGTAAATACATAAAATGTCAGAATAACTTTTGAAACATCGACTTCACACATGAGCAACAAAACAGAATAAATAATGTCTAAACATCTTTACAAAGTAAATAACATATTATAAACGCAAATTATATTTGAGGATAACAGTATTCCTCATCATAGTGACTGTAGCTTAGTATTAGAAAAATTCTACAACATAAGTCTTATCAGATAAACACATGAAGACAGGAAGAACACAAATACACAAGGTACACAGACACATAGTGGAATAACACAAATGGACAGGTCAGGGTTTGTTTTCAGTGTGACATTTGGTGCTGCAGTCCAACCTAAATCGTCACTTCATAGATGTTTCCTCTTATTTCACTTTTTTTTAATACCATGTCAATGCATTACTTCCAATTCATCACAACTCATTCTCTTATATAGCCTATCCCCTCTTAAGCTAACTTAAATCTACTGAGCTCAGATGCTAAACTAAGGGACGAGGCAATGCAGCAGCACAAAACAATTAACACAAAGAGCAATGACAAAAAACTACAAATTGGCAAAGCAAGCAGAAGTACATCTAAATTAGCAAAGCAAATGCAACATTACAACTAATATAAGGCAATGTGCAGCAAATAAGAAAACCTGGCTTAACAGAGTAATGAAAAGTGAAATTTAATAGCACTATGCCTGGCAAGCAGCAGCAGCAAATGCAATAACTTATATCTAAACATGACAAAGCTCAAGCAGAAAAAATATCACATTAAAGATAGGAAATGTCTAATAACTATGTCAGATCTTAACACTAGAGTGATGCATCACCTTAACTTACACTACTGAAAAGTTACCAGTCATTGACAAAAATTATGTATGCAATTCCTGTGAGGGAAAATGTCTTTTTGTGCTCCCTCGTTTTTTTTAAGTAGATCATAAAGTTATTATTTATTGGATCTGTAGGCATAAAATATCTATATTGGTACATCTATAAAACTTTATTTTAACCAATGCTGCAGTGCAGCCAGAAACTAGATATTAAACAAAATGAGCATATAAATACATAAGACAAGGAGTGAAACGTCATTCACTAGGCAAATGGCGTCTCCAAAGGCAGTAAAAAATCTCTCAACTAGAAAGACAATGGATGTAAAATGTTTCTCATCATTTCATTAGGTATTTTAGTAAATATCATAAATTAAGAGCTCCACAGTGTAATCATATTTTCAAGTTTGAGTGTGTCGTAATTGCGATGCTTTCTACAAAGAAATGTCAATAGCGAGGATAATGGCCTCTTTTTTTTTGGCTTTCTTTTTTCAGGCGGTTGGCACAGCTGGATGCTCACAACGCATTACGTCAAGGTCACTTGGCTTTCTTACCGTAATATTTACGGCAGCAGTTTGCACTACAGTGACAGTCTCATATAAAAAATTTCACAGGTCGAGAATTTGCGTTACAAATGTGTAGAAACTAAATCCTATCAATACAACAGTGTCCAAAAAAATTTCGGTGGCATTGTGATACATTCACACATGTACACACATTTCATAATTCTTAAAGTACGATTCTTGGTTTCCAACATCCTTTTCCACAAATCAGAGTCCCTAACCACTACTCATTATTCATATACATATAAACACGTAATCACATTCCTCATATATGGTAGCATCATCTTATTGATCATAAACATACCTCAACCGGATAATACACATCGTCATCGTAATAATAACATCATAACAGACCAATCACATCTCAAAATCGTCACAGCTTCTTTCAATAATTTCAAGACCTTCAGTAAAGTCATCTACCTCAAACGTACTTCAAAAATCATGCTCCCTTACCAAATACAACATTCAAAGCTCTCATAGTATCACAATGGCTCCGACAAAGTATGAACAGTTCACACAGTGCAAACAAAACACAATTTCATAAGTGTGAAGTTATCAAACTGTGTAATTGCGTAAACATATGTCACTGACGTAGTAAAAAGAATGTTTGTTTTTCTGTCAAATAATCAGATAGCTGTGTAATTCTGTGTTAGAGAAATATGGTACTGATGTGTAAAATTGTATAAGCAAATACCAAATTGGCTAAGGCTCCTTGTGATTGCCAAACACATGGTACACAAAGTAAGCATGTACCCCCCTGAGGATTAATGTATTTACATCCTCAGGTGTTACAGATTACAGCAATGGAATGAAATGTGTCACGGAAAACTTTCTTTGTAATTCAAAAATCTTTAAAAATAAATGTTTTAAGTACAAAATTAATCACTCAAATACGTGTACTGCCGCACTAAATTGTGCGTCGTGTTGTAACATAATCTCTGTCATTACTTAAGGGTAAAAAATATGCCAAGTGTCGTAATTATTGTCGGCCGTAAGCAAAGTTCTGTGGAAGTCAATGTACTTACCTCGTAATAAACAAAAGCGAAATGCTATGCGTATAGCTATCGTAGTTATTACGTACAATTCCGTGATCAAGAAAGCACTACACTGTAATGTATTGTTGTGCAACAAAAAAGGCTGTCTCATTGTAGTTATACCACAAATGTCACTACTAAAACATGTTTTCTTTTCCAGAAGAATTCAGAAAATCTGTGCAGATATAAAGCAGATACAGCACAAAAGCAACAACGTAAATTGTGTGACACGTTAGTAGCGTCGTGATATAATCGTGTAGCTGTCAAAGAAACCAAATACTAAGTCATTTTTAATCTCACAGAAAGTACTTCAAATAAAGAATGTCTTTTCAAGCAAACCAAAATGTTGCATTAAAATCTCATTAGCAGTATATGTTCTAAGTATGTAAGCCTTATAGTCGTTACGTAATCGTGCAACTAAGAAGCAAGAATGTACACACACAGTAACACTGCGTCCTCTGTTCACTATCACAATGCAGTGGTAATTACTCTCTAAATATGTTCCCTAGGTTCTAGATTGGATAGTTAGCTTCAAACCATTGTTGCATGATAACAGTTTCTAAGTGTGACAATGTGTACTAGTAGCGTGAAGTGAAAAATTTTATGGCAAAGATTAAGTTAAAAAGCAGATTATCTTTCAATAAACGGTTTTACATGTGAAATGCGGTGTAATCCTTTACTCTTCCTAGTACGCAGAGCTTCAACTTCACCACAATTATCATGTGGTATACGTCGGGTTCTGTAAGGTCCATTGTAAGTCAGTAAGAATTTGTGACTCAAGTGCTTCTTCTTATGTGACAATGAATGAGCTTTAATGAGAATTTTCTGACCAATATATAATTTCTTCGCATTTGCTTTACCGTGTAGTTTTCTGCTTTTGTCTGCTGCAGATTTTATATTTTTAATAGTCAAAACAATTATGTCTTTGTGTCGAAGTTTAGGTGTATTCGCGAAAGGTACAAGCTCTCTGATTCTGTTCAGTGGTTCTTTAGTCTTCAGTACAAGAATAGGTGGTAAAGCAGTGGAGTCATGAGGCATTTCATTCAGCACATTTTGAAATAAGTGTAAGTATCTGTCCCAATGCTGATGCTTTCTGTGACAATAAAGTCTGCAAAGCTTATTGATTTATTTCATAATCCGTTCAGACGGGTTACAATCTGGTGAGTACAGTGAAATAAAAACAGGTTTGATTTTATGGTTCCGAAGCATGCATGACCAAACAGTAGATCTGAATTGCGGTCCGTTTTCTGAAATGACTTTACTAACGTGTCCAACTTCACGTAAGAAATTTTTAACAAAGGCGTTGGATACAGACCGTCCGGTGGCTTTACGTAACGGAGTTACTAGACTAGAAAGTACGAAAATCCATTCGATTTTCTGACAAGGGGTCCCAAGAGATCAACAGCAGCAAATTCTTTTAATTTAGAAGGAATGATAGGAACCAACGGAGCACGATATGAGACAGTAGATGGTTTAGCCTTTTGACAAAGTTTACAAATAGACAAAACTCTTCGAATTCTCTTTTCCATATTGTTAAAATAACAAGTCGTCCGAAGAATATGATAACATTTTCGTGGACCAAAATGTGCATAGCTGAAATGAATGTACCAAATGAGCTTATGAACAAAATCGTCAGGAATGCAAAGTACCCATAGCTTGTCATCAACAGTGCAGCGTTTGAACAGTATGTTGTTTCTAACCAGATAATAATGCCGAATCTGTGTGTGTGTCTTTTCATGCCATTTACTTTGATATCTTTCCAAATCGGATCTTTATCTTGTTCATGAGCAATGTCCTTTAAAGATGCGGTGATGAAGTTTTCAAAGGCGACTTTCTGAATGTAAAGAATACTGAAATTTTTCTCGAGGTTGCCTTCTGTGTTACTTTTCTCAAGCCCAGCTGGTGCGCGTGACAGTGCGTCCGCAACAGTGTTCTCCTTGCTGGGAATGTACACTATTGTGAAGTGGAATTCTTGCAGAAACAATGCCCAACGGTTTAACCTGTCATGATTTAATTTTGAAGACATAAGAAATTGTAATGCACGATGATCACTGTATACTTTTACGTGCTTACCAGAAAGAAAGAAACGGAATTTTTTAAATGCCCAAACGATAGCTAAAGCTTCTAATTCAGTAACAGAATATATTTTTTCAGATTTTGTTAGCACTCGGCTAAAAAAAAGCAATGGTTTCCTGAACAGTAGTGTCATTTTCTAGGGCTTCTTGAAATAAATGGGCACCAAGACCGACTTTACGAGAATCCGTGCTAAGGCAGAAATCTAGTGACAGATCTGGATGAGCTAGTATTGGCGCGTTAAGTAGCGATTCTTTCAAAGAATTGAATTCCAACTGTTCTTGTTCGTCCCAGTTCCAAATAGTATTTTTTCCAGTGAGAGAACAAAGTTTTGGTGTAACTAGAATTTGCATATTCAGAAAACGACGGTAAAAATTTACGAGACCTAGAAAACTACGGACTTGTTTTTTTGTGGATGGAACTGGAATGGCTCTGAAAGCTTCTAACTTTTCAGGACCCGGCTGAAAGCCTTCAGAAGAAATAATATGTCCCAAAAACCTCACCTTTGACCTACAGAATTCAGACTTTTCCAAGTTAACTGTAATTCCAGATTCTGCAAAAATACGTAACACACTGTTGAGGATGCGATTATGTTGTTCCCATGAGGCTTCTGCTATCAGAAATCGTCCACATACAAGGCGATGGGACGGTTTAAGAAATCAGGTAGTATGGAATTTAGCCCGCGAGTGAACACTGCCGAAGAAATGTTCAAACCAAAAGGAAGTTTCCGAAATTGATAACAAACGACGAAACAAAGGAAAGTTGTGTATTTTATACATTCTGGATGAAGTTCGATCTGATAAAAGCTGGATCTGAGATCAATAGAAGACAACACTTTTACACCATTAAAATTTTGAATTTTCCATCGTTTGCGGCCTGTCTGTTTCAGGAATGATGATAGTATTGATTTGTCTCGAATCTAAGACAAGCCTGATCGATCAATTTTTCTTCTCAACAACATGTAAGGGATTGTTGTATGAGCTTACTGCAGGCTCAATAATGCCCTCGTCAAGCATAGATTGTATTTCTGTTCTTCGCGGTCCCTATAATGTGCTGGAATTATGTATGGTCTAACACAAAATTTAGTATGCTCACGAACACGAAATTGGTATTGGAATCCCTTGATTGTTCCTGTTTTGTGAGTAAAAACTGTGGAATGTGCTCGTAAAATCTCAAAAAGGTCCTGCCTATCAGTGTCATTACAATTCTCAATTGTTTGAATTTTATTCTGAATTAACTCATTAGTGTCAAATACGCTGTCGATATCATCCCTGTCAGTGCTTGAAGAGTGATAGTTAGTGTCTAGTTCCACTGAAAATTCCGAACTGTTGTCTAACAGAAGGTAAAGCCGATTCATTTCCTCGTCATGGTTTGAGAGACAATCTTCAAATTTCAAAGCTTTTGACTTACCTTCTTTCTCTAAACTTATTTCAGCATCGTGGAACTTTAAGATTGCTTTGTATTCATTCAAAAAGTCTACTCCCAATATAATTTCCGTCGACAATAATGGAACAATAAGAAAGTTCATACAGAAGCTGTGGCTATGACAAAAGAATTCTAAGTTGGTTTGTTGGCGTACATCTACACTTTTTCCAACGATTGCACCTTGTAATTTAATCTTACGTAATGGAAGTGTGGGGCAATCGTTCAATTTGTTGCACTAATTACTGAAATGGGACTGCCAGAGTCAAGTACTGCCATAAATTTTACGTTATTTACTGTAGTGTTAATCACAGGATATGCAATGTTGTTATGTTTTACATCGTGTTCCTGGCGTAAGATGTCCCTAATGTCTTCCATTTTTATGTAATTACTAGCCACAGCAGCTACGTCGTCAGCTTCATAAGTCGTTTTGTGGCTACCAGCGGTGTGAGTCATTGCCTATTGTCTCTTTGTTGGCGCGCGTCATTATTGGGATTTGGAGATCTAACTTCTACAAATTCACCTTGTCGAGAGGACCCTGCCCTGTTAGAATCCCGCCAGTTCTGATGAAATTCAGGTCTGTCGTTTTGTCGGTAGTTTACATAGTTTCTTTTTTGTTGGTCATGTGGTGGAGAATTTCTCCCAGAATCGTAACTGTGCAGGGGACCGTTGCATCTGACGCTTTTCTGTCTCCCTTGATAATAATTATTTTGGTTCCCATATTGTCTGTTTCTCTGATTGTCTCTGCGATAGTCATTACCGCGGAGAGGTGCTCTTTCCCTGTAATTATTACTACTCTGCCAACGGTTGTCATACGGGTGGTGTCTGTTTTGGTCACAATTTACATTATAAGACTAGCCTTGTCGTGTCCAGTTATTATTTTTGTCATCGCGGAATTGTGACGGATGTGACCTGTAATTGTTGTGTTCCTGTTTTCACATCCCGCAATTGTCAGTGTCAGTTTCCAATTCTTGTAAGAGTCCCTGGAAAGCTTCAATGTCATCTTTGCAACGTCCTGCCAAAATAATATGTCGTAAATGTTCAGGCAATTTGATTAAGCAAATGCGGATGAATTCTGAGGGGCTGTATGGGTTTGACAGGTACTGATTCTTTTGCAACATGTCTTCAAAATATTTCACAAGACTGGAAAATTCAGTTTGTTGAAATGTTTCATCATTATGATGCTATGTTTTACTCGGTCTTGTGTAGCTTGAGACCAATATGCTGAGAGGAAGGCATGATAAAAACCTCCTTCACTGTGACAATCATGAATGACCGATCGCATTCTTACAGCTGGTTCATTCTCTAAATAGCCACACATAAATACTAATTTGTGCTCTAATGACCAGTTGGGAGGAAAACAATGAGAGAATTTATGAAGCCACGCTTGTGGATGAATGTTGTTGTCGGAATTTTTAAATGTTTTGAATTTACGTGTAGTAATAAACAGCTTATAGTCAAAATCACCATGTCGGTGAGTCGCTTGTCGGTCATTGTTACGTCGTTTCGGCCGTTCCATCTGAAAATTCGGTGCACCTGGCCAATTTCTTTCTTAATTTCCGAAGTGCCCAATGTTATTATTTTGTGGCTGTTCCGTATTTCTATGTCCCTCTTCCCGTATTGGAGCGCGAGTGGCATCTGAAATATGTAATTATTGTATTATCTGTGTCATCTGATCTTGTACTTCCCGGATTTCTCTTTGGTGTTGCGTATTAATTTGATTCTGATTTTGTTTGAATTTCCTAATTGGTTCGTATTCTTCTGTATCATTAAAGACTACCGGTCTTGTGTCATTCAGATTATCATCTACCTTTGTAGGTAAATTATTTAGCTGATCCGAAAGTTCGACTACTTTCTCTGATAATGAGCTAATTTCCTCCATGTGTCTTTCTGAACCAATTATCAGAGTATCTACTGTGTCCTTTAAGTTTTCCTGAGTTTTTGCAAGTAGAGTAACCGAATCAGTAGATGCAACAGAGTCAATTTTAGCCCGCAAGGTCTCGTGATTTTCACGAACAATAGTTTGCAGTTCTTTTATGGCTGCTTCGTGATTCTGTAATGCATTTTCATGCCGCGAAAAAATAGGTTGAAAATGCTCACAAATTTGTGGTTTTACGCCATTACAGACTTTTTGACATTTCGATTCGATATTATGTAATTCAGTAGTTAAATCTTCACGTGTTTGTTCAAGCGTGGTGTCTAACATTTGAAGATTTTGTTCCATCGTGTCTAACTTTCGTAGATTTTGTTCCAATGTGTCTAACTTTTTAAGATTTTGTTCCATTGTGTCTAACTTTTTAAGATTTTGTTCCATTGTGTCCATTGTGTCTGTGTTTGTCTCTGATTTTGTTTCATTTGTTGCATTAATTGCAATAATAATGTATTTGTGTCTGGAATCTGTTCCTCTATGCTTTTCGTCAGTGCATTTGCACCGCCAACATTCACATTTTGACAAACAGAAACTGTGTCTTGACTTATTTGAGAAAACGATGAGGACCCAAAACCAGAATCTACAGTATTTGCGAGATTGTGTCCTGTCATTTCGGATTCCTGAGGCGAGCTGTTGCTGACCGATCGATCGATAATGCTTCCCTGTTCACTAATTGTTTCACTGTCTACGCCATTATTTGCCGCCTGTTCCATTTCCCTATGCACAATTACCAAATTACCATTTTGAATGTCTGTTGATTCATTACACAGTGGTGCTGATGAGCTACGCTCGTCGTCACTATTACTTCTCAGTTTACTTTGGAGCCTAGTATTACGATTTTCACACGCCATTGTTGTCACAATATTTCACACGACAACGCAGAAAAGCATAATTTGAAGAGCAAAATAAGAAAACAAATTAACATAGCATTGAAAATAATATCCCCTTAATTGCAAGCGCAGCTGCGAAATACTTGGTGCAAATCTACATGCATGCCACAACTGTTTTACTGTACAACAATGAAAAACTACAACTACAAAGGAAATTCTCTCTATAATTACGCGCTAGCAGTAAACAATAGCCACACGAATTACACAAACCACAAGAAAAGATCAGAAGATTCCAATGAGGTATCCTCGGCTAAGGGTCGACATATGAAACGTCCCGTTAGCAAAATTAATGAATTATTCTGCTGATACACTCCTTATGTTATTTGATTTTCAAACAGCTGAGCAGAACTGAACGTACTCAGACATTTCCCTCTTTACCTATTCTGATCAACACTAAACTGACACACAATATTTTTAGCGCAACGCAATCTGACTTTCAATAATCCCTACAAATAATGGCCCTGACTAACATTAACCTATACCTTTCACAAATCACTTACCTCACAAAAATCTTCCTTACTCGAACTACTGCAATACAGCGAGCGCCAATACTATCAGCTAAATAAAAGATTTTAACTACTGAATTCACTATCTACTGATAGGCACAGTTAGCAAATGAAAGATTTTGATAGAGAACAAACAATGTATTTACCTTAATAGTGTTCAAAAGTCATTATATATATATATATCAGTTCATGATATCCAGTATCACAAATTTACTCTTTCTGGCGGACACACGTCCAGATCGTCCGCTCTTAAAACTCCGCCATTTCACTCCCCACATCCACCACTGCGGGCGGCGCACCTCCAACTACGCAACGCTACGCGCTGTTAAGATCCAGCTACCCAACACTACAATAGCAAACAACAATGCAAACCAGCCACAGACTGCACACAGCACAGGCAGTGATTTTCATACCGAGCGCTACGTGGCGTTACCAATATAAAAACCTAAACAGCCTACTTACAACACATCCATGCCCGAGGCAGGATTCGAACCTGCGTCCGTAGCAGTCGTGTGGTTCCAGACTGTAGCGCCTAGAACCGCTCGGCCACTCCGGCCGGCAAAGGGCTTGAAAGACTAGCTGAACGAAACAGCCAATATCCTGACATAGCCTCTCCTGGGCTCGTGAACATACAGGTTCCATTCTAGACGACTGGAAAATACTGCCCTGGTCAGATGATTTCCGATTTCAGCTGGTAAGAGCTGATAGTAAGCTTCGAATGTGGAACAGACCCCACGAAGCCATGGACCCAAGTTGTCAACGAGGCACTATGTAAGCTGGTGGTGGCTCCATAATGGTGTGAGTTGTGCTTATGTGGAGCAGACTGGGTCTGCTCCAAGTGAACCGATAATTGCCAGGATATGGTTATGTTCGGCTACTTGGAGACCATTTGCAGCGATTGATGGACTTCATGTTCCCACACATTGATGTAATTTTTGATGGATGACAATGCGCCGTGTCACCGAGCCACGACTGTGCTTGATTGGTTTGAAGAAAATTGTGGGTAGTTCCAGCGAATGATTTGGCGACTTAGATAGCCAGACATGAATCCCATTGAACACTTATGGGGCCGAATCGAGAGGTCAATTCGTAAAGAAAATCCATTGCATCTACATCTACATCTACATTTATTCTCCCCAAGCGACTCAACGGTGTGTGGGGGAGGGCACTTTGCGTGCTAATGTCATTACCTCCCTTTTCCTGTTCCAGTCGCGTATGGTTAGCGGGAAGAACGACTGCCGGAAAGCCTCCGTGCGCGCTCTAATCTCTCTAATTTTACATTCGTGATCTCCTCGGGAGGTATAAGTAGGGGGAAGCAATGTATTCAATACCTCATCCAGAAGCGCACCCTCTCGAAACCTGGACAGCAAGCTACAGTGCGATGCAGAGCGCCTCTCTTGCAGAGTCTGCCACTTGAGTTTGCTAAACATATCCGTAACGCTATCACGCTTACCAAATAACCCTGTGACGAAACGCGCCGCTCTTCTTTGGATCTTCTCTATCTCCTCCGTCAACCCGATCTGGTACGAATCCCACACTGATGAGCAATACTCAAGTATAGGTCGAACGAGCGTTCCGTAAGCCACCTCCTTTGTTGATGGACTACATTTTCTAAGGACTCTCCCAATGAATCTCAACCTGGTACCCGCCTTACCAACAATTAATTTTATACGATCATTCCACTTCAAATCGTTCCGCATGCATACTCCCAGATATTTTACATAAGTAACTGCTACCAGTGTTTGTTCCGCTATCACATAATCATACAATAAAGGATCCTTCTTTCTATGTATTCGCAATACATTACATTTGTCTATGTTAAGGGTCAGTTGCCACTCCCTGCACCAAGTTCCTATCCGCTGCAGATCTTACTGCATTCCACTGCAATTTTCTAATGCTGCAACTTCTCTGTATACTACAGCATCATCTGCGAAAAGCCGCATGGAACTTCCGACACTATCTACTAGGTCATTTATGTATATTGTGAAAAGCAATGGTCCCATAACACTCCCCTGTGGCACGCCAGAGGTTACCTTAACGTCTGTAGACGTATCTCCATTGAAAACAACATGCTGTGTTCTATTTGCTAAAAACTCTTCAATGCAGCCACACAGCTGGTCTGATATTCTGTAGGCTATTACTTGGTTTATCAGGCGACAGTGTGGAACTTTATTGAACGCCTTCCGGGAGTCAAGGAAAATGGCATCTACCTGGGAGCCTGTATCTAATATTTTCTGGGTCTCACACGACCGCTGTTTTCGGAATCCATGTTGATTCCTACAGAGTAGATTCTGGGTTTCCAGAAACGACATGATATGCGAGCAAAAAACATGTTCTAAAATTCTACAACAGATCGACGTCAGAGATATAGGTCTATAGTTTAGCGCATCTGCTCGACGACCCTTCTTGGAGACTGGGACTACCTGTGCTCTTTTCCTATCATTTGGAACCTTCCGTTGCTCTAGAGACTTGCGATACACGGCTGTTAGAAGGGGGGAAAGTTCTTTCGCGTACTCTGTGTAGAATCGAATTGGTATCCCGTCAGGTCTAGTGGACTATCCTCTGTTGAGTGATTTCAGTTGCTTTTCTAATCCTTGGACACTCATTTCGATGTCAGCCATTTTTTCGTTTGCACGAGGATTTAGAGAAGGAACTGCAGTGCGGTCTTCCTCTGTGAAACAGCTTTGGAAAAAGGTGTTTAGTATTTCAGTTTTACGCGTGTCATCCTCTGTTTCAATGCCATCATCATCCCGGAGTGTCTGGATATGCTGTTTCGAGCCACTTACTGATTTAACGTAAGACCAGAACTTCCTAGGATTTTCTGTCAAGTCGGTACATAGAATTTTACTTTCGAATTCACTGAACGCTTCACGCATAGCCCTCCTTACGCTAACTTTGACATCGTTTAGCTTCTGTTTGTCTGAGAGGTTTTGGCTGCGTTTGAACTTGCAGTGAAGCTCTCTTTGCCTTCGCAATAGTTTCCTAACTTTGTTGTTGAACCACGGTGGGTTTTTCCCGGCTCTCACAGTTTTACTCGGCACGTAACTGTTTAAAACGCATTTTACGATTGCCATGAACTTTTTCCATAAACACTCAACATTATCAGTGTCGGAATCGAAATTTTCGTTTTGATCTGTTAGGTAATCTGAAATCTGCCTTCTATTACTCTTGCTAAACAATAAACCTTCCTCCCTTTTTTTTATATTCCTATTTACTTCCATATTCAGGGATGCCGCAACGGCCTTATGATCACTGATTCCCTGTTCTGCACTTAACAGAATCGAAAAGTTCGGGTCTGTTTGTTATCAGTAGGTCCAAGATGTTATCTCCACGAGTCGGTTCTCTGTTTAATTGCTCGAGGTAATTTTAGGATAGTGCACTCAGTATAATGTCATTCGATGCTCTGTCCCTACCACCCGTCCTAAACATCTGAGTGTCCCAGCTTGCATCTGGTAAATTGAAATCTCCACCTAAGAGTATAACATGCTGAGGAAATTTATGTGAAATGTATTCCAGATTTTGTCTCAGTTGTTCTGCCACTAATGCTGTTGAGTCGGGAGGTCGGTAAAAGGAGACAATTATTAACCTAGTTCGGTTGTTGGGTGTAACCTCCACCCATAATAATTCCCAAGAACTATCCACTTCTACTTCACTACAGGATAAACTACTACTAACAGCGAAAAACACGCCACCTCCAGTTGCATGCAATCTATCCTTTCTGAACACCGTCTGTGCCTTTGTAAAAATTTCGGTAGAATTTATTTTTGGCTTCAGCCAGCTTTCCGTACCTATAACGATCTCAGCTTCGGTGCTTTCTATCAGCGCTTGAAGTTCCGGTACTTTACCAATGCAGCTTCGACAGTTTACAATTACAATACCGATTGCTGCTTGGTCCCCGCATGTCCTGACTTTGCCCCGCACTCTTTGAGGCTTTTGCCCTTTGTGTACTTGCCCGAGGCCATCTAACCTAATAAACCGCCCAGTCCACGCCACACAACCCCTGCTACCCGTGTAGCCGCCTGCTGTGTGTAGTGGACTCCTGATGACCTATCCAGCGGAACCCGAAACCCCACCACCCTATGGCGCAAGTCGAGGAATCTGTAGCCCACACGATCGCAGAACCGTCTCAGTCTCTCATTCAGACCCTCCACTCGGCTCTGTACGAAAGGTCCGCAGTCAGTCCTGTCGACGATGCTGCTGATGGTGAGCTCTGCTTTCATCCCGCTAGCGAGACTGGCAGTCTTCACCAAATCAGATAGCCGCCGAAAGCCAGAGAGGATTTCCTCCGATCCATAGCGACACACATCATTGGTGCCGACATGAGCGACCACCTGCAGATGGGTGCACCCTGTACCCTTCATGGCATCCGGAAGGACCCTTTTCACATCTGGAATGACTCCCCCCCCCCCCCCCCCCGGTATACACACGGAGTGCACATTGATTTTCTTCCCTTCTCTTGCTGCCATATCCCTAAGGGGCTCCACAACGCGCCTGACGTTGGAGCTCCCAACACCAGTAAGCCCACCCTCTGCGACCGCCCGGATCTTGCAGACTGAGGGGCAACCTCTGGAACAGGACAAGCAGCCAAGTCCAGCCGAAGATCAGTATCAGACGGAGACAGAGCCTGAAACTGGTTCGTCAGACAAACTGGAGAGGCCTTCCGTTCAGCCTTCCGGAATGTCTTTCGCCCCCTGCCACACCTCGAGACGACCTCCCACTCTACCATGGGTTAGGGGTCAGCCTCAGTGTGGGCAGTATCTCAGGCAGCCACAGCCGTAGTCCGATCGGGGGATGTGTGGGACGAACTGGCCGACTCCGACAAACCCCCATCAGGACCCCCACAGTGATGCCCATTGGCAACAGCTTCAAGCTGTGTGACCGAAGCCAACACTGCATGAAGATGGGAGTGAAGGGATGCCAACTCAGCCTGCATCCGAACACAGCAGCCGCAGTCCCTATTCATGCTAAAAACTGTTGTATAAAGAACGTCTGAAGTAATCTAGAGAGAGCACAAACAATTCGACACAACATTTAAACGGTTATTAAAATGCAAACTTGCCTAGTAAATGCAGTAATGCTGCTACTTGCGCACTGCTGACACACTGCTCGGCAGCAGAAGGAGACTACGCGATTTTACACTATTCAGGTACTAAAGCGCGATGCTACAACTCTCAAATATTGTAATACTGCAATAGGATTCGAACCTGCGACCGTAGCGGTTTGCACGGTTGCAGACTGTAGCGCCTAGAACCGCTCGGCCACCCCGGTCGGCTGTATGGCATTGTTGGCTGAAAAATCCCAAGGCTTGGTTTTAGGCGTACAGACGTTAAGGGCTTTCTTCCCACTCGCCTAACGGCCTCTTTTGCGTATATGTGAGAGTTGCATCATACATGTATTTTTTTTAGTGTAGGTGAGTGTAGTGGATCTGTGTATAGTATGACGTTATGTTTGTGTTGTATCATGATGATGATGATGCTGATGATGATAATGATGGGAGACGGTGGAAACCTGTGCTGGCACTTAGCTTAATCCTCTCGAGTAGCACCAAGGGGATCGTCGAGCTTAACGTCCCTGGCCGATGGACAGATGGCCATTAATAGTCTCACATACTCTTACTTTGTGAGACATTGTGGGTAGATTTGGCATTTAATCCAGGATATTGGAGAAAACGGCCAACGGCCTTGCAGCAGTGGTAACACCGGTTCCCGTCAGATCACCGAAGTTAAGCACTCACTGTCTGGCTTGGCTAACAAATGGATGGGTCATCGTCAGGATCTGCCGAGTGTTGTTGGGAAGTGAAGTACACTGAGCCGTTGTGAGGCCAACTGAGGAGCTTGATTGAGAAGTAGCGGCACCGGTCACAAAAAATGACAACGGCCGGGAGAGCGGTGTGCTGACCACATGCCTCTCCGTCCCCCCATCTGGTGACGCCTAAGGGCTGAGCATGACAGCGGCAGATCAGACCCGTCGGGCCTTCAAGCCCAGTCCGGACGGTGTTTGGTCTTTTTTTTGTTATTGGCGGAATCTGGTGATCAGGAACTTAATGCCACCACTTCTCCTCCCCTTGCCAGCCAAATAAAGGATTCGAACCGGCTTACCTCCGAGTCGAGGAATACTGCAAAGGCGTGCGTTAGCGACTTCGACTACGGCGGCAGGTGGCAGACAGGAAGAAATGTTACATTGTTACGTATGCGTCTATAGCATACTACATTCCTTAAAACCTTGTATTTAATTGCGAATAAATATAGTCAGTCACTGGATAAAAAGTGTTAATTTAAGCCCAGTTACAGACTCTGTCAGCTCTTGTACTCGCAATGTTTGTCAAAGTGCTTTTCTACTGCTTTAATTACTTTTTTAAGCCATTTACATTCAAAGGCAACCTCTGTCAGATGTCGAAAGTTTCATCAGGTAGCTTGTCGCGTGATCCTTTCTGAGAGAGAAACGTAGCCATATGTCGCAATGGTAAGACGTTGGATTCGGATTCGGGAGGCCAGCAATTCTAAACGGTAGGACAGCGGTTTATATCCCCGTCAACCCAGTCAGACTCAGTTTTCCGTGTGGTTTCTTAAAAATGGATACGGCTGATTTCCTTACTCATTCTTCCTCCACCTGAGTTTGCATTACGCCTGAAATGAACTCGTCATCATCAGGATATGAAACCCTTATCTACCGTATTTGTTTCTCACAACACCTTTTCTGACAGGCGAAACTCCCCATCGCATCCCCTTCATATTTAGTGATAAGCTGGCCCAGTGAACAGATCGTCAAGAACTGAAAAAAAGCAAGCATGAAAACCGGAAGGAGGTGTACTGAATTGTGACACAAGAAGCAAAATAGAAACAGTGAACGGTCCAATCTCAAGGCGCGCAAAATCGAGCGAATTTGAAGAACTACAGCGTTGTGGTCATGTGATCACGATGTTGGACTGTGAAGGGGGAGATCCGTTTCCGAATTTCTCTCGTGCACCAATATTTTTTCCCACAAACTTATGAACTGTCCTTCCGGGCTGCCCAGGGTGGCCGAGCGCTTCTAGGTGCTACAGTCTGGAACCGCGCGACCGCTACGGTCGCAGGTTCGAATCCTGCCTCGGGCATGGATGTGTGTGATGTCCTTAGGTTAGGTTAGGTTTAAGTAGTTCTATGTTCTAGGGGACTGATGACCTCAGATGTTAAGTCCCATAGTGTTCAGAGCCATTTGAACCATTTTTTTGTCCTTCCGGTCATTAACGTGTCTGTTTTCCTTCTGTAGTCTGGCGATTGTCATACTATGCACTGGTTATATAATATGAACCATGTGATAAGAACACGTTACGGTCGCAAGTAAATATGATGAATAGTGACAGCAGGCGAGAAACCACGTAGACCTGTCACAGAAATGAAAGCAACAAAGAAATCGATGTGAACTATGTTGCAACAAAGAAATTCAAGTCAAAACTTCCAAAATGGAACACAAGAATATGGTGTGTGTATGTGCGTGTTTATTAAACTGGGGACCTAGAAACGACGGAGAGGCTTCGTCCCGCCGGACCTCGACACTAATCCGCCGGGAAGATTCGGCGATTGCGACACTTGTGAGAAGCGACAGTTGTGAGGAGCGACATTTGTGAGGAGACACGGCCGAACAGGTAGCGGAAGGTCTACAGGGACACCAAACAGGTAGCACACCGCGGTTCAGTAGCGCATCGTCACATCACTGCCGTCAAACAGGAGTGCAAAACGATCGCTGCAACGCATCAGGCAAAAAGCATGGGATGTACACAAGATCCGATCGATGCTGTAGGAATATTTCTGCAAGAACATCATTTGCTAATGAATGATAGGAGCAAATTTTTACTTGCAGATGACGACAGAGGCCCAAATGATAGGATATTGGTGTTCGCCTGCGAAGGGGAACGTTCAAAAGTTCCAGCAAGCAGTTTGGACAGTTATTTATTGTTCACGCCAATATTTCTAGTTCTGAGGAGGAAACAAACACAGTTCCAACCGTGTACGCCTTGCTACGCAATAAAAAGCGAGAAACGTACGATCGCTTGTTCACAGCTGTTGAGAGCAACATATATGGATGGAATCCTACAGCTATCATGATCGATTTTGAAGCTGCAATCATCCAATCAGTAAGACATTGGTTTTCTGATGCAAAGATTAATGGCTGCAACTAACATTTCAATCAGTGCTTGTGGAGGCAAGTGCAGAATTGCGGCCTTGTTGCTGCCTACAAGGAAAACGAAGAAATTGGTTTTCACATAAGATTGTGTTCCACTTTGGCTCACATTCCCCTGGACATGTTAGGTGATGGGTGGCTATGCATTCACGAGAGCACGCTAGATAATCAAAAACTGCAGGATTTTTACGACTATTGTGTTGAACAATGGCTTGATAATGAAGACATGCCAAGAGATATGTGGAACTGCGCAGGAAGGCGTCACCGCACCAACAATGTTTCAGAAGGATGGAATCGGAGGATAAATACATTAATTTCGAAGGTTCATCCAAATTTTTACTCCTTAGTAAAAATTCTCAGAGAAGACGCAGAATATCATGGGCACCGACTAGTTTTAAACCTAGGTGGGAAAAGAAGAAACAAGTCCGCAATTAAGATAGATGAGATAGTTTCTAAGACCCTTACAAGACTCCAAGTTGACGGCAATATAAAATCATTTCTTACTTGCGTGGCTTATGCACAGAAATTACAATGAAAAGGAAATGGCTGAACCTACAGCAACACTTGTAAATATTGAAAAGGGGTGCAGTTCACGCCGATAGCCCTATTGTAAAAATTGTAAATAAATAATCATCCGGTAAATATTGTAAATAAATATAATGAAGGACGAAGAGAGATTACCTCCTCGTGGTGTTCCCTGGAAACGACACAAAGTCGGCTAAATGTCTCTTGCAAATTGTAAAAGATTCAGTAATGAAGTCTGAAAAGTCATAGCGTTTCTAACAATCACAATCAGCATTTTTGTGTAGAGAATTTTAGAAACAATGTCTGTTTGAGTGGACGATGAATACATCTTGTTTCAATACATAAATTGCATTCCTTAACGCTAATTGCTAGCAGGACTCACATTAGACCTCAGTACACTTCCCTGCATGGTATGGAAAAATGAGGTTTATTTCGAAATAATTAAAGAAAAAGTTTCTACCGAGAACCAAATTCTTTAGTTGGCTCCTCTTAATATATGGTAAAAGGTTGCCACTCCTATCATATGAAATTTAGGGTGAGGGGTTGAACGATGGAAAACACTTTCGGTTTCTATAGTTTCTGTAAAATACATCGTTAAGTATGAGGTTGAGCGAAAATTGTGGCCTATGTAAGATAAATCAGTACAAAAATTTCAATGGAAAAGATCATACGCATAACCGTGCTGTAATAAATGGTTGACATGATATCGTGGGAGCAAAATGAGCTCCGACTTCTAATTTGACTAAGGCTACTCTTCCTTGCCCAAAAAAATTCTGAAATAATGTAACCTGGCTGTACCGGAGGAGTGTAAATGCCCTCGGCAGCTGCCCGGACAGGCACAAGCCGAGTACTCAGTCACACTAAGCGGCAGCAGGTAGTGGCGCAGCATTTGCGACACACCCTGTGGCGGTCCCTTAGCATCCCAGATTTCTCACAAGTGTCGCCACATTCTAGTTTCTCACAAGTGTCGCTTCTCACAAGTGTCTACAACTCAAGATTCGTGCAAGGGACCGGCACGCCTTCCCGCTCGGGAAGCAGCGCGTTACACCGCGCGGCTAGCCGGACGGGCTAATATATGGTACTTGTGTAGAATAAATGGGAGGAACGTTCATCTGGAGGTTCCTTCCTTAAATCTCCCTACTGCAGACGGACTTTACACCACGACGCAGACACAAATTTGAATACAATGAAAAGAGATGTCAATGACCAGATGGGCAGTTCACAAAAAATGAAAAAGGAAAGGTAAATGGGGTGGGGGGTACGAAGGAGATTCGAACACGAATGTTCCCCACGACGCCTCGGCTCTTTAAATCTTTCCTCGAAGTTGTACACCTTGATCTTGGACCGTTCACTGTTACATTTTGCTTCTTCTTACACAGTTCATCACAGTTCTTCCTATTTTATGCTTGATCAGTGTTGGGGTCTTTGACGGGCTCCCACTGGGTCATCTTACCACTAAACGCGAGGGAGTGCAATGAGGAGTTTCCCTTGTAAGGAGTCATATGTAGCTGCAACGTTTATACTCTCAGACTGCATGGTATTGGGTGGTGCATTAACTCTTTATGGTGCTTTGTAAAGAATCTGGAGAGGCTATGTTTTTATTACTTACGGCAACATTTCGTTACATTTCGTTCACTTACGAATTATGTTTGTTAGAGCTCTAAGAATGTCAGTGACTGTCTCTTTAAGCCAAAGTCTTGGATTTGATAACTTTAGCGTTGCATTGGAAGTTAAATCCTAGCACCATAGTACCATCTGACCAAAAAAGTGGTTGATTTTCGAAATTTTTCTTGACTAGTCTCCTAGTTTTTACAGCACCTTTAAGGATTAAATTCAAATTGTGACTTGATTCTTTTTGCACGCTATTTTATACGCCACTCATGACAGATACCCGGTTGTAGTCTTGGCCATCTAGTCCCTTTCGTTCCATATATTCAATTAACTTATGCTCGTGTCCTAAAGCAGATAATCTTTGACCTGCGAGAAGGAGGTAAATGCCTCGCATATCTTCACGTCAGAACGATTTCCGACATGATCTTTCATTATTTTAATATAACGAAAGACTTCTGTTGACTGATCGACTTTACTAAATTTTCTCCATTTCTTTCCCATTTTAATTTTACCACTTAAAAAAGTCCAGGAGCACCTTATCCCCTGAGTCATTGCCCCAGTCTCCTAGTTAAGCGCCCGCCATTATCGCTGGACAGTTTGCTTAACTGTGCGGTGTTTATTTTGTATGTATTTTCTTAGAGCAAACATCATTTCGCGACATGACGCAGTTCCCAACAATACAGTGGTCTCTGCAGCGGCCCGCACCGTTGCTGAGCAACAGTTTGAGACGAGGCCACTAGCGAGCTACATGGTTGTACCCGCCCCACGACAGCAAAATCTTAAGAAAAGCGTGAAATACAGTAGCAGCACGAAGCAACGATAGCAGTCAGAAGGTAAGCGATCGAAAAACATTTTAAATTCTGCCAATCTGTGCCACCTAAAACACAGGCGTCAGATCCATTGTCCTTTCTGCGGGCGCATAGCATGAATTTTCACTGGCATTTAGGGTCTTGTGAAGCAGGGGATACAACCCGTCGGCTTTGACCAATGACGTCAGAATTGGCCAGAGAGCATTTATTACCCAGACGAAAGAGCTGACAAGACTGTTCAGAAACAAAGGGATACGAGAGACGAAAAATATAGTTGACATATATCAAGGCAAGTAGTATTTTCACGTTAAGGATACCGCGTGTTTGTATCGTATTATTTCTGTGAAAAATGAAGGGGAAAAATGGATGGAAATATTGGTAGCATAGAATACCTCACGTCACATGTATATGGGTTGTATCTCGGACCTCATTCGAACTTTATTGGTTAACTGCAGTACGGGATACAAGTTTAGCGTATGTCGATTTCTTCGAATTCGATATCCTGTTGTTCAGTTGAACTATACAGGTCAACTGAAGCACGGGATACAAATTTTACGTGTGTTGTCTCTTTCGCCTCCGCTACAACTAATAGTCTGTCCTTACGTAGATAGTAATACTACCGATGGCAGAAGGAGCTACGTACATAATATTTGTATCCAATACTTCCTTTGACCTATACATACGTACAATGCTAAAGAAAACGTGGAAATGGACGTACGTTACATTTGCAACCGGTACCTCAGTTGAACTACGTGAAGAGGCAATAAGACGACACATGTACAATTTGTGTCCCGTACTTCACTATGGGGTACAGTTTTTTTTTCGCCTTCTATGCTAATAGTATCGACTGAAAATTATAGTTTTGATCACAGCAGTGACAATAGTATCCCATTCTTTGCCGACCGCGGTGGCCGAGCGGTTCTAGGCACTTCAGTCCCGGAACCGCGCAACTGCTACGGTCGCAGGTTCGAATCCTGCCTCGGGCATGGATGTGTGTGATGTCCTTAGGTTAGTTAGGTTTAAGTAATTCTAAGTTCTAGGGGACTGATGACCTCAGATGTTAAGTCCCATAGTGCTCAGAGCCATTTGAACCATATCCCATTCTTTAGTTGAGCTATATAGCTATAAATAACGTTTGTATCCTGCTCTCCAGTTTACATATATAGGCAAATCTCATCAATGTTACTTATGTCGATCTTTTGGAATGGGTAGTGTCAGTGTAAAGGTTAACTGAAGGACGGGATACAAATTTTACTTGTGTCGGGCGTTTCGCCTTTAATATTGCTAGTTCAGATTCGAAAAAATCGTAGTGATACTAGTGCTGGGAAACGAAAGAAGAACGACAGCTGCGAAATTTCTATTACGTACTGGAGTACACGAAAACATACGTAATGGTGTAAGACAACAATGAAATACGTCAAAATAGTCAAATGCATTAAAAGAAAAAAATGGAAAACTGAACTTACCACACGGGGACCTCTTAAAAGAACCGAAGCTCGCCTAGAAAGACAGTAACAAAAATCACGTACCCACATAAACAACAAACAAAACATTACGAAAACACTCACAGACACATACAAACACACACACACACACACACACACACACACACACACATATATACACAGGCACACACACACACACACACACACACACACACACACACACACACAGGCACACACTTTCACCCCCACCCCCCATCCTAACATATTTCGGACGGTACATTTGACCAACACGTTCAACAAAACATTTAAACGGGCAGTATGTTTGGGGAATACTACGCCTCCATGAATATTCGTCTAAGTAACTTTGAAGTGTGGAAATCCAGCGTTTCCCCTTCCTTACAAGAGATTTCACAGCTGACCAATAACCCTCTATACTATTTGTGCAAGCCCCTGGGGATAATGAGCTGAACTCAATATTGTGATTAATTACGAGATGTTGATAACCCTTTTCCCCTTAATATGAAGAAAAACCAACTGAAATTACAATGGAACCCACTGCAACGCGATCTTCAATTAAGCTGACCTAAACTTCCTTCCTTTGATTGGTTACTACTTTAAACATTACATCGTCACACTCTTGACCTGAAACTACAGCCCCCCAAAGCCATAATCCCACCGGAGGTTCCCCCCTGTTGCACTTCCTTTTGCCAAAATGCGACTCGTCAATTTCGCCCATAACACCCGGCCCCCCCCAACAACCCCCTATATTATGTATTCGCCACAAACTTCCCTACAAAAAGAGTACTAACCGCAACAATACGCTTACTCACACGACATTCAAGGACACACAGCCACACAGGAACTCTCAAACACCAACAGTACATGATTTTTATAATGCCTCTCAAGGCGAGCTTAGATTTTTCGAACCACGACCCTCGTCTAATGGACCGCCACAACCAATCTTTGCTGCAACGCCATACCCATAAGTCGTGAGTACAGCGACGAGATATAAGTATATATAAGTATATATCTTGTGAGGCGCATATGTTCGCAGCACTCACGACATCGAACATACTCGGCGACGAGACCACAAATTTGTAAAAAAACAAATCGTGGCCAACATGTATATGCCCATAGCCTCTCTCAAATCATCCAGCTTCATCGGAACAGATAAATCCATACCTACAAACGAAAATGAGATACTAAAAATTGTCCTAAAATAACAAACTAATAGTACAAATTACCTCAATATGACTAAGAATGAAATTAAGCACCGAATGACTTGCAAACAACCAATTATTTAAATGAATGCACACGAAGAATATTTTGAGCAATATGTAGCGATCTCTCTTAAAATCACATTCAATTACTTTAATGTACAATGATACCGCTTATCGTCTACAGACGTTAAAGTAACTTCTGGCGTGCCACAGGGGAGTGTTATGGGACCATTGCTTTTCACAATATATATAAATGACCTAGTAGATAGTGTCGGAAGTTCCATGAGGTTTTCGCGGATGATGCTGTAGTATACAGAGAAGTTGCAGCATTAGAAAATTGTAGCGAAATGCAGGAAGATCTGCAGCGGATAGGCACTTGGTGCAGGGAGTGGCAACTGACCCTTAACATAGACAAATGTAATGTATTGCGAATGCATAGAAAGAAGGATCCTTTATTGTATGATTATGTGATAGCGGAACAAACACTGGTAGTAGTTACTTATGTAAAATATCTGGGAGTATGCATGCGGAACGATTTGAAGTGGAATGATCATATAAAATTAATTGTTGGTAAGGCGGGTACCAGGTTGAGATTCATTGGGAGAGTCCTTAGAAAATGTAGTCCATCAACAAAGGAGGCGGCTTACGGAACGCTCGTTCGACCTATACTTGAGTATTGCTCATCAATGTGGGATCCGTACCAGATCGGGTTGACGGAGGAGATAGAGAAGATCCAAAGAAGAGCGGCGCGTTTCGTCACATGGTTATTTGGTAAGCGTGATAGCGTTACGGAGATGTTTAACAAACTCAAGTGGCAGACTCTGCAAGAGAGGCGCTCTGCATCGCGGTGTAGCTTGCTGTCCAGGTTTCCAGAGGGTGCGTTTCTGGATGAGGTATCGAATATATTGCTTCCCCCTACGTTTACCTCCCGAGGAGATCACGAATGTAAAATTAGAGAGATTAGAGCGCGCACGGAGGCTTTCAGACAGTCGTTCTTCCCGCGAACCATACGTGACTGGAACAGGAAAGGGAGGTAATGACAGTGGCACGTAAAGTTCCCTCCGCCACACACCGTAGGGTGGCTTGCGGAGTATAAATGTAGATAAATGTAGATGTAGTAGACGTAGAACACAGAACTGTTTTATTATCTATGTCTGTTGAAAGCCGACGGGTTGTATCGCCTGCTTCACTGGACCCGGCATTTATATTCAGTTAATACAGAGACCTTTGGCACTGCAGTTATCTTCATCTTTAATTTTTCAAACCAAGCACCCAGACGGAGGCTACATTGTGATTTTAGACCCCCTCCCCTCTACCGAATATAACAATTTGGTCAAGTTATTTGATTGAAACTGATTGTGAAATATACTTCGACGTTTTATTGACTCGTATGAATGGTCTTATTCAATTACTTCTTATTTTTAAATAGTTGTTAAAGGTAGTGTCTAAAATACAAATGATATGCTGGCAACACGAGTGAGCACATGTATCTGGCCCACACGTATAACGTTATTGGTTGAGAGCAGCCAATGACATACAAATATGACGTTTGCGACGCCTCTGGTGAAGGAAAAGCCAAACTTGAAAGGAAACAAACATATGCAGCTCCTCTGATCGGAAATGTATGAAAGTGCAAAGGCTGTTGCGTCTACAGTGTCTTTGGTGCAGACTGAAGTCTACTTACGAAGCAAAAAACTTAGATTCGTCTCTAGTGGCATAATGTTGGAGCATCGCCCGCTATATTTAATAATTAGGAAAAGTATTCAACAGGGTAGACTAGCAACAGCTTTTTAATAGGCTTAGAGAGAGCAACATAAAGTATAAGGACAGAAGAATAATGCATAGACTGTATAGAGAAGAGTGGCTGTGATAAGGTGTGGAGAATATCAACAAGAAGTAACTATTAAGCAGGGTATACAATGGGGATAGTTTCTCTATCTCCAGTCTTGTTTAACGGATACATTCAGAGGGCAATACATGAAGTTAGGGAGAAACTAGGAGACATAGGAGGAATCAAAATCTGCGTTAAGAAAAAATATATGCTGATATTTGCTGTTAATATCGCAGTGTTAAGCCAAGATGAAGTATAATTAGAAACGATGCCGACCTAGATGGAAACTAGCCTCAGCTCTTCCTATAATATCAAATTCATAAACGTAAAAAATCTTTGTGGTGAGCAGAGAAAACACCGTTGCGCAGTACTCACTTATTAGTGAGCGAATGGAGTCCGTGGAATCCCTTGCCTACCTAGGGAGTAAAATTACATCAGACGGAAGGTCAAGGAAGGATATTGTAAGCGAATCCATCAGGCAAAAGCTGCTTTCAACAAGAGAAGCCTTTTCACGTTCAGCAACGTAGATAAACATCTCAGGAAAATCCTCATAAAGACATTTGTTTGGAGTGTGCTGTTGTACGGAGATGAATCAAGGACATTCGGAGTAGCAGAAAAACGTAAAATAACAGTCTTCGAGATGTGGTCTTATTGGTTCTATCGTAGAACGCTCAAGATTTCCTGGTTAGACAAGATATCAAATGAAGAGGTGCTCCACAGAGTGGAGAAAGAGAAACCTTGTTTCCTGAAGGGAATCGAACACTGAGGGGACAAGTGCGTCGATATCTCTGAGACATGATGGTACCATTAAAAATATAATTGAAGGGACAGGAGAAGAGAGAAATACTTGAGGCAGATGGAGACTAGAACTGCGACACCTATACCGCTCTGAAGAGAAAAGTTGAAGATAGAAAAGGTTGAAAACCTAAGGCGATACTCCAAATGGATTCGTGATTTCCTGTCAGGAAGGTCGCAGTTCGTAGTAATAGACGGCAAATCATCGCGTAAAATTGAAGTGATATCAGGAGTTCCCCAGGGAAGCGTCCTGGGACCTCTGCTGTTCCTGATCTATATAAATGACCTGGGTGACAATCTGAGCAGTTATCTTAGGTTGTTCGCAGATGATTCTGTAATTTACCGTCTAGTAAGGTCATCCGAAAGCGATGCAAAGCGATTTAGAAAAGATTGCTGTATGGTGTGGCAGGTGGTTCAAAAAATGGTTCAGATGGCTCTGAGCACTATGGGACTTAACATCTATGGTCATCAGTCACCTAGAACTTAGAACTACTTAAACCTAACTAACCTAAGGACATCACACAACACCCAGTCATCACGAGGCAGAGAAAATCCCTGACCCCGCCGGGAATCGAACCCGGGAACCCGGGCGTGGGAAGCGAGTGGCAGGTGGCAGTTGACGCTAAATAACGAAACGTGTGAGGTGATCCACATGAGTTCCAAAAGAAATCCGTTGGAATTCGATTACTCGATAAATAGTACTATTCTCAAGGCTGTCAATTCAACTAAGTACCTGGGTGTTAAAATTACGAACAACTTCATTTGGAAAGACCACATAGATAATATTGTGGGGAAGGCGAGCCAAAGGTTGCGTTTCATTGGCAGGACACTTAGGAGATGCAACAAGTATACTAAAGAGACAGCTTACACTACACTCGTTCGTCCTCTGTTACAATATTGCTGCGCGGTGTGGGATCCTTACCAGATGGGATTGACGGAGGACATCGAAAGGGTGCAAAAAAGGGCAGCTCGTTTTGTATTATCACGTAATAGGGGAGAGAGTGTGGCAGATACGATACGCGAGTTGGGATGGAAGTCATTAAAGCAAAGACGTTTTTCGTCGCGGCGAGATCTATTTACGAAATTTCAGTCACCAACTTTCTCTTCCGCATGCGAAAATATTTTGTTGAGCCCAGACTACATAGGTAGGAATGATCATCAAAATAAAATAAGAGAAATCAGAGCTCGAACAGAAAGGTTTAGGTGTTCGTTTTTCCCGCGCGCTGTTCGGGAGTGGAATGGTAGAGAGATAGTATGATTGCGGTTCGACGAACCCTCTGCCAAGCACTTAAATGTGAATTGCAGAGTGATCATGTAGATGTAGATGTAGATGAAATAGATTTCTAATTCTCCAGAGTTAGCAAAATGAGAAAATACTTTAGACATAATTCTAATAGCCTCTTAGCATTAAGAATGATATGTTACCTAAAAAGACAATTGCGGTCCAACGGTTATACTCTTTTTCACGTGGGACACTTTCCGCATGTTGGAAAACGTGGGATGGTACTGGTGATGACAGACTGATCAGTAGCTTAGCCCGAAGACTATGTTATATTGTTAACATCGCTTTACTGTAGGATTCTTGAATGTATTCTAAGTTCGTATACAGCCTAATAAATTTCCGTGAACCAGAAAAGCTTCTGTCGACCAATGAACGTGGATTTAAAAGCATCGCTCGAGCGAAACTTAACTTGCCCTTTTGTCACACGAAATGCTACGAGCCACGGATGAAGCGTAACAGGCAGATTCCACATTCCTAGATTTCTTGTATTACGCGATGCCCAACTCAGTAAGCTGTTAACGAAGGTGCGAGCATACAGAACAGCTTCCAAGATAGTCAACGGCTCGAAGGCTACTCAAATTATAGAATATAATAATCTTCTGTGTACGGCGAGTCATGATCAGAGACAAGGGTATCCTCAGAAGTGTCCTTGGGTACTAGGATGGGACCACTCTTGTTCTTTATACACGTAAATGATGTGGCGGGTACGGTGAGCAGCAATCTGCCATCGCTTGTTGATGGTGCTGTAGTATGCGGGAAAGTATCGTCGTTGAGTGACTGTAGAAGGATGCAGGATGGCATACCGAATTTTTGTTTGGTGTGATGATGGCAGCTTGCCCTAAATGTAGAAAAATGGACAAGGTTCGTCAGAAAAGTTCGATGAATGGACCAGAAAATTATGGAAACGAAAGTTACAAAAAAAGGCTTAAATGTCCTTGAAAGTAGTAACAATTAGCTACAACAAACTTCTGGCATCGGTTGTAAAGCTGTTGGGAACTGTCAGCAACCGCATCTTGTTGAATTGCCCAAGCACATGGTCACGCATCAAACATTGACATCCACATCATTACAGTTGGTTCCGCCGTGAATTTCTAGACGAGGGAGGAGGAGGGGACGATGGACACCGTGCCACTGACTGTCGTTTGCTCTCTGGATCGTACTGGTAGCACCAGCTCTCAACTCCTTCAGTGGCATCGATATACAGCAACCCGTGACCCTGTTGCCTCCAGCGATTCCACAAGAAACGTTTCTTGACAGTTTCCAACATCTTTACAACCGATGTCAGAAGTGTGTTGTAGCTAATTGTTATTAGTTTAATGGCCATTTAAGGTATTTTGTTTGTAACTCCTGTTTCTTCTATTTTCTGAGACTATTCTCCGAACTTTTCAGACGCACCTTGTAAGTTAGTAAAAATGGGTAGGAAAAAGAATCCTGTAATGTTCAAATACATAATTAATGGTCAGTTGCTTGACAAAGTTGCGTCGACTAAATATCTACGCATAAGTTGCAAAGATATAAGAAATGGAACGATCACGAAAGGACGGTAGTATGAGAAGTGATTGGTCGACTTCAGTTTATTGGGAGAATTTGTGGAAACTGTAGTTGATGTATACGCGTATAGAACACTAGTACGACGCATTCATGAGTACTGCTCAGTGTTTGGGATTACCACCAGGTCGGATTAAAGGAAGACATTAAAGCAATTCAGAGCGCGTTGCTAGTTTCTTTACAGGCAGCTTTGATTAACAGGCGAGTCTTATGGAGACGCTTCTTGAACTGGGATGGGAATCCCTTTAGGGAAGGTGACGTTCTTTTCGCGAAACACTAGTGATAAAATCTAGAAAACCGGAATTTGCAGCTGACTGCAGACAGATTCTCCTGCTGCCAACGTCCGTTTCGCTTAAGGGCTGTGAAGACAAAATGAGAGAAATCAGGGTTCGTATGTTTGCTATTGGAAGAGGAAAGTATATGACTAGTGGTGGTACGTGGTTCCCTACGCCATGTACCATACGTTAGCTTGTGAAGTATGTATGTAGATCAAGATCTTGAATGTGAAACCGAAACTCCTAGATGTGACGACAGACTGATAATGTTGCTTAGCCCGAGGTCCATGTTACACTGGACTGCTTGGTTGTGACCTGCAAACCCAACAAATATAAAAGCAAAAAATCCGCATGTAGTGACAGACTGATCTGTAAGTTAGCTGGGGGTCTATGTTACGTTGGAGGGTGACAGTTTGGTTGTGAGTTGCCGAAGATTGGAAGGTGACAGTTCGGCAGTAAATGTTCAGCAAGAACTGACTCCATATCTACAACACAGTGCAAAATTTCCTGTTTCCCCTTCAGGCGAACAAGCCTATCAGATACGGGAGTAAGTGAAACATGTTGGATTACAAGTGTCTCACGATACGTTGCCCGTTCTGTTGTTTTCGTTCGACAGTACATTCTGTAAAAATACGCCCTATCTTGACAGCTGTTTGTTATCGGTTTGATCACTTTCCACAGTTCGGTTTGTAGAAGTGATTAGTTGGAGACGTATCTGGAATTTCTGTACAATTTAATACGTCGTAGTGAAATCCTAGATTGGTGCGTGGTTAGTGGTTTCATCGATCAAGAGAGTAGTTGTGATGAGTGCCAATCACAAGTAAAATTATATTTTGCGGAAACATGTAAAAGGAAATAATCGGCGTGAGAAACAGTGCTCAGTAAACAAATGTTCTGCGTTTGCTGGTGGCAAATTACGTACCATATTACGACTGACGTACTTTTGGTCTTTAAATTTAATAGCCGATATATCTCATACGTATTAAAACTTGAAAACCGATGTGAATTTTATTGGAAGGAACGTTGTAAGGAAATGTGTAGTTCTATGTGTTTAGAGAGAAATAAAGATTTTCATAGGGAAGATGTAATTGTTGTATTGATGCATCCTTATTTGGGAAAATTAAATTTGGGAAGTAAGTAATGCAACAGACCGATGGCTAATCTGCGCTAATGATAAAACACACTGATAAGTGTTTTTGTCGTTTTGTCGGAGAAAAGTCGAAGGAGGTGCTTTAGAATATAATAAAAGAAAACATCTCACCTGGGACAACATAGTGTCTGATTATTTCAGTCTCCATAAATGGCCATCAGGTGGAGGATACTTGAAATGACAAGAGGTTTTATTGAAAGCATGAAAGTGCACAAAATGAATGGTGCGGCACGGTGTCTGCTGTTCAAGTTTTTTCTTCTTTGGCTAATGTAAGCCCAAATCTTTTCAGGATTCACGTATATTTGTCTTTTGTTTTGGAAGCTTTTTGGTGCCGTGTCCTTTTCTGTATCAAGTTTTTCTTAGTCAGCCAGGCAATTTGCTGGCTCTTGTATTGCTTAAATTTGTCAGCCTTCTTAAAAGATAGTGTCAAATTTTGATTTATAATTTAAAACCATTCTATTAGCTTGGGCATTTAAATTTGTTTAAACATTTTACGTTTACGAAATTCATGCTAGTCGTTGTTACATTTTGATCTCTTAAAAATCTTGCTTTAAATTTGTCAGCTCTCTTAAATTACCGTGTAAAATTTTAGTCTGTAATTTAAAACCATTCTGTTAGCTTACACATTTAAATTTGCTTAAACATTTTACATGTTACTAAATTTTTTCTAGTCATTGTTACATTTGACCTTCAAAAATGTTGGTCCGTAATTTGAAACGATTCTGTTCGCTTGGGTCATTTAAATTGTTTAAACAATTTACCTGTTACTAAATCTGTGTTAGTCGCTACATTTGATCTCCAAAAATTTTGATTTGTAATTAAAAGCATTCGTTAGGTTGCGACATTTAAATTCGTTTAAACATTTGACCTGTACTAAATTTGTGCTAGTCATTGTTACATTTGACCTTCAAAAATTTTTGCTTTAAATTTGTCATGTCTCTTAAAAGACTGTGTTAAATCTTGGGTCTGTAATTAAGGACCACTGTGTCAGCCTATTATCATTTTGCTATCATTGTGCTTGACTATTGTTTTTTTATTTGTTTGGTAAATATGAATCATTTGGCAAATGATGAATGATGTCATAACATGGGCCCGAATTCCAGCTAACCTTGCTCGAGGAGACCCACATGGAATTTAGTACATTTTGGCAGTGCTATATGATCTTTAAGTGAAATTGCACTATAGCCAGCATATAACTTTATTTTTCTTACTACTTCCTTTCCGAGAGTGGGAGCCGTCTCAGCTACGTGATGTACTGTATGCCTGTCTCTAGCACCCATCTTGAATCGTAACTTAAATTGTTCCATAAAATTTTCTTTGTATATAGTTTCCTCAAAGTTTTGACTGTAAATGCTTTCGGCTATGTCACCTTGATTAATGTCCAACGGAATATCATTCATTGTCATTAGTTCCTACGCTTCCCGTTCACAGACTAACTGCGCATTTAACTTTGGATTGTTCAACAACTTGTCATTATCTTCTTGTGATGCAACCTCTATTATTAAGGCATTTTTAGCAGATCAAACTGTGCTGATTTTTATTTTGTCACCTTTGGATTTTTCTTTGATTACCTTAACGTCTTCACCTTGTTTAATTTAACGGAAACTGTGAACACATTTTTCTGTAAGTTCTGTGGTGTTCTTGTAGTATTGACTTTGGTGCCAGTGTAGCGGCAACAGTTTCGCAGGAACTTGGAGCCCCTTGTTGCTTCCGCAATCTCTCATATTCTTACTGAAATTCCAGATATTGCCTTTTTAATCTAGAATGGGCAGTAGCCTAGTTTGCCACTGTTTCTTTTGACTTGTTCAGCATTAATTTCACCACGTCTGACGCTGCTTTCCAGCAGCCTCAATAACTGGCTATGCCGATCCATCACATTCATTTCTATGTCACTCTCGACTGGAGCATCAGGCTCTGACAGCTCGGTATCACTCTCCAAATCATCAGCCGTGATATCCGTGAAGACTGAAAAATTGAGATACACCTGGTAACCACCGACAGGCATTTCAGGCATGGGAGAATGGGGGAGGGTGGGGCTATTGGCAGCCCCCCCGCTGGTCCTACCCTGAGACTTAGGGCCTAATCAACAGAGCAGCTAGGCTCAGCTTGCCGTTGCCAACACACACTGGTCCTCTTTCACAGCCCCGTTACCAAGGATTTCATCCATCTCTTCCCTGGAAAATGCCCCCTACACTCTGGAAAAGCAAATTCATCTCCCATTCTTCACCCCCTACTAAGCCGAGCTCCTACTCACCGGCATTAGGGTCCAGCGCTACTCGGGTGCCAGGCCGGTCATGCAGATGTTCTGGGATCTGGACCCGTTTAACGTAACTGGGGGTATGACACCCCCCCTCCCCTCCCCTCCCCACCCAGCTTGCAGATCATGCGTTGGAAAGCCAAAGGCATGACGAAGTCCCCTTGATGGCTTGAGGTGAAATCTGTTACTGGCAAATTCGATTGTCGGAATTGGTATGCAAGATGGTCAGCACACCAATACAGTCATACTCTTTGGTTGCCTAAAGGCTTAACATCCACACCAGGAGAAGGCAGGTGGAGGCATTTGGGAAGGAGAGGCTATCTGAATCCGTTTCTCCCCTCATACTCCCAGTTCAGAACACTTCCTCGAGACGAATAGCTCAGTCCTGGAAAGAAGCCAGCCCAGTGGCGCTGAGTAGGCCTCGTGAAGGCACCCTGCGGCCAAAAGCATCTGTTACCAACCGAGACTGCCCTTCCGAGCAGCTCCACATGCACGAGGCAACAGTGGATAGCCAGAAGCCACAGTCTGACAAATGCATTTCCCAGAGATCTATCCTAATCAATCTCACCAACATGCCGTTATTTTGGGCTTTGGCGTTGACGAAGCACGCTGGCAGTGAATGGACTTTGTGCAGCACTAGCTTTTTCAGTCACAAAATAGCGAGATGTACTTCAGGGCCTACGTTTTCGTCCACGCTGTGGATTCTTGATCAGTTACTGCTCGTTTCACAGTGCTCGAGATTCTACAAATGTTTGGTACTGGAGTTTGCAATGTTCAGAAATGTGATGTGCGTCAGCATTTCACTGTAGAACATACAAGGCGTCCGTAATTAAAGTTCCAGTTTTAACATTGTAGAAAGAGAACCACTGCTCAAAATGACGTCAAATTTGAACAGCATATTACTGACGCAGAGGGAAGCGTCATGGAAACAAAAAATCTATCGAAAATTTTAGCAATAGATGGCTCTGTAAGCTTCTTAACGTAAAAGAGGTCGACTACAAACGACAAATGAATCGCAATACGACAGCCATAGTTTGAGTTGCACATTACTCCATTCGTACTTTCCAATGTACATGATTACATAAGTTCGGCAGTGAACAGTTGGTGACACTGTTAGTTAGGTATGCACATCCACCAAGGCAATGCCTTCCAAATCGAGTGGGAAAAATCGGTTTTTAACTGTCCTGAAGCCATAAACCGTATAAAAATCAAAATGATTTCGGTTTTTAACTGCCCTGGGGCCAAAAACCACATAAATATCAAAATGACATTGGATTTTAATATTCCAGTGGCCAAAAACCACATAAAAAGCAAAATGATGTCGGTTTATAATTGTCGTGAGACTGGATGCAAAATATGTTCAATGTGTTGTCCTCCATTTTTGCCACAAGCTGAAATCGAGAAACAGCATGTTCTACGAGAGATTGGAGTGTCTCAGGCGTCAGGTTCAGAATGCGTGCCTTAGTCTCATCAACGTCCATAATTGGAGCAGTGAACGTATATCTTTCAGATAACCCCAAAACCAGAAGTCACGCGCATTAAGATCAGCCAGGCTGTAGGAAAATGGCGGTTGTTAAGTCTAGTATTTCCAAAAAGCCTCTGCAGCAGCCATTTCAATGGTTGTGCGTTGTGCAGAGAAGCATCATCTTGCATAAAAATGATCCTGTCCACACATCCACACGGTTGAAACATTGGAATGACATTGGCGCACTAATATTCTCATAGTGTAAGTAGGCTGTTTATGTATAATTTTTCTATGGGGACGTTTCAATAGTGTTTGCCAGTGATGATGCAGGTGCCAGGATCAGCAGGACTTCTCTCCTCGAAACGAATAAACCTACAGTAAATGATTCAATCAACCTGCACCACTCAGTAGCAGTGGGACAAACAGAGCATGGCCCCACATTGCACTCTTGCCATATTTATTCAAGATGGCAGATCCAAGATGGCGGCGATAGATGTGGGAACATTGCAATGACGTAATGGCGAAAAGTGCAAATTTTGGCAGAAAAATAGGTCAATAGAGCTATCTCCACTAACCTAACCCCTCCCCTCCCTCCCCAAGAAAATGGCGGGAAAATTTTGGTAGGAAAAAGGTCTTTTGAGCTATCTTCACTGAACCAAGAAAAAGTGGGAAAATTTTGGTGGGGAAATAGGTCAATTGGGCTACCTTCAGTAACATAAGTCATTTAAACATCACCTCTTCCTTGGAACTGGTGGGAAATGCATCCAGTCTGTGCTGGGCTGCTGGATAGAATGGACATAAGTCTTTATTTTGCTTGCAGTGTTTGTTTAAACAATTTGAGTTGTCATAGGCAGTAGCTCCATCCAGTGCATACACCGTGAGATACGGAGTCCAACTGACGTAGTACACAGTACTGCCACCAGAGAGCGATTTCTTCACTCCTGTGACATAGTCCAAGGTGGCGGTCTGGGGAAAATTTCCCGTAGTTTATTTGTTACACTGATACACTCGCCCTGACTTGCTTAGGGTCACAATAAATAGCCTAAAAACCTGCAAACTGCTCGTAAATTACCGAAGTAATACAGTACACTGATCTACAGACACGAAAACAACTCATAAATTGTCCACATAATGCATGAAAAACTCTCTGCAAACAAGCTCACTAATTATAAACTGTCGAAATAATGCATTGCACAGCCCAGAGACTCGTAAATTGTCGAAATAATGTATGTAAAAACCTCTGCAAACATGCTCACTGACTACAAACTGTCACAGTAATGCATTGCACAGCCTACAGACATATCCACAAAATAATACAGTACACTGATGTACAAACACATTCACTATATGTAAAAACGGCGAAAAATGATGCATGTATAACGTTCTGCAAACACGTTCACAACGCTTAAACAGCCGAAATAATGCAGTGCAGAAACACTCATTGCATGTAGAAACACTTTCGAACTATCGTTACGAAATTCGACCAGGACGTATAAGCCAACTGTTCCTTACAGAGGTTCGACACGCACACGCCAGGGCAGCACGCACGTGCTCATGCTGCCTGCCAAACATGTGAGACGCCTTTGGTCGCGCATACGTGTTTACTGTTGTGTGGCGCGGTGATGCACAGCCTTCACACCTGCAAGTCCAGCGAGATGTTTACCTAGCGACCCACCCTCACAGGCGCAACTAAAAGGTTGTCAGTGTTATATTGATGTAACATGTCTATGTAAATAACAGCCAATTCTCCCTCTGGATACGCTATAGAAATCTTTTGCAATGCTTTCAGAAACTGTTTATGAAATTAGCTCAGAATAACACCAAATGCATTCTTCTTGACAGACACGCCACCCATCATGTCTTACCCTTCCCAGAAATCGTAACTTCCTTCTTTCAACATACATCTCAGAAACAGTAAACATTAGCTCATGTTCTCATCGATAAAAGCCTTCATCATGTCTGTGCATGCTTGCAAAAACATCGTTAGCCATAAAAGCATTCTTGTTGCTTGGAAAGAGAGCACTGTCAAAGCACAGATGGGGAAATTAGAACAACTACACAAACACAATTTAAAGCAGTGTCCTACAGAAGAGAAAAATGGCTGGAATTATCAGTGCCCTACAGCTGTTGATCTGGAGATGTCCTAATGCGACAATAGCGGATGACGAACATCATCACGACAGAGATGGATGGTCTGCTTCAACTTGTCTTTGAACACTTGAACAAAGAAGACATCACGTTACACTCAGAACTTTCCATAGATACCTTGTCACCACTGTGTTCGAACCAGTCTGTAGAAGCTCCTATGTCCCAGCACTAAGGATATCTTATGAACGAATGGAGCATTCTGATTGGCTCTTGCTGATTGTACCCATCAAACTGCTGCTGCTGCAGGTGTGGGAGTACTGTCATCCATTCTTTTCTGCAGACAAGACTTTCAGCAGCAAAACTATTTTGTACAGATCGCCGTATCTCACTGACAGTCAAACCATGCAGAAGTGGTCTACAGGTCTTCAAATACGGAAAGACACTTCCTCAATCACACTGATTTGCTATTATTGAGCACAGCTGGAATTTTTCAGTGTCAAACTGGCCAAACTATTGCTGCTGATGGTGTGGGAGCACTGTCCACCATTTTTTTCTGCAGTTGAGACTTTCAGTGGCAAAACTATTTTGTACAGACCACAATATCACACTGACAACTGAATCCTGCAAAAGTAATCTACATATCATGAAATACGGAAATATACTTCCTCAATTACACTGTTCTGCTACTTTCAAAGAAAGCTTGAATATTTCAGCGTGAACCCGATCTCCAACATGGCTATATCACAACATACCATATCGATGTAGTAAACACACAATTCATATCCTGTGCCATACGAAATCACCACTTCTGCATTTTGCATATAGCTATCGACCACCAGACACTCATACATATACCACGAAGGCAGACAACATAAGCATATGCACCGTATAAACTCCGTAGAGTACTAGATTTTCCACACGAGGTAAGATAGTCATCCACCACAGCCAATGGCCACAAGTCATCTGTGAACAGAGCACCCTCAGCAGACCGAGGTCACTCTCCAAAATGTTGTACAAAGGCTGGGTCAGTTCCCCTCGGCACAAACGCGTTACTGTTTCTGATCCGACCTGCTTGCTCTCTACACCCATCTCCAGACTGTGGGATTACAAGAACATATGTGCTTTCACATGGTTAACAGAATATCATTCCATTTACGCGATACTTCTCGATATTATACAGGGTGGTCCCGAATTCATGGTACAAACTTTAATGGTAGGTACAGGACATTGTAACAAGGATTTATTGTATAGGAATGTATAGTCGCAGGTGACGCGGTGAGGCGTAAACAGGGGAAAGAGAAATGGAGTGATCGGTTGGTGTCACTGCCGGTAGAGGGCAGTAGATGAACATGATGTATCGCAGTAGGGACAAGCGCCATTCACAATTGTGCTGCCGTAGACGATGGGTGACTTTACGTATGCAGAAAAAGCAGACATGCATTACATGTACGGCCGTGCAAATGGTAACGCCAGAGCTGCGTTACGAATGTATCGCGCGGAGTATCCTAATCGACGAATGCTGGATCATAGAATTTTTCAACGGTTACATCGTCAACTTTGTGAAACAGGTACGTTCGACGTCAACAGACATGACGCTGGTCGATTAAGAGCTGTACGCACTCCAAGACTGGAAGAACGCATCTTGAACATAGTGGCTGATAGACCCGAGTCAAGCACAAGAACTGTTGCGCGTGACGTACATGTGAGTCATCAGACTGTATGCAGAGTGTTAAATGAAAATCGCTTACACCCCTTCCATTTTCAAAAAGTACAAGCATTGAATCCGGCAGATTATCCTCTTCGCGTGAACTTCTGCCAGTGGTTGTTGCAGCAATGTGCGTTGCAGCCGGATTTCGTAGGTCATGTGCTATTTACAGATGAAGCGACATTTTCACGCGAGGGTGTCTTTAATGCGCACAATTCCCATGTGTGGGCAACAGATAATCCACATGCAACGCGTCCACATGCGTATCAACAACGTTTCGGTATTAATATGTGGGCTGGTATTGTGAACGACTTTTTGATTGGGCCATACTTACTACCCACGCGACTCTGTGGCGAAAGCTATCGTATTTTTCTGCAAGAAGTGTTACCAGAACTGCTGCAAGATGTTCCGCTCGCCATTCGTAACCGCATGTGGTTTCAGCACGATGGAGCGCCAGCATACTTCAGCACTGCTGTACGGAATTACCTGAATGCCACGTTTGGTGCTAGATGGATTGGGCGTGGTGGACCAGTCCCTTGGCCACCCCGATCTCCTGATTTCTCTTGCCTCGATTACTTTTTATGGGGACATCTTAAGAGTCTTGTTTATGAGACTCCAGTTGACTCAGATGAGGATCTCGTTGCTCGCATATCTGTAGCTGCTGCAGGTGTGCGTGAAATACCAGGCATCTTTGAACGTGTACGCCAATCGCTGCACCGACGCCGTCAAGCATGTATCGCTCATGGTGGACGCAATTTTGAACACTTACTGTAAACATGACACTTGTCAACAACGATTTCAATAAAATCTTTCGTTTTCCTTTCGGCCGTTATTTCCCCTGTTTACGCCTCACCGCGTCACCTGGGACTATACATTCCTATACAATATATCCTTGTTACAATGTCCTGCACCTACCATTAAAGTTTGTACCATGAATTCGGGACCACCCTGTATACATAGCAATATTGCTTGCATAGCAGTATCACTTGCACGGTACAATTCCGAAGATAAAGGCCAGAAGTTATTTCTATAGAAACCCGAAACTTTAGCGAGATGCAGCTAGGTGGAGCGTGCTGCAATCCACTAACTAGAAACTTATGAAGTGTGTAAAGAAAATAGAGGAAACTGATTTTTTCACTCGCAAATACTGATGTCAGTGATATAACAGATTCCAAACCATCCTTATAATTTACAAAGTCAACTAAGGTGTTTCTCATGTCTAGAGAACCAGCAACGTGTCTTTCACCCGTCTTTCACCTGCTAGATGCACACAACACACATCACAGTCGATTTTCTCTCATCGAAATAAAGACGGGAAATGTGCAGAAGCAGTCGACTGGACAATTTACATAAGAGGTAATAATGCTCCAGTGCAGATACAAGACCGTACCGAATCTTCTCAAATTTCCACAGAGAACACATGTGATCACGAAGGCTGTCCAACAAATAGTATTAGTTCGCTGTTCAGCCTTCTAGAGGCCGACAAGGTTAAGTCAGCTATATTTCTTTACCTCAACTGCCCTTTTCATTTGGATGGCTCTTGCCATTAGCTGGAAACGTGAATCGTTCCCACCACATGCCACAGCCGCCACGCGCCAAGCACGCCCAGACAGAATCATCCTAGGAAAACAGCCACATATATATTTGATCGCTGTACCTACAATTAAATATTAAGATTGAAGCCTTAATCAGACAACATTCGATAATGAGTGAAGTATCAGAAATACTCCCTCCTGATGACTGTGGCTCTTGAAATAGAAACATCTGTACCATTCTTATGACTTGACATAATTTTCTAAGTAAAAACAAATCTTTAATTGCCTTTGCGACTACCGCAGTATTCTACGTCAAATCCATACCTTCCCTTATGACAGGACATGTCCATGTCAGAACACACCCAGGTACTTTATAAGCCTGATTATCAAGGCCAATCTATCTTGCATCCCTGACTACTAAGTATAATAATTCATCAGTAATTGAACGCTAGTGATACGAAATAATACTGAGCGAAAATCAGCGATGGGTTGACATGTCTCATAAGTTTTTCTTGTGAGTGCTACCACTGTGTTTTAGAAAGAGAGGTATAATTACCTTACAAGTCGACAAATGTTAAAAACACGATCGCAATGACTATGTTACTGTCACAAGCGGTCTTGGTTCTACAGATGCTGACAAGTATCGCTAACGATATCTGTGTTAAAAATCATACAAGCCTTATAAATCTAGGTATGGCGTTACTTCTGAATGAAGTTGTTATTTCCAGACCAATACCATGACATTGAATATAGATGGTGATCGCCGGACTGTGTATCAGCTTTGACACGTCGCCGATGGTGTAAGCTCGTAATGAAATCACTGAATTCAGCAAGTGAATCGGCTAAGGTACACGGTATGAAGCCGGTATTTGCAACTGCCTCATGCCGCCGCTAGCTATATCTCCAGTATTTGTAATGCAGTCTTTCTCGATGCCACGTCAGAGGTTCTGCGATATATCCACTGGGTCATGGGCTATGGCTGGTTGAGAATGACCACATGCAGTAGATGGTGCGCTGATTGAGGTCGTAAGAAACGTAGACAGGCTTTTCCGATCTATACTTACGCTTTCCGGTAGAAATGCTGCCTCTGATTTGGAATCACGTCTTTTCATTCAACCACATACTTGAATTGGATCCTATGGAGAAGTCTTTTAATGATTACAGCCACTAATGAATCACATTTCTGGCACCCCCATATCTCGAAACGAGTCACCTTTTTCAAACCTATCTGTTACAGTAAAATCCCAGCGTGGCTTTAGATAGTCCCTATGCATCTCGCAACTGCTCCTCAGACTCAGCACTGCCATCCCTGCAGCTTTGCGCATGTGATCGTTCCAATTTAAGTCAGAACTGAGCAGAAGCAGGAGAAAGCCATATCGACCGCATTCTGTAGCCCATGTACAAACAGGCTAAGTTGAGTTAGTGCGACAGGACCGTGTTTTGACCATTCAATAGAAATGGGAACATGTTGTCATAGCTCCGCTAACCGTGTACGACGTGTAAGGTCAACGCCAAATGAAGCCTGCTCCTGCAACAGGAGGTAGTATAAATACAGTATGAACAATTACGGTGGTGTTTCTTACAGGGAAAATCATGTAGGTACTGCAGTACAAAGCAGATCCGCATCCCTCACGGACCATTCAAGTCCATTACCTCAACATTCTATCATCGTTATACTATACCATCCAACAGAGAAAAATTACATACTGTAAAAGCTCCGCTAACTTCACCTGATAGAGAACTCTATAAGATTTTTACCTCATCTCTCTCTCTTTTCCAATATATCGGAAAAAATACTGTCTGCATCCCGGCATCAAGCACATGCAGCAATCCTATTAAAGATGCAGTTATTGTTCCATTGCACAGACCAATGCGAAGTGTCAACGCCCATACTGTTGTAGGGTCATATCCCCATAGACTATCAGTCGCAACAGAAGGTCCCTGTGTCGTTGTTTGAAAAATTGTTTTTTTTTCTCCTGTAACACGCTTTGTACACAGCCATCAATTTTGTTTTTTCCCGCCATGACATCGATGTCTGTGCCAGGTTCTAAACTGACAGTAACACATTCTGATCCATTGCCTCTCACAGACATTGGATGATTTTAACTAAAAGACAGTCACAACATAAGGAAAGTGGAAGAGTTTTGGGGCGTCGTGGTGTTGTCGGAATGTCATTGACAGCCTCTACATTTAAACTCATCTGTCACAGTAATGGGATAGCTGATGGCTCTGAGTTCCATTTTGATTGATTCCTCGTATTACAGTGATGTACACCATCACTGTTTCGGTGCTAGGCACCCCCAGAAGGTGTTGCCTCTCCACCAACAGTCTTTCTCCATCTTAAACAATCAGTGTCAGTCAATCATTATGTAGTAATCAACAGATTATTGGTGAAGGGCTGGGATGGGAAAGACACCATCTATGTACTGTACTAATAAGCATCACAGTTGATAGTGTGAACAATTTTAGCAACTTTACAGTAATTTCAACACTGACCAATGACGCAGCAGCATGCTTCCCACATTATTATCGCTAAACCGCCCCTCTTCTACTTTGCAAGTACTATTGTGAATGTAAATAAATGACTGTGCAGTACGTCCATTCATTGTTAATTCTTGAACATACACATCGAAGTATACCACACAGTGATCTAAATATTTCTAGCACTTAAAGCATAGTGCGTAATTTGCGATCTTTCTCTATGCAGATGAGAGTCACAGGGCATTCTCGCATTCTTAGGATAAAATTAGAGATTGAAAGATCTCCTCGCACCGTCTTTCACCAGCCCGCCTGACCAGAAGCAGACCGCTACATTCTGCGTCTCGTGAAAGAATGGAGTGTACCAAGTCCATAGCTGCTGTTCTGCACCCATCCAAGTGCAAAAGATTTCTCGAGATGTGCACATGTCGAGGAAGCCAGCACCCGTTATCGGTGTATACTAGTAGATATGAAAGTGTTGTGATGTAATAGCAGACAGTTAAGAAGAACAAGAAACGGTGGTTTTTATGGATAATGGAGCTTTAGACAAATTGAGTTCGAAGCATTTTACATAAATCAACTATGCTATCAATTCTAGAGTATTGTTCTAGTGTCTGGGATCATTATCAAGAAGGTATTGGTAAGAGAGAACATCCACTCCTAAGGCTACACGGTAGGACAGTGCTTTAAATTCTGTTTGCGTATTTGTTCTAATTTCCCTATCTGTGCTTAGACAGTACTCTCTTTCCAAACAACAAGAATGCTTTTATGACTAACGATGTTTTCGCAAGCATGCACAGACATGATGAAGGCTTTTAGCCGTGAGAACATGAGCTAACGTTTACCGTTCCTGAGATGTATGTTGAAAGCAGGAAGTTACGATTTCCAGGAGGGGTAACACGTGATGGACAAGGTGCCTCTTTAGGTCCATCTGAGACATTTTCGTAAATAGTTCCTGAAAGCATTGCAAAAGATTTCCATAGCGCGTCCAGAGGGGGACTTGGCTATTATTTACATAGACATGAGATGTCAGTGTAACACTGACACTCTTTTAGATGTGCTTGCAGCTGTGAGTTGCTAGGCAAACATCTCACAGGCGCCGGACCCGCAGGTACAAAGGCAAGAGACCATAACGGTAAATGTGTACGCGGCCAGAAGCGACTCACATATGGGATGGGTTGTCCCGTTAGGATGAATGCATCCTGTGTTATTCTGGGATATTTTTGTAAAGATTTCTATCGCGTCCAGAGGGAGACTTGGCTGTTATTTACATAGACAGGTGACATCAGTATAACACTGAGAACGTTTTAGCTGCATCTACGATGGTGGGTAGCTAGGTAAACATCTCGCTGGACTCGAAGGAATGAAGACACTAGCAACAGTAAACACGTGTGCGCAGCCAGAGGTGTCTCGCATGTGGGGTGGGTGCACCGGCGTGTGCACGCTGCCCCGACGTACGCGCGTTGAACCTCTGTAGGGAACAGTTCCCTGATATGTCGTGGTCGAATTTCTAAACGATACTTCGAAAGTGTTTCCATATGCAATGAGCATTTGTGCACTGCATTATTTCGGCTGTTCAAGCATTGTGAGTGTGTTTGCAGATCATTATACATGCATTATTTTTCACCAGTTTTACATGTAGTGAATGTGTCTGTACATCAGTGTATTGTATTATTTTGTGGACATGTCTGTAGGCCGTGCAATGCATTATATTGACAGTTTATAATTAGTGAGTGTGTCTACAGAGCAGTTCTCATGCATTATTTGGACAATTTATGAGTTGTTTTCGTGTCTGTACCTCAGTGTACTGTGTTATTTCGGCAATTTACGAGTAGTTTGCAGGTCTGTAGATTATGTATTGTGACCCCAAGTGCGTCAGGGCGAGTGTTTTGTATCAGTCTAACAAATAATCTACGTGAAATCCATTCCTAAATAAACTGCTCCAGCTTCCCACTGCATATAAATACTCTCCTTCCTCTCCAGCAACTGGACACAGACTGAGTCCTTTTCCTGCGTTTTTCCCCATACCGCTAGTTTGGATGACGTCACAGGAGGGAGGTCAGTGCCCTTTGGTGGCGATACTGTGTACTAGGTCAACTGGGCTCTGGGCCTCATGGTGAACACAGTGGATGAGCTACTGCCTATGACAATTCAAATTGTTTAAATAAACATCATCATCATCATCATTTACAATCATTCACAATACACTCGTGAAATTGTCGTACGGGAAAATTCCCACTTCATCGCTACCTCGGAGAGGCTGTGTTCCATGGCTCATGCTCCGACTGTGAAACTACGTTCCATTGTACCTCGACATCTGAAACATTACTGGTCGTATTTTCACCCACATTAAGCAACTCTTCAAAATATTCCCTCCATCTGCCCAAGGAATCCACAGGATTCACCAGCAGTTTTCCTGACCTGTCCAAAATACCTGTATTTCCTTCTTACCTCCCTTTCGAAGACTGCTAATTACACTCCAGAATGGTTTTCCAGCAGCTTGACCCAAAGTCTCCAACCTGTTTCCAAAGTCTTCCCAAGATTTCTTCTTGGATGCTGCAATTATCTGTTTTGCTTTGTTTCTTTCTTCAACATAACTTTCTCTGTCTACCTGAGTTCTAGTATGTAGCCATTTTTGATATGCCTTCTTTTTCCTTTTACAGGCTGCCTTGACTGTGTCATTCCACCAAGCTGTTTGCTTCATCCTACCTTTACACACTACTGTTCCAAGACATTCTTTAGCCACTTCTAGTACTGTGTCCCTGTACCTTGTCCATTCCTTTTCCAATGACTGTAATTGACTACATTCAACTAACTGGTACCTTTCTGAGATCATTGTTATGTACTTGTGCCTGATTTTCTTATCCTGAAGTTTCTCCACTCTTATCCTCCTACATATGGACCTGACCTCCTGCACTTTCGGCCTCACAATCCCAATTTCACTGCAGATTAAATAATGATCAGTGTCATCAGAGAATCCCCTGAATACACGTGTGTCCCTCAAACATTGCATGCAAAATGAAGGCTTATGTCCATCCTATCCAGCAGCCCAGCACAGACTGAGTCCTTCTCCCACCCATTCCTAGGAATAGGTGGTGGTTGGACGACTTAGGTTAATGGAGGTAGCCCAACTGAATTATTTTCCCACCAAAATTTTCCTGCCACTTTCTTAGGTCAGTAGAGGTAGCCCAATTGATGTATTTTCCTGCCAAAATTTGAACTTCCTATCAAAATTTTCCCACCATTTTCTTAGGTTAGTGGAGGTAGCCCAAATGACCTATTTTCCTGCCAAAATTTGAACTTTCCGCCAAACTTTTCCCGTCATTTTCTTAGGTTAGTGGAGATAGCGCAATAGACCTTTTTCTCCTGCCAAAATTTTCCCGCCATTTTATTGAAGATAGGAGGGGTAGGGGTAAGGGGGAGTGAGGGGGGAGGGGTTTAGGTTAGTGAAGCTAACCAACTGACCTGTTTTACCACCAAAATTTGAACTTTCCACCACGACATCGTCGTGACATTGCCACATCTGTCACTTACATCTTGAATAAATCTGGCAACAATTCAATGTGCGGCTGTGCTGTCTTTGTCCCACTTCTCAAATTCAGCTTTACAGAATGAAGTGGTACCGGTTGATATGCTTTAGGATTTTCTTTTGCTCATATTCCGCAGTTCTCTGTACTGACATGTCGTAGGAGCTGGAAATGGGCTTTGTCTGTCCACAAAATGCCCTGTGACCATTCATTGTCCACTTCCATGCGAGCAAGAAATTCCTGGGCGGATGTTTGTCGCGCTTGCACGAAGTAATTCCTGAACATGAGTGATTTTGTATGGATAGCAATGAAACCTACACTGAAGAGCCAATGAAACTGGTACACAGGCCTAATATCGTGTAGGGCCCCCACCAGCACACAGAAGTGTCACAGCATGATGTGACATGTACTCGACTAATGTCTGAAGTAGTGCTGCAGGGAATTGACACCATGAATCCTGCAGGGCTGTCCATAAATCCGTAAGCCTATGAGAGGGTGAGGTCTCTCTCTGATCAGCAAGTTGCAAGGAATCTCAGATATGCTCAATAATGTTCATTTCTGGGGAGTTTGGTGGCCAGCGAAAGTGTTTAAACTCAGAAGAGTCTTCCTGGAGTCACTCTGTAGCAATTCTAGACGTGTGGAGTGTTGCATTTCCCTGCTGGAATTGCCCAAGTTCGTCGGAATACATAATGGACATGAATGGATGCAGGTGATCAGACAGGATGCTTACGTACATGTCACCTGTCAGAATCGTATCTAGACGTGTCAGGGGTCCCACATCACTCCAACTGCACACGCTCCACGCCATTACAGAGACTCCACCAGCTTCAACAGTCCCCTACTGACATTCAGGGTCTATGGATTCATGAGGTTGTCTCCATATCTGCACATGTCAATCCCCTAGATACAATCTGAAACGAGACTCGTCCGATCAGTCAACATGTTTCCAGTCATCAACAGTCCTTTCGAGGTGTAAAACTTTGTGTCGTGCAGTCATCAAGGGTACATGAGTGGGCCTTCGGATCCGAAACCCATATTGATGATGTTTCATTGAATGGTTCGCGTGCTACCACTTGTTGGTGGCCCAGCATTGAAATCTGCAGTAATTTGCGGAAGAGTTGCACGTCTGTCACGTTGAACGATTCTCTTCAGTCGTTAGTCCTGTTCTCCCAGGATCTTTTTCCGGCCGCAGTGATGTCGGAGATTTGATGTTTTATCGGATCCCTAACATTCACAGTACACTCGTGAAATTGTCGTACGGGAAAATTCCCACTTCATCGCTCCCTCGGAGAGGCTGTTTTCCATGGCTCATGCTCCGACTGTAAAACTACGTTCAAATTCACTCAAAACTTGATAACCGCCATTGTAACAGCAGTAATCGATCTAACATCTGCAGCAGACACTTGTTGTCTTATGTAGGGGTTGCCGAACGCAACAGCGTATTCTGCCTGTTTGCATACCGGTATCTCTGTATTTGAATACGCATGCTTGTACCAGTTCCTTGGCGCTTTGGTGTATTTCGTAGGATTTTACGCATCGTGCTTGCAGGCATGTCCAACGTTCTGGCAATTCACTGTATGTCTACACACCAGCTCTCGACACCTCCTGTAATGCTGTGGCTACATCTTTGACAAACATCGGATTAACTGCTTTCCTCCATCTACCAAAATGCGTTTCAGAAGAACCATTCTTTTCCAATTTTGTAATAATTTACTCCAGATCCTTAGCAGACATCGGACCATTGCCTTCTTTCATATCCTTGAATTTCCAGCAGGGCTACTGGCGCATAGTCACCATGTAAGTAGGCTGTTTAGGTTTTCTTATTGGTAACGCCACATTGCGCTCTGTATGAAAATCACTGGCTGTGCTGTGTGCAGTCTGTGGCTAGTTTGCATTGTTGTCTGCCATTGTAGTGTTGGGTAGCTGGATGTTAACAACGCGTAGCGTTGCGCAGTTGGAGGTGAGCTGCCAGCAGTGGTGGATGTGGGGAGAGAAATGGCGGAGTTTTGAAATTTGTTAGACTGGATGCCATGAACTGCTATATATATTATGACTTTTGAACACTATTAAGGTAAATACATTGTTTGTTCTCTATCAAAATCTTTCATTTGCTAACTATGCCTATCAGTAGTTAGTGCCTTCAGTAGTTTGAATCTTTTATTTAGCTGGCAGTAGTGTTACTTGCTGTATTGGAGTAGTTCGAGCAATGAAGATTTTTGTGAGGTAAGTGATTTGTGAAAGGTATAGGTTAATGTTATTCAGGGCCATTCTTTTGTAGGGATTATTGAAAGTCAGATTGCGTTGCGCTAAAAAATATTGTGTGTCAGTTTAAGCACAGTCATGTATAATTTTTCTAAGGGGACGTCTCAACCATTTATGTACTAATTAGTAATTGGTGGCAAGTTTCCATGGGACCAAACTACTGAGATCACCAGCCCGTAGGCTTACACACTACAAACTTACGAATCTTACGCTAAGGACAACACACCCACCCATACCAGGGGAAGAACTCGAACCTCCGACGGGGGGAGGGGGGGGGGGCAAGGCGCCCTAGATCGCGTGGCTACCCTGCGGCATCATTTTTGTAAAGCCGCTTTGCCACCAGCGCGTGATGCTTCATGAAGACAGTCATGTTAGTCATCTCGGATGCAAACTGAGGAACAGCTGTGTGCTGCGTGTCAGTTGGTGTGCACATTATGAAGCTTGAAGCGCCATCTGATCCGTTGTGAAATTCTCGTTAATTTTTTTAAAAGAAAAAGAAAAAAAGCAAGAGTACCGCAATGTCAGAAAAGAGTTCACTTTTTGGCTTTCCTGTTGCAGTATGGATAACAGGTACACCACCACACTGTGGGCCGGCCGCGGTCGCCGAGCGGTTCTAGGCGCTTCAATCTGGAACCGCGTGACTGCTTCGTTTGCAGGTTCGAATCCTGCCTCGGGCATGGTTGTGTGTGATGTCCTTAGGTCAGTTAGGTTTAAGTAGTTCTAAGTTCTAGGGGACTGATGACCTCCGATGTAAAGTCCCAGAGTCCCCAGAGCCGTTTTTTGAACCACTCTGTCGGAGTGGAATGCCTCGGAAACTGGAAACTGAAGTAGCACAATTGTCGTGGGCAGAAAGTCTAAACTGCGAAGAGATTCACTGCGAAATTCTGGTCATCTGTGGACAGATGCAATGTCGCGTCCAGCCATTGTTAAATAGAGCCCAAGAATTTCGCCAAGGCCTCACAAACTAGGGTGATGTTGATGGGGGAGGAAGGCCATCGACATCGACGACAGAGGACAATATGCAGGAAACAGAGTAAGAACATCTGCGAGGAAAGAGATTTTCCGGTGATGAGGACGATCACGCAGTGGTTTTGATGACCAATGAGGTCTATGGTCGAGGAATCGAACAATTGAGAGAAAACTCCAACCGTTTTTTGCAGACCTATAGTTACTACGTTGAAAAATCGTGTGTGTATCTCTCTCACTGGAAGTGCAGTGTAGCAATGAATAAGAGTTACTTTGTCTGCCATAATAACTTGTAACTTACTTTTTGAAGTCCGCTCGTAGTCGAAGGCAGTCATAAAGTTTTAATCATCACATCGAAAGAATAAAATTATGTTGTTGATATTCTGTTTATTTGCAGTTACATATTAGCAATTCTGATACATGTTGGATTTTCCGTGCCGAATGCCGTAGAAAGCCCCTCCATGAAACAGTGTCTAGGTCGTGCAGACGATTCCATTCTAATCAAGCAAGCCTAAATACCGAACAACAAAGTGATAACAGACCATCTTTCTTAGAAGAACTACACTCATGCTCATAAATTAAGGATAACGCTGATACATGGTGAAACAATGCTCTGGTGGGCGGTTTGCGGGTTTAAATCACCTCGGGGTATGACCATGCCGTGCATTTGACCTGCGGTCGTCGCTCGGTGGCGCTGGCAGCAGTCCACATACGCAGAGGTGTGTTGTTGCATGTCAGAGTACGGTGCAGTGAGTAAGTGTGCAGACATTTTCAGACGTGCTGATGGTGACTGTGTGTTGAAAATGGCTCAAAGAACGCATATTGATGACGTTACGAGGTGTAGAATACTAGGGCGACTGGAGGCTGGTCAATTACAGCAGGTCGTAGGACAGGCCCTGCGTGTACCACAAAGTGTGATCTCAACATTTTGGCAACGATTCCAGCAGACAGGAAATGTGTCCAGGCGCTACAGTACGGGACGGCCACAAGAAAACCGATATCTCACCATCAGTGCCCGCAGACGGCCACGGAGTACTGCAGGTAGCCTTGGGCCGGCCGGTGTGGCCGTGCGGTTAAAGGCGCTTCAGTCTGGAACCGTGTGACCGCTACGGTCGCAGATTCGAATCCTGCCTCGGCCATGGATGTGTGTGATGTCCTTAGGTTAGTTAGGTTTAATTAGTTCTAACTTCTAGGCGACTGATGACCTCAGAAGTTAAGTCGCATAGTGATCAGAGCCATTTGAACCATTTTTTGAGGTAGCCTTGCTCGGAACCTTACCGCAGCCACTGGAACAGTTGTCTCCAGTCACACAGTCTACAGACGACTGAACAGACATGGTTTGTTCGGCCAGAGACCTGCAAGGTCCATTACACTGGCCCCTGGTCACAAGAGAGCCCGTGAAGCCTGGTGTCAAGAACACAGTACATGGTCACTGGAACAGTGGTCCCAAGTTATGGTCACAGACGAGTCCAAGTATAGTCTGAACAGTGATTCTCGCCGGGTTTTCATCTGGCGTGAACCAGGAACCAGATACCAACCCCTTAATATCCTTGAAATGGACCTGTATGGAGGTCGTGGTTTGATGGTGTGGGGTGGGATTATGATTGGTGCACGTACACCCGTGCATGTCTTTGACAGAGGAACTGTAACAGGTCAGGTGTGTCGGGACGTTATTTTGCACCAGTATGTCCGCCTTTTCATGGGTGCGGTTGGTCCCATCCCCCTCCTGATGGAGGATAACACACGGACCCGCCGAGCTGCCATCGTGGAGGACTATCTTGAAACAGAAGATATCATGTGAATGGAGTGGCCGGCCTGTTCTCCAGACCTAAATCCCATCGAGCACGTCTAGGACGCTCTCGATCGATGTATCGCTGCACGTCTTCACACCCCTAGGATACTTCAGGAGCTCCGACAGGCACTGGTGGAAGAATGGGAGGCTATACCCCAGCAACTGCTCGACCACCTGATCCAGAGTATGCCAACCCGTTGTGCGGCCTGCGTACGTGTGCATGGTGATCATATCCTATATTGATGTTTGAGTACAAGCGCAGGAGACAGTGGCGTTTTGTAGCAAATGTGTTTCGCGACGGTTTTCTCAACTTATCACCAATACCGTGGACTTACAAGTCTGTGTCGTATGTGTTCCCTATGTGCCTATGCTATTAGCGCGTTTTCTGCAGTGCCACGTTGAGTGGCATCACATTCTGCAATTATCCTTAATTTATGAGAATGAGTGTAGAAACTGCAAGATAAGTGGAGGCGCTGGTACTCGAAGACAGACATATCACATTTGAGGCTCTAACGGAGAAAGTGGAAATCAGTCGTGAATCAGTTTTCAACAGCTTGGACGATGTTCTGGATATGGCACGGTCGCCGCCAGCTGGGTTTCCCAGCTGCTCACAGCTATTAAAAAGAACCGGTAAGCCGAGGTAGCAATAGATACGATGCGGTTGTGATCAGTCAGTCCCGATGACCTTTTTAGCCGCCTAATCACCACGGACGAGTGGTGGGTGTATCACTACGGTCCCGAGAAAAAGTAGTGAAAAAGTATGGATTCACCGCCAACGAAGTCAAAGACTCAACTGCTATCGTGCAAGGTGATGCTGAATGTATTTTGTGACTGTCGTGGCGTGTTGCTAAAGAATTATGCTTGGACGGGTCAAGCCGTCGCAGGGGGTTACAAGACGCTGTCAAGATGAATCGTACAAGGGGGTGAATTTACTCCATTCGTTCTGAATACGACCAAGCAGTCTTCTTTGGACGGCCAAATTTTGCCTCACCCCGTGTGTCCACGTAACATGGCAGGCTAAATTCTTCCTCTCTCCTCGGATGAAGAAACCATTAAGACAGACATACGCAGAATGACGACGATATGATTTTCGAGGTGGAACGTTTCTTGACCAGCCAAATTTGAGACTTTTACAACCAATGCTACCTCTAAGTCAATCATCGTTGGGAAAAGTGTGCCCTGTTTAAAGGGTGAATACACGGAACGGAAGTAACACTGCTTACCAGCTCGATTTCATTGAGGTGATAATTAGAACTTCGTGATTACCCCTCTCAAAGCGACGCTCGCTGTCCTGTGTGCCAGAGTGCTAAATTGCTGAGACTTGTGTCAGAAGGCGCCCACGATAGGACGCTGACGGCGCGCCTGTTTTGAGTGACGCGAAGCCGCAGCATGTAGCGCGTGCCGTTGCTGAGGACGGGGCGGGACGGCGGCACTTGTGGAGGGCGCTCGTTACGGGGCGGAGCGCCAGCCGCCAGCCCGGCGCCGGCAGCTGGGTCAACGCTCCGCGGCAGCCGCCGGCCGCCGGCCGCCCCCGCCGGTAAACAGCGCGCCCCCGCCCCCACACCCTCTCCCCCCCCCCCCCCCCCTACCTGTCGGCAGGTACGGCGCCCGCCCGGGCAGCGACGCCACGCGCAGCCCTGCGACTCGGCTGCAGTTTAGGGACGCCGTAAATCTGCGGCCTCAGCCTCCCGCTAACAGTGTGGTCGTTTGTAGCGGTTCTCTCCTCCCGCACAGACTTGCACTAAAAACCTACAATACTAGCTGTGGTCAAACTGCCTATTGGCTTCTGTCTCGGGTTCTTTGGCCGACGTTCATCTAATGATTTTTCTGACGCTTCGCCAGCACGAGTGTCTGGCATTGTCAAAGCTTCACCCTCCATTGCCGGTGGTGAACGGGAGCAGAGTTCTTTTTTGTCCCTCCTCTGATGGAGGAGGGCGGGCTGTTTGAGGGCATGCTGGCGTTGGGTTTTTACATGGTTATTTTTATTTGGTACAATTTATTTTTCCTGCAAGTGCATTGTTATAGTTGGTTGACAATTTTGTTACTGCAGGTTTTTAGCGAAATGAAGACAATATAAACAAGTATATTAACATAATAAAATTTAAATTTACAGAAAAAAAGAAAAAAAAAAAGAAAACAACTTAAACAAGTGTGTTAACATGATACAATTTAAGTTTACGAGAAATGAAGATAAGTGAAGATAAATGAAGATAGAATAACCAGGTATATTAACATGATAAAATTTGAGTCTACAAGGGTATGAAGTGCACAATGTCTATAGCAATGAAAGAGGAGAGATACATAGAATACAAAATAATCGGGGTACAAAAGACATATAGAATGTAAATTTATGTTAAGATTATGGGAATTTATTGGATGATTGAGTTAGATATATGTCTTGTGCTTATGTGTGTGGTTGATAATGTGGTGTGAGAAGTTGATATATATATATATATATATATATATATATATATATATATATATATATATATATATATATATATAAAATTATTCTGTTGTGTATTACAGATTCCGAGCGTAGCTGGCTTTACAAGTGTATATATATATATATATTGGTCAGTGTGAGTGGCGTGTTCCATAGTCTTAGTCGGATGTCGTTGTCGTCTTGTTGTAGTTTTTTTGTCAGATGTCTGTGTTTGAAAAGAACTGTCTGTGTTTTGTTGGGATTGGGCCGAATTCGCCACTTGGTCATCCATTGCTCTAGTCGTGTAAGGTAGTCGTTCGTCTTTCGTTGTACAGTGTTTGTTCTTAGTTCGGTGCACCAGTAAGCTGTATCGTCTGCATACAGTCCTACGGTTTCGGTTCGTGTCCTGACAGTGGGTATGTCGTTTGTATATAACGTGCAGAGTAGGGGCGATAATATTCCGCCTTGGGGTACCCCTGCTTGTGGGGTAAAGGCTTCGGATTTTTCTTTTTCTACATGTACTGTGCAGGTTCTGTCGGTTAGGTAAGCTTTTATAATTCTTGTCATTTTCGTTGGGATCCCTATTTCTGTTAATTTGTAAAGTAGTCCGTTGTGCCATAATTTGTCAAAGGCGCGCTCGATGTCCAGGAGTACAGCGAGCGTGCAGTGTCCTTTGTTAAATCCTTTCGCTATGCTGTCAGTCAGTCTCAGTAGGGGGTCGTTGGTGGAGTGCTTCTGTCGAAAACCGCCTGTATAGGGGGGGATTAGTCCTTTGTCATCTGTGTATTTCCGTATCCTGTCTGTTAGTATCCGTTCATATGTCTTTCCTATTACGTCTAGTAGTGATATTGGTCTATATGAACGGGGGTCAGTCCTTGGTTTGTCGGGTTTGGGGATCATTATTGTTCTGCTGGTTTTCCAATTTGTCGGTATAGTTTCATGAGTCATGCAAAAGTTGAAGATGAGGGATAGTAGAGGGGTGAGGATATGTAAGGGAGCTTTTTGGAGGTGGAGTCGTTGGATACCATTTTCACCAGGGGCAGAGTTTCGTCCCGTGTATATTGCGTCTGCTATTTCAGTCTCTGTTATGTCTTCAGTGAGGGTTAGTTGTTCTTCTGTTTCGGTTGTGGGGGTTTCTAGGATTCGTGGTAGTTGGGACTCTACGTGTTTTCTGAATTGTTCGTCAAATTTGTCGTCAGCTGGAAATGAATAAACTCCTTGCAGCACTTGTTTGAAAGCTTCTGCCTGTTCTTTGTGGTCGGTCGTTGGCTCGTTGTTTACCAGTAGTGTGGATTGAGTCGTCTTTCGTTGTCCTGTTAGGGTCTTGAATCTATTCCAGAACTTTCTGCCCTCCCTGTAGTTTAACTGAGCACGGGTGTCGTCCCATTGCTGTTGTTTGTGTGTTGAGATGATTCCCTTCACCCTAGCATTTAGTCTATTCCACTGTCGTTTAAGGTCTGGGTTGTCTCCACGTCTCATTTGTCTTTGTAGTCGTTTTTTCTGTCTAATGAGATTTAATGCTTCTGGGGGGATGGAGGGTTTCCAGTTCTCTATTGTTTTTGTTGGTACCGCTTCTGTTATGGCTCTTTGGAAGGGTCATCTGGGTCTGTGATACTGACGGGGGCAGTTAGTTCTTCTGTTAGTATGTCTCGATATTTGTCCCAGTCAGCGTTTCTGTATAGTTTTATGGTTCTGCTGGTCGGGTGAGGGGGAGGTGGTTGTGTGGCTGTTGTTGTGAATGTGATGGGGAGGTGGTCACTGGTGATGGAGTCGCCTACTTTAGGTTCAGTAATGGTGTCGTGGAGGTCTGGGCTGTAGAGGATGTGGTCTGGGTTTGATGTGCCTTGGAAGCCTATGAAAGTGGGTTCATGAACTGGTAGTCTGAGTATGGGTTCGGTAGTTAAGAGGTCGAATAGTAGTCGGCCGTTTCCATTGTCTAGTCTGTCTCCTAGTAGGTGATGTCTGGCGTTTAGGTCTGCAAGGAGGATGGTGCGGTCTTGTGTCATGATGTGTTGTATGGATTGTGTTGGCAGTGCTGTGCCTGGCGGGTTATACATACAAATTATTTGGAGAGTCCTTCTGTCCCTGTCTTTGATTTTAATTATTATGGCCTCAATGTTGTTGTGTGCCTGTGGGAGCGCAATTTCCTGGGTTGCTATGGAGTTGTCTATATAGATTGCAACGCCTCTTCTTCCGTCTTGCCTGTCTTTGCGGAAGGTTTTATATTTTGTGAAGTCGCATTTGTCATGGTCGCGGAGCCAGGTCTCTGCAATTGCAGCGATGTGTATTTTCTCGTGGTGAAGTGTGTGTGTGAGGGCAGTCCGTTTATTTTTTATCCCTTGCGCATTTGCAAAGAGAAGTTTCAAGTGGTTTCTGTCGTCCGTGCTTTCCATGGTGGTGGAGGCGGTGGTATGTGTGTGTGTGTGTGTGTGTGTGTGTGTGTGTGTGCGTGTACACGTGCGCGTCAGTGCTTACTGTTGTGTTTGTCTTTCGGCGCTGCTTTCTTGCTGTGGATGGTGTGGAGTGGAGTGGTGGATGGGGGACGGGTGGGATGAGGCCGGCCGCGGTGGTCTAGCGGTTCTGGCGCTGCAGTCCGGAACCGCGGGACTGCTACGGTCGCAGGTTAGAATCCTGCCTGGGACATGGGTGTGTGTGATGTCCTTAGGTTAGTTAGGTTTAAGTAGTTCTAAGTTCTAGGGGACTTATGACCTAAGATGTTGAGTCCCATAGTGCTCAGAGCCATTTGAACCATTTTGGTGGGATGAGGTGGAGCGGTGAGGTATGTTTGTACTTGAGTGTTCTGTGTCTGTGTAGTTTTCTGGGTCCCATGCCTCTGTGATGGTGACGTGTAGTGTGTTCCTGATTTGTGTTGCTATCATCCCCCTCTCAAGGATTTTTTTTTTTGGACGCGCGGTCGATGGATTTCTTTACGTCCTCGCGTCGGTCATGGAAGATATCGATCAGGATGGTGGTCATGAGACGTATCAGGTCGTTCTTGAAGACGATGTGGTTCGCTGAGACCGACTCTTCGTTTTCGTCTTTTTTGTAGGTGGGTGTTCTGGCCCGTCCATTGTTTTGATCGGAGCGCGGACTTCAGGATTGGATGGTTCCTTGGGCCTGCAGGGGCATTTGTAAGACAGGGTGGAGTGCGATCCTGAGCAGTTCGCGCATTTTTCCTCCTTCAGGTTGTACTGTGAGAGGTTGGCGCATTTGGCTTGTTGCTGAGTGCATTTTCTGGTGGGGTGCTCAAAAGATAAGCATCGGCCACACTGTGCTGGTTAAGGTGGGGGGTCGTGTGGAGGTTCCGCCATTCTTCTTTTGAAATCTATGTCGACGGCTTCTGTTAGCGAGCTCGCGGCCGCAGACTATATGTACCTGGTGCGCCAACGCCCGAGGGCTTCTCCGCGGTCATTTCCGGTGCGGTTCTCCTCTTGCTACCTGCGACGGTCGTTCGCTGCAGTACGGGAAGCCAGGATCCGTTTACCTTAAGGCTTTCCTCTTTCTTCTTCAAACTGTTCGCGTATTTTTGTATTTCTACAGCTTCTCTGAACAAGCGCATGTGATAGTGCTTCTCTACAGCCAGAACTTCCGTGTCGGCGAATTTTATTACGTGGTCGGTCTCATTCAGTGCGTGCTCTGCCACGGCCGATTTCTCCACCTGCCCCAACCTGCAATGCGGAAATGTTTATGTCGGAATGACTGGACGATCAATTAACACCGGGATCAAAGAGCATAAGCGACATTGCAGATTGGGGCAGGTGGAGAAATCGGCCGTGGCAGAGCACGCACTGAATGAGACCGACCACGTAATAAAATTCGCCGACACTGGAGTTCTGGCTGTAGAGAAGCACTATCACACGCGCTTGTTCAGAGAAGCTGTAGAAATACAAAAACACGCGAACAGTTTGAAGAAGAAAGAGGAAAGCCTTAAGGTAAACGGATCCTGGATTCCCGTACTGCAGCGAACGACCGTCGCAGGTAGCAAGAGGAGAACCGCACCGGAAATGACCGCGGAGAAGCCCTCGGACGTTGGTGCGCCAGGTACATATAGTCTGCGGCCGCGAGCTCGGCTCCAGTTCACCACCGGTAATGGAGGGTGAAGCTTTGACAATACCAGCCACTAGTGCTGGCGAAACATCAGAAAAATCATTAGATGAACGTCGGCCGAAGAACTCGAGACAGAAGCCAATAGGCAGTTTGTCAACAAGTGGCCACGAAAGCCTTAACAATTTTGTACTAGCTGTGGTGTCAGAAGCGGGAAATATCACAGTACTCGTAGTGGAGGCGCTTATGAATACGTTTCCGTTACACGGTAACCAGGTGCGGATCTACAGGAACAGTGTTTGAAACGTTCCTTTCGTCCGTCCCAGAAGATTTCGTGGCGCTACACCAAGTCCTAATTTTGCTCTCATACAATCACTCTTTTCACACTCTCTCTCTCTCTCTCTCTCTCTCTCTCTCTCTCTCTCTCACACACACACACACACACACACACACACACACACACACACACACACACACACACACTTTATCTCCCTCTTCCTCTCCTTCTGCCTCCAGCCTGCCACATCAGTCTATTAATCCTAATCAAACATTGCTGTAGGCCAATATGACTATTGTACTCTAAAGTCTGTAACATTTAAACTGATTGTCATTAACAAGTATGAAGTTTAAGCCATTTTAACATTTCACCTGATTGTATAAACGAGTACGAAGTTTAAGCTGTTTTAACGTGTCAAAATCGGATTTATATGCCACCTGAAGTACACACACATATATTCGACACCTCAAAACAAACACATCCGAATCTTTTAAATAATTATTCTGTAATAATGTTGTTACTATGTATATTCTTTGTACTTTGCACTTATGTCTTCTCTTCTGCTATACGAACCTTGCACCCAGCAGGTTCCAGACGCCAGATTTGTTTACAAATATGACAGTATACATGTGATGTGTTACGACAGCGAAAGGAACCTGTGACCACTGGAGGTACTCTATTTTACTTATTTTATGTTTACTGTTAGATATCAGTTTAATTTTTGTCAGAAGAAACCCAAACCATGTTCTGAAATAGTGTGTTGTTTCTCCACTAGACAGTGCCACAAGTTCCTCCAAAAAATCGTAACACAACACACACACAAATGTCATACTAACTAATGTAAATCCACCCGATGATGGAGGTTTAAACCATTGAAACGCGTCATGGAAATAAATAACACGGTGACTGGTAACAGTAAACTTGTTGTTTCATTCAAGTCCTAATTGCTGCTGCACTGGTAAGAGATGCTCGACACACGTTGCTTATTGTTCCGAAGATTCACTTGCTCTCTGGTGGGCCCGGCTTAATCCTCTGGATTGATACACTATTAAAAACCAGTCGAAATAAGGGTCGTCAGCCTCACTTAGAGCCATGAACGGAGCCAAACTTGTCATTGCTCCAGACTCAGTAACGAAAGCCCTCTACCAATTTAAGTGCTTTTAGGAAGATGCCGAGATCTCACCACTGGACTGGAAAATGCCCGGTAAAAGTTCATCTACAGAGGATGAAAAAAAATGTGGAAAAACCACAAACACATTACCTTGTCAAATGAGGTGCAGGGAAACCGTTGCCACTCAAAACAGTTTCCAGTCGTCTCAGAATGCATAAAAACAGGACCTATATGGTTTTCAAGGGAATCTTATACCGTTCTTCCTGCAAAATAATGGCAAGTTCAAGTAACAATTATCGAGGTGGACAACTTCATGCACCCTCTTCTCCAAAGCAGATCACAGAGACTGAGTAATAGTGAGATCTGGTGACTGTGGTGCCCGGATGATGCGAGCTGTGTAAACAGGGGCGCTGTCGTCTTACAGCACAGCATCACCACTGGGCAACAAACATTGTACATTGGATGGACATGATCAACTAAAACGGTCACGTAGTCTTTTGCAGTAACGCGACCTTGCAGAGTAGCCTTGGGGTCCATGGAATATCACAATACGGCTGCCCAAATCATCATCGAACCTCTGCCATGTTTGACTCTTGGGATGTAAACTCGGCTAGAAACTTGAAACAGGGTGCAACGAAATGACATTCTTCCGTTGCTCCGTAGTCCACATTTTATCGTTTCGCACTACGTTTGCCCCCTGTTACGGGCATTTGCTTCATCTACATCTACATCTACATCCACATCCATACTCCGAAAGCCACCTGACGGTGTGTGGCGGAGGGTACTTTGAGTACTTCTATCGGCTCTCCCTTCTATTCCAGTCTCGTATTGTTCGTGGAAAGAGAGATTGTCGGTATGCCTCTGTTTGGGCTCTAATCTCTCCGATTTTATCCTCATGGTCTCTTCGCGAGATATACGCAGGAGGGAGCAATATACTGCTTGACTCCTCGATGAAGGTAGGTTCTCGAAACTTCAACAAAAGCCCGTACCGAGCTACTGAGCGTCTCTCCTGCAGAGTCTTCCACTGGAGTTTATCTGTCATCTCCGTAACGCTTTCGCGATTACTAAATGATCCTGTAACGAAGCGCGCTGCTCTCCGTTGGATCTTCTGTATCTCTTCTATCAACCCTATCTGGTACGGATCCCACACTGCTGAGCAGTATTCAAGCAGTGGACGAACAAGCGTACTGTAACCTACTTCCTTTGTTTTCGGACTGAATTTCCTTAGGATTCTTCCAATGAATCTCAGTCTGGCATCTGCTTTACCGACGTTCAACTTTATATGATCATTCCATTTTAAATCACTCCTAATGCGTACTCCCAGATAATTTATGGAATTAACTGCTTCCAGTTGCTGACCTGCTATATTGTAGCTAAATAATAAAGGAGCTTTCTTTCTATGTATTTGCAGCACATTACACTTGTCTACATTGAGATTCAATTGCCATTCCCTGCACCATGTGTCAATTCGTTAACTGGTGAGCGGTATCTGAATTCCAGCTCTAATTTCCTGCTTATGCAGCTCACTTTTGAAGGTTTAATGCTGACAGCGTTCGCGAGTGCGACATTCAGTTCTGCAGTCACTTCTGCTGCTCTCGTACTCTTATTTTTAGTCGCACTCCCCTTCAATGACCATCTGTAACGAATACACACACACACACTTTCGTCCTCGTTGTGACTTAGCGGATAATTTTTTTTCCCGTTTTCCCTGTAAGCGGTATAAATCTTCAAACATCAAATACTTCGATTACCTTGGTTACGGAAGCACTCACCATACGAGCATTAACAATCTTTCCACGCCCGAATTCACTTTCCTCCGACATAATGCACTCGCTGCTATACACAACAGTGTTTTGACCATGGCTGATCTATGCAACATATTGAGGACATTGCTCTAGTGCCGTCGTTTGGTCAAATACAACAGGAAAACCTGCAGGCTTGGCTAGCAACTGCCTTTACGTTGAAGCATAAATTTCTCGCGGTGTTTTGTCCAACTTCTGCCCGGTGAACGTCATCTGCCAGAGTGTGTAGTGCCAACAGTAAAATTCGGAGGCGATAGTGTTATGGTGTGGTCGTGTTTTTCATGGAGGGGCGTTGCACCCCTTTTATTTCGCGTGGCACTATCACAGCACAGGCCTACATTGATGTTTTAAGCACCTTCTTGCTTCCCACTGTTGAAGAGCAATTCGGGGATGGCGAGTCTATCTTTCAACACAATCGACCACTTGTTGATAGTGCACGGCCTGTGGCGGAGTGGTTACACGACAGTAACTTCCCTGTGATTGACTGGACTGCACAGAGTCCTGACCTGAATCCTATAAACACTTTTGGGACGTTTTGGAACGCTGACTTCGTGCCAGGCCTCACCGACCGACATCGATACCTCTCCTCAGCGCGGCACTCGGTGAAGAATGGGCTACCATTCCCCGAGAAACCTTCCAGCACCTGATTGAACATATGCCTGCGAGAGTGGAAGCTGTCATGAAGACAAAGAATGGGCCCACACCATATTGAAATCCAGCATTACCGATGGAGGGCGCCACGAACTCAAAAGTCGTTTTCAGCCAGGTGTCCGGATGCCTTTGATCACATAGTGTATATGAGAAAGGTGAAAGACCCTCGGACTTCAAGAAGAATGTAATAATTTCCATTCCAAAGAAAGCAGGTGCTGACATGTGTGACTACTACCGAACCATCAGTTAAACAACTCAAGGCTGAAATATACTAACACCAATTATTTACAGGGAAATTGGAACACTCGTAGAAAACGACCTCGAAGAGGAGTAGTTGGGTTCCAGAGAAATGTAGGAATACATGAAGCAATAATGGCTCTATGACTTATCTTGAAAGAAAGATTGAAGAACGGCAAACCTACTTTTATAACATTTGTAGATTTAGATAAAGCTTTTGAAAATGTTGACTGAACTACACTCTTTGAAATTTTGAATGTATCAGAGAAAAAAGGACCGAAAGCTTATTTACATCTTGTACAAAAACCAGAATGTATTGATTAAGGTCGAAGGGCGCGAAAGAGCAGCAGTGGTTGAGAAGGGAGTGAGACAGGGTTGGCCCAACAATACTCAGTCTGTACGTTGAGCAAGCAGCACATCGACAAAATTAAAACAAAAGTAACGGAATGTAGTCAAATTTAATCTGCCGATGCTGAGTAAATTAGATTAGGAAATGACACACTAAAAGAAGTAGAAGGATTTCAAAAATTTTGGCAGCAAAATAACTGAAGATGACCAAGGCAGAAAGAATTTAAAATGAAGATTGGCATTAGCAAGAAAAGTGTTTCTGACAAATAGAAATTTGTTAACATCTAAAACAAATATAAGTATTAGGATGTTTTTTTCTGAAGATATAAGTCTGTAGTGTACCCTTATACAAAATGAATGATAAGCAGTTCAGACGTAAAAGAGAACAGAAGCGTCTTAAATGTAGTGTTGCAGAAGAATGCTGAAGATTAGGTGGGTAGACTGAACAAGAAATGAGGACGTACTAAATCGAATTGGGGATAAAGCAATTTATGGCACAACTTAAGTAAAAAAAGGGATCAATTGATAGGACACAAACTGAAGCATCAAGAAATTGTCGGCTTGGTAATGGGAGGAAGTATGGGGAAGTAAAAACTGTAGAGGAGAAACTCAAACTCGAATAGAGTAACCAGGTTCAAGTGGATGTAGGTTGAAGTAGTTTCGCAGAGATGAAGAGGCATACACAGGGTAGAGAAGTGTGGAGAGCTGTGTCAAACCAGTTCTCAGACCGAAGATTACAATAACTATTGCGTATTCACTGGAGTTTTCTATGGGCTGCCTGTTCTTCTGTATGTAGCTAGTTTGGACAAGGTTCCATCAGGGCTTGCTGCCTGAGCCATGTTGTGTGCTGTTAGTGGAGAAGCATGGATAGTTCCCTGGAGGTCTGTCTAGACTGAAAAATATTGTTTCATATTTGTCAAACACTGATCCCTACCGCACTGGATGTTGTCAACAGTACGGCAAACATTGTTGTAGAGCTGTCTCCCACGATCTCCAAGGTCGAGTCTCAAACAAACTTTGGTAGCTGGAGTTACCCAACGAAATTAAGAAGTAAACAGCTTACACTTTTCACAGTACAAGGGCATGCCCAGCGATGTGTACCTGATGCTTACGTGTAGGCATGTAACAGATTTTGTAATTGCAGCGGTTGAGAAACAGAGCTTGTCATTGTTACAGCCGAATAGTTTTTTCTTTTGAAATATTATCTTTTGGACTGAGCAACCTAGACCAAGTCTGGAGTCAGTACCGACATAGAAGAGTCAGTACCGACATAGAATCTCAATCCGTATTCATAAATGTGGAATTTGTGTAGGATGTAAGCTACAAGCAAATCCCCCTTTCCAGTTTGAGAGTAGCTGCTTTGAGCCTCTGTTAATGTTTCCGATGTAAATGAGATGGCCTGTCCTTATCCATCTGCACTCCCATGTCCTATCATTACTTTTAGTCCATACCATGCGACATCCTTTGCTACTATTAATATCTTTCCATTGCGCTGATCTTAGTTTCCCCTTTAATGTTCGAAATACTTTTTTCATCCCTTTGACCATAAAAATGCACTACCTTTGCATCGTAATAAAATTATGGGTTGCGTGATATTGACGGCTGTTGGAGAAAAATTCGAGTAATAATTTATTTTGGCCAAAAATTACTGTAGGTGAGTGTCATTCTATGGGTGCCACAGCGCAGCAACTGTTTTTAGGTGCTTTTACGCAGTGTCCATTCTGCTAAGGACATGACCTAAACACTCGACGTACTCTTCGGAAAACGCAAATTTTACCAAGCTACATTGCAGTACAGTGCCCTTGCAGTTGGCTGAATACCGCATGCAAAGTCTGTAGGTTCAAAATGGCTCTGAGCACTATGCGACTTAACTTCTGAGGTCATCAGTCGCCTAGAACTTAGAACTAATTAAACCTAACTAACCTAAGGACATCACACGCACATCCATGCCCGAGGCAGGATTCGAACCTGCGACCGTAGCGGTCGCTCGGCTCCAGACTGTAGCACCTAGAACCGCACGGCCACTCCGGTCGGCAGAACTTAGAACTACTTAACCTAACTAACCTAAGGACATCACACACATCCATGCCCGCAAAGTCTTTAGGCAGTCTGTTTGTGATGATCCTGTGACAATGATATCACATAAGTAATTTGCATAGCATAAAATACGTGCTGTGAACTGCTCCAAATATAGCTGAAGATAGCCGACACAGTACTAGTTGATCCAAATGAATGTCACAGATTTAAATAAAACCGACAGAGAGTGTAGAAGACGTAGATATTTTCTGATTCTACATTTAGTGGTAACTGTGAATAGGCATCTGTTATATCCATCTTAGAAAAGGGCTTCCTAATGGCTGGGGAATGGAATACGACATTACTAGTGCCTCCATGTTGATCCTAGCCTAAAAACCGACAATAATTGCAGTCCAGTGCTTTATTTTTTATGCATGCTATAGAGGTGACACAGGTACACCGTGTACAACCGTGAGAGTCTTAGTCACTGTAATTCCTCCTCGTATGCAACGTTGAAATTGATAAAGGCTGTAATTTGCATAGGGACTGATGACCTTAGCAGTTAAGTCCCATAAGATCTCACACACATTTGAACATTTTGTAATTTGCAAAATGCAGGTGTTGTTGGTTTTTTGGTAATATAAGCTTTGAAATTGGTACATATGCAAGGCTAGGCTAAATAGTTCTTTAAATATTCAGACTTGAGCAAAGGAATGTCTTGTTCCACTAAACTGAAACTTGCACAGTGAATCCAAAAATACAGAGCCAATATAATTCCCTCTTCTGTTTATACCTCCAGAAAAATAGGAGTGGTCAGTACCAAGTGATCTAAATTGGCTTCTTTTCTGAACGTACTGGTAGTCTTTGTCAGCATATAATACCGATGTGCATTCCTGACAAGAGAACGCGTACAACAGTGATACCACTGTAAGTGATTTAAATGGCATAGAAGTGGAGTGCAAGTAGGCCCTGCAGCACCCTCTTTCGTGTGGCCGGACAGGTCAGTGATACGCAATGCTCAGTCGGAGCGGAGCCGTCATACGAAGTACACTATCGGTCATTAAAATTGCTACACCAAGAAGAAATGCAGATGATAAACGGGTATTCATTGGACAAATATATTATACAGGAACTGACATGTGATTATATTTTCACGCAATTTGGGTGCATAGATCCTGAGAAATCAGTACCCACAACAACCACCTCCGGCCGTAATAACGGCCTTGATACGCCTGGGTATTGAGTCAAACAGAGCTTGGATGGCGTGTACAGGTACAGCTGCCCATGCAACTTCAACACGATAGCACAGTTCATCAAGAGTAGTGACTAGCGTATTGTGCCGAACCAGTTGCTCGGCCACCATTGACCAGACGTTTTCAATTGGTGAGAGATCTGGAGAATGCGCTGGCCAGGACAGCAGTCGAACATTTTCTGTATCCAGAAAGGCCCGTACAGGACCAGCAACATGCGGTCGTGCATTATCCTGCTGAAATGTAGGGTTTCGCAGGGATCGAATGAAGGTTAGAGGCACGGGTCGTAACACATCTGAAATGTAACGTCCACTGTTCAAAGTGCCATCAATGCGAACAAGAGGTGACCGAGACGTGTAACCAATGGCATCCCATACCACCATGCCTCGTGATACGCCAGTATGGCGATGACGAATACATGCTTCCAATGTGCGTTCACCGCGATGTCGCCAAACACGGATGCGACCATCATGATGCTGTGAACAGAACCTGGATTCATCCGAAAAAATGACGTTTTGCCATTCGTCCATCCAAGTTCGTCGTTGAGTACACCATCGCAGGCGCTCCTGTCCGTGATGCAGCGTCAAGGGGAACCGCAGCCATGGTCACCGAGCTGATAGTCCATGCTGCTGCAAACGTTGTCGAACTGTTTGTGCAGATGGTTGTTGTCTTGCAAACGTCCCCATCTGTTGACTCAGGGATCGAGACGTGGCTGTACGATCCGTTACAGCCATGCGGATAAGATGCCTGTCATGTCGACTGCTAGTGATACGAGGCCAATGACACGGCGAGCAGCAATGTCGCGATACGATAGACCACAATCGCAATAGGCTACAATCCGAGCTATATCAAAGTCGGAAACGTGATGGTACGCATTTCTCCTCCTTACACGAGGCATCACAACAACGTTTCACCAGGCAACACCGGTCAACTGCTGTTTGTGTATGAGAAATCGGTTGGAAACTTCCTCATGTCAGCACGTTGTAGGTGTCACCACCGGCGCCAACCTTGAGTGAATGCTCTGAAAAGCTAATCACTTGCATATCACAGCATCTTCTTCCTGTCGGTTAAATTGCACGTCTGTAGCACGTCATCTTCGTGGTGTAGCTATTTTAATAGCCAGTAGTATATAAACCTGTAGCCAAGTGCCAGTACGCCTACGTCACAAGGAGGTATGTCGGCATCTGAGTGCTCTCGAACTGGATAGAATGATTGGTCTCCGGGAGGCAGGTCTGTCGTTTCGTGACATTGCGGCTCATGCAGGGCACGCTGTTTCATCAGATAGGTATATGTGGAGAGAAGAGGGCCGTATACAGCGCCGACAGTGTACGGGACGACACATTGTGATCACAGCACCATATGACGGCCATCTTGCCCGCTTGACCGTAACGGACAAAACAGCTTTGTACAAACTGTTGGCGCAACGCTGGAGAACTGCAACGGATTCCTGTGTCGACTGTTCGTCGTCGTCTTCTGCGAACTGGACTGGTGGAATGCGTGCCATTGCGACGGCTTCCACACAGTCCACCACCGAAAGTGATGTGCTGACTGGTAAAATGTCATGTTTTCGGGTGAGTTCCGCTTCAGTTTGTACTACACTGATGGCCGCATACATGTTCACGCCGCCGTGGCGCACGCAATTGGGAAGACTGTATTGTTGAGCAGCACAGCGGACAAACGCCAGGTGTGACGGTTTGGGACGTCATTGCCGAAAACACGATATCTTGCCTCCTACACCTTGAGGGCAATCTGAACAGCCACCGCAATATCAGGGAGGCTTTACAGCCTAAGGCTGTGCTCCTCCTGCACTCTACTTCACACGCCATATTTAAGCAGGACAACGTCCGGCAGCAAGTGGCGAGGAGTGTACAAGCCGCCTTTGAAGAACGACGGGTACCATTTCTTCACTGCCTTGCCCGTTCGCCTGACATGTCGCCCATCGAACATATCTGGTATATGGTCGGTCGACAACTTGTTCATTCAGGTCCTCTTGCAGCCACGCCTATAAATCACGTAGGAGTATTCCCTAGAAGCATATTCAAATGCTCATTCATTCCATGCCACGAGATCTAGCGGCTCGGATTGCAGCATGTGTTGGCACTACTCCATACTGAAAATCCACAATCCCAGTAGATGTACAAAGTCCGCCAGCAAAATGTATACTCTCTTTGTCAGGCTCTATCGTGATATCGATATTGTCGTTCGATTTGAGTTACGAGTGTGTTGTAGTATGGTCTTTGACTCAACAAATGTCAGTACTTTCATCTTAGTATTGGGAATACAAGATGTCTGGAGCACGCTTGACATTCGAGCAACGAAATTGTATTGTGAAGTGGTTTTTCAAATTTGATAATGCCGTTAAAATGCAACGTCAGTGGAGACGGGAGTTTGAAACAGAACCGCCAACCGGCCTAACAATTAAACCCATCATTGACAAGTTTGAGTTGTGGGATGATTTGTGATATTCACAAAGGAAGATCTGGAAGATAGCGTACAGCTACAAGTCCTGTTTCGTCGGCTCTCATGTTGAAAAAGTTTGTTAATTCTCCACAGAAGACCACTACGCAATGTGCACGAAAAGCGGGGTCAGCAGTACAAGTGTACAAAGAATTCTGAAAGTTGCGAAGTGGAAAGTTTACATTCCACGATTACTGCACGCGATTAATGATGACGATCCTGATCGCCGAATGCAATTTTGCGAATGGTATCAGCAAATCCTAACGGATGACGAACAGTTTGTGACGAACGTAGTGAGGAGTGACAAGGCACAATTTAAACTTAATGGAACCGTGAATCGGCATAACAGTGTGTACTGGGCACCAGAAAATCAGCATGTTTATGTGGATAAAGCGGTCAATCTACCAGGGGTTCATGTGTGGTGTGGATTGTCATCTAGGAGCGTAGCAGGACCCTTTTTCTTTGATGCTACTGCCACTGGAGAAGTGTACCTGGAAATGTTACGCATATCTATTTTGTCAGGTACAGGTGCGCTTTACGGAGCTGATGAAGTCTTCTACCAACAGGACGGGGCGCCACCACACTATCACCTAGCCGTACGAGCTTTCCTGCATGACAGGTTTCCGGGGCATTGGATTGGACGAAGAGGGCCCATTGGGTTCCCTCCACGGTCGCCAGATCTAACACCTGTGGACTTTTACTTGTGGGGAACTGTGAAACATAACGTCTATCGACGTAAGCCACGCACGCTGAAGGAGACTACAGCGACACGTGCACCAATCTCCACTGTAACACTGACTGACGTAGTTGCGGCGATGGCTTGTCGTTCTGTTATATGCACAGCCGCCAACGGTGAACATTTTGAACATTTAAAGTAACCATGTGCTAAACTGTAGGTTGTAAAACATGTGTGATCAGTTATTAAATGTAAAATAAACACATAAGTAATACTTTTCATTCGTTAAAGTGTGTATACATTTTTCTGGTGGACTCTGTACATATCTATAAAGCTAATCATTTCTGTAGTGTCACGTCCGTAATCGATGAAATAAATTTCATTCTGATCACATCTCTCGGTCTTGCTGTTTTACTTTTTCCAAACAATAGGGTTTGAAAGTATTACGTACAAAAGTAAACATAACTATATTGCTCCTATTGTAATCTTGTAATCGGCGCAGTGTAGTTATGTTTATGGTTATGCATAATAGATTTATATTTGACACGACGATGTATAGTGATCTTCATGGTAGTGAGAAGTGCATATGCAATGTGAAGCAACTTGCAACACTGATGGACAATGGTAAAGCATAAGATCCGATGATGACAGCAAAGCTCTTTCGAAACCTGTCATCCAATAAAATAATTTTGTAGCGATCAGGTAATTATTGTCACCTCAGTGACACTTTATAACGTGTGTTGGACGGCAGCACTGGATTCCTAAGTTTTTACTTTTGCTGCAATAGCTTCCTCATTTGAGCGTCACCATGCCGTTTTCTGCTACACATAGTCGCAAAGTGGCCAAATGTGCAGAAACACTGGAACTCTGCGTTAATAAAACGGCGGTAGATACTTTCAAGCCTAATGAACCACTCTACACAGGAAGCCAACGGCTGTGCAGAGCGGTTTATTGACAGTTTACGACGCTCGCTGCCCAGGAGAGTTCTTGCCTTCTTTAATGGGCGCGTCACTGGCTGGGGCATGCTTAATGTGAGTCAGACCTCCTGTAACGTGCACAGTGACTGTCAGGCACTTTGTGCTCTGTACATCAGAGCTATTCCTAGCTGATATTCTGTTTGAACATCGATTTGCTCGACGATCTAGAATATTTGGATGGTTTTGTAAGATAGCAAGAACTATGCCCCTTACGTGAAGTCATTAAAGATCACCTAACTCACGTTGAGCGAACAGTAGGGCTGAACAAAAATGACTGACAAGGCACAATGCATCTTGTAGAGGGTATAGTATGGACGTATTGGAACAATTAATGTCGGGTGATGGTTTTAAAGTAATTCACACGACATGAAAACTTTGTGGAAACATGTCGATTTACTGGAGGCTAGTTTATCCCAGGGAAGTATTCAGAATTGGCCATGGCCGACGGGGGAGCGGCGAAGGGAAGCGACAATAGGCAGCTTAGGGCGGCTCAAGCTCTGAGAAAGCGGTAACGGGTCACGGCCTCCAGCTGCCTTAAGATGAGTGACAGTGAGTGGGTGGTTGACCCCATGCTGGTGTACTGGGAAGCAGACGGAGAACTTGTACACCTGTTGATAAATGTCCGTCATCCCGTTTTCTGTGAAACATGCTAGAAAGCCGTGCAAAGTTACGGTGGAGCGGTCAACAGAGGCCAAAATATGCGTGTTCGTGACTATAGCAACTTCACGCTGAATTCACGGTCCGCAGAGTTGAAGTAAATCAGGTGAAGAGCGACACAATGAAATACACTGGCCTCCGATGGGAATGTAGGACCAAGGAATTTGAAGTACTCTCCTGGGAGTCAGAATTCCGGAAAAATTGGTGTTTGTGCAGACGCTAACCTTGATGGGTGGCCTGAGAGGAGCAAAATAGCAGAAGTTGAGAGGAAGGGAAATTTTGTGGGAATCTGTTCACTTCCCAGAGCAGGCATTGGTCGGCGATGGAAAGTGACGCATAATTAACGCGACTTGCGCTTCAATTGGCGTAAGCGATTTTGCTGGAGGGGAAACCGAGGCGAAGAGCAGACTGGGAGAAGTCTTCGTAGAGGTCTTCCATTCCGAGCTTGCCTAGAGTGCGGATCTGGCGTTCTTTACTCAGCTTGCCTGAGAAAGAGTGAGCATCTCTGCAGTTTAGGACTTAACAAATGGAACGATTGAGCTTGGAGATAGGAAGTTTTGGTTCAGCTATGTACTGAGCAAGATAGCTAGGAGTGAATAGATGAGCGCAGCCTTGCAGCACCACGAGGTTGGCTGACGTCCATGCAATGACACCGCTCCGCCACACTGTATTCAGTGATATTGCGCCCACCACGGCCACTGATTAGTTTGTTGGATCACATCAGTTTCCATGAGGATTTCATGGGCCATGTATTGTAGAATTCTTCTCGCACTTCGCATTATGCCTGGTTCAGTCGATAGGAATTACTTTTGATTTATCGCGCTGTACTCCACGCAAAGGCAATTTCTTACCACTGCCTGTTAGGAGAGTCATGTAATGTGATGATTGAATGTCGTGAGTTAAAATAAATCTGTGCTAATCGACTGCATCTGTTTTCAATCAAGTAGTTGAAATCCCAAGTCACTTTCTGAATTAATTTTATGTTCAACATTTGCATCTGGTGTTCAATAGCTGAATATAACATCAATGTGCACCCCTTTTAATTAAAAGGGATCAATTCTGAATCAATTAATGTCAACACTGCCACCGCAGTTCAATCAGGAGTCACAGGGCCTTATTACTTTCTTTGTGTTATACGACATTGCGGCAGTTTTGCACTCTCTGTTGATCTGTTAGTCAATTACCAGGGTGAACACACACCAAAACCAGATAAGTGACGGGTGGGGTGTTACAGTTTATAATGACTAATCTAATGAAGGTCTCTGTAATTTTAAAGCCTCTGCTCATATCTTCTTATCTGATGCATGTTGCACAATTACGAGGGTGAGTCAAATGAAAACCTTAAATTTGTAATAACAAATCGAAATTTCGCGGCGTTATCCTATAAGTTGGTAAGCGTGCTACAAACAGCGTGCAGAATGGCCTGTAGGTGGCAGCATAGTGCAGATGCACACTTACCGTCGCAGTATCAGTATAAACATGGCCGCCCCCCTTCGACTTGCACCAGCAAAGAACAGCGTTCTGTTATTCGGTTTTTGCGTAGTGAAGGTGCGAAACCTATTGAAATTCATCGACAAATGAAGGTTCAGTACGGTGATGAAAGTTTGTCACAGCAGCAAGTCTACGAATGGAGTAGGAAGTTCGCAAATGGTGTGACTTCAGTGGAAGATGCTCCTCTTCCAGGTCAGGCACAACGAGTTGTGACTCCACAGAACATTGCAGCAGTTCAAGCCATAGTGAAGGAAAACCGCCGAGTGACACTGAATGACATTGCAGCATGTTCACAGATTAGTCATGGGTCAGCACACCACACTGTGTATGATGTGCTCCAGTTTCACAAAGTGTCTGCAAGATGGGTGCCACGGCAGCTGACTCCTGAAATGAGAGAACGACGTGTTGATGCTTGTGAAGAACTTCTTTGGCGCTCTGAACGAGAAGGTGATGGCTTCCTTGCAAGAATCGTTCCTGGAGACGAAACCTGGGTTCACTTCCACCAACCGAAGAGAGCGAGCACGGAATGGCGCCATTCCTGATCACCAAAACCAAAGAAGTTTCGAACAGAACCATCAGCATGGAAGGATATGCTGACTCTCTTTTGGGACGAAAAAGGCGTCATTTTGGAGCATTACATGCCTAGAGGGACCACTGTCACCAGTGCATCATACACAGATCTCCTAAAATATCACCTGTGGCCTGCAATCAAATCAAAGCGACGTGGATTGCTGTCAGCAGGTGACCTTTTGCAACATGACAATGCAATGCCCCACACTGCCCGTACAACATTTGCAACAATCATAGACCTGATTTTTGAGTGTCTTCCTCATCCACCATACTCACCAGACCTTGTCCCAAGTGATTTCCATATGTTTGGACCACTCAAAGACGCAATGGGAGGAAAGAAGTTCCGTTCCTATGAAGACGCCACGCGGTGCATGAGTGGTGGCGCGGACTACGAAAAGATTTTTTTTTCTAAAGGAATTTATGCGCTTTGTAAGTGCTGGAGGACTTGCATTGAGCGTGGGGGAGATTATGTTGAAAAGTGATACAGCTTTGTATCACTTCTGCACAATAAATAATATTTAAAAAAAAATATTTAAGGCTTTCATTGGATACACCCTTGTACATCTCGAATAGGAGTCTGAATGTGGCGTCGTATATAGATGACATGAAATGCACATTTTCGTCCTATCCCTCACATCTGTTATGGAAATTTTATATAAGACTGATTCTCACTACTTCGCGTTTGATACTAGCGGACCTTGCCACAGTATGCGTATGATGACGATAGTACACTGCTGATAAGTCTTATTTCCAGCCCGGCCGCGGTGGCCGTGCGGTTCTAGGCACTTCAGTCCGGCACCACAGGACTGTTAAGGTCGCAGGTTCGAATCCTGCTGTCCGCCGCTCGTGGTCTCGCGGTAGCGTTCTCGCTTCCCGAGCACGGGGTCCCGGGTTCGATTCCCGGCGGGGTCAGGGATTTTTACCTGCCTCGAGATGACTGGGTGTTTGTGTTGTCCTCATCATTTCATCATCATCCAGGAAAGTGGCGAACTTGGACTGAGCAAAGATTGGGTAATTATACGGGCGCTGATAACCACGCAGTTGAGCGCCCCACAAACCAAACATCATCATCATCATCACATCGAATCCTGCCTCGGACATGGATGTGTGTGATGTCCTTAGGTTAATTAGGTTTAAGTAGTTCTAAGTTCTAGGGGACTGATGACCTAAGATGTTAAGTCCCATAGTGCTCAGAGCCATTTGAACCATTTTTCCTTATTTGCAGTACTGGTAAGGCTCCAGGGCCAGGTTGCGTACCAGATGAAACCCAACTGGTCCATACCAGGGCAAACAGAATACTTTTTGGCTGAGCGCATCCTTAACTTTGTTGTTGTTGTGAGACTGGTTTGATGCAGCTCTCCATGCTACTCTATCCTGTGCAAGCTTCTTCATCTCCCAGTACTTACTGCAACCTACATCCTTCTGAATCTGCTTAGTGTATTCATCTATTGGTCTCCCTCTACGATTTTTACCCTCTCGCTGCCCTCCAATGCTAATTATGTGATCCCTTGATGCCTCAGTGCATGTCCTACCAACCGGTCCCCTCTTCTTGTCAAGTTGCGCCACAAACTCCTCTTCTCCCCAATTCTGTTCAGTACCTCCTCATTAGTTATGTGATCTACCCATCTAATCTTCAGCATTCTTCTGTAGCACCACATTTCGAAAGCTTCTATTCTCTTCTTCTCCAAACTATTTATCGTCCGTGTTTCACTTCCCTACATGGCTACACTCCATACAAATAGTTTTAGAAACGACTTTCTGACACTTAAATCTATACTCGATGTTAACAAATTTCTCTTCTTCAGAAACGTTTTCCTTGCCATTGCCAGTCTACATTTCATATCCTCTCTCCTTCGACCATAATCAGTTATTTTGCTCCCCAAATAGCAAAACTCCTTTTCTACTTTAAGTGTCTCATTTCCTAGGCTAATTCCCTGAGCATCACCAGACTTAATTCGAATACATTCCATTATCCTCGTTTTGCTTTTGTTAATGTTCATCTTATACCTTCCTCTCAAGACACTGTCCATTCCGTTCAACTGCTCTTCCAAGTCCTTTGCTGTCTCTGACAGAATTACAATGTCATCGGCGAAGCTCAAAGTTTTTATTTCTTCTCCATGGATTTGAATACCTACTCCAATCTTTTCTTTTGTTTCCTTTACTGCTTGCTCAATATACAGATAGAATAACATCGGGGAGAGGCTACAACCCTGTCTCACTCCCTTTCCAACCACTGCTTCCCTTTCATGTCCCTCGACTCTTGTAACTGCCATCTGGTTTATGTACAAATTGTAAATAGCCTTTCGCTCCCTGTATTTTACCCTTGCCACCTTTAGAATATGAAAGAGAGTATTCCAGTCAACACTGTCAAAAGCTTTCTCTAAGTCTACAAATGCTAGAAACGCAGGTTTGCCTTTCCTTAATCTTCCTTCTAAGATGCGTCGTAAGGTCAGTATTGCCTCACGTGTTTCAACATTTCTACGGAATCCAAACTGATCTTCCCCGAGGTTGGCTTCTACCAGTTTTTCCATTCGTCTGTAATGAATTCGCGTTAATATTTTGCAGCCGTGGCTTATTAAACTGATAGTTTGGTAATTTTCACATCTGTCAACACCTGCTTTCTTTGGGATTGGAATCATTATATTCTTGTTGAAGTCTGAGGGTATTTCGCTTGTCTCATACATCTTGCTCACCAGATGGTAGTTTTGTCAGGACTGGCTCTCCCAAGACCGTCAGTAGTTCTAATGGAATGTTGTCTACTCCCGGGGCCTTGTTTCGACTCAGGTCTTTCAGTGCTCTGTCAAACTCTTCACGCAGTATCGTATCTCCCATTTCATCTTCATCTACATCTTCTTCCATTTCCATAATATTGTCCTCAAGTACATCACCCTTGTATAGGCCCTCTATATACTCCTTCCAACTTTCTGCTTTCCCTTCTTTGCTTAGAACTGGGTTTCCATCTGAGCTCTTGATATTCATACAAGTGATTCTCTTTTCTCCAAAGGTCTCTTTAATTTTCCTGTAGGCAATATCTATCTTACCCCTCGTGATATGCGCCTCTACATCCTTACATTTGTCCTCTAGCCATCCCTGCTTAGCCATTTTGCACTTCCTGTTGATCTCATTTTTGAGACGTTTGTGTTCATTTTTGCCTGCTTCATTTACTGCATTTTTATATTTTCTCCTTCCTTAACCTTAGGAACTGCAAAATGCTGACTTAATCACATGACGTATGAGTCTCTATCCTCTTTGGCTTCCTCGAATGATGGAAAGCCAGCGGCAGCACTATGGACGACGATGATATCGATGCCATCAGAGCTTTCTGCTGCGTTTGTAAGGTAGAGACCCACAATTTCGGCTGTTGCTCAGATTGATAGATCCCACTCAACAAGCTCGTGGGCAGAGTAACGCGCTCCGTATCTCGCAATGACTGCCCCGTACATTCTTTCTGACATTAAATCCATTATTCTTATGAAAGCACGGAAGGCTTGTACCGGCATAATTTACACATTTATTTCTTAATCGGTAAGAGGTCATGAGATGGCTCTAAAATTAAAACGAACATCTTCTAAAATCGGCTAAAGAAATTGTTAACGCTTGATATGCTAACACTCGCTCTTCAGGAGGTGAATTCACGCTTTAACGGGCATGAAGTATGTTAGGAATGCCTGGAACGCGTATTCTTTGAAATGCAAAGGTAGGTAGTAATATTCATCTGAGTGGATAGTCAGGAGTGATAGTGGGTATTCAGATACCCCCAGCTTTTCCTAGAGATCATCAAAGATTTGATTTTATTATCTTTGGAAACCTGTAACTCTTCTTTCCATTCAACCGGAAGCTATAAATTTACACTGGAAATCACTGCGAAATTCATGACTTATCCTTCTAGCAGAAACTCTATTTAACGTCTTCCTCTCCTTTTTATGTACGGAACACAGAGAGAGAGCAATTACTGGTGTTTAATAATACCAAGTACCCGCAGGACTATTATAGAGTCGGTTTTGGCAGGATCTTGGTGAAACTGATTCTGACTGTAGAAGGCTACTTACATATTAGTCGTTTGCTTTCTTAACATATGTAGTTACGCAGCTATTCACTTCATGATACAAGTCTTATCTATTCTCTTACGACGTGGTCGATATCCAATAAACACACGCTCAAGATTAGCACAACTTTTTAACGATATACTGAATGAAAGGTCATTTCAGGTAATTATAGGCAACAGCACTAGTAATCAGAAGACCTTCACCAATGGCCTTGCAAAGGGATCAAGCCTAGCTTCTGCACTATTCAGCTTGTATATTGCAGCCACTCAGTCCAGGACGTTTGTTTATGCTGATGACTGGGTGACAGCACAAACAAATCGAGGTCACCGAAGATACATTAACAAAAGACGTAAGTAAAATGGGAAATACTTTCGTAAAAGGGGACTTCAGATGAACCCTAACAGAACTGATCCCATATGCTTTCATCCGAATAATACCCTAGCCAACCGAGAACTGGGCACATTTTTCGGTGGTAACCGCTTCAGCCATAATAAATATCCATGGTTCCGTGGAATTATACTTGACAGAACGCTCTCATTTAAAACAACGTTTAATAAGGACTGAAGCTAAATAGAGGTCAGGAAATAACATTCTGCAAAAAGTACCTCATACAACATGGGGTTCAGCAGTTTTTTCCTTATAATCAGGCGCCTTCGGCTCCCTCGGCTTTGTCTATTCAGCTGCAAAGTATTGCAGCCCTGTCTGGATAAACAGCAGCCACTGAAGCTGGTAGATACACAACTAACTCAAAAATGTGGATTGTTACTGACACAATCACGTCCTCTACTATATTCTGGCTATTTCCCTTCGGCCGCATTCCACAACTAACCTGAGAGGAAAGAATAATCTTCTTAGGAAATATAAGAAAATATCCAACAACCAACAATAACCAATTCACGAGGACATACCTTCTCTGCGGATCAACAGCCTGCGATTCAGATATCTCCCACTCAGAACAGCTAGCAGCCTGTCGAACCGTAACTCCAGTCTCCACGAAGCTTGAAGCAAGTGTGATACAATAATACTCCAGCACAGCTCCAGAGCCTTCTCCATGCCAAAAATAAACCATGGGAACTTAATCTGCTCCGGAGGGCATGGAGTAAATTTAGCAGGACCTGGACCAGCCATAGGAGATGCGGTGACTTACTGTACAGAGGGGAAGACCCCCCCCCCCCCCCCCCCTGCAGAGTGCACCTGTTGATTTCCAAAACAACCTGCCAGACGCATCGTGGAAGAGTGTTCTCAAAATTCGTACCCTGAAAACCGCTCGGATTTCCTGATGTTACATAAGAAATATATCTGTAATTTTGTAAACTATTTACATATTGTATTTGTGTTTTTAAGATGGTATGTAATTGCCATACGATTAAAGATAATTAATAGTAACCTTATGATGGTCAGCATTTTTTTATTCCCCAAGGAGCAACCTGTTATGGAAAATTTATCTTTTCCCGAAACCTATACTCGTATATTTCGTCACCTTAATTATTGATATCTTTCCCTACCATATGAAATGGTGGGTTCCATACACGACTGTCACACTCGCCTCTCCTCTCATCCTCTAACTCACGAAGAAACTGCAAGCAATTTCCTTCAGAGATAGATTCCCATATGCCTTGCTTATGATACTACTATCTAATCACTCTATTTGATATTCTCTAGGTTTATCCCTTCTATATGAGTGGATGGACCGATTGCTTACATTCTATGGGCATCACCTGTGATCATAAATATTACAGTAAATGTACCGATCGAAACACAGTCACTCGGAGTTCTACAAACTTCTGCTGTTGGGCATTTAATAGCCTCAATCTTCGTAACTACCGCGTTGTAGCGTGCCCAAAACACAAAGTGCAGTCAAGCATTAAGCAACGCTAATCATCCTAACTTAGTCGATAGCGTCGGTGACTACGGAAGCCAATGCCTCTCGTTCAGTGTTCTGTGATACCCTCCGATCAGTTCCAAAGTAGGAAAGTGCAGAACGGTGTCAGCAGGCTCTCATGACGACAGCTGGGTATCTACCAGGGTAAAGAAGCAGCGACATTGTCAAGCTACGCGCGCAGTTGGTATCAGACTGAAAATCCTAATCTGAGAAATGAACAGCATACATTCTTGTTTAAAGCTGGTTATTATAAGAGAAATATCGTGGTAATGCCTCATTAATTGGACTAGTGCACGAAAGATACACATACTGAATAAATAGGAGCACTGATCAGAACAAAATGTTAGAGGGGTTACAGGGAAAGACAAAGTTTACTCACAAGACATTTGGCATGCACCACTGTCAAATACATGTATTTAAGACACTTTTGAAAACGGATATACAATTTTTTTTATAGTGTAACAAAACCTTAAAATGTAATCTACGGCAAAGGCACAGTTTAACAGGAGACATGCTTACCCTTAACTGCGCCACGGTTTGCAGCGGCACAGAATGCTCTTTCAGTGGCCCAAGAGCAGTACTGGCGTTTCGACACCACCCACAAGAAAGAGCTAAGCACTGGCTGATCACAGCAACCTGTATTTCCATGGTATAAATACGAATTTTGGTTCTGTATTACTGCGTTTTGTCATCTTTCACTCACGTGCCTTTCAAAAGTGTGGTCTTCTCCTATACACGTAACAAAATTTCGGTTCACGAGGAGATATTGGCCATTTACCTCATCTGCTCACCTTTTCTCTTTCCAGTTTCCTCTCTTCACGAACATGATTACTTCTGGACTATATAGAGGTGCGTCACTCGTGAAGAATCTGGATTTAAAGCAGATTTGGATACTCTACAGCCTGGATTCCTGTATCTGTTGATGAGTGAACTACAAATCAACGCGCTGACTTCGCCAGTGAAGCATCACGACTGCAGCTGGGCGTGGCAGTGGCAGGCGGTTTTCCTCACATATCAGTCCGAATTGTTCTGGGATCGTGATTATCGAGCACGCGTTTGCGGAGAACTAATCAAACGATGTATCACTGGAAGGTGTTGATACAATTACTTGGCGTGTTGTAAGAAGTAGAATGTAACTTACTTACTAACGGAAATGAATGGGGAAACTGAACGCAAAAAGAAAGTTGTTACCTTTGGATACGAACATTCGTTAAGCGCCTCTGTAGCCGGGGCCTCTAACGCATGATAAAGTGAACGTGTTCAGCTTGTAAGTCGTCGGTTGGAGACGCAATTAGAACAGCAAGGAGCAGAAAGGTAATGGCAAGCAGATAGTCACTCTATGACCTGCTTTTTAAATCCCATATCCTTCCAAGCTGTGCCGAGGAGTGAAAGTTTGTGGCACTTCTGAAAGTTTGTGCCACTATTAACAGCAATCTATCTATCAGTTCAAGACATTAGAATCGGGGTGCAGTTTGCCTGGGTTTAGTATCTCTTCCGTTCATTTTCTGAATCATTTATTTTGACACAAACACAATTCGTTGAACGAGTACTCAGCACCAAGCCCGGATCTAGGGTTCAGTTCTGGCGGGGAGGGGGGGGGGGGGCGTCAACCTCACTTTTACGAACCGCAGAGGCCTAATATTTTGAAAGTAGTAACAGTATATTATCATTATAGCGTTAAAACGCTTTAGTATTAACACTATATATTATAGTATTACCAGTATTGTGTTAAAATATTTTATATGACTTGTTTACATCAGTGCATAGAATATCTCTACAGAATAGCTTCTAAGAAAATGCAATTCAGATAAATACATATGTTCAAAAGTTTGATTTAAGAACTATAATAGCACTAAAGAGAGCTCTAATGAGGATGATCCTGCACCCCTGGCAAAACTGCCAAAATTGCGCAGCCCTCCCTCCTCCTCCATCCCTGTAAACTACTTTTCTGCAGTTTTTTTACACAGAGTTCCCAAATTTTATTACTAGGTTTAAAAAAATGAAGGTCCCGAGTGCGGCACATAGTTTTGATCTGCCAGGAAGTTTCATATCAGCATATACTTCCCTGCAGTGGAAATTTCATTTTGAAATGAAGTATTATTGAAGAGTCTTATTTAAATGAAATATATTATAATGAAACAAATTACACACACTAAATGAGATATATCACTGTAGTAAAGAAATTGCAATTTGTAGTGACTTTCTAAAAACATTAAAAGAACAACTAATTCTATATATTACTGCTGCCGGCATCTACTGTACATTACTTTTAATATGACGCACAATGCAGAATAGATTTCATTTGCTCCACGTAAATTAGCAGTAGTGCATAACTTATTAATTAGAAACAGAAGAAAAAGGACTATATTAAGAGTTTAGGAAATATCTCTTTCCAGGAATTGTGTTGTTATTATAATTTGATGCTTCAGTCTGGAACCGCGCGACCGCTACGGTTGCAGGTTCGAATCCTGCCTCGGGCGTGGATGTGTGTGATGTCCTTATCTTATTTAGGTTTAAGTAGTTCTAAGTTCTAGGGGACTGATGACCTCAGATATTAAGTTCCATAGTGCTCAGAGCCATTTGAACCATATAATTCGACTTTTCTTTTCCTTGCTCTGAATGAAGCAAACTCATTGATTAGGTCATTGAAGTCAAGTTTAGCAGCTGTGTGTTATTCATCGACAGGATATCTAAATTGACACTTTCACATATACTCTACCTTAAGCTGGGTCTTTATCACTTTTGATTTACTGAAACCGCGTTCACACAATGTTACAGGCATTAACATTGTCATAAATATCCCCAAAGCTATTGAAATGTTTGGTGATAAGCATCTCTTAAGTCATATTTTGAAAACAAAAAATTTTCAAAATATGCAAATTGGAAGTCGTGTCAATGTTCTTCATCAGCTTTTTCACCTGGAACTTGGAAGCAGCTACTTCGTTACTTAGCTCCGCTGTATCAGCATCACTGCTTTCATTTGACTGACAGGAAATGGTTTGATATATTTGATACCTGTTTTCCAATTCACTTATTTTTCTATCAAATACTTTGAAAAGCAACAGGTGAAATGCTTTTTCAGCACAGATCAAATGTAGCTTCCATTCAGCCATTTCTCCAGCCATTCCATTAACTTTTCTCAACCTTTTAACAACAAAACTGCATTGGATGGATATAGAATCACAAATTTTTATGGCTTTGGCTGTGTATTTATGTGCAACGCTCCCCCCTCCCCTCCCTCGTATCTGCTCGATGTTACATAAAAATATCTAATATATAAGTAGGGCCTACTGCCAGTGGTGTTGCTACTACACCCGAGACTTGTAGCTGATGACCAGTGGCAGAGTTGACTTTAGATGAACGGAGTGTAGCTGTCTACAGGAGCAACGACTAACGATTCCCATAATACTATTAATGAGCCACACAAATCTCAATCCTGAATCATTTTTACTTACATAGCAGATCGTACCATACGAAACTTCGAAGCAGCAAAAGTACTGGCCGGAGAAGGAAGTAAATTACGTATACTCTTCACCTTTTCAGCTCGATTTCTTCACCGTCGAGTCTCGCGTGAGTCCTTAGTCACCAGGAATTGAATAAAATCGGAAGCCTTCGGTGAAGCAGCATATCTGCTTCAACATCTGCTCAACTGACCTTCGAGATCTTGCAATACCATAGCGAAGTAGCGGCAAGAATTCCACTGTTGAACATGAGCGAGCAGTGTATGGGACAACTGTGTGCACTTTTCCCACATAGACCATGTTATTTTATAGCAATAGAAGTCTGTTCGGTAAAAAAGATGGTCAGGGGAGCAAGCCCGTGACCGGACTATCGACCCGGCGAGGGGTGGCGGGTCCCTCATCCTGGCCACCCTTAACCGTAGGGTTACATCCCCGCTACTCACTTTCACAGTAGTCTGAATGAATTTGGGGCTGGCCTGGAGGGACTGGAACTAGGAGAAATCCCCGCCACGATGAATGAATCCGGGACCTCCAGGGCCGGAGTCTAGAACTCCATCCAAAGAGATCACCGCGGCCCCATGTCTGTTCGGTAATAGTCGTTTCTTTATGGACAAAATGGACACGGTAGAAGTGACATTGTGACAATTGCGTTCGTTTACATTTGCAGACCCAGATTTCTTCTCGGCGCAGGAGATAGGAACAGCAAGAGTAGAAGAACTCACGTACCTCTCCTGGTTATTTCTTAAACTGTCTTTCTTTCTTTCTCTCTTTTTTTTTTTTTGGGGGGGGGGGGGTCAATTTCTGCGCTTCTCTGTGCTTGCGCCCTTGGCTGGGTATATTTCGTCAACCCTTCGGTGTGGCACTGACAATACAATTTCGCACCTTTGACAACTTCAAATTTATGCGATATAAAATCTCAGTGGTAGGTAGTCATCATTATCACTATTTCACTTAGATCTAAGCGTACAGCCAGAGGAATACACTCTACAGCGGCAATGCGAGGGTGTAAATTCCTCATACTTTCGGGAAAGCCAGTCTTTCCGTTACTTTTTCTTAGTGGAGCATCTTTCCTCTCCTATCTTGCCTTCCATCAACTTCCTGTGGTTTGCCGGTTCCACCTGTGGCCTCACGAACCGTCTCAGATGTGTCGCTGGCAGCCTCTTCCTGGCTGGAATGTTTTCTGCAACCAGTCAGGCCGCAAGCCATTCCACTAGGGCACACCCTCAGGAACGTAACTGAAAAGGATCCTGTGTTAAACAAAGCTTGTAATGTGTTAGTGCTTGTTGCCATTTTCGAGAATCAGAATACTAGTTAGTAAAATGTTCTCTGGCCAGGAGGGAACGGGGAAGCGGAAGCGGGGCTCAGGACCTCAGCACTCCTGCTCTGATCCGCGTTTGCTCGCCACAGGCAAGCGAGCACGCTGATGGAAACTTGAATAAGAATTCTCGCTAAAAGACTCTTAAAAGTACATTTTTTACAATGGACACCAAAATAGCATCACGATTTTACTGTGTTCAATTGAAGCCACGACTGATTATATGTTAATCTTAGTGAAAAATGGATGCGTTGCCGAAATAACTTGGAGCAGCTGCATGTACAGACTTCAGAGACCCGGTTCGAACACGTTCAAATTGTTCAAATGGCTCTGAGCATTATGGTACTTAACAGCTGAGGTCATCAGTCCCCTAGAACTTAGAACTACTTAAACCTAACTACCCTAAGGACATCACACACATCCATGCTCGAGGCAGGATTCGAACCTGCGACCGTAGGAGTCGCACGGTTCCGGACTGAAGCGCCTACACCGCTCAGCCACCACGGCCGGCTCGATTCCATGTAAAGTTGTTTGTTTCTGTGCTGCATCAGAGATGATGAGGGTGGGACTGAGAACTAGCACGTCAACGCTTTCATTGCCGATCAGTATCTTGAAATCACAGAGTATACAATGTCACTCACTGTGAGTGTTTGGTATCGTCTACGTCTGACCTGTTCAAGTAGATTACTGATCGTTATATACTGAGGAAAGAATTATATTTCTTTTCGTTCTGAGCTCGAATATTTCAGTACCTGCTCTGGTCTCAAATCTCGTAGCAAAAGAATGGGTTGAGTCACAGAAACTTATGAGTAGCGACTGACCACAGGATTACCAACAGACAACAGACACTCTCTGGCGGGGCGGGGGGCGTACTTCGTGCTTGGGGGATACCAGCGGTAAGAGGCGTATTTTGCTAACTTTGTGGTACCAACGCCGGATTGGTTACGCTACTGGTGATTTATTGATCAAAAACTAGTCCGCGTTTCAAATCATATATTTTGAAAAATATTTTTTGTCGTCTTAGTGAAAGCTGTCTCGAGAAGACACGTATTTAACAAGCTGTAAAAAGATATATATTCCATTGCTTCAGAAAGCGCTGAAAGATAGCTCTGCAAAAATCTGAACGTCTGTTTAATAGAAATACCTTCACACAGGTTATAATTTAGATAGGTGAAGAGCTCATGTTTCCTGTTTTAGATCACAGAAGAGAGAAATGATACGATCCAGTGACATCTGGACATGGAGCATATAAGGTATGAAAGCTGCCCTAGACAATAAGGATTCGCTAAACACATCTACGAACCTACGAAAGAGGGAAAATTACCACAACATATGGTACTGTATCATTGTGTAGTATGTGGGTCACAATTAAAAGGACCTTGGGTAGAGAAACCAGTTTGAGTGAATAATCAAGTTTTATAAACTATGAAATCCCTAGAATCCTTTACTGAGCAAAGTGTTGAACCGTGCCAGAAACAGAAAACGAATTCAGGTAGCAGATTTTAGACTCACAAGAGCCGATCGCATCTAAAATTAAGATATAATACTCAAATTACACAAAAAGAGTATTCCGGGAAAATTTGTTGCACATCAAATGAAAGGCTTACATCATATTGAAAGAATGGCTGATAATACACTGCTGGCCATTAATACTGAAGCGCCAAGGGGAAAAGAAAAGAAGGAAGCAAGAAAGAAAGGAAGGAAGAAAGATAAGACGTTCCGTCGACAACGAGATCATTAGAGATTGAACACAAGCTCGGATAATGGAAGGATGGGCAAGGAAATCGGCCGTACCCTTTGAAGGAAACGTCCCTGCATGGGCCTTAAGCAATTTAGAGAAGTCACGGGAAACCTAAATCTGGATGGCCGGACAGGGATTTTAACCCTCATCCTCCCGAATTCAAGCCCAGAAAGGTAACTACTGCATAACCTTCCTCGGTAATACCAAAAAGGATACCAAATAACGAAATTTTACTTATTGTGCGTATATAGTTTGACATTAAGAGCAAACTACGATATTTTTATATGGGGTGGGGGAGTGGGAGGTGCATACCGCCTGAGACGTACGATGATTTGTACTGTTCCGCGAATGGGAGTTCTTTAGGTACGTTAAACACAAAAGGAATATATCATCATCAACTTCGTCCCCATTCTGTACGCTATACGACATTCGAGAGAAGATAACAGTGAAGGATATTAAGTGACTGACGTGATGGGCGCCGTCGTGTAAGCAGCGCAGCGTTCCAGATCTGGTTTAGTGCCGGATTCCAGTACACGAGTGCGGTGCTCGCTGTTTTACTGCCGCCCGGCTCACATTGATTTCCCATCCCAGGCGAAGAGGAACGCGGAAAATTTTTCTCATACTACCCGTTCTGCGTTTCCTCAAGTAGGTTTGCTTTCTACGTGGACGTTTTACAAAGTAAGTTAACAGTTACCTAGATTTCTTTTTAAATTTTTGTGTACGTGTGTGTGGTTGTTTGTTTGTGGCACTAAGTGTGTACTGCAGACAAAAGAGTACAAAATATTGCCGCATCATCTCTTTTTTCTAGTGAAGTTCAACCCAGAACATGATGGTTTATTAGTGTTTTGTTTTATCGGTCATCCTTTCAGTGTTGTGTGTACTAAATTATTATGTTTCAGGCCTGGAATTGCGTACAGTAAGTGGGGATAGCGGTCTTTTAATATATGCGTTTGAATAAAGGATTAATACACAGTCTACCACAAAAAAAAAACGATGCACCACGACAGACTTATCAGAATGGTACGGAAATCGGTAGATGTGATGTACATATGCAGAGAAACAAATGATTACAATTTCAGATAAATTGGATGATTTGTTCAAGAGAAAGAACTTCACAAATTGAGCAAGTCAGTAATCGGCCTGGCATTAACTGACAGAGCTGTTGGATGTCCTCCTTTCTCTTGAATAAATCGTCCAGTTTTTCTGAAACTGTAACCATTTGTTTGTTTGCACATGTACATCACATCTACCGATTTCCGTCCCATTCGAATATTTCTGGCGGTGGTGCGTCGTTGTTTTTCTTTGTCTTAGAGTGTATCACGTAGCAAAATATTTATACAGATACAACGCTAGCAGAATGTTGTCGACTCAGTTATGTACCAGGTGTGTGAAACTTACTCAACCAACTGCAATCATGGTGGTGCATCAGTTACAATGTTGGACTCTTATGCAGAAGGCGCGGGGTTCCTATGTTCTTTAACGTTGTCCGAGGTATTCCTTAAATCAGTTCAGGGAAATTATAGGATCCCTAAACAAAGACAGTGTCTCCTCTTCCATCGTTATATAATCCGAGCAATCCCTAAAGATTGCAGCGCCGAGGGAATTTAATCCCCTGCCCTCCTTAATTCCTGCCCCCATTCCTTCTACTGGCTAGGAAGAAAGGGGAGCTAGAACTCAACGTCTTATCGTCGACGCGGCCATTGCTGGTGCACAAGTTTAGATTCGACGCATCGATGGAGGTTGAGCAATGGTAAGAGTCTGGTCTCGTATCTGGAAGAACTGTGGTTCAAATCCTCTTATGACCATCCAGATTTAGATTTTCCGGTTTTTCTAAATCGATTAGGACATATGCCGGTGTGGTTCGTTTGAAAACAGTATTCTCGACTTCTTTCTCCTTTCTTGTCTAATCCGAGCTCTTGCTCTATCTGTAATAAATCCGCCCTTCGGACTGTCGAAGGTTAAGATAGAAAACAAGCTGTGATCATCCTAGAATCTACCGAAGAGAGTTAGCGAAAGCTGTTCCAGAATTATGATGTTCTGAATTCCGGTTGTTCCGTATACGAATCCTTTGTTTTCATCACTTTGTGACCTTGCGTTGTACAGAAAAAAAGAGACAAAACAAGAACCCACAATTGAGCGCTTTGTGTATCTTATGAATTCCCGTTATGCGAAAATGAGAGTGTTGCTCTGGTCAAACAGTTGATGCTAGAGGATCCCCTCGCCATAAATTTTGCCAAGTCAACTGCTGCACTTTGGATAGACAAGTGACCGCAATATGGAAAGTACACAGAAAAATAAACAGAGAAAATGACGTATTAAACTATACATTTCAATCTCCCAGCTTTGTCTGCCATTGAAAGCTAACAATTCTTCGGTCGATATAGCATAAAACTGGTTTCCTTGACAGAGTATTCGGTAATACGGCCACATCATACTAGTACATGCTAGGTACTTCGCCTTGTCAAGTATGAAATATCATCCACCGATCTGTAAAAGCAGAAAGAAAGAAGGACCAACTGTTTTAACGTTCCGTCTACCTAAAGGTCGTAACTGACGGACCACAAGTTCGGATTCTGGAAGGATATCGGTAGTGTACTTTCATTCTGGCACTTGCCTTAAGCGATTTAGGGAAAACTCGGTAAAACTGAATATAAGTAGTGGGGAAGGGATCTGAGCCACCGTCCTCCTGAATGTGAGTATAGTGTCTTAACCATTGCACCTAGTCGCTCGGTGAAAAACCACAAAGAGTATTTCTGCAGAGATTAACCGCGGTATTCCGTCCAATATTCCAATGATTGTCTGACGGTATGGACAAAGCACGCGAACTCCTTCTGCTGACCGTCTTAGTGTTCAAGTGGAAATTTGTTTCAGGTAGACAGTGGTCTTCTTTATCGCTAATAGGATTGGTCTACTTGTTTCTTTACGCTTCTTAAACGACAGGCAATATCATTGAAATCAGAATGTCACTATGGAAGGGTTGTCGATTTTATTTGATGCATTCTGGGTTCTGATTTGACGACGCACTCTGGTTAAGAGCGAACGTTCTTACTACCCTAATTTCACGCCAACTGTAACTTTGGCCGATTATGTAAGGTGTATCATAATCGACAGCCTAATCTGACAGGGGTGAGAGTATACAGTAACAGAAGGAACAACTTTCTATTAACCTGTGGCCCTGTAGACCATTCGTTTGCAAGTTAGCTAGTTTCCGCCTCTGACTCCAGTATGAAATACTCTCCTAGTTGGTACTAATGTATTTGAAATATAAATTTTTATATTAGATCCATATCTAAATGGGCTAAAATATGACCTAAAGCAAATGCTGTTCATGAGTCACCACATCAACAACGTCCCTCATCGAACGTGTGACTAGGTGTACAAAGGAATCGTCTCATTGGGCGACGCACGCTTCCAAGAAAGCTTGATAGACGACGGTACCTTTCGCTTCTCCACTGACATCTTCCAGGATTGCTTGAGGACGTTCCCTTCGCGCAACGTTGAGCAATATCTTACTTGTATGATGTGACACCGGCATGGGCGATTTAAGATGACATACAGCGCGCTGAAATGGTTCAAGATGGATGGGTCGAGCAGGGCCTGTACCTTGACATCCGGTGTCACCTGACGTCCATCCCCTCGATTTTTCTGTCTGGGGCATCTGGAAAGTGAAGTGTACAGCACTACCGTTCAAGAATTGGAGAAAAAAAAACTGTACAATCTTGTCAACATGTAAGAGATTGTAACGCCGGAAATGCATATCCTCCTATTTCCATCTATTGTACTATTATTTTTTTCCTTGCTTTGTTACCTCAAGATATGACATTTCCGTCTCTTTGTATATTGTAATTGTTTTACTGTTTGTATATATACACTCCTGGAAATTGAAACAAGAACACCGTGAATTCATTGTCCCAGGAAGGGGAAACTTTATTGACACATTCCTGGGGTCAGATACATCACATGATCACACTGACAGAACCACAGGCACATAGACACAGGCAACAGAGCATGCACAATGTCGGCACTAGTACAGTGTATATCCACCTTTCGCAGCAATGCAGGCTGCTATTCTCCCATGGAGACGATCGTACAGATGCTGGATGTAGTCCTGTGGAACGGCTTGCCATGCCATTTCCACCTGGCGCCTCAGTTGGACCAGCGTTCGTGCTGGACGTGCAGACCGCGTGAGACGACGTTTCATCCAGTCCCAAACATGCTCAATGGGGGACAGATCCGGAGATCTTGCTGGCCAGGGTAGTTGACTTACACCTTCTAGAGCACGTTGGGTGGCACGGGATACATGCGGACGTGCATTGTCCTGTTGGAACAGCAAGTTCTCTTGCCGGTCTAGGAATGGTAGAACGATGGGTTCGATGACGGTTTGGATGTACCGTGCACTATTCAGTGTCCCCTCGACGATCACCAGTGGTGTACGGCCAGTGTAGGAGATCGCTCCCCACACCGTGATGCCGGGTGTTGGCCCTGTGTGCCTCGGTCGTATGCAGTCCTGATTGTGGCGCTCACCTGCACGGCGCCAAACACGCATACGACCATCATTGGCACCAAGGCAGAAGCGACTCTCATCGCTGAAGACGACACGTCTCCATTCGTCCCTCCATTCACGCCTGTCGCGACACCACTGGAGGCGGGCTGCACGATGTTGGGGCGTGAGCGGAAGACGGCCTAACGGTGTGCGGGACCGTAGCCCAGCTTCATGGAGACGGTTGCGAATGGTCCTCGCCGATACCCCAGGAGCAACAGAGTCCCTAATTTGCTGGGAAGTGGCGGTGCGGTCCCCTACGGCACTGCGTAGGATCCTACGGTCTTGGCGTGCATCCGTGCGTCGCTGCGGTCCGGTCCCAGGTCGACGGGCACGTGCACCTTCCGCCGACCACTGGTGACAACATCGATGTACTGTGGAGACCTCACGCCCCACGTGTTGAGCAATTCGGCGGTACGTTCACCCGGCCTCCCGCATGCCCACTATACGCCCTCGCTCAAAGTCCGTCAACTGCACATACGGTTCACGTCCACGCTGTCGCGGCATGCTACCGGTGTTAAAGACTGCGATGGAGCTCCGTATGCCACGGCAAACTGGCTGACACTGACGGCGGCGGTGCACAAATGCTGCGCAGCTAGCGCCATTCGACGGCCAACACCGCGGTTCCTGGTGTGTCCGCTGTGCCGTGCATGTGATGATTGCTTGTACAGCCCTCTCGCAGTGTCCGGAGCAAGTATGGTGGGTCTGACACACCGGTGTCAATGTGTTCTTTTTTCCATTTCCAGGAGTGTATATTTATACATTTATGTCGATGTATAATTGGTTTGTTTCCTAAATATTATTTGTATTTTTACGCTGGGTCTTGCCTAGGGAAGACTGCTATCGAACGATTACGTCGATAGGTCGTGTGAAGAATCAAAGTGTGTAGGATCTTTGGTAGTGTGAACTCTGCCGCGTGGAGTGCGGGCTGAGCAGAGGGAGTCTGGCTGGAGTAGCGAGTGGAGCAGGTGTGTTGTGTGACGCTCCCGCGAGTTGCAGTGCTTTCGGGGTTTGGCAGCATGTAATTGCGCTCGACTTGCGATGATAGTTTCTGACACGGTGTCGCGGACGGGAAGCATTAGGCAATGCACATCAAGGGCCCGTTTCGCCTGGTGACCGTGTCGAGAAGAAGGCGCGCCAACTTCCAGTTTCTGCAACAGCGACGGCCGGCAATGAGTGACTGTTGCCACCTCCTCGATCGACGGCTTCAAACCTTCAATCAACCAACAAGGAAAACTGGACGCACGTAAAGTTTTAGAACTGTATGGCAGACCTCAGCTTTTAAAATTGTTCCATTTGCCTCGCAAAATTACAGCAACTTAGCATGAACCTTTGTTGCTCATTGTCCCAGTTGCATTACCAAGCAAGGTCCGTTCCTTTTCCGGAATGCACCCGAGTGTCACTGAAATTCAAACGCCAGCATTAAAGTAATATTCTATTTCACTGCTTTAATTTCAGAGTTCAGTTAAAGTATTTATAGCTGGCTACAATATTTAGATTGCACAAGCACAAATTAAGAGTGCGAGTTTTGTTACCGTATTTTAGTTACCTGTGACTGCAGCTCAGCTTGGTACGTACTAAATTTTACTATTGTTAATTGTTCAGAATCATTTAATTCAAGTTCAAAGTTAAATCTCTTATTTCTAAATTGCGTAGATTCAAGTAGCTTTTGAAATGATTGTTGAGGTAGTGCAAGACTAACCGTATTTTACTGAATTTCGATGTGCTTCAGAAAGAAAGCTCGCTATTAACTTCAGTCACTAAATTAACTTTCGATTTTCCTGTTTTATTAATTCTTTTGCTAAATTAAGTCAGAGTGTAGCGAAATTTATTACTTCTGACAAACTTTCAGTTTTCACACTACACGTGTCAGCCTTCAGTTGCCACGCTTCTAGTGCTAATTGTATGTGTAATAATATTTCTTTTTCAGTTACTATAGTAATTTTCCTTAGGACTGGCGACCGTAATTTCCCCAAATCTCAAATATCTAATTACCGCTAGTTGATTGTTAACGTAACGGCCGCACATTCACTTTCTTTATTAACTGTACCCTTTTCTCAGAATTAATTTCCACCAGTTTCATTTGCATTTTCCCTTTATTTAGATGTAACCCTTTCCTCCCTCTTTATCAACAGATTAACTTCGGTGACGATTGCTTTTCCCAAATTTCCATTAGGTACACGCGGTTTAATTTTTCACTGTCATTAAAGTCGATATGTGAGGGGGAGGTTACAAGATGACCCAGGAGTATTTGATAGAATTATTAACTAACTGCAGAGACGAGTGCAGTATTGAATACAGATGTGGAGAACGTAACTTGAAACACCTCTTTTAAAAGGTTCAAGTGCGCATAAAACTGAAACACATACTGTGCTGAAGTAATATTATATTCGGAACGAACTTTCGCTCTTTGGCGTAATGTCTACTGTTATGAAACTTCCTGGGGGATTAAAATTGTGTCCCAGGCCGGGACTCGGACGCAGAACCTTTGCCTTTCGGAAGCAGTGTATTTCTTGTATTTCTTTTCATTGTAGCCCATGGCTAAAATTTGAGCCCAATTAAAAAATTTGTATTAACTCATTTCTATTAACTAGCACAATATTTCATACTGAAATCAGTGTTGGCTCATAATCATACATTTGCACTTATCTTACAAATGGTTAGTTTACAGATTCATATTTACTAGAAAGTTGTTGCTTCTATTATCGCATACTCTCACCAGCGTGACTTTTCGATCTTAATTAGGCACTCTGTATAGCGTGAATAAGTGTCAGACAGAACAGAGATTCGAACCTGAATTCCATCCTGCTCGTGTGCAGTCGCCTTAACCACCAGTTTAGCTGAGCACGCCATTCAGACCCGATTACCGCGAGTAACGTTTGCTGTTACTTTTGAAGCCGCTGATCTACTCGTACTATCACTGTGGTTTCTCCTGCAGTAGTTTCTCTGTTGTACTTCTTTGGGACGTGAGCTGTCTAAGCTAATGAGGGATCAAGGCGAGCAGACATTAAGGCATTCTTTACATGTTTCGAAGGAGAACAATGCTGTGTCTTATTATTCTGTTCGTGGCTATGGCAGAGAAAAGGTGAGAAAGCAGAGGAGCCTACGGTCCAGCATCTATAAAGATACGAACTGGACATGGACCAGACTCGTCACCTGACGATAACGACTTGTCGAAACGTTGCCGCAGAACGACGCCTTGATTCGGCTGATAACCCGACAAGACTTCATCACGTATTGTGTTATCTCTCATAGAGCACACTTCACATGTATTAAGGGAAAAGAAACCCACCAGCTCCAGATGCCATATCCCAACTCTTGCTTGCCTAAACTTCAAGACAGTCTCTCTGCGCGGCCGTCAATTGGGCCTTGTCTCAACAGGCTTCGGTATCATATGTCACAAAATGAATCAGAATACGTGAAACATGAAAAGCAGCACACCGAAAACAAAATTAGTTACCCTCTGAAGACATCACGCTAATACTTTGTAAGAACGCCACTAACCTCGATATGGACTCAATTCAGCAACGAAAAGAGTACTCAGGTTTTTCCAGCTATATCTTATGTAGCTGTAGCTCTGATTATCGATAATATCCAAATGAGTAACACTACAGAATTTTGGGAATCTTGATTACTGGCTTTCACCATCTGTTCTAAATACACAGTCAGATCACATTAATGTGACCATCGCCTACGTTCGAAGTCAACGTGCAACAATCACTCACAAATTGCAGGTGGCAGCACCACCAGGCTCCCAGGTAGATGCTATTTTCCTTGACTTCGGGAAGGCGTTCAATACACTCCCGCACTGTCGCCTGATAAACAAAGTAAGAGCCTACGGAATATCAGACCAGCTGTGTGGCTGGATTGAAGAGTTTTTAGCAAACAGAACACAACATGTTGTTCTCAATGGAGAGACATCTACAGACGTTAAGGTAACCTCTGGCGTGCCACAGGGGAGTGTTATGGGACAACTGCTTTTTTACAATATATATAAATGACCTAGTAGATAGTGTCGGAAGTTCCATGCGGCTTTTCGGGGATGATGCTGTAGTATACAGAGAAGTTGCAGCATTAGAAAATTGCAGCGAAATGCATGAAGATCTGCAGGGGACAGGCACTTGGTGGCAACTGACCCTTAACAAATGTAATGTATTGCGAATACATAGAAAGAAGGATCCTTTATTGTATGATTATATGATAGCGGAGCAAACATTGGTAGCAGTTACTTCTGTAAAATATCTGGGAGTATGCATGCGGAACGATTTGAAGTGGAATGATCATATAAAATTAATTGTTGGTAAGGCGGGTGCCAGGTTGAGATTCATTGGGAGAGTCCTTAGAAAATGTAGTCCATCAACAAAGGAAGTGGCTTACAGAACACTCGTTCGACCTATACTTGAGTATTGCTCATCAGTGTGAGATCCGTACCAGGTCGGGTTGACAGAGGAGATAGAGAAGATCCAAAGAAGAGCGGCGCGTTTCGTCACAGGGTTATTTGGTAAGCGTGATAGCGGTACGGAGATGTTTAGCAAACTCAAGTGGCAGACTCTGCAAGAGAGGCACTCTGCATCGCGGTGTAGCTTGCTGTCCAGGTTTCGAGAGGGTGCGTTTCTGGACGAGGTATCGAATATATTCCTTCCCCATACTTACTTACACCTCCCGAAGAGATCACGAATGTAAAATTAGAGAGATTCGAGCGCGCACGGAGGCTTTCCGTTAGTCGTTCTTCCCGCGAACCATACGCGACTGGAACAGGAAAGGGAGATAATGACAGTGGCACGTAAAGTGTCCTCCGCCACACACCGTTGAGTGGCTTGCGGAGTATAAATGTGGATGTAGATGTAGAAAGTGTGCCGGGCATTCTGGCTTTCGAGCCAAAGGTGGAAGCATTTCCGAAATAGATAATTTTGTAAACTGATCGCGTTCCGCCGTGGTTAAAGTATACCGTGCATAGCAAAATGGCGCTATGCAGAACAGGCTGCAGAGTGTTTACGGGTGAATAGACGTGGAACTGTTGAACAACTGACCTCCCAGATGAATCAAGAGGTACCTGCAGTGTCTGCTCAAACACCGTTCAGCGAACGTTGGTGCATGGTGCGTGTGGGCCTCCGCAGTGGGAGCGTTGTTCATACACCCACGCTGGCTGCTGGTCATCGGCGACGAAGGCTGGAATTTATAGACAAGTACTGCAACTGGACGCCCACCGAGTGGTGAAACATGGACTTTTCACATGAATCACATATTATGCTGCATCGTACAGATGACCTTTGGCGTATACGTCACGAAATATCTGAATGTTTTCATGGTATTCCATGGGTGATATTCTAATTCTGGAAGGCAGAATGAATCAACACAAGTATGCATCTATCCTTGGGGACCATGTCCACCGCCCCCCCCCCCCCCCCACCACCACCACCAAATGCACTTTGTTTTTTCTCGGCACGATAGCATCTACCAGTAGGTTCAAATGATTCAAATGGCTCTGAGCACTATCCGACTTATCTTCTGAGGTCATCAGTCGCCTAGAACTTAGAACTAAGTAAACCTAAGGACATCACATACATCCATGCCCGAGGCAGGATTCGAACCTGCGACCGTAGCGGTCGCTCGGCTCCAGACTGTAGCGCCTAGAATCGCACGGCTACTAGTAGGACAGTGCGATCTGGCATACAGCTCGTAGTGTATGTTCGTGGTTCGTAGAGCAACTGGATGAGTTTAGCGTAGTCCCTTGGTCACCAAACTCACCGGATTTGAGCCCAGTCGAGAGGCTATTGGCATCAACTCGATCGGGTAGTTCGCGCCGTGGATCCTAAACCGAGAAAATTAGCGCAGTTGGCCACGGCATTGGAGTCTGGATCTTCCAGAATCTCATTAACTCTCTTCCTGCACGTCTAACACAACAAAAAGTGATTATCAGGTTTCTGACGAGTGGTCACATTAATGTGACTGGACGGTGTAGCTGCAGACATTTTCTGTGGCACTAAGATCGGGACATTTATCGGGCCAGTCGAGGTGCGATGGGGTTCCTGAGTGTTCTTCACACCAGGAACATGTATGTGCAGCCCTGTGGACACGGCTGGGAAGGCAGGAGTGTCCACAGCATACTCATCACGAGGATGTAGAGGAAAAGACAATATTTAGTTACTGAGAAGGTTGAAATAAACTTACGTGTTTTTGTTCATGGTAACACGAATGTGTGAGCCCAAGTCGCGGTATGAAAATCACGCCAAAACATCACAGAACCTGAACTGCGCCATCAGCATCAAAGAACCAACTTCCGCCTGAACTATCCTCCGCACGCTGCGCTTTAAATATCTGTTTGGCGATTCGCTGCTCTCGACGTCTTTCAACACATTATGAAAATGTTTTACTGACACGGCCAGTGCCGGGGCTATCTACAATGTGTGATAAGTGAAGAAAACTTCACAAGCCAAGATCTCTAAAAAAATGCCTTTAATTGATGAACGGTTTCAATAGAGCTACGACGTCTTCAAAAGCATAAGATCAGATGAAAACAGCATAGCTCTGTCGTAACAGGTCATCCAACAAAATGCTTTTCTAGCTATTTTAGCTTGTGAAGTTTTCTTCATTTACCATATTGTGAAAAATGGGACAATCATATGCTGTAGGAGCACACTACACTCCTCCACTTGTAAGGTGGCTATAATTTCGCACCTTACACGTACTCATCCACATACTTCGCCGTGAACTACAACTACAATTAGGTACCATTTGATAGGTTGTACATCATATATACGCATATTTAAATGAGACTGACATTGTCACGTGCGCCTTGTAAATAATTGTTTACGCTAACTGTATGAAAGGTGACGGATTGCCTTTATTATCAGAACGGCGTAAATGATTGCCTATACTAGTAGAGGTTGGAACGTCAGTGGAGATGAAACGCCAGCCACAACTCAAACTCTGGGTGGAAGGCCTGCACAGGTGCTGGTCCTGCTTAAAAACAGGAAGTAGCTAGACGGACGTCGTAACACCTGAGCTCTGAAGCACTATAGAATGCCGGCCGGCCGCTATTGTAGCAGGACCGGCAGAATAACCGGGAACTCTGCAAATCTTGGACGCAGGTGAGAGGAACGAAGAAGCGGCACCTTGGAAACCACGTAGGTCGGGTTATTTCCAAGGATTTTTACTCAGAAGCGTGCCATTGTACGAGTATAGGTGTTTCCTCGCAAACTTTCCGCGCTGGACGACAAAAGACTAAAATATGGTTGGTCGGTGTTCGGAAGAATCTGTAGAGAGGGAGAACATTCCGTGGTTTTGGGAATCTGGTTCGTTTCCGGAATTACGAGGGTGGGGAGCCGAGCCTTGCTGGGAAGCCAGCTGTGCAGAGACGGGGTCTTCCGTTGTGAGCACCCGTGTGTGACGGTCGCTCGGTATCCGCTTTGTTGGTATAGACGGACTTGCTGTCTCTGATCTCAGGAGAGTTTATAATCATATGGTTCAAATGGTTCAAATGGCTCTGAGCACTATGGGACTTAACAGCTGTGGTCATCAGTCCCCTAGAACTTAGAACCACTTAAACCTAACTAACCTAAGGACATCACACACATCCATGCCCGAGGCAGGATTCGAACCTGCGATCGTAGCAGTCACACGGTTCCGGACTGCGCACCTAGAACCGCGAGACCACCGCGGCCGGCAATCAAATGGTTCAAATGGCTCTGAGCACTATGGGACTTAACATCTGAGGTAATCAATCTCCTAGAACTTAGAACTACTTAAGCCGAACTAACCTAAGGGTATCACACATATCCATGCCCGAGGCAGGATTCTAACCTGCGACCGTAGCGGTCGCGCGGTTTCAGAATGAAGCGCCTAGAACCGCTCGGCCACACCGGCCGGTCGAGAGTTTGTAGTTAGAACAGTTAGGCCCTGTACTGTTGGGAACCTATACGATTCTAGACTTCACCTCCATAGTTAGAACATTTTGGCACTGTACTGTTGCGAACCTATACGATTCTGGACTTCACATCCGGGTTGGAACCCGCCGTTGAGTATGCAGCGTTCACTAGTTGAGAGCACTTCTTCTGCCTATACTTAATGTTGAGACGTTATCTGAACTCCGTCCTTGCGACTGGGACTTCGCGTTTCTCGTCTGTAGAACACAGAGAGGAGAAGACAGCATTAGGGTATATTAGTCAGAGGACCGCCTTCTGCCATCCTAGTGTTTGAAAGAATTTATTTGTGGCTGGAGCTCCTCCTAGTGTTTGACACGTAGATGGTGTCAGTCATTTCGCGTTAGTGATATTAGACCGTGCAGTCATAATAAGGGGCAGATTTGGGCAATTGATTAATAATTTTAGTTAGAAGATATAGACAACTGTATTTAAAGGGTCGATTTTAATCTGTAATAAACATATATTGAACAACAACGTTTATCACTTAGTAGTATTAGTGCCTTCATCATTCATTTATGTTTAGATTGTAATTTATATGTAAAAAAGAGCATTAAAAGGTTGTAATGACACATTCCGACGCAGAGACATACAATACCTTAAAAGGCTGCGCCAAAGATTAAATTGAGAGGGATGTAGAATATAATCTCTGTAATGTTCATATTGGATTCTCTTTTGTTTCATACTCCAGGAAGGAGTTAAGAGACACTTTCGATTGTTACCTTGCAGAGGATGGACGTAATTGTTGGTGTGTGTGGAAAGGCAGCCATATTGTTGGTATTTATCGTTTGTGCGACGAGCAGAGCAAGTCTTATTGTGTTGTGAATAAAAAATAGTGAGAAGTATCTAAGTTATACGAGAGTTATTTAAAGCGACGTAGCATTGTATTCCTTAGTTTCCACCGTCTTCGTGAAGTGAACCGATGCCGATTCAGGAAGATACACACGGTCAACAAAGAGAAGAACATCGATGGCGACTAATGAATTAATATTGTGGCAGAAGGACGAATTCTACATGTAAGGTGAGAACTCTGAATAAATCAACAATGACGTAGAATTCAAAAATGTAATTAATCGGAATTGTAAATTATATTACAGGCAAAATTCACACAGCACTGATTTTGTCCGCATTCAAGCCGGTCAATACAGTCTGTAAAAAAGCCTTTCAAAAATTCTAAATTTACAGTTCCATATCCATAATTTTTTCTCTTTATGAAAAAAATCAATAAAATTAATTTTTTTATTTGTTTTGCCACAAGATCCTAAGATGTGCTTCAGGCGGTAGTCAGACATAGGCAAATCATCATTTTAGCGTTTATTATTTCCGGTTGTGCACATTCATTTGTACACCCGCCTGGAGTAGCATCTTGGAAGTCAATTACTGTTCCGTTGTTTGGCTCATTAAGGACGTGCAGCATTATTTGCCGCTATGAGCAGTGGCCTCTTGCGAAGTACTGAATACCAAACGTCCACTGCGTGGAATCCCCTTCGCAGTGCTCGCTCGGGAACTGGTGGAGGGGGACCTGGATTCACTGACAGCAGCGATTTCTGTCGTGTTTGAAACCGATTGTCGGTAACAAGGCGTGCCACTCCTCTCTCGGCCATGTCGGTTACGATCCCTATACGACAACTGTTCTTACGTCATGTTACGTGGCTGTGAGTCGTACAACAATACTTGCAGATATGTTCAAAGTCCGCGCTGATACAATATAGATAGGGTAACTTCATTCACGGTGTTGCTGTCATGGCAACTTCATAACGATAGCTGCTTTCTCTCAGTCTGTCACATCTCCTCATCGACCCATCTTACTGCCTTGATCCCATACAACCGATTGATACCTACATACCACTTCACCTGAATGATTACGTCAGCAGTGGAGGACCACATGATTACCTTCGTGCCAGTTCCACAAGATATAAAGCTTCTCAAATTGAGCAACGTGCTCTCTTAAGGGGGTGACAAGTTTTTCGGTATGTTTCCTGTGTGTTTACGTGAACGAGATACACCTGCAACATTTTTCTCATTGAAACAAAGTTAGGGAAGTTTGTCAGTTTCTTCCTATATGTTGGATCTCCTTGATAATAAGAATATACGACGCTGATAGGTGATAAATTACATCGACTTTTCGCCCAACATACGAGGGATGAATGACACTTAGGCGGTTGTTTGTTCTACTGATTTTTATTTGTATGAATTAGTTTTCGGCTTATTAGGCCATCTACAGATAACTACTGGCTGTTGTTTACAAGGAGCGTGTGTTCTTACGAACCAAACATTCTGGACTAAGATACAACGCACTTGCGTACGATCTTTAGTTGTGGTATTGTCTTTGGAATTGTCAAACGGGTCTTTTGACGTTTTGTTCTGTAAAACTGTTCTTTAACTTAGAAAATCACATTTTATGATTTGTCAGTACCATGTATGACAAGAATCAGAATTATTTAGAATACACATTATAACAAAATTACAATTTTTTTGTATTTGTTGAGAACAGTTGAACTGGACACTAATTGCTGTTTGTACAACAGCGATGTTATCTTTGGGGGCTACATTTTGTTATTAGAAAAACTGTGCATTAATAAATACCAAATATTACATTGTTACAGGTGAGTTACGGTTAGGAATGTAAACACATAGGGGATATTATTTATATTGGGGTGTGAATTTGTTTACTATTGCGACACTTTTGTGGTTACAATTGGTCATTTAGAACCAGCTGGGGATTTATGGCTAAATGTTTGTTAATTTCAACTGCTTCTAGTAGGCTGAGTTTTCTGCCTTTGCTGGCTATATGTAGCACTTCTGTGTGTGTTAGATATTTGTGTTCTTCTTTGAGCGCATGTTCAGCAAAGGTGGAGTCTGATTTATTTAATCTCCAACTGCGTTCATGTTCAGTCAGCCTTGTTGATATGGCCCCGCCCGTTTGACCAATGTACAGTTTATTCCAGTCCGTGCAGGTTAATTTTCAGACCCCATGGTTGCTTAGTTTATCTGTTTTGTCCTTGCTGTTGAATAGGAGATTAGCTGTTGTGTCCAGTGCAACTGTTCACAACAAATACAAAAAAATTGTAATTTTGTAATAATGTGTATTCTAAATAATTCTGATTCTTGTCATACATGGAACTGATAAATCATAAAATGTGTTTTATTAAGTTAAAGAACAGTTTTACAGAACAAAAAGTCAAAAGACCCGTTTGAGAATACCAAAGACAATACCACAACTGAAGATCATATGTAAGTGTGTTGTATCTTAGTCCAGAATGTTTGGTTCGTAAGAAAACACGCTCCTTGTAAACAATAGCCAGTAGTTATCTGAAGATGGCCTAATAAGCCGAAAACTAGTTCATACAAATAAAAATCAGTGGAACAAAAAACCACCTAAGTGTTATTCAACTCTCAATATGGAATTGTTCTATCAAGAAGCGACGGTAGAATCCATAAATACGAGGGATGTTCAATAAGTAATACAATACTTTTTTCTGAAAGCAGATTGGTTTTATTCAAGGTTCCTATGCACCGTATTTTTCCCCCACTCTTTTGGCTATAAAACCCTATTTTTCAACATGACCTCCGTTCTATGCGCCGGTCTTACGCCACCTTACTGAGAGGGCCTGTATGCCTGCATGGTACAAGTACTGGTCGATGTCGGAGCCAACGTCATTAACCTCCCCATCATCTACGTACTGCTTCCCACGGACGGCATCGATTATTGGGCTAAACAGATGGCAGTCGGAAAGTGCGAGATTCGGACTATAGGGTGGATGAGGAAGAACAATCTAGTGAAGTTTTGGGAGCTCCTCTGGGGTGCGCTGACCTTGTGTGACGCTTTGCGTTGTCATGGAGAAGTTCTTTTGCAATTTTGAGGCGACGAACACGCTGAAGTCGTTTCTTCAATTTCCTGGGGGCAGCACAATGCACTTCAGAGTCCCGTAATACCGTCGCCTTGACTTTACCGGCTGAGGGTGCGGCTTTGAACTTTTTCTTCGGAGGAGAAGTGATGTGGTGCCACTCCATGGATTGTCCTTTCGTTTCCGCTTCATCGCCTGGGACGATGTTCGACAAAAAATTGTCACCATCAGCCTCGTAGCGCGCAAGCAATTCCGCACACATGATCCTTCGTTGCTCTTTATTTATGGTCGTCTGTCAGGAGACGAGGAACCCAGCGGGCAGACTCCTGTGAGTACCCCAACTGGTGGACTTGTTTGTCAGCATTACCAACAGAGACGTCCAGTTGAGAAGCGAGGTCGATCGCTTCGAATGAGAGTTCCAACATTGCAGTGCCGGCCGGCACGCAGGAGATCGGACAAGTTTGCGCGACTTTGTTGCGATGTTGACAGCTGCCTTGCCCAATGACTCATCGTACTTTTGTTCACTGCCAGGTCTCTGTAGACATTCTGCAAGTCTCTGTGGATATCAGTGACGGTCTGGTTTTCCACCAAAAGAAACTCAGTGACAGATCTCTGCTTGGAACGCAGCTCTGTTACAGGCGCCATTTTAAAAGGCTACCTATAACAGCGTCAGTTATTGGAACTTCATGGAACTACACTACTGGCCATTAAAATTGCTACACCACCAAGATGGCGTACTACAGACGCGAAATTTAACCGACAGGAAGAAGATGCTGTGATATACGAATGATTACCTTTTCGGAGTATTCACATAAGGTTGGCGCCGGTGGCGACACCTACAACGTGCTGACATGAGGAAAGTTTCCCACCGATTTCTCATACACAAACGGCAGTTTACCGGCGTTGCCTGGTGAAACTAGCACTCGAGATGACAGGCATCTTATCCGCATGGCTGTAACGGATCGTGCAGCCACGTCTCGATCCCTGAGTCAACAGGTGGGGACGTTTACAAGACAACAACCATCTGCACGAACAGTTCGAGGACGTCTGCGGCAGCATGGACTACCAGCTCGGGGACCATGGCTGCGGTTACGCTTGATGCTGCATCACACACAGGAGCGCCTGCGATGGTGTACTCAACCACGAACTTGGATGCACGAATGGCAAAACGTCATTTTTTCGAATGAATCCAGGTTCTTTTCACAGCATCATGATGGTCGCATCCGTGATTGGCGACATCGCGTTGAACGCACATTGGAAGCGTGTATTAGTCATCGCCATACTGGCGTACCACCCGGCGTGATGGTATACGGTGCCATTGGCTACACGTCTCGGGTCACCTCTTGTTCGCGTTGACGGCACTTCGAACAGTGGACGTTACATTTCAGATGTGTTACGACCCGTGGCTCTACCCTTCATTCGATCCCCGCGAAACCCTACATTTCGGCAGGATAATGCACGACCGCATGCTGCAGGTCCTGTATGGGCCTTTCTCGATACAGAAAATGTTCGACTGGTGCCCCGGCCAGAACATTCTCCACCAAATGAAAACGTCTGGTCAATGGTGGCCGAGCAACTGGCTCGTCACAATACTCCAGTCACTACTCTTGATGAACTGTGTTACCGTGTTGAAGCTGGATCGGTAGCTGTACCTGTACACGCCATCCAAGCTCTGTTTGACTCAATGCCCAGGCGTATCAAGGCCGTTATTAGGTTAGAGGGGGCTGTTCTGGGTACGGATTTCTCAGGATCTATGCAGCCAAATTGCGTTAAAATGTAATCACATGTCAGTTCTAGTATAATATATTTGTCCAATGAATACCCGTTTATCATCTGCATTGCTTCTTGGTGTAGCAATTTTAATGGCCAGTAGTGTATATGGGCTGCACGATGTCCCACAACAAATTCTGTATTTTTTTAACCGACTTTGGCTGAGAAAAAAAATGTGTTGCGTTTGTTGTTTGAGCGCACCTTTAAATTTGTCGTTGTAGCACTTGGTCGCTAAAATTCGGTAGGCAGCCTGGGGCAGGAAGCGTGGACTCTGAGGCAGCGCTGGGCCCAGGGGCTGGTGGCTGGGGCTGGGGACCGCCGCCGGCCGACGTGTCGCGCTAGTTACGGCCGGCGCGAGGAGGCGGCGCTGCCGTCACTCGCTGGCCGCGCCGCGCGCATGATTTACGCGGCCAGCCGGCGCTGCCGGGATAATTATTTACAGGCGGTGATTTAGGTGGCGGTGACCACAGTGCCATTGCCGCCAGCGCGTGCGCATGCGCGCAGGGCTGCCGGGGACAATAATAATAATTAGAGCCGCCAGCGACGCCACGCGGCCGTATAAATCTCTGCGGCCGGGCTTTACTTTGCTTTTTGGCCGGCCGTGGCACCTGTGCCGCTGCGGCTGCACCAGTGCTGCCTGTCCGCTGTTGGAGACCTGAGGCTGCAAACAGGCCCCAGTTCTGTACCTCCCTCTCTTAAAATGACATTGCGGAATAAGGAATAAAGTTTTGCGCCTAACGTGTCGTCGCTGACGAAGTCATTAGAGATGTAGTAGAAGTTAAATCGCCCGTGTCCTTTTCACGGAAATCATCCCAGAATGCCCTTAACAGATACAAGAAAACTAAGAAAATTTATATCAGGATGGGCGTACTAGGTATGAACCTCGCTCATCTCGAATACGAGTGCAATATCGTAACGATTCCTCCGAGATTCTCGACAGGGATATTACGTTACTATCTCAATTAACGAAAAGCACTTTATAGACCCTCCCATTACATCTCCTCTACTACATTACACTCCACCGAGATCATGCAGACCAGCCAGCAGCGATAGAGTCAAAGGGAGAGCGACTTTCTCACTGAGACTGACTGACAAATTTAGGCGACACTTGAAGGAGACACTGAGTTGACAAAAGTTATGGGACACCTCATACAGTGTCGGACCCCCTTCGCCCGGCGCAGTGCAGCAACTAGGCGTGGCATGGACTGAACAAGTGGCAGGATGTCCCATGCAGAAATATGAACCCCTATTGCCTCTATAGCTGTCCATATTTGCGAAAGTGTTGCCGGCGCAGGGTTTTATGCACGAACTGACCTATCGATTGTGTCCCATAAACGTTCGATGGGATTCATGTCGGGTGATGTGAGTGGCCAAATCATTCTGTCAAATTATCCAGAATGTCCTTCAAACCATTGTGCCGTGCCGACATGAGATTACTATTTGGGAACATAAAGTCCATGATTGGCTGCAAATGGTCTCCAAGTGAACCGAACACAACCATTTCCAGTCAATTATCGGCTCAATTGGACCAAAGCAACCAGTCCATTCCATATAAACACAGTCCACACCACTATGGAGCCACCACGAGCTTGCACAGTTCCAAGTAGGCAACTTGGGTTCATGGCTTCGTGGGGTCTGCACCACACTCGCACCCTATCATCAGCTTTTACCAACTGAAATCGAGATTCACGTGACCAGGCCATGTTTTCGTGTCGTCTAAGGTCCAACCGTTATGGACACGAGCCCAGGAGATGCGATGCAGGCTGTCATGCTGTTAACAAAGGCACTCGCGTCAGTCGTCTGCTGCTATCGTCCACTAACGCCGAATTTTGCCGCACTGTCCTAACGGATACGATCGACATACGCCCCACACTGATTTCTGAAATTATTTCACGCAGTGTTGCTTGTCTGTTAACACTGACGACTCCACGTAAACACCGCTGCTCTCAATCGTTAAGTGAAGGCTGTCGGCTACTACGTTATCTGTGGTGAGAGGTAATGCTTGAAATTCATTATGCTCGGTACACTCTTGACACTGTGGATCTCTGTATACTGACATTCCTAACGATTTCCAAAGTGGAATGTCCCATGCGTCTAACTGGAACTACCATGCCGTGTTCAAAGTCTGTTAATTTCCGTCGTGCGACCATAGCCACATTGAACACCTTTTCACGTGAATCACTTGAGTACAAATGACAGCTCCGACAACGCACTGCCTTCTTATACCTTGTATACGCAATACTACCGCTATCTGTGTATGTGCTTATCGCTATCCCAGTCAGAGCTTAATTTCGACTGGAACGAGCCGGAACGGCGTCCCAGCATCTCCCAGGGAATTTTTTTGTAACTCACTGGAACAAGCCGACACCGGAGATTTAAAATGGTACACTTGTATAAAATCGCTTGTAACTCTAATTTGCCTCTGTGCTGGCATCAGTGAATGTGACAATGGGTGACCGACGTGATGCACCTGTTGTTTATATTAAATCTTGTGGTTTATTGTTTTGATTTTAGGGAGTTACATTTTAAAAAGCTGAATTTCAGAAGAGTATTTTGTTAAAAATGATCTCTCATTCTAAGTTTCATCTCAAGCTTTCAAAAATTGAAACTTTTGACTTCTATGGCTGCTGCGACGGAGTGGGTAGCTGGGGGTTGGGAGGGGGGGGGGAGAGGATTTTACAGTTGAAGGGGTGGGTTACGGCACACAAATTTTAGAAATTAAGCACTGGGTAAAGTCCTCAAATTGGCCGTAAAGCTTTCAGAATGCCCACATGGAAACGACAGTTGTTGTTGGAAAGTCAGAGGTTCGAGTCCCAATTCGACTGAAAGTTGTCAACGCGTCACCATGACATGCACCATCTCCCAAGGCGGAAACTGATTTGGAAGTCATCCGATCAATTTCTTTAGAAGCGCTGCCAAGTTTTTCACGGACCAGTGAATCATCAGAGCAGCAGTATACATGGGGGATGGGCCATTCCAACAACAGAACATTGGGAAACAGTGTAGAGTCATAAGACTTTATGGAAAGGACTGCCACTCTGTACTTGACCCAATCACTACTGGAGGTCATCCTTTCAGTTTAGGTTATGACTGTACCTTCAGGAACAGTTTCTCTAATAGGCACATGTGTATGTGTCTTCTCGATACCAGAAGCTTTAATCACTTCGTGTGACTATTTTAATTTGTACAAGTGAAATGGTTACGTCCCCCCCCCCTCCCCCCCTCCCCCCTGACTACCGCTTTCTTGAGAAGGGCATGTGAATGGAAGAGGGGGAAAGGCAGCATATAAGAGGAAATTGTTTATTAAAATCAGAAATTCCGTTCCTTAGACGTCAGCAGTGGAGGTAGCAGATTTTATGCCACCGTAGACCCCAAGTCTGATTTCCCTCCATGATATTTCTGTTACTTGTCTCCAGATTCATGCAAATCCTGTGCTAAATCCCGATCCTCTTCACAGTAACTCATTTAGAGCGTGGGTATGTGAGAGTGTTGAAGATGATCTGTTGGTATGATGAGGACATTTAACTTGACATCCTGCCTCTAGTTATCTGAGAGATATAGGCTATGTGACGCCACCGTGTTTAGCAATCCTTCTCCTTTTCGATCTCTCTCTCGCTCTCTCTCGCTCTCTCTCTCTCTCTCTCTCTCTCTCTCTCTCTCTCTCTCTCTCACACACACACACACACAACACACAAATACACACATACACACACGAGCGCGCACACGCGCGTGCAAGTACGCACAATGACACTCTCGAATCCGTCTCCCCCCCCTCCCCTCTCCACCTACCCCACGCACACACACAAACATAACTTTCTGCCATTCCCACTTTTAACTTTACACAGACGTTAACGATGTTAATAAAAATAATGAAATATATAAAATATTTTGATATAATGATTATAAATGGTTTAGTTATCAGAAATATATAAAATACTAAAATGCAAGAAGACTAACGTGTTTACGTTAGTGAATAGTACATTCCCGTAGTGTGACGTTCAAGAAATTGCAGTTGAGAAAAATATAGACTTTGAAAGACGCAAGTCTGAAAATTTGAGAAGTACAGTATCACGCTAGTGATTTAAGAACTGTAATAGCAAGAAACTCTCATAATTTTGATAACTTCATATTTTTACACTATATAAAATAGTATGCTCTCACAATTATTAGTGTTTCAAAATTTGGAAATGTGTGGTAATGACTATGGGACCAAACTGCTAAGGTCATCGGTCCCTAGGCTTACGCACTACTTAATCGACTTAAACTAACTTAAGCTAAGGACAACACACACACCAATGCCCGAGGAGGATTCAATCATCCGACGGGGTGAGCCGCTCGAACCGTGAGAAGATGCCTTAGACCGCACGGCTACCCCGCGCGGCTATTAGTATTTCAGTAAGTACGAAAACGCCATTCTCGTCACTTTTAGTTTTCATGCTACTTAATTCTCAGAAAGTTAGATGTGAAATTTGGAAACTGATATACATGAAGATCTCCTTCGATTCGCATGTGAACAGGGGGAACACAACCTCAGGACTCAGTTTGTCACAAGAGTCCCCGTCATAATTGATTCCAGAGTTCGAAACAAAAACGCTTGACTGCCCTTACGCGATTGCTGTGGTGTCCTCGCGTACCTACTATGTTTTGAGAAATAATTATCCTACAGTAGCCGGGAGCTCTTCGGGAAAAAGAATTTCGCGACCCTGTTATCTCAGTGAAACAAGGATGGAGTCAGCGACCATTCGACACCAGACGTTCCGATGCCATTGTCCTAAGTGACGCTCAGCCGGTGCGGCCAGTGTGTGCTGCTAGAGGCCTGACAACGCGTGTACGTGGTTTCACATCAGAACGCTTGAGGAACGTTGCAATGGTGAAACAACTTTTCGTGGAAAATGTCAGTTATGGCAAAATCTGATAGGAAACAATCAATCCAGATAAAATTCTGCTAAGAGTGTCTAAAAAGATCAGTAAGTAGTGTCATAGAAAAAAAGAATACAAAAGATTGAAACCACATGTTGTTGTTGTGGTCTTCAGTCCTGAGACTGGTTTGATGCAGCTCTCCATGCTACTCTATCCTGTGCAAGCTGCTTCATCTCCCAGTACCTACTGCAACCTACATCCTTCTGAATCTGCTTAGTGTATTCATCTCTTGGTCTCCACCTACGATTTTTACCCTCCACGCTGCCCTCCAATACTAAACTGGTGATCCCTTGATGCCTCAGAACATGTCCTACCAACCGATCCCTTCTTCTGGTCAAGTTGTGCCACAAACTTCTCTTCTCCCCAATCCTATTCAATACTTCCTCATTAGTTATGTGATCTACCCATCTAATCTTCAGCATTCTTCTGTAGCACCACATTTCGAAAGATTCTATTCTCTTCTTGTCCAAACTATTTACCGTCCATGTTTCACTTCCATACAAGGCTACACTCCATACAAATACTTTCAGAAATGACTTCCTGACACTTAAATCTATACTCGATGTTAACAAATTTCTCTTCTTGAGAAACGCTTTCCTTTCCATTGCCAGTCTACATTTTATATCCTCTCTACTTCGACCATCATCAGTTATTTTGCTCCCCAAATAGCAAAACTCCTTTACTGCTTTAAGTGTCTCATTTCCTAATCTAATACCCTCAACATCACCCGACTTAATTCGACTACATTCCATTATCCTCGTTTTGCTTTTGTTGATGTTCACCTTATATCCTCCCTTCAAGACACCATCCATTCCATTCAACTGCTCTTCCAAGTCCTTTGCTGTCTCTGACAGAATTACAATGTCATCGGCGAACCTCAAAGTTTTTATTTCTTCTCCATGGATTTTAATACCTACTCCGAATGTTTCTTTTGTTTCCTTTACTGCTTGCTCAATATACAGATTGAATAACATCGGGGAGAGGCTACAACCCTGTCTTACTCCCTTCCCAACCACTGCTTCCCTTTCAAGTCCCTCGACTCTTATAACTGCCATCTGGTTTCTGTACAAATTGTAAATAGCCTTTCGCTCCCGGTATTTTACCCCTGCCACCTTTAGAATTTGAAAGAGAGTATTCCAATCAACATTGTCAAAAGCTTTCTCTAAGTCTACAAATGCTAGAAATGTAGGTTTGCCTTTCCTTAATCTTTCTTCTAAGATAAGTCGTAAGGTCAGTATTGCCTCACGTGTTCCAGTATTTCTACGGAATCTAAACTGATCTTCCCCGAGGTCGGCTTCTACTAGATTTTCTATTCGTTTGTAAAGAATTCATGTTAGTATTTTGCAGCTGTGACTTATTAAACTGATAGTTCGGTAGTTTTCACATCTGTCAACACCTGCTTTCTTTGGGATTGGAATTATTATATTCTTCTTGAAGTCTGAGGGTATTTCGCCTGTCTCGTACATCTTGCTCACCAGATGGTAGAGTTTTGTCAGGACTGGCTCTCCCAAGGTCGTCAGTAGTTCCAATGGAATGTTGTCTACTCCGGGGGCCTTGTTTCGACTCAGGTCTTTCAGTGCTCTGTCAAACTCTTCACGCAGTATCGTATCTCCCATTTCATCTTCATCTACATCCTCTTCCATTTCCATAATATTGTCCTCAAGTACATCGCCCTTGTATAGACCCTCTATATACTCCTTCCACCTTTCTGCTTTCCCTTCTTTGCTTAGAACTGGGTTTCCATCTGAGCTCTTGATGTTCATACAAGTGGTTCTCTTATCTCCAAAGGTCTCTTTAATTTTCCTGTAGGCAGTATCGATCTTACCCCCTAGTGAGATAAGCCTCTACATCCTTACATTTGTCCTCTAGCCATCCCTGCTTAGCCATTTTGCACTTCCTGTCGATCTCATTTTTGAGACGTTTGTATTCCTTTTTGCCTGCTTCATTTACTGCATTTTTATATTTTCTCCTTTCCTCAATTAAATTCAATATTTCTTCTGTTACCCAAGGATTTCTACTAGCCCTCGTCTTTTTACCTACTTGATCCTCTGCTGCCTTCACTACTTCATCCCTCAAAGCTACCCATTCTTCTTCTACTGTATTTCTTTCCCCCATTCCTGCCAATTGTTCCCTTATGCTCTTCCTGAAACTCTGTACAACCTCTGGTTCTTTCAGTTTATCCACGTCCCATCTCCTTAAATTCCCACCTTTTTGCAGTTTCTTCTGTTTTAATCTACAGGTCATAACCAATAGATTGTGGTCAGAGTCCACATCTGCCCCTGGAAATGTCTTACAATTTAAAACCTGGTTCCTAAATCTCTGTCTTACCATTATATAATCTATCTGATACCTTCTAGTATCTCCAGGGTTCTTCCATGTATACAACCTTCTATCATGATTCTTAAACCAAGTGTTAGCTATGATTAAGTTGTGCTCTGTGCAAAATTCTACCAGGCGGCTTCCTCTTTCATTTCTTAGCCCCAATCCATATTCACCTACTACTTTTCCTTCTCTCCCTTTTCCTACACTCGAATTCCAGTCACCCATGACTATTAAATTTTCGTCTCCCTTCACTATCTGAATAATTTCTTTTATTTCATCATACATTTCTTCAATATCTTCGTCATCTGATGAGCTAGTTGGCATATAAACTTGTACTACTGTAGTAGGTGTGGGCTTCGTATCTATCTTGGCCACAATAATGCGTTCACTATGCTGTTTGTAGTAGCTTACCCGGATTCCTATTTTCCTATTAATTATTAAACCTACTCCTGCATTACCCCTATTTGATTTTGTATTTATAACCCTGTATTCACCTGACCAAAAGTCTTGTTCCTCCTGCCACCGAACTTCACTAATTCCCACTATATCTAACTTTAACCTATCCATTTCCCTTTTTAAATTTTCTAACCTACCTGCCCGATTAAGGGATCTGACATTCCGCGCTCCGATCCGTAGAATGCCAGTTTTCTTTCTCCTGATAATGACATCCTCTTGAGTAGTCCCCGCCCGGAGATCCGAATGGGGGACTATTTTACCTCCGGAATATTTTACCCAAGAGGACGCCATCATCATTTAATCATACAGTAAAGCTGCATGCCCTCGGGAAAAATTACGGCCGTAGTTTCCCCTTGCTTTCAGCCGTTCGCAGTACCAGCACAGCAAGGCCGTTTTGCTTATTGTTACAAGGCCAGATCAGTCAATCATCCAGACTGTTGCCCTTGCAGCTACTGAAAAGGCTGCTGCCCCTCTTCAGGAACCACACGTTTGTCTGGCCTCTCAGCAGATACCCCTCCGTTGTGGTTGCACCTACGGTACGGCTATCTGTATCGCTGAGGCACGCAAGCCTCCCCACCAACGGCAAGGTCCATGGTTCATGGGGGGGGGGGGGGAACCACATACTTAGTCTAAAAGAAACAAAATCCGTTCCCTTGTGGAGGACGAATAACGCTTTTGGAGAATGACACAACGTCGAATTCGTCCTATAAGAACGCAGTAGTACTGACGAAAGAAAACGAAATTACTGTGACGATAATGAGTAACATTATGATAAAGATGGTTTGACTACATTGTTAGAAAAACCTGATCAAAGAATCTGAAGGTGGCTCAGCTCCGAGATAGCTCATTTGACATAAATTTTGAAAAAAAACCAGTGTACAAAATCATCCCTTGTGACACTGTACAGTGAGATCCACATAAACTTGTACTACTTCAACGAGTTAAAACATTAGAAGGAATAGTGGAACACATTTACAAATTCTGGAGATGGTATACACAACTGCGAGATTACATACATACACACATAGAAAGTCTTCACAGCAATGGAGTTGGAAGTGCCTTCCATCAGGATCGATGCACGACTGTACTCGTTTCATCATATTCCTCGACGTTCTGTGAGGCGTATCCTCGCCAGTGTTGTTTATTTTGTATAGTGGCCACGGAGATCTGCAGTTGTCCTTGGTCTATCCTTGAACACTCGGCTTTTAAGATTCCCCTGCAAGAAAAAAGAAGAGGGAGGGGGGGGGGACAAAACTTTTAAAATTATTCGGTCGCCATGAATCTGTTTACAAGCTGCATGGAAGCTTTATAGAATCCGTCTTGTTGGAATAACCTTCTGCAAGTCCGACGTCATCCACTCGCTCCGCAAATATATTGAAGATGTCCATAGAAACTATAGTGTCTACGGTCGTATCAATGAAAATGAGGCCAACAATCCTGAAGGCTGACACCGCACACCACACTGCAACCTTCTATCACGCAGTAGAGTTTCGAGGACGTATGCAGTTTACACCAGCCCACTATCTGCTGTTTTATGAGTTATTGTAACCTGACAGATGGAACCTGGCTAATCTGTAAACCAAGTTAAGAAGAAAATGTCTAGAAGTTGAATAAGAAACCTCTGAAAGCAGGTACAGTAACGCATTCTCTTCTCAAGATTTGTTTCTTGCAATGCTTCATGTGCACTCTATATGGTCCCTATGCCGATTTCTTTGCAGCTCTCTGACATGTGCCATTTGAATTGCCTGTCTTTCGGCCCAATCAACGCGAAGATTTCCTTGTAATGTTCTCCAAGCGTCTTCGAACGTTATCACTAACTTCTGCACTCAGTGATAGTATATGTTTACCACCGTCACTGTTTAGTACACCAACTGTCTCCAGCTTCCTTACAGTCGATAAAATTGTCGCCTTTGTTGGAACAATGTACGTACTGAATTCTCTCCAGACACCCCGTTGTGTGAACTCCATGTTTCTGCCAGCTAAGAACTGCGAACAGATCATTAATTTGCTCCTTATTGTCACGCAGCTCGAACTACACACTCACAGACTTCACAAACCGCGACCGACGAGTCTACGAATGGACTAAACACGAACCGAGCAAGCGCGGCCCTACGAGGTGCATTCAAGTTCTAAGGCCTCCGATTTTTTTTCTAATTAACTACTCACCCGAAATCGATGAAACTGGCGTTACTTCTCGACGTAATCGCCCTGCAGACGTACATATTTTTCACAACGCTAACGCCATGATTCCATGGCAGCGGCGAAGGTTTCTTTAGGAGTCTGTTTTGACCACTGAAAAATCGCTGAGGCAATAGAAGCACGGCTGGTGAATGTGCGGCCACGGAGAGTGTCTTTCATTGTTGGAAACAGCCAAAAGTCACTAGGAGCCAGGTCAGGTGAGTAGGGAGCATGAGGAATCACTTCAAAGTTGTTATCACGAAGAAACTGTTGCGTAACGTTAGCTCGATGAGCGGGTGCGTTGTCTTGGTGAAACAGCACACGCGCAGCTCTTCCCGGACGTTTTTGTTGCAGTGCAGGAAGGAATTTGTTCTTCAAAACATTTTAGTAGGATGCACCTGTTACCGTAGTGCCCTTTGGAACGCAATGGGTAAGGATTACGCCCTCGCTGTCCCAGAACATGGACACCATCATTTTTTCAGCACTGGCGGTTACCCAAAATTTTTTTGGTGGCGGTGAATCTGTGTGCTTCCATTGAGCTGACTGGCGCTTTGTTTCCGGATTGAAAAATGGCATCCACGTCTCATCAATCGTCACAACCGACGAAAAGAAAGTCCCATTCATGCTGTCATTGTGCGTCAACATTGCTTGGAAACATGCCACACGGGCAGCCATGTGGTCGTCCGTCAGCATTCGTGGCACCCACCTGGATGACACTTTTCGCATTTTCAGGGCGTTATGCAGGATTGTGTGCACAGAACCCACAGAAATGCCAACTCTGGAGGCAATCTGTTCAACAGTCATTCAGCGATCCCCCAAAACAATTCTCTCCACTTTCTCGATCATGTCGTCAGACCGGCTTGTGTGAGCCCGAGGTTGTTTCAGTTTGTTGTCACACGATGTTCTGCCTTCATTAAACTGTCGCACCCACGAACGCACTTTCGTTACATCCATAACTCCATCACCACATGTCTCCTTCAACTGTCGATGAATTTCAGTTGGTTTCACACCATGCAAATTCAGAAAACTAATGATTGCATGCTGTTCAAGTAAGGAAAACGTCGCCATTTTAAGTATTTAAAACAGTTCTCATTCTCGCCGCTGGCGGTAAAATTCCATCTGCCGTACGGTGCTGCCATCTCTGGGACGTATTGACAATGAGCATGGCCTCATTTTAAAACAATGCGCATGTTTCTATCTCTTCCCAGTCTGGAGAAAAAAAATCGGAGGCCTTAGAACTTGAATGCACCTCGTATATCGGACGAACAACCTCACGCGCGGAAACAACAATCAACGTGCCAACAGCGGGCGGTACTTCTGATTCTCCCAGAGCTACTGAAAACATTAAAACAACTTTCCCGTTTCTATGAGCTTTCGAAGGAAAATTATGACCTACTGTGGTAGTTGAGGTTTATCTGTATCGCCCTGTATGTTAGACGGGCTGATCAGGGAGAGTGGGCGCAATGCCGTGTGACTCCGTCAAAGGAGTGATTGCTGCCTCGAGAGTCTGACAGGGATGCGTGGAGAGTTGAGCCGACGGGAGCGTGCCCGGGTGTCCCAACCAGACGGGTTTAAATGGAGGAGGAATCGTCGGTTTCAGAAACCAGGTATGCTGTTATGAAGCTCTTTTAAGGGCTGTTGTTGTGATATATATAAACATCACAAGCACGCTAAGAATGTTGTATTTGCAAATCTTTGTAAATTTATACCAATTTCGCGAGAATTTTAACATCACCATAAAGACAAATAATAGCATATACAGGCGTAAGAGTAGGGTATTAACATGATCGTGTTTTTAAATAGTCTAAATGCATTTCGTGCCCTTGTAAAATTATTGTTTCGAAAATTACCGAAATTTATAAAAAGATATAACACGCAAAAACCGACTGCGCCAATGAAATCAGCAGGCAAAAACAATGTCGATTAGCGTGCAACATTTATTCTTTAGACTGTACTCGCATTTTTATGTTATGCCTGTCGTAATTTATAATTAAGTATTTTAAATAGTGGTTTTAACAGTAAAAATTATGATCGATATACCGTTTTGAATGACGCGTCAGGGCGCATTCAACGGTGATGCTACCATGTTCCTACGATTTATGTATGATCGTAGATTAATAGCATTAAGTAATAACTTGTGTACAAAGGGCGTTCAAAAAGTTTTGCACAGTCATCTTTGATTTTTGTTTCTTGCAGGAGGAGAATGAATTTTTTTGTGAACATACATGGAACATTTAGCTACAAGTTGGTATATAAAAGTATTTTCTTTTATTTGCAGGTGAGCCATAATGAAGAGTGAAGTAGATGTCAGGTTGCGACAACGGTCGGTGATGGGGCACCTCTTCAAGACCGGCGATGACACCTGTCACATCGATTCACAGGAAGTTGCTCCCTGTTTATGGGGAGGACACAGTGGATCGCAGTAGTATCCAGTGTTGGTTGCAGAGGTTTAAAGAAGGTGATTTCTCTCTACTGGACAATGCACGATGCGGTGGACCATCGACGGCAATGAATGATGTGAATTAAGAGACCATTGATCAAATAATCCAAAATGACGGATGTGTGGCGACACGATAGCTTGCTGAAATGACTCTTTTGTCATTGGGTAGTGCGGTATCACTGGTACAGTCACTAGTGTACAGAGAAAACTGTGCACTTTGGGTGCATAGATTATTGACAAGAGAAATAAAAACGATGAGGTTGAATGTGTGCGAGGGTCTCATGAAGACCTTTACTGGTGAGTGGAAACAGTGTTTTGACGGCGTCATTACCCAGAATGAAACATGGTTGTTTTTGTCCGAACCTGAGAGCAAAACCCAATCCATGGAGTGGCGTCATCCAGGTTCCCCTCGGAAGAATAAACCAAGACTTTCACGAACAGCAGGCCGAAAGGTGATGGCCTTCTTCTTGTGGCATCAGGGTGGTGTCATTTTCATTGACTTTTTGGAACCTGGCTCCACAATTAACCGGGACCGTTACTGTTTGCCACTGGACACGCTGCGACGTGCCATCAAGACCCACAGACTACAGCTTCAGGGTCAGCTCATCAGACTACACCATGACAATGCCAAACCCCATACAGCCCTTATGACGCAGGAGAAAATCAAGGAAATGGGTTGGAAAATTGTTCCTCATCCTCCCTACATTCCGGACTCGGCTCCGTCTGATTTTTACCTCTTTGGTCGTCTGAAGGGCCACCTGCGCGGTAAAATATTTGATAGTGAGAAAGACCTTATTTCCTCTGTCAAGCGATGGCGAAAAAGTCGATCCCCAAAATTTTAACAAAGTGCATTTACATCATGAAAAGAAAGTTTGCCCGATGCGTCACAGATGATGGAGGCTACATTGAGTAGGCTCAATATATGGCTAAATGTTCCAAATACGTTCACAAAAATTTCATTCTACTCCTGCAAAAAGGAAAAAAAAATTGAGATGACTGTGCAAAACTTTTTGAACGCCCTTTGTACTCATATACTGAGAGAAGCGTGCATTAGCACGTGAAGTAGTAGGCGAACAATTCAAACCCCTAATGAGAAGGCAGTGTGGAGAGAACAGTTGCAGGGGCGTTGAACTTGCTTTACACTGTAAGAGGTATGAGCGGTGATAAAGCCATCGATTTCAAACCTAGAATATTCTACAGCAACAGTTGTCATTGCACTTATTAAGATACTAGTGAATATTTATCAGTGCTTTGAGTGTGAACAATTTGCGAACTTTTCTACGACATATGAGGTGGACTTGTATTCAGTTGAGGCGTTCCCGAATCGTTGAGCGTAGACTGATTCACTCCACTAAATTTACAGCTGTTTGGAATCGATTCAATGTGATCAAGTACACGAGGTGGCGCAAAATTCTCTTATAAACTTGAAGAATGTGGGTATCTAGATTGGTAGCCTACTACGTACGTCGATATGAATCGTGTGTAGGGCCCTTAAGATGTCAGTGATGTATTCATCGAACGCAGCTGCAAGCACCGGTTGAAGGCAGCAGACGCCACATCTATGCCAGCTAGGCGCCATAACGGTGCTAAGCAACAGCAGCGTCAAAGATGTCTTTTGATATAGCAGGCAGGCGAGCGAGTACTCGTGTACGTGGCTGGCGTCGATTCCTAAGCTACCTCCGTTGTGTAGGGCTGCAGAGCGTTGCTGAGCACCAAAAGTATGTACCGTCTTAATGTGACAGGAAAATAATTTTCGTTGATGTTGGAAAACGATCGCTGCATACGAACTTTGAGCGATACAGTGGATTCTGATAATAAAACACAAGCAGTCAAGAGTCTGTAAAAATAAACTATAGACAGTAGTATGTAAAACTGCGAACACTTGAATAGTTGACTGGTAACACTGGGGTCGGTTTCCACAATCGTACAACATTGAGCTCTGAATCCAAGTGCGTCAGAGTGCTCCAGGTAGACTTCAAAGGTGTAATAACGAGAAAGGGAGACAATTTGGAGGTAAAAAGAAGTGATGTGTACCGTACTTTGTTGGTAAGCCCGTATCAAGTTGTGAACTATGTTACACAAGTTAAACAAATGCGTAGTGACTTTAGCGTCCCCTTCATAAACTTTCGTCAGTAGAAGTAATTTACAGCAGATCACTTGTGCGAAAGAACTTCATTTAAGCTATTGCAGATCTTATCTATTGATACTTCAAATTCAGGGACAAAATTTTACACGGGTACGTGATCGACCGTAAGACATAAAAAGGCCAAAGTTTTCGTTGCAAACCAGCGTAACCTCGTCACCCATTCACAACAAAGGTGTTGTTGTTGTGGTCTTCAGTCCTGAGGCTGGTTTGATGCAGCTCTCCGTGCTATTCTATCCTGTGCAAGCTTCTTCATCTCCCAGTACCTACTGCAGCCTACATCCTTCTGAATCTGCTTAGTGTATCATCTCTTGGTCTCCCTCTACGATTTTTACCCTCCACGCTTCCCTCCAATACTAAATTGGTGATCCCTCGATGTCTCATAACATGTCCTACCAACCGATCCCTTCTTCTATTCAAGTTGTGCCACAAATTCTTCTTCTCCCCAATTCTATTTAATACCTCCTCATTAGTTATGTGGTCTATCCATCTAATCTCCAGCATTCTTCTGTCGCACCACATTTCGAAAGCTTCTATTCTCTTCTTGTCTAAACTATTTATCTTCCATGTTTCACTTCCATTCATGGCTACACTCCATACAAATAGTTTCAGAAACGACTTCCTGACACTTAAATCTATACTCGATGTTAACAAATTTCTCTTCTTCAGAAACGCTTTCCTTGACATTGTCAGTCTACATTTTATATCCTCTCTGCTTCGACCATCATCAGTTATTTTGCTCCCCAAATAGCAAAACTCCTTTACTACTTCAAGTGTCTCATTTCCTAATCTAATTCCCTCAGTATCACCAGACTTAATTCGAATACATTCCATTATCCTCGTTTTGCTTTTGTTGATGTTCATCTTATACCTTCCTCTCAAGACACTGTCCATTCCGTTCAATTACTCTTCCAAGTCCTTTGCTGTCTCTGACAGAATTACAATGTCATCGGCGAACCTCAAAGTTTTTATTTCTTCTCCATGGATCTGAATACCTACTCCAAACTTTTCTTTTGTTTCCTTTACTGCTTGCTCAATATACAGATTGAATAGCATCGGGGAGAGACTACAACCTTGTCTCACTCCCTTCCCAACCACTGCTTCCCCTTCATGTCCCTCGACTCTTATAACTGGCATCTGCTTTCTGTACAGATTGTAAATAGCCCTTCGCTCCCTGTATTTTACCCCTGCCACCTTTAGAATTTGAAAGAGAGTATTCCAGTCAACATTGTCAAAAGCTTTCTCCAAGTCTACAAATGCTAGAAACTTAGGTTTGCCTTTCCTTAATCTATTTTCTAAGATAAGTCGTAGGGTCAGTATTGCCTCACGTGTTCCAACATTTCTACGGAAGCCAAACTGATCTTCTCCGAGGTCGGCTTCTACCAGTTTTTCCATTCGTCTGTAAAGAATTTGCGTTAGTATTTTGCAGCTGTAACTTATTAAACTGATAGTTCGGTAATTTTCACATCTGTCAACACCTGATTTCTTTGTGATTGGAATTATTATATTCGTCTTGAAGTCTGAGGGAATTCCGCCTGTCTCATACATCTTGCTCACCAGATGGTAGAGCTTTGTCAGGACTAGCTCTCCCAAGGCTATCAGTAGTTCTAATGGAATGTTGTCTACTCCCGGGGCCTTGTTTCGACTCAGGTCTTTCAGTGCTCTGTCAAACTCTTCACGCAGTATCGTGTCTCCCATTTCATCTTCATCTACATCCTCTTCCATTTCCATAATATTGTTCTCAAGAACATCGCCCCTGTGTAGACCCTCTATATACTCCTTCCACCTTTCTGCTTTCCCTTCTTTGCTTAGAACTGGGTTTCCATCTGAGCTCTTGATATTCATGCAAGTGGTTCTCTTTTCTCCAAAGGTCTCTTCAATTTTCTTGTAGGCAGTATCTATCTTACCCCTCGTGAGAAAAAGCCTCTACATCCTTACATTTGTCTTCTAGCCATCCCTTCTTAGCCATTTTGCACTTCCTGTCGATCTCATTTTTGAGACGTTTGTATTCCTTTTTGGCTGCTTCATTTACTACATTTCTTTATTTTCTCCTTTCATCAATTAAATTCAATATTTCTTCTGTTACCCATGTATTTCTACTAGCCCTTGTCTTTTTACCTACTTGATCCTCTGCTGCCTTCACTATTTCATCCCTCACAGCTACCCATTCTTCTTCTACTGTATTTCTTTCTCCCATTCCTGTCAATTGTTCCTTTATGCTCTCCCTGAAACTCTGTACAACCTCTGGTTCTTTCAGTTTATCCACGTCCCATCTCCTTAAATTCCCACCTTTTTGCAGTTTCTTCAGTTTTAATCTACCACAACAAAGTATAATGATAAAAAAGAACTATATTTTTTCTGGTATTGAGATGGTAAATGGAAAATAATTTTACGTTATTTTCAAGACGTGTTTCCAAAGTTTTACTGTATTTACAAGACTTAACGTTACACCTCACCATCTATTTTGACACAGTATGTATCGTCGATGGCCAATGATCGCCCTATAACATGACAAAATGGAGTGTATAGCGGTGCGCAAAACGCCGAGTAGTGATTTAGGGCTACGTTCTACGGATATTTGACAGTACTCGGCAGTTACTGTACTCGGCGTAAAGCAATACACGGCAAATGGTGAAGTCTGAGCCACAAGCTGAAGGTAACTGGCCGAGGCGCCCGTGTGGGAGCAGTGCGCTCTTTGGCGCCTTTTTCCCCCGCAGTACATTGTCGTGTTTATAGCCGGCGCACAATAAACACTTCCCTCGAGCGCCGGAACAAGTTTATGTGACTGTCAATAATTTTACAATTCATTTTTTTGAGAGCGCGGCGGCGGCGTGTCGCTTGCGGTCGCAGTACAGGCGCGACGCAGTGTACGTGGCCAGCACAGCACAGCACACGGCGAGCTGAGGTCGGCTGCCCAACACTTGGCCTCACTTACGGCGACCCCCCCCCCCCCCTTTTCCAGAACTGGCCACTATGATTCGCGCAAGGCGGGGTTCGCTAAAGTGAGATTCAATTCAAGGACTTTACACTGTTGATGGACCTTCTGTAGTATGTATGTATGTGGGGTGAGTCGCGTATGACGTAATACGTCTTTTATTTTGTGAACGATTCGGGACATCAGAAAATGATAGTAGGCAAAGGGAAACGTATTTTTATACTCTTTAATTCTTTCCATCATCCTACATACTGAAACAAATATAATTTTTTAAATTGAAAGATACACTTCTTTAACGGCATTCTAAAGCTCTTGAATAAACGAGTAGTGATCCCATAATGCTTGTTAATGTTAAGAGTTGAAATTTTTCGTGTAATTGTTCGGGACATGTTATAAAATTGTAAGGCAAAGTGGCAGGAATCGTCTTTCGTGGGCAAGTTCTGTACCGACCGAGCTATCAAAGCACGTCTGACGACGAGCCCTCGCAGCTACACCTAGCCATCTGTACCTCATATCCCTCTTCTAAACTTCACAGAAGTTCTCTTGGATATCTTGTAGGAGTAGCATTCCTGGAAGAAAGAATACTATGGAGACATGTCATAGACCACCAGAAAAACGATAATATTTTATTTGAACCTTCCTTTAATTATCAACAAACATCGAATTGAAAGAAAACCTTTCATTTCTTCAAGCAAAAAGATTTCTGTTAAATATTATTATTTATTTACTTATGTATTTTGTTATTCTCCACCACATTAATACGTTATAAAGAGGTCACAATTTCATTACGAAGAATTTATTTGTTATGATAATATTAAATTCTAATTCTCGGGATGTTGTAGCTCAATATTTTTATCAAGTCAGCCAGTAAACCCACGGCAGCAAAAAACGTATTTCTACTATAGTCCGCTAAAAGGGTTATACAGGGGTTGGACAAAAATATCTAAACACCAAGACAAATGTATTCTCGAACATAAATACAGGTGCTAGCCTAGCCTGCAAGTTGCACTGTTGTATTTTAGCAAGAGCGGCACCTGTGCAATATCCTCAATGTGTTGTAAGTGCCATTCGTGGTCAGAACAGTGCGTTATGTCGGAACTAAGTGAACTGATGCTCGTATGGTGGGTGCTTCAGTAACCAAGTGAGCCGAGTTGTTTGGTATTTCAAGAGGCATCGTATCGAAGATTTATACTGCATATAGGGAAAACAGAAACACTTCATCCGCTAAGTGTATGTTGAGCGACCGTAAAAGATGGCCATTGAAGAGGACTGAGCTTAGAAAACAGAGCGCGATAGCTGCAAACCTCATTGCAAAACTGAATGTGGCACTCGTGAACCCCGCTAACACCAAAACAACAAGAGGGCAGCTAGAGAAGCTGGGAATTGCAGGGTGAACTGTCAGTTCCAAGATACTCATCAGCGAGAAACGCGTATCAGAAAAACGGGGTGCCGAAGCCTTAAAATGTGTAGTATGAAGCAATGGAAGAAAGTAATTTGGTCGGATGAGTCTTGCTTCACACTGTTTCCAACTGCTGGCTGAGTTTATGTCCGAAGAGCCGCTCGGGATTAGCCGAGCGGTCTTAGGCGCTGCAGTCATGGACTGTGCGGCTGGTCCCGACGGAGGTTCGAGTCCTCCCACGGGCATGGGTGTGTATGTTTGTCCTTAGGATAATTTAGGTTAAGTAGTGTGTAAGCTTAGGGACTGATGACCTTAGCAGTTAAGTCCCATATGATTTCACACACATTTGAACATTTTTTTATGTCCGAAAAGTGAAACATGGTGGGGGCTTTGGTGATGATTTTGGCAACCATTACGTAGTACTCCATGGGGACCCATAGTTACTCTGCAAGGGCGCATTACTACCTAGCATGTGACCATTTTGGCTGATCAAGTCTATGTTATGGCACAGTGTTTGTTCCCCAACGGTGATACCGGGTTGCAAGTCGACAAGGCCCCTGTTCACACAGTTCGAATCGTCCAGGACTGATTTTGTGAGCCCGAGGAAGAACTGTAGCATCTCCTCTGGCCATCACAGCAACAGATGTCAATATTATTAAGCCTTTATGATATACTTTGGAGAGAAGACTGCGTGATCGCTATTAGCCTCCATGATCGTTAACTTAACTTGCTACTGTTTTGCAGGAAGAATAGTATAAGATTCCCTTGAAAACCGTACGGGACATGTATTCATTCACTCCGAAATGACTAGAAATTGTGTTGAATGCAAACGGGTTTCCTACATCGTATTATGCATGGTAATGTGTTGTGTTATTGGTGTTTCCACATTTTTGCCCAACCCCTGTAGCTACACGTAGACTTGCTTGACGTGGTGACAGTAGAACAGAAGAGTTGCAACGTAAAACAAGAAACTAATAACACTCATTAATAATCATAACTGATAACTTTATTTACACAACTTGCCATTACATTTTCACGCAATTTGGGTGCATAGATCCTGAGAAATCAGTACCCAGAACAACCACCTCTGGCCGTAACAACAGCCTTGATACGCCTGGGCATTGAGTCAAACAGAGCTTGGATGGCGTGTACAGGTACAGCTGCCCATGCAACTTCAACACGATAGCACAGTTCATCAAGAGTACTGACTGGCGTATTGTGACGAGCCAGTTGCTCGGCCACCATTGACCGGACGTTTTCAATTGGTGAGAGATCTGGAGAATGTGCTGACCAGGGCAGCAGTCGAACATTTTCTGTATCCAGAAAGGCCCGTACAGGACCTGCAACAATCGGTCTTGCACTATCCTGCTGAAATGTACGGTTTCGCAGGGATCGAATGAAGGCTAGAGCCATGGATCGTAACACATCTGAAATGTAACGTCCGCTGCTCAAAGTGCCGTCAATGCGAACAAGAGGTGACCGAGACGTGTAACCAATGGCACCCCATACCATCACGCCGGGTAATGCGCCAGTACGGCGATGACGAATACACGCTTCCAATGTGCGTTCACCACGATATCGCCAAACACGGATGCTGTAAACAGAACCTGGATTCATCCGAAAAAATGACGTTCTGCCATTCGTGCACCCAGGTTCGTCGTTGAGTACACAATCGCAGACGCTCCTGTCTGTGATTCAGCACCAAGGGAACCGCAGCCATGGTCTCCAAGTTGATAGTCCGTGCTGCTGCAAACGTCGTCGAACTGTTCGTGCAGATAGTTGTTGTCTTGCAAACGTCCCCATCTGTTGACTCAGGGATCGAACGAGGCTGCACGATCCGTTACAGCCATGCGGATAAGATGCCTGTCATCTCGACTGCTCGTGATACGATGCCGTTGGGATCCAGCACGGCGTTCCGTATTACCCTTCTGAACCCACCGATTCCATATTCTGCTAACAGTCATTGGATCTCGACCAACGCGAGCAGCAATGTAGCGATACGAAAAACCGCAATCGCGATAGGCTACAATCCGACCTTTATCAAAGTCGGAAACGTGATGGTACGCATTTCTCCTCCTTACACGAGGCATCACAACAACGTTTCACCAGGCAACGCCGGTCAACTGCTGTTTGTGTATCAGAAATCCGTTGGAAACTTTCCTCATGTCAGCACGTTATAGGTGTCGCCACCGGCGCCAACCTTGTGTGAATGCTCTGAAAAGCTAATCATTTGCATATCACAGCATCTTCTTCCTGTCGGTTAAATTTCGCGTCTGTAGCACGTCATCTTCGTGGTGTAACAATTTTAATGGCCAGTATTGTATTTTGTTGACTTCGACCTACCTAGGTAGAAATGATCATCACAATAAAATAAGGGATATCCGAGCTCGCACGGAAAGATATAGGTGTTCGTTTTTCCCGCGCGCTGTTCGAGATTAGAATAATTGACATACTTGACTGTGTCTTGCAGGGTGGCCATGTAGATTTAGATGTAGAAGTATTCGAAACATTGCCCATGGCATGGACTTCTGTAGAGCACGTAGATTAGAGCGATTGTCACGTCCGTGTGCGTTCAGTGAAACTAGAGATGTTAAAAGTGATCCGACCTATAAACTTATTTTACGCCCAAAACGGTACATTTCCGGATATGGGATCGTTGTCAAAACTTTATCTACCTACCAACTTCTAGAAGCCTTTATAGTCAGTTGATGTAGTGGGAGTATATACGCTGTATTCGATTATGCTTGTATCGATTTAAATACCTCCCCCAACTCCATCTCTCTCTTTTTTTTAATAACATATACGCGAAACTAACGACATACTACGCTTTCTACAAATATGAAAACTTCCGATGTTGGTTGGCTGCGCGCATTCTCATTTTCTCCTCAATGAAGCAAGTAGTTATTTCTTGCGATACTTGTATTATCTTACTGAAGAAACGCTGTCACCAATCTTGGCGTGGACCCTAGCTCAGGACAAAAGAAGCGTATGCGGCCTTCGCGAGCAGGGGGGCCGCAGGTCGGCGGGTGTAGCCTTTGGTGGGACGCGACTGTCTGCAGTAAAGATGGCTGACTTACCGGCCCTCCCGCAGCGCGCGCCGGACGTGGAGAGCGCGTTCGGCGTTCAGCTCTCGCGTAAAACTTCAAAGTGGCTGACCGGCCAATGGAGAGCAGGCGGCGGTACGCCACCGCCGCCGCTTATGTCGCGCCTCGGAGGATGCCCAGTCTGGTTGCTTAACTTATTCTTAAAGATATTGCTCGTGCTGCCGCCTACAAGTGGAATTTGGTTAGGAAGACGTTTACGCCAAGTCCGAGGGCCACCATTTACCTTTGGCATTGGAGATAACGAAGCTTACTACGTAGCCGCTGGATTTACGGAATGCTTCTACAGTCGTGTCGTAACTTCGGACTTTATTTTAAAACGTTCAGTGAGGAACGCCAGCCATTGATCCCCTATTACGACAGTAAATTGTAAATTTTTCGGGCTGAAAACGAATGGTTCATTTTTCCGAAAAACGCTCTTTTTTTAGAAAAAAATCCATTTCTTAAACATAGTCCCCTTTTACATCGATCCACCTTGATTGACGTTTCTCCACTGAGTATCTTCGTCCCCTAACATCGCTCTAAGCTTGTTAATACTAGTGCCTACCGATTTTAATTGTATATTACAGCATTGAGGATGGTCACTAAGTGACCGAAAATCGATTTTGCGGAGAATAAAACAAAAAAATACGACCAATGCTGTTTCGCCTTCCAATTATATCCATTAGCTGGTCGTGGTGCACAGAACACTCCATGGAGTCGCCAATCAATAGAATTTAATTAGTTGAAACTTTCGGTAAATTTGTTAGCTCAGTAGCGTTTGGGCGGCATTGAAAAAATATCGCAAATTGCTATAGTTATTCTTCTTCAAATTAGCATATCCAGACAGGTGTTTCACATGCCTTTAATCTCCGAACGCATAATACAACATTGTCCATTGTTTCGACATTTTTATCTCTTGGATCAGTTTAGCCATCACGGGAATCAGTATTGTCGAATCCAGCCACTCATTTCATAATGGGTAAAAATGAAGGAGCAGATTCTTTAGAAAGCTCGGGACGTAAAGTTGGCGTGGAACTTGAGAAACTGCATCATGAGTGAGCGATTTGTCTGTAAGGTATGCACGCCACACTTTTAACTTCCTGTCCAACACATCCTCCCACCTATATCTGTCTCTCGTCTTCCTTCCTACTCCCTCTGTCTTTTCTCCAGCTCCCACTCTCTTTGTCCATTTCCTCCCCCTCTTTGTAATCATATCCATGTCCTTCTCTCTCCTTCCATCTACCCATTCCTCTCTTCCTTTCCCATCTGCCCACCATCTTTCTACACCTTTCACCTGCCTCATGCATCTCCCCCATCCCCTCCCCATTCCCTGCTGGCCGGAGTGGCCAAGCGGTTCTAGGCGCTACAGTCTGGAACCGCGCGACCGCTACGGTCGTAGGTGCGAATCCTCCCTCGGGCATGGATGTGTGTGATGTCCTTAGGTTAGTTAGGTTTAAGTAGTTCTAAGTTCTAGGGGACTGATGACCTCAGAAGTTAAGTCCCATAGCGCTCAGAGCCATTTGAAACATTTGAACCCATTCTCTATTTCCTCCTCTCCATCGCTCTATCCATCCCCTCTTCTATCCATAAAAACCTGTCCCCAACCATGATCACAGCATGTTTAGCCCCTGCAGTGCAGCTCAATAAAGCAGGTACAACACATCTGTTATGCAGGGCAGACTACACATCAGGGACTTAAAAATAATTTATTTGCCCCCGGCATACAGGCCACCATGCAAAGCAGTGCGATAACGCAGGCTGATACTATTCCATCATGATGCTCCTGTCATGCAGGGCAGCACACATGTCACGGCCTACAAAACTCTCTCTCGCCCCTGACACGCAGGCTGGCCTGCAAAAAAAAAAAAAAAAAAAAAAAAAAAAAAAAAAAAAAAAAAAAAAAAAATATGGGTTGGTAGGCCGATATTGTTCCCACAATACATGAATGTTGTACAGCCGATATGCCAGGGACTGAACAACACGTTTTTGCCCATATTTCCACTCCTGTTGGAGCTATAAGGTTATAAATCCCATAGTGCTGATACTCATGAGGCCTGTTATTTCTGTACCAAATTTGGTTGAAGTCAATCCAGGGTTTTGGGATGCAATCCTGGACATACATACATACATTCTGCTTGATATATATAAAACAGATTTGCTACATCTTAGTGTTCCATACACAAACAGGAGGCTCACTGTCATACTGGTATACAAATTATTTGAAAAAGAATAAGCCCCTTCTCAATGCACAGGTAGTTTGTGGCATAGTCAATAAACTTGCCAGACAAAATATTAATCACCCCTTATAAAAGTACACTGGACGTTTTGGAGGGCTGCAGATGATGGAGTGGTACCAGACAATCATTAGACCCTTCACCTCTGATGTAAGTCATGGCAGTCAAGTGGTTCGTATGTGCCAGTCGATGACTGTTTGAAATAAGCACAGTAGGATGAATCAATGTGGGGGTGCCACATAATGATAGAAAGGAGCTGAAGTGTTTGTATGTGCCCATGACCACACCATGAATAAAGTTTCCTGATCAGTTGCTGTAAAAATATCCTAACCGACAAGGACTGGAGATGAGCGTCATGTCTTTCTACTTAACAATCAGTTTCAAATCGGACAGGAATTGCTGCTGTCAGTGAATGCAGGTGTAGCTCAACGAGTTTCCGGTCGAACATTGTGATGGAAACAGTATGTGATGGACATTTGGAGTTGAGTACCTCACAAAAGGCCATTGCTCATGAACCAGGATGTTTATTTCAATATTCTGGGCGACGAAGTGTAGCTCTTTCTCCTACATCTTTGTGATGTACATACTGTAAACATTACCACTTTTCAAAATGGCAACATCCCTTTTCATATGGTGCACACATAAATTCCTGATTTTACAAACACTCAGGTAATATCGCTCGTCGACTGGCCCTCTAACCCATCCAATCTTAATATTATATATAGAATATGGGACTGTTTGCAACAGAGATCTGTATTCTCACAATTTGGCAGCTATACTGTAACTTATCATTAATCAGTGACTTCAGCTGGATGTGGGATACCTGAAGAAACTCGTGGCCCCTCTTCTGCAACGAATTTATGCCACTGTCAGGCCTAAAGCCAGTGTTATGCGCTGATATTTCTTTTTATTGTCAGTAACAAAACATAATATTCCAGGATGCTTCGATAAAACGTTGTATATTAAGAATACCCAATGCCTTTATTGAGGAATCTCTGCTTCATAGTAAAGGCGTTCTGGGCATAAGAAATACACTCCTGGAAATTGAAATAAGAACACCGTGAATTCATTGTCCCAGGAAGGAGAAACTTTATTGACACATTCCTGGGGTCAGATACATCACATGATCACACTGACAGAACCACAGGCACATAGACACAGGCAACAGAGCATGCACAATGTCGGCACTAGTACAGTGTATATCCACCTTTCGCAGCAATGCAGGCTGCTATTCTCCCATGGAGACGATCGTAGAGATGCTGGATGTAGTCCTGTGGAATGGCTTGCCATGCCATTTCCACCTGGCGCCTCAGTTGGACAAGCGTTCGTGCTGGACGTGCAGACCGCGTGAGACGACGCTTCATCCAGTCCCAAACATGCTCAATGGGGGACAGATCCGGAGATCTTGCTGGCCAGGGTAGTTGACTTACACCTTCTAGAGCACGTTGGGTGGCGCGGGATACATGCGGACGTGCATTGTCCTGTTGGAACAGCAAGTTCCCTTGCCGGTCTAGGAATGGTAGAACGATGGGTTCGATGACGGTTTGGATGTACCGTGCACTATTCAGTGTCCCCTCGACGATCACCAGTGGTGTACGGCCAGTGTAGGAGATCGCTCCCCACACCATGATGCCGGGTGTTGGCCCTGTGTGCCTCGGTCGTATGCAGTCCTGACTGTGGCGCTCACCTGCACGGCGCCAAACACGCATACGACCATCATTGGCACCAAGGCAGAAGCGACTCTCATCGCTGAAGACGACACGTCTCCATTCGTCCCTCCATTCACGCCTGTCGCGACACCACTGGAGGCGGGCTGCACGATGTTGGGGCGTGAGCGGAAGACGGCCTAACGGTGTGCGGGACCGTAGCCCAGCTTCATGGAGACGGTTGCGAATGGTCCTCGCCGATACCCCAGGAGCAACAGTGTCCCTAATTTGCTGGGAAGTGGCGGTGCGGTCCCCTACGGCACTGCGTAGGATCCTACGGTCTTGGCGTGCATCCGTGCGTCGCTGCGGTCCGGTCCCAGGTCGACGGGCGACAACATCGATGTACTGTGGAGACCTCACGCCCCACGTGTTGAGCAATTCGGCGGAACGTCCACCCGGCCTCCCGCATGCCCACTATACGCCCTCGCTCAAAGTACGTCAGCTGCACATACGGTTCACGTCCACGCTGTCGCGGCATGCTACCAGTGTTAAAGACTGCGATGGAGCTCCGTGTGCCACGGCAAACTGGCTGACACTGACGGCGGTGCACAAATGCTGCGCAGCTAGTGCCATTCGACGGCCAACACCGCGGTTCCTGGTGTGTCCGCTGTGCCGTGCGTGTGATCATTGCTTGTACAGCCCTCTCGCAGTGTCCGGAGCAAGTATGGTGGGTCTGACACACCGGTGTCAATGTGTTCTTTTTTCCATTTCCAGGAGTGTATATGTATGATCAATAAAATATAAATGATACTGGTGGGTTCAGCTACATAAACCAAGCCTATGATACAGTATTAACTGCACGTGTCTAGACATTTCGGAACTGCGGTTGCTACTTTAATTTTCCTACATTTGTTTAAGTTGGTTCACTAGTTGAGACATCCAGATTTGAACCTAATAATACATACATCAAAAAAGTTTTGCGTCGCCCCAGTTCCAAGAACCCCTGCAGATGGACATTGACTGTGGGTATTGTATCACAGACACAGTCCCGTTGACTGTTCAGATGTAGACAACCATGCATAAGCAGCGCCTATTGGACGGAGGGGTCCGACAGCCGATCAGTTCCAGTCATTCCACCAGGAAGGAGGTACACGGCTCGTATTGTCTGCAGTTAACCATGCCTAGATGGTCAGTACCGCTCTTCAATAGCGTCCACATTGTTACTTTGTGCCGGGAAGGGTTCTCAACAAGATGTAGACAACCATGCATAAGCAGCGCCTATTGGACGGAGGGGTCCGACAGCCGATCAGTTCCAGTCATTCCACCAGGAAGGAGGTACACGGCTCGTATTGTCTGCAGTTAACCATGCCTAGATGGTCAGTACCGCTCTTCAATAGCGTCCGCATTGTTACTTTGTGCCGGGAAGGGTTCTCAACAAGGGAAGTGAACCAAAGCGATGTTGTTCGGACACGGACAATATACAGAGAGACAGAAATTGTCGATGACATGCCTCGCTCAGACCGCCCAAAGGCTACTACTGTAGTGGATGACAGCCATCTAGGGATTACGGCTCTGAGGAACTCTGACAGCGACCCCACCACCTTGAATAGTGCTTTTCGTACAGCCACAGGACGTCGTGTTACGACTCAGACTTTGCGCAATAGGCTGTGTGATGCACAACTTCACTCCAGACAACCATGGCGAGGTCCATCTTTGCAACCACGACACCACGCTGCGCAGTACAGATGGGTCCAACAACATGCCGAATGGACCGCTCAGGATTGGCATCACGTTCTCTACACCGCTGAGTGTCGCATATGCCTCCAACCAAACAATCGTCGGAGACTTGTTTGGAGACAACCCAGTCAGGCTGAACGCATTAGACACACTGTCCAGCGAGTGCAGCAAGGTGGAGGTTCCCTGCTATTTCGGGGCGGCATTATGTGGGGCTGACGGACGCCGGTGGTGGTCACGGAAGGCGACGTAACGGCTAAACGATACGTGAATGCCATTCTCCGACCGATAGTGCAGCCACATCGGCAACATATTGGCGAGGCATTCGTCTCCATGGACGACAATTCGGGCCCCCATCGAGCACATCTTGTGAGGGACTTCCTACAAGATAATGACATCGCTCGATCAGAGTGGCTAGCATGTTCTACAGACATGAACTCTATCGAACATGCCTGGGATAGATTGAAAAGGGCTATTTGTGGACGACGTGACGCACCAACCAATCTGAGGGGTCTACGCCGAAACGCCGTTGAGGAGTGGGAAAATCTGGACCAACAGTGCCTTGATGAAATTGTGGATAGTATGACACGGCGAATACAGGAATGCATCAGTGCAAGAGGATGGGCTACTGGGTATTAGAGATAGTGGTGTGTACAGCAATCTGGACCACCACCTCTGAAGGTCTCGCTGTATGGTGGTACAACATGCAATGTGTGGTTTTCATGAGAAACAAAAAGTTCGGAAATGATGTTTATGTTGCTCTCTATTCCAGTTTTCTGTACAGGTTCCGGAGCTCTCAGAACCGAGTTGATGCTAAACTTTTTTGATTCGTGTTATACAAAACGGAAAGGAAAATTTATCTCACTTAAATATTGCAACTTAAAAATTAGAGTATAACGTCTACATATATACATGAAAATCTATGTTATTATTAAGCAATGAAATAAGGATTTGATGGAATCGTAACATATAATACAAGGGTTTCTCTTAAGTATTCCATCGAAATGATTTGTTTGTCAAGTATGGTTGGTCTGACTGAACATACACAAAGAAAATATATTCAACAACATAAATTTGCCAACGTAGCAACCTGTAATATTTAACCTTTTATGGGAAATATGTATTATTACACAGGGCAATGTGGTTAAGGAAGGCATGCATATGTACACAAACTCGCTCATTCGCATTAAAAGAAATAAAAGTGTTCTTCATTACCAGTAACCACTACCGAGCCTATTGTATATTCAGCAGAAAAGTCACAGCTGTGACATCGCGAAAAATATATTAAATTACACATCACAAAAAACAAGCAAATTAATCCACATATGTTTGTATTCGTTTGGTTCAGCTGGTTTATATCTGTTCAGTTGTTAGCATAGAACTTAATTTCAGTAGCTCTGAGCAGCAAGTGGCTGAACATACCTGCTGTGCACACAACCTGTCTGTTCCATGACAAAAATAACCTAAATTTGGAAACCTACACAAATATCAGAATGAGATTTTCACTCTGCAGCGGAGTGTGCGCTGATATGAAACTTCCTGGCAGATTAAAACTGTGTGCCCGACCGAAACTCGAACTCGGGACCTTTGCCTTTCGCGTGCAAGTGCTCTACAAACTTTTTTTTTTTTTTTTTTAACTCTTAGTTGATCTCATTTTGCTCTATTTTGTTCGTTGTATATGTTCAGCGCGGACGTCTCATGACATCCGTTCAGGTAGTTTGTTGATCCGTTCACTCAGTTTTTTTTTATTACAGAGGGTAGCTAACCCTCTGACCGAACACGCTGAGCTACCGTGCCGGCAGCAACTGAGCTACCGAAGCACGACTCACTCCCGGTACTCACAGCTTTACTTCGTGCTTCGGTAGCTCAGTTGGTAGAGCACTTGCCCGCGAAAGGCAAAGGTCCCGAGTTCGAGTCTCGGTCGGGCACACAGTTTTAATCTGCCAGGAAGTTTCATATCAGCGCACACTCCGCTGCAGAGTGAAAATCTCATTCTGGAAACATCCCCCAGGCTGTGGCTAAGCCATGTCTCCGCAATATCCTTTCTTTCAGGAGTGCTAGTTCTGCAAGGTTCGCAGGAGAGCTTCTGTAAAGTTTGGAAGGTAGGAGACGAGGTACTGTCAGAAGTAAAGCTGTGAGTACCGGGCGTGAGTCGCGCTTCGGTAGCTCAGTTGGTAGAGCACTTGCCCGCGAAAGGCAAAGGTCCCGAGTTCGAGTCTCGGTCGGGCATACAGTTTTAATCTGCCAGGAAGTTTTACACAAATATCGCTTAAGAATTGACGATGTCAGTATTTACTGAAGATTAATAAAAGAATGACCACTCTTCATGAGTAGTATTGGCTGAAAATAGACAAACTACGAAAAATGCAAAAATTCAACCCTGCATTTAGCACAGCTATACTTCACAACTTTTCTTTATTCATTGAAGTCAATTCCACGTGGTAGCAAACCGATTGATATACAAAGTATTTCCTACCAAAAACTTAGTAAAATAATATCGCGACCGGCAGCGGTCGCGCGTAAAAGAGCAGCTCATTATTATTCCGCAGAGCCCGCCTTTGTCTCGCAGACTCTTCCGTCACTCCAGCTCTCTCTCACTGATAATAATACATATGTGCACGAAATTACATCTACAGTAATTAGCATGATCTCTCCTTGATTTGCAAAATGCTGAAATAAAGATCATTAGGTGCAAATATCACTCACAAAGTGTGACCATATACCTGAATTCACATAGTGGCCGAAAGACACTACTGTTCTTACCAGGTCTGAGCGGCAGTACCGTAACCGCTCTCGGTTTTTAAGCAGATATGGGTAGCCAGCAAAGAGAACCACAGTATTCCCGACTGCCGAACTGAGTCTACCTGAACAAGCACCAGCCCTGATGGTAAAGTTATATCTCTCTCCCTTTCCGCCCATGCTACTACTTGTTGACAAGTAGTAGACTACAGCTACTGGCTACCGTAGATTATAGGAAAATGACAGAGGCTGGACACAACTACACAAATACCAATGTAGCAACTGAGAATACAGACGTCTCACTTCGTTCCTATAGGGTTACCACTTCCACCCACTGATAGAGAATAGCCACAAAAAACAGTTATGACTTAAAATCACAGCAAAATACAGGATGGTATAACTAAGCTTTCTCTACTTGAGCCAGTGTAGTCCGAAAACTACTTACCGCGTGGTTGCCCACATTTCCGAGATTGATATTCAGACTGTGGCTGCAGGATTTGCATTGTCAGCAGTGTTAGTGACATGACGTGCCGTTAGTCGCCATTACTGGTACGGCGACGTAGGAGGAACCCGAACCCCAAGGACCAAGGACACGCAGGTTGAACGGCACACGTTACTGTGATCTGCCACACTGACATGTGGTCTCTGCTCTATGGGATAGAGGTCCGTTGGACACAACTGTTTTCATACACGATAGAGCTCCACCCTTACATTACTCGAAGGGTGAAGCGGTTACTGTATAACACATTTGCAGAAAACTGACTCATTGGTCGATAGTTCAAGCTGTGCAGCAACCAAGATGTCAGGTTTGAGCTCGTGTGATTTCTAGCTCTGGTGTTATCTGAAGGTCAGGATTTATGAACGGGACACTGACACACGTTGGAGGTTGAAGACGAGCGTAACGAAGAAGCAATCTCTGGTGCGTTTCCTGGCTGTCGCGGGGGCAAATGGTCATCACATTGAGCAACAAAATGTTTCCGCAAAGTTTCATTGTTCTACGATGAGCCGTTTGTCATGGTGGCCCTCTCAAACAGCGAAAGTTTAATTACAGCCTTATAGTGTTGAGATGGATCTGAAGGATCCGCTTCAATACTTTATGCTTATACAGTTTTACGATTATGAAATAAAGTTGTCCGAAGAGCCGTTGATTAAACTATTAAATTAAATGTTTTCACAGTTGGGAATATGGAAAACCATCAGCTGTTATGATGGGACGACTACGTCGGATCCTTGTCCAGCGCAAGTTTTCATTCCCCCCAGGGGGTCCACAACTCTTTTGTGGGTATGTGCGTAATGAGCGCGGAACCCCGAGCAAGTGCAGCTCCTTCCTTTCCGGGCTGCATACCTTCCTTTTCCACATCCCTCCCCGTCTCTGATCCTTCCCCCTTCCCCCCACCACTTCCCTTCCAATTCTACCCCTCTTTGGGAGTATATTTTGTGCCTACGTCCGGAGACGGACGCTTGTGACTGTAAGACGTAGTTACTCTTCCTTGCTCTCTCTGCTGGAAAGTCTCTGTCCTCCCTTCGTCCTACTCTTTTCCTTGCCCCTTCTCTCTACCCTCTTCTCCTCTGTAGCGTTTGAGACCTCTCTTCTTTCCTTTTCTTGGTTCCTCCCTTTCTCTTTCTTTCCTCCCTGTGCATGTCTGAAGGCCTATCCACGCGTTCCCACGCGTAGTCGGTGACGGTGTAACGCGCAATTCCACGCCCCAGGTAAAAAAGTAGGACATGTACGTACCCCTTGGTAAAGGCCAGGCCCAGGGAGGGGTGATTACCCGAGCTGGTACCTTCCGAACGTGCCGATTGGTCCCTTCGTCTGTTTCTCTGGAGGTGTGACCTGAGGTGTGGACAATCACCTAAGGCGGGAGTGCCCTCAGAGAGGGCCCCCACGAGGAAGGAGCGCGCCATCGGAGACGCCGGCAATCATGGGGAATACTTTCGCAATGGTTTATCTACTTCTACAACTTCTGCCCGCAAGAGAAAGCTAGATGAGTTTCAGACTCTTCTTCCATCAGTGCCAAAGTTCCTAGTTGTTTCTTGGACTTCTCCACAGTCAACCATTTCATTATTCAGAAAGGTGTCGATGCAACTTCAGGTTCTGTAAAGTCTTTTTCCTGATTACGAAATGGCATCTTGCTGTTAGAAACAGTCAGTGCCCTCCAGACACAAAAACTGCTGTGAACTACACTGCTACACACATTCCCTGTCGAAGTGGAAGCACACCGTTCTTTAAATTCATCGTGCAAGGTGGTTTATAACCCCTCACTCGACGGATTATCCGACGAGGACGTTCAAAATTACCTGTCTGACTAGGGCGTAATGGCCGTACATCGAGTCATAAAAAGGGTTGACAAGGACTTGGTACTGACCCATACTCTCCTCTTGACGTTTGACAAGAGTTCAACTTCCATTGAACATTAAAGTGGGATATGAGATCATTTCAGTTCGCCCTTACATCCACAACCCCACGGGTTACTATCGGTGTCAGCGGTTTAATCACACCAGCCAGTCGTGTTCCAATCCGGGCAAATGCGTTACATGTGGCAGGGATGCCCATGAGAGTGATTGTCCATCTTCGTCCCCTCGTTGCATCAACTGTATGGGCGACCACGCTGCTTTCTCTACATATTGCCCTCTTTTCGAAGATGAAAGAATTATTCAGAAAATCTGAGTGAACGGAAAGGTGCTTACATTTTCTGCTCGTAAGTTGTTCACCAGTAGAAAGCCCACTGTGCTCCCAGCTGGTAATTAGAGCACTGTCCTTGCATCTCCTCGGCCTACTAAGAAGGTAGCCACGCAAACTTTTGATCTCACCTTTAGCGCCACAGTAGTCAGATCGGTCAGCCCAAAGATCGCCCGTTCAACCTCCCCACTATCACCTGCTCACTCTAAGGCTCACCCTTCATCGGCTCCTGCTAAATCACTGGCCCCAAAATCGGACGCCCGGACTTCCAAGACACAGCCTACTCGCGAAGATTTTTTACATACCCCGACCTCCCAACCATCGATTCCTCCGTCCACTCAACGTTCTGCTTCCAAGAAGGTTCAAAAGGAACAAATTATCTCTCCTTCTCCGCCACGGTGTCTCATCTACAGCTCCTCCCAGCGGAAGCCGCCCTCGGTCGTCTTCCGTGTCGCTGAGACGCACTGCTGGCGGCCCATCAACCAGCCGATCACTGGCGGCAGGAGCTGCCCCAGAGCAAACTATGGATCAGGATCTTCTACCTTTGGCTGAATGCCATTCCACGCCATCGGCCGCCGGCTCTCAGTGGTCGATGAGTTGACGGCAACCGTGGTGAGATTTTTCCCTTTTCTGTCCGCCCTATGTCAATTATCCATTGGAATATCCGCGGAATTCGCTCCAATTGGGATGAATTGTCGATCCTCTTACGATTCTACTCCCCCGTCGATTTCTGTCTTCAGGAAACAAAGCTACATCCCCATGGTCGCTTTGTCTTCCCTCATTTCCAGTTGGTCCGGTTTTATCTTCCCTCTGTTGATAACACTCTGGGACACAGAGGACTTATGATTCTTCTCCATGATACTGTCCATTATCACCCAATCCCCTTAAACAGTTCCTTCCAAGCTGTCACTGTACGTCTTTCCCTTTCTGGATAAACCTTCCCTCTTTGTATCATATACATTCCATCGCCCACACCATTGGCAACAGCCGATCTCTTTCATCTCCTTGGTCAGCTCCCACCCCCCTATTTGCTGGTTGGGCACTTCAATGCCCACCACCAACTTTGGGGATTTCTGCGTCCTTGTCCCCGAGGATCCCTATTGATTAGCCAAGCGGATCTTGTCTGCCTCAACACTGGGGAACCTACATTTTTGTCTGCCTCCATGTCAAAATTCTCTCATTTGGACCTTTCGGTCGGTACTGTTCAGCTAGCTCGGCGTTTGAATGGTTCGCTCCTGCTGATACACACTCGAGTGACCATTTTCCATGTGTTTTTCGATTACAGCCACAACTACCATCTATGCGCCCAAGACGCTGGAAGTTTTCCCAAGCCGAATGGACACCTTTCTCCTCTCTAGTGACATTCGATGACCATCAGTTTCCTAGCATCGACTATCAGGTCACTCATGTTACGGAAGTTATTCTTACAGCCGCGGGACGTTCAGCACCTCGCACCTCCGATTTGCCCTGGCGCCTCCCAGTTCCTTGGCGGAACGAGAGGTGCCATGACGCAATACGCGAGTGGAGACGTGCTCTTCGCGTTTTCCGCCACCGTCCTACGTTGGCCAACTGTATCCTCTATAAGCAATTACGTGCACGACGCCGTTGTATCACCCGCGAAAGCAAGAAGGCAAGCTGGGGCTTCTTTACCAGCTTCTTTAATACCTTCACTCCCTCATCCATAGTTTGGAGTCGAATTCGACGGTTATCCGGCATGTGTGGTTTATCCCCGATCTCTGGGCTCACTGTCGCGCATGATAGCTTAGTGGACCCAGTCGCCATTTCTAACTCATTGGGTCAACACTTTGCTGAGATTTCGAGCTCTTCAAATTACCCGCCAGCCTTTCTCCCGAAGAAACGAGCAGCGGAAGTGCAACCTCCTGCTTTCTTCTCTCAAAATCGAGAAAGCTATAATACTGTTTTCTCTATGCGGGAACTCCAATACGCACTCTCTTCCTCTCGCTCTTCAGCCTCAGGACCGGATGGCATCCTCGTCCAAATGTTGCTGCATTTATCATACCGTAGTCTGCATTACCTCCTTCGCCTATATAATCGAATTTGGACCGACAGTGTCGGCCGTGGTGGCCGAGCGGTTCTAGGCGCTTCAGTCTGGACCCGCGCGACCGCTACGGTCGCAGGTTCGAATCCTGCCTCGGGCATGGATGTGTGTGATGTCCTTAGGTTAGTTAGGTTTAAGTAGTTCTAAGTTCTAGGGGACTGATGACCTCAGATGTTAAGTCTCACAGTGCTCAGAGCCATTTTTTTGGACCGACAGTACCTTTCCAGAAGATGGCGAGAAGCTATCGTCATTCGTTTCGAAACCTGGAAAGGAGAAACATCTCCCCTCTAGCTATCACTCCATATCTCTCACGAGTAATCTATGTAATGTTTTGAAGCGTATGTTGAATTGCGTTTAGGCTGGTGGCTGGAGTCCCGAAACCTTTTAACACCTGCCCAATGCGGTTTCCGAAAGCATCGTTCTGCAGTTGACCATCTTGTTTCTCTCTCCACTTATATCATGAACAATTTTCTCAGGAAACGCCAAACGGTAGCAATTTTTTTTTTTTAATCTTGAGGGAGCATACGATACCTGTTGGAGGACAGGCATCCTCCGCACACTATTCTCTTTGGACTTTCGAGGTCGGCTACCCCTTTTTCTTCGAGAGTTTATGACAGAGCGCACATTTAAGGTGCAGATGAACACTACTCTCTCCCGTACATTCTCCCAAAAAAACAGGGTGCCCCAGGGCTCCGTGGTAAGAGTTGTACTGTTTGCCATCGCCATAAATACGATTATGGATTGTCTCCTTCCCGATGCCTCGGGTTCCCTCTTTGTGGACGATTTTACAATCTATTACAGCTCTCAACGGAGCAGCTTTCTTGAACGACGTCTTCAAGGATGTCTCGATCGCCTCCACTCTTGGTGCATCGAAACCGGCTTCCCCTTTTCTCCCAGTAAGACCGTCAGGGCGTCGTACGGAGTCTCCTCCGCCTTCCCTATACCTGAACCCTGTCGACCTTCCGTTCGCGGACGTAGCCAAATTCTTGTGACTTGTTTTCCCATGTTTCATATCTTTCAGCTCGCTGTCTGCGATACCTCAACCGAGTGGTAACTCCTGGGGAGCGGACCGAGTGCTCCTCTTCCGCCTATATCGCGCCTTAGTGCGCTCGAAATTGGACTATGGAGGCATAGTTTACTCCTCTGCATGGTCGTCTATTCTTCAGCGTCTCGACTCTTTCCACCACTGTGGATTGCGTTTAACGTCTGGAGCTTTTTACACCAGCCTCGTGGAGAGCCTTTACGCTGAGACTGATGAAGTCTTTACGCTAGTCATCTGTCTTCCATGCCTGCTCATCCGACCCATGCCATTTTTTCAGCGCCTCCTTGGATTTAGGGTATGCAGTCCGCCCGTCCTCTCTACTACCACCAGGAGTCTGCTTCCGTCAACTGATACGTTCTCTTTCCTTCCACTTTCCTAAAACCTTTTTGACAAATGGCGGTACGGCGCCACCTTGGTTTCGTTCATGGACCTGCCTTCTCCGTGACTTTTGTCAGTTTTCCAAGGATAGAAGGATAATACCCCCCCTATAGTTTTGCTGCTCTATGCCCACAAATGGAGGATGACACATTTATTTTCACTGAAGGCTCAAAGGCCACATTTGGTGTTGGGAGTGCCTATATTGTAGGCGACACCCCTAACAGATTTCGGCTTCCTCACCAGTGCTCGGTTTTTACTGTGGAGATTTACGCCGTTCTCCAGGCTGTCCAATATATCCATCGCCATAAGCGGCTACAGTATGTTATATGCTCGGATTCGCTCAGCTCTCTTCGTAACCTTAAAGCTTATTATCCCGTCCACCCTTATCCCGTCCACCCTCTGGTCCACCGGATTCAGGACAGCCCCCACTAGCTCCACTTGGGGGGCGTCTCTGTTACATTCTTCTGGATCCCAGGCCACGTTGGTATCCGCGGAAACGAGGAAGCCGATATAGTGCTTCCTCGGTCCACTGTTCACAGGGTTCCCTTTGCTGATCCACAGACCGTTTTATGTCGTCGTGTTGCTCTTTTGCGGCACACACATTGGTCTACACGTCCCTAAAATAAATTACGGGACGTAGAACCTCTTCCCTGTGCTTGGACCTCTTCCTCCCTGCCTCGTCGTCGAGAGGAGGTAATTTTAACTAGACTCCGGATAGGGGACTGGCCGGCCGCTGTGGCCGAGCGGTTCTAGGCTCTTCAGTCCGCAACCGCGCGACTGCTACGGTCGCAGGTTCGAATCCTGCCTCGGGCATGGATGTGTGTGATGTCCTTAAGTTAGCTAGGTTTAAGTAGTTCTAAGTTCTAGGGGACTGATGACCTCAGATATTAAGTCCCATAGTGCTCAGAGCCATTTTGAACCGGATATGGCAGTGTCTTTTTAGCCATCGACGTCTTTTAAGTGGCGATCTTCCCCCGCTTTGTCCCCACTGCTCTCAACCGTGGACCGTGAGACGCCTTCTACTTCAGTGCCCCTATTTTAATCTGCTACGCGCTCGTTTACAGTTGTCGCCTGATATATCTTCCCTTCTAGCAGATGCAAGCGCTCAGCCGATGGCGTCCTTGAGTTTATCAGTGTCAGTGAGATGACATCGGTCATTTGAAGCTCTTTTTTGGAGAATACAACCCTCCCATTTCAATAGTAGTTTTCTAAAATTTCCTTCCGTTTTTAGCTTCCCTTCTTCATGAGTTTCGCTCCCATTGCTGCTGATTTAACATTCGGTTTTTTACCTTTCCCTAAGCCACAGAATGGGCGCTTATGACCGTAGCAGTGTTGCGACCTAAAAGCATAACAAGAAAACAAGTATTCAATGTCGTCGTTCCATTGTACAGCTCATAGTTGTCCATATCCGCAACTGCGAATGCATTGCATGTATTTCATGATGGCTGTAGTCGCCGCAGAGCCTGTTTCATCAGACATGCATGCTTGTCCGAAGGAACATTGCATCGCCCTTCTTAACGACACTGGCACTACAATATCATATTGCCGCATTAAATTACTGAACGACGTTGGTGTGATAAATCAGTTTGATAACATAAAGCAGAGATAACGTTAAGAGGATTTACAAGTTTTTATCATAATTCTACACCAGGGGATGACCAGTCAGTCTGTTGCGTTTGTAGCACTGTTCCATATTTCCAGAAATCATTTACCCCTACGAATCTCTTCAGGTGTGTGATTAACCTTAATGGGACATGGCAACGTCGAGGACATCGTTCCTTGAATGGTGTTGTAAGTGCTACTTCTCTGAGAATGGAAAAGTTGTTGATGTTGAGTGCTTATCGAAGTACTGCCACACCTGCCATGGCAACAAAGAAGGACATATTTAACACCAGTGTTCTAAGAATTATGATGATTACAGTGGAGGTATGGAGTGTGATGGAGCTCTACAAACATTTCAGAGGTCGGTGCCGGTTTATAACGTTAGATATACGAAGTACCTAGGCGATGGGGACTCTAAAGCTTCCAATAAAATGAATGAGTTTAATGTTTATGGTGACACCTTGGTAACAAAACGGGAGTGTTGTGGACATTTGCAAAAGAGGATGAGTGCTAGACTGAGAAACCTACGAAGAGAAATGGAAGAAAAGTTTCTATCTGATGGAAAATCTCTGTCTGGCCGAGGCAGATTGACAGAAACTGAAATAGACCTTCTTCAGAGTTATTATGGACTGTCCATTAGACTAACTACACCTCTGAATGTTGTTGCAGCAATGTGAAAAGCTGTATAGGCCATATACTTTCTTAAATTGTCCACAGAGGACCATCCTGTTCACAGACTTTGCCCTAAAGGAGCAGATTCTTGGTGCGGTTGCAAAAAACCAAAAGAATGTGGTCAAATATTCCGTCATAAGATTTCTCTTCCTGAGCTTGTTATGAATGAAATAAAACCAATTTTAGAGACCTTAGTGACCCTGTTTTGCTTAGTAAATGTCTTCATGGGGGCACTCAGAATACAAATGAAAGTTTCAACCATTGCATATGAGAAGATTACTCAAGAATGTTTTTTAGGGCTAAATACATTAAAAGTTGGTGTACTAGATGCAGTGATATGTTTCAATAATGGATTGATAGGAAGGTTGGAAGTCCTGAGAAATTTAGGCATAAAATGTGGCTCTAATGTGAAAGACCAATTTCTTGAATATGACAGACAACGGGTGCATGAAGCGGAAAGATTCGCTCTTCAAGTTACCAAAGAAGCCAGAAATTCTAAAAGAAATGCCAAGACGAAGCGTGAAGATGAAGAAATGCTGCAGGATGAAGACTATGCTTCAGGAATGTTCTGAGGCACAGTTTAATTGGGCTCATATCTTCATTCGCAATTTCCCGCGTGTTGTATTTTTCAGAATTCAGATACAAATATTTCCTAAAGTTTATAAAGCATTATTCTAATTTTTTTCTGTAACTTGCAATAGTCCATACTTATGTAGAAGACCTAAACTTTATTGCAGAATCAACTAAATTATAGGAAAAATAACATTTCTATTAGGAAATATTATAAAAATTAAAATGTACGATGTGATATTTTTTATCCTTGTAATATACATAATAGGTGGAATTAAATAGGTGTAGTACCTCAGCCATCATGTCACGCATATCTGGTAAAAATTTGTTCTCCTTCAAATGTGTAACACTGGATTAAATGGTACCTCAATTTGAGGGAGCATTTTGGAAAAAATTGCATCAATTTCTTTGTAATTTTTTTAATAACCTAAGCAGGTTCAAAAATATTCAAAATACTTATAATTTGTTTAGAAAGTGTACTGCGTTACCTGATATCAACAAAAAATCTGTAAAACATATACATTATAAACAGTGCCTGAAAGAAATAGGTGTTAATTTTTACATAATATTGAGCCAGAATAGTACCCTGTATCCTTAAGTAGACTGGTGGAACAGTTCCTTTGAAAAGGATACTGATGATTTGCCACCCTAACTGATATGGTACCCCATCTCTAATATTATCGTCTTTGACAGGACCTTTGGAAAGTACGACCATTGTACTTACTGATTTGTGGTAAGAAGACGGAGAACGAAGTAAAGTCATTATATTGTGCATACTATTCTGAAGCTATACTGTAAATTTTACCTGATTGTGAGATAATTCTGTATTCTGTGAGTGTATCCAGTCGCGTATTACACACACACACACACACACACACACACACCATTCTATATGATATCAGAGAAATGGATCAAGAAAACATTAGTGATACCATTTCAGTTTTCTCAGATTTGTGACTGGCTCGAAGACTATTTGAGTGGCAGGACACATTACGTTGTCCTGGATAGAATGTGTTTATTAGAGACAAAAATGAAGGAAGAAGTGTCCCAAGGGAATATGATAGGACTATGCAGGTAACTTAAGTGGTCTGTCTGATAGTGTGGATAACAATATGAGACTGGGTGCTGAAGATGTCGTTGTCTACATGAACGTGTCATCGTTGAGTGACTGTAGGGGTATTCAAGGTGACTTGGACAAAATTTGCATTTAGTACGTTGAATGATAGCTAGATTTAAAGTTGAACAAATGCAAGTTAATGCGGATGGCATGAGAAACATTTTTTTTAATGTTTGAGTGTAGTATTAATGGTATGCTCAGTGATTCAGGCTTGTCGATTAAATGTGTAGGCGTAACACTGTGAAACGACATTAAATGGAAAGATCAGTTATAGGGAAGGGGAACACACAACTATGGTTTTTTGGGCAACGAGCCATGCTGCGGCTTGCGCTGGTGCTGCTTGTAGGTTTACGCACTCTCTCGGAGGCCAGACGGTGTCGTTTAGTTGTCTGCTTCTCGTGCTGAAAGGCACCACCCGGTTTCGCAAGCGTGTCCTGTCCGCTAGTGGCAACAGCGGCGGTTATCGGTATGTAGTAACTGTTGCCATATCTTTGGGGCGACGTCGTTGTTTTTCCGGGACGTGTGAGTGGGCCAGTTCGGTTGGGGACTCAGGAGCAGCCAGGTCCGCGCAGTGCCGGAACACGCCGGGACCGCTGGCGGCACGCATGCACTGCCGGATGGAAGGGCTGTGATCTCGAAGGTGCACGACCTCGTCGTAAGCCTGATCCAGCAAGCTTTAAGATGAGAGCATTTCAGTCCAAGTAGAGAAACCTCAACCATTGTGATATCTCGCGATTCTCCAGAGACTTGGGTTCGTGTTGCTGTTCGTAGTGTCGCCGAGGCGAAGAGCAGCGAGTGGAGTGCTTGGGAAGGCGGATCTGATTAGCTTTCCTCGACTTCTTATTAGTATTTACTGCGTTCAACTTGTTACAACTTGTTAGGTTCAACCAGCGGAAACTTTTCTTTTCTGGTGCCGCCAACGCCCCAGTTACCTGTCCTGAGGGTTAGTGTATGTAACGGCGGTGTACGTTTTCTCGTCTTGCCGCTGCTGTCCTGCTTTCTTGATTGTAGGCCACTTGGTGATTCTTCTACTCTGGTGGTAGTGATTCCTTTCTCGTTCCGGGCGCTCTAAACACAGTATTCTGGGGACGTAGTGCAGACCGCTGGTTCAGGCTTTGCATCGTTGCATTTGGTTTATCGGACGTCAGGTAGCCTCAGCAAGATTATCATTAGTCATTCGGTAGACTGCCACTAGTCTGAGTTACCATCTTGTGAAGTGAATGCAACTGTGGCTGCCTATCTCATCGCTCACGAAAGTGTTTGTTGCCGGACTTTCTCAGAGGTCGATTCCTGGAGCACCGTCTGTGGCCCCTTGGTTCTTGTAAGACACGTGTGTTTTAAAAGAAGGTATGATGGCCAGTAGTTCAGTGTAACCCTCATTCAGCCCACGCCTTCTGCGGGTGTAATCTGCCTCAGTACCATTTAAGGAATTTATGTACTGGTCCTTGTGTCTTAATATTGTATTATTTATAACAATACCTTGTAATGCCTACATTAAAGGTTATATATGTCTAGTTAATAGTTCTGGTCGTCCTCTGGAATAAATCTAGCAGTGTAGTGTTCAGTGGACGTTAAGGGTTGTGTTACAAAGTTTACCATCATCTTATTTCACCCGTTTGGTGATCAGCTGCTTGCTGTTTAATTAACCTTTGCTACTATAATTGCCGTTTTACAGCAGGTTTCTAAAAATTTTATATTATTGCCGTTCCTGGCGTGCAAGGCCTTCAGCAGTGATTGTCGTCACTTGCCTTAAAATTCTAATTTGGTATTTGTATTTTAGCAGTAAGCCTTAATACCTTATTTACTGCAATTCCTGGCGTCTCATGCCTTCTGCTGTGTTTGTGGCGACTTGCCTTTAATATTTCAATACTTGTAATTTGTTGCAGCGAGTTTTAAACAATTCTTTATTTATTGCCACTCCTGGGATGTAAGGCCTTGTGCCCAGATCATAGCGGCTTGCTTTTAAAATATTATCTACTGCAACTATATTTAATAGTGATTTGGTAAATTGTAACTCACTGAAAACACTATTATTTACACAGTTGTTTATTCCTCCATTAATAACGTGTGGTATTTTTATTTATCGTTGAGTCTGGAATCACTGGTTTAAAATAAATTATGTGTAACTGTAAAAGGCAACCAATAGTAACTTATTACGGCCCCGTCCACAGTCGTAACCGAATCCTGTCTTCCCTTGATTTTCAGGTCAGAAGAAAGTTCTGGAAGTGTCGTGCGCTTGTACAGGAGACCATAATTTGAACGTCTGTGTGAACCATTCTTGACTACTGCTCAAGTGTATGGGGTTCCCTCAAGTGGGGTTAAAAGGAAACATGGTTGCAGTTCAAATACGTGCTGCTGGATTTGTTGTCGGTCGGTTGAATCACTGCAAGAGTGTTATGGAAACGCTCCATGAATTTCAATGGAGTACGATGGAGAAAAGACGATCTTTGTGCAGAACGCTGTTGTAGAAGTTTAGCGAAACAACATCGGCGATGGCCTGCAGAACTACTCTGCTGCCAGCACCGCCCACATCACGTAAGGTACGTATGGCAAAAAGTAATGGCTCGTTCAGAGACAAACAAGCAACCAGTTTTCTTCGTTCAAGGTTGTGAGTAGAAAAGGAAAGGGAATACCTCACAATGTTAAAAGTTGTCTCGATTATTGATTGCACAGGAACTTGCGGAGCAAGGCTGTAGATGCAGATGCTTTCTAAGGCATTCGAATTACTATGCATCGTCGGTAGAAAAATTCTTTGTCATCGTTCAGGAAGAAAAATTATTGATAGGCATAAAATTCTAGGTTTGTTTGTTGCTACCTACCAACGATATCACAAATTATATAAAATAATGACATCTGGCCAAACAATGCAAACTGTAGCACTGTCTTTTCATACACTGTTGACATCTGTCCAACTTAGCTTATTTTGATCTCCAACAAATCAGGGAAAATAAAAAAAAAGTCAACTCTTTGGAGATGCAGAACATGAAAGCTTAATACATTTCGAATCTTCATCAACTATCACATGCAGTACTTGTAACAAGATGGCAGAGTTACAGAGAGAAGCTCTCGCAAAATTATGCCAACCGTACAGTTCTGTGGATCTGTCCAACTCCGAGGACGTTGTCGTAGGGCCGCCAGACATAGCACGCGAGCGCTCGCGTATGCGTGCGTGTGTGTGTGTGTGTGTGTGTGTGTGCGCGCGCGCTCGTCCGTGCGCGTGTGCGCGCATGCGCACCGGTTGCAGGGAGCCCTGGCAGTGATACGGCTACCAAGCGTCACACAGTGTGTCGCAAGAGGGAGCAGTAGAGCAATCGATTGATCAACTTAAAACTCTACATGGTTACTGTTAGGGGCTGTATCACTTGAATAGCGTCCAGTAACTTTATTGTGGCCACCTGTCAAAAGCCTGAATAACCACACTTTTCAACGCGGACTGCTAGCGAGTCGTGGAAGAAGTGATTCAATAAGGTTGTGGTAGCGGCAGGTATGTGGAGCCGTGCTGGCTCCACTGCTATGGCCAGTTGCGCTACATTTCTCGGTTGAGAGTCCGTGGCGCGAACAGTTCGATCGAGGTGGTCTTACAGACTCTCGAATAGGTTTAAATCCAAGGATTTCGGTGGCTAGGGGAGGATGATAAATTCATCCTACTGGTCTGCAAACAGCACACGACGCTGCGAGCTGTGTGACGCGTTGCATTGCCCTGCTGGTAGATGGTGTCGTGCCGCCGAGAAACAATCTGCATTTGGGAGTGGACTGGTTCTTCGTTACTTGTGTTGATCCATTGTGCCTTCCAGAATGAGATCATCCAGCGAATGCCTCCAGCGAATGCCACGAAAATATTCCCCAGAACATAACGCTCAACCGACCTAGACCCCTTTCTTTTCAAACGCTTTACATCATACACGCCAACAGCCACCTGTCCGATGGAGCATAAAACGCAATTCGCCTGAAAACGCCATCTGTCACCGCCCAATGGACGTCCAGTTACGGCATTGGCGTGCAAATTCCAGTCTTCGTGGCAATCAGCATGGGTGCACGAAACAGGTGCCTGCTGCGGAAGCCCAAACGCGGCAATGTTCGCTGAGGAGGCACTGTTAGTAGCCTCTTGGTTCATCTGGGCAGCCGGATGTTCAACAGTTGCACGCCTATTCGCCGTATACATCTCCGCATCCGTCGGCCACCCCTGCCATAGCCATGGTGCCAACGATTGCCTTTGAACCGGTTTTGGACAGTGCCATTCTGTCATGCACATTACCCTTTAACCACAGCGACGTTCGAGTAATTGACAAACTTAGCCATTTCGTAAATGCTTCCACCCTTGGTCGAAAGTCAATGATCGTGCCCTTTTGGGCGTCAGCTGAATAAATCCGTTTCCGCATTATGACAACGACTGCGCACTGTTTTCCAATGTGAAGTAGTGATCTAGAATTCAACACTTCAGTGCGACTTAATGTCCGTGTATCCTCATTTTGTGGAACTGTTTCTATATTTGTATCATGTGAAATGTGTTATGCGTTGGCCAAGCTTCAACAGTGGCGACGAACTTTTATTTTTATCGTCGTCAGGGCACCACGTGTAAATGTAGAAGCATTTGCAAACTACGGACAAGTGATGTTAGCAGCCATTAGTGTTGGAGAAATACACAGAACAGTAACAGCTTTAATTTCAGGACAACTGTTTCTGCGTTTTGTTCCGTGAAATATGCTGTATTGACATCATCCCTTTACATACAGAGCGCAAAATACATTTTGTAATGTATTAGAGTTGAAGGAAACGTGATTATTGGACGAAACATTGTAATAATTTGATTATCGTACATCAAATAACAATTGCAAAAGTAATATCTCACAAGGATTTCCAAAATACAAAAGGCCGGCCGGAGTGGCCGGGCGGTTAAAGGCGCTACAGTCTGGAACCGCACGACCGCTACGGTCGCAGGTTCGAATCCTGCCTCGGGCATGGATGTGTGTGATGTCCTTAGGTTAGTTAGGTTTAAGTAGTTCTAAGTTCTAGGGGACTTATGGCCACAGCAGTTGAGTCCCATAGTGCTCAGAGCCAAAATACAAAAAGCGATTCATGCAAAGAAGAAAACAATATGGCAGGAAGAAAATTTTTGTTCGAAGCGCCCCTAGATCTGAGGCATTTATTTGAGACAAGACAAGCACAGAAACACAACCTTAAGCTTTTAACTAGCAGAGCTGTAGTGAACGAAAACCACTACTCATATATTAAATTTTAGAACTCCATAGGGAAGCACGGTTTCTCACAACGAGCATGCGCCGTGTAAGAATGCATAGTTGAAAGACTGTCTCCTTGGTTTGGCACCTGGACCAAGACTAGGGACATGCAGGAGGGTACAGAGAACAGAAGAGCAGTGACAACGCGTTTTGTGAAAAAAATAGCACTTACGTTTTGCATTTCCAATCTTGAATATTACGAATGTTTCCACCAGTATGTGATACTGGAATTGTTCAAAACGAGATGCAACTAACACCAATCTGCCATTAAGACCACCGGCCTCCTATCGATGTCAACCTGTCTAGGCGATAGCAGCGTCACCTGGCTGAGCGTGCTGTCCGTGTGTAGAACAGGGAAGACGCGCGGGCTGTCTGTTTGACCGAGGGCAGGCTGTGATGGCCTGGAGCCTCGGTGCACGAGTGAAGTGGTGAGTGCCTTCAACACGTGACAAAGCCAAGGTGAAACCACGTCCAGACGTCATGGGGTTGGGCGGCCTCCCTCATTACAGATGTCGGACGTCATAGGCTGGGCAAACTGGTAAAATAGGACAGGCGGCGAACTGTGGCGGATGTAACCTCACACTTCAATGCTGGGCGGAGCACAAGTGGTCTGAGCACAACGAGAACGCATAACGATGGCCCTCTGCAGCCGACGACCCATGCATGTTTCACTGTTAACACCACGGCATCGGCAACTACAACTAAAATGAGCACGTGACCATCGGTTATGTTATGTTATGTTATGTTAACCGGGGACCTAGAAACGACGGAGAGGCTCCGTCTCCGCCGCAGCCGCAGTGGTCCACAACCCCACGACGACTACAGCAGTCCACTTCACCCCTCCACCGCCCCGCACCGAACCCAGGGTTATTGTGCGGTTCGGCCCCCAGTGGAACCCCCAGTGAACGTCTCACACCAGACAAGTGTAACCCCTATGTTTGCGTGGTGGAGTAATGGTGGTGTACGCGTACGTGGAGAACTTGTTTGCGCAGCAATCGCCGACACAGTGTAGCTGAGGCGGAATAAGGGGAACCAGCCCGCATTCGTCGAGGTAGATGGAAAACCGCCTAAACACCAACCACAAACTGGCCGGCTCACCGGACCTCGACACAAATCCGCCTGGCGGAGGGTCAATGTGGAGGCTGGCCGTGTGGCATCGCCCGCTTTGCCTGTGAGTGGACATGTGGCTGCTCCTTCAGCAAGGTCCGAGCAGGCACACGGGGGGAGGGGTTTATTAGTTATTGGGAGCTCCAACGTTAGGCGGGTGATGGAGCCCCTTAGGGAAATAGCGGGAAGGTCGGGGAAGAAGGCCAGTGTTCACTCTGTCTGCTTGCCGGGGGGTCTCATCCGAGATGTGGAGGAGGCCCTACCGGCGGCGATAGAGAGCACTGCGTGCACCCGACTGCAAATTGTTGCTCATGTCGGCACCAATGACTCCTGCCGTCTGGGTTCAGAGGTCATCCTCAGTTCGTACAGGCGGTTGGCGGAATTGGTGAACGCGGAAAGCCTCGCTCGCGGGGTGGAATCAGAGCTAACTATTTGTAGTATCGATCCCAGAACCGATCGCGGTCCTCTGGTTTGGATCCGAGTGGAAGGCTTAAACCAGAGGTTCAGACGATTCTGCGGAGATCTGGGGTGCAAATTTCTCGACCTCCGCTATCAGGTGGAGAAATTTAGGGTCCCCCTGAATAGGTCAGGCGTGCACTACACGCCGGAAGCGGCTACAAGTGTAGCGGAGTACGTGTGGAGTGCACATGGGGATTTTTTAGGTTAGAGAATTCCCTCCCTAGGCCCGACAAGACGCCTCCTGAGACGCGGCAACGTAGGAGTAGACAAAATGCAACAGGGAATAACAATATTAATGTGCTAATAGTAAACTGCAGGAGCGTCTATAGAAAGGTCCCAGAACTGCTCTCATTAATAAACGGTCACAACGCCCATATAGTACTAGGGACTGAAAGTTGGCTGAAACCAGACGTAAACAATAATGAAATCCTAAACTCGGATTGGAATGTATACCGCAGAGACAGGCTGGACAGTGAAGGGGGAGGCGTGTTTATAGCGATAAGAAGTGCAAAAGTATCGAAGGAAATTGACGGAGATCCGAAATATGAAATGATTTGGGTGAAGGTTACGGTTAAAGCAGGCTCAGACATGGTAATTGGATGTCTCTATAGGCTCCCTGGCTCAGCAGCTGTTGTGGCTGAGCACCTGAAGGATAATTTGGAAAATATTTCGAGTAGATTTCCCCACCATGTTATAGTTCTGGGTGGAGATTTTAATTTGCCGGATATAGACTGGGAGACTCAAACGTTCATAACGGGTGGCAGGGACAAAGAATCCAGTAAAATTTTTTTAAGTGCTTTATCTGAAAACTACCTTGAGCAGTTAAACAGAGAACCGACTCGTGGCGATAACATATTAGACCTTCTGGTGACAAACAGACCCGAACTATTTGAAAAAGTTAACGCAGAACAGGGAATCAGCGATCATAAAGCGGTTACGGCATCGATGATTTCAGCCGTAAATAGGAATATTAAAAAGGGTACGAAGATTTTTCTGTTTAGAAAAAGTGACAAAAAGCAGATTTCAGAGTACCTGTTGGCTCAACACAAAAGTTTTGTCTCAAGTACAGATAGTGTTGAGGATCAGTGGACAAAGTTCAAAACCGTCGTACATTATGCGTTAGATGAGTATGTGCCAAGCAAGATCGTAAGAGATGGAAAAGAGCCACCGTGGTACAACAACCGAGTTAGAAAACTGCTGCGGAAGCAAAGGGAACTTCACAGCAAACATAAACGTAGCCAAAACCTTGCAGACAAACAAAAATTACGCGAAGCGAAATGTAGTGTGAGGAGGGCTATGCGAGAGGCGTTCAATGAATTCGAAAGTAAAGTTCTATGTACTGACTTGGCAGAAAATCCTAAGAAATTTTGGTCTTATGTCAAAGCGGTAGGTGGATCAAAACAAAATGTCCAGACACTCTGTGACCAAAATGGTACTGAAACAGAGGATGACAGACTAAAGGCCGAAATACTAAATGTCTTTTTCCAAAGTTGTTTCACAGAGGAAGAATGCACTGTAGTTCCTTCTCTAGATTGTCGCACAGACGACAAAATGGTAGATATCGAAATAGACGACAGAGGGATAGAGAAACAATTAAAATCGCTCAAAAGAGGAAAGGCCTCTGGACCTGATGGGATACCAGTTCAATTTTACACAGAGTACGCGAAGGAACTTGCCCCCCTTCTTGCAGCGGTGTACCGTAGGTCTCTAGAAGAGCGTAGCGTTCCAAAGGATTGGAAAAGGGCACAGGTCACCCCCGTTTTCAAGAAGGGACGTCGAACAGATGTGCAGAACTATAGACCTATATCTCTAACGTCGATCAGTTGTAGAATTTTGGAACACGTATTGTGTTCGAGTATAATGACTTTTCTGGAGACTAGAAATCTACTCTGTAGGAATCAGCATGGGTTTCGAAAAAGACGGTCATGTGAAACCCAGCTCGCGCTATTCGTCCACGAGACTCAGAGGGCCATAGACACGGGTTCACAGGTAGATGCCGTGTTTCTTGACTTCCGCAAGGCGTTCGATACAGTTCCCCACAGTCGTTTAATGAACAAAGTAAGAGCATATGGACTATCAGACCAATTGTGTGATTGGATTGAGGAGTTCCTAGATAACAGGACGCAGCATGTTATTCTCAATGGAGAGAAGTCTTCCGAAGTAAGAGTGATTTCAGGTGTGCCGCAGGGGAGTGTCATAGGACCGTTGCTATTCACAATATACATAAATGACCTGGTTGATGACATCGGAAGTTCACTGAGGCTTTTTGCAGATGATGCTGTGGTGTATCGAGAGGTTGTAACAATGGGAAATTGTACTGAAATGCAGGAGGATCTGCAGCGAATTGACGCATGGTGCAGGGAATGGCAATTGAATCTCAATGTAGACAAGTGTAATGTGCTGCGAATACACAGAAAGATAGATCCTTTATCATTTAGCTACAAAATAGCAGGTCAGCAACTGGAAGCAGTTAATACCATAAATTATCTGGGAGTACGCATTAGGAGTGATTTAAAATGGAATGATCATATAATGTTGATCGTCGGTAAAGCAGATGCCAGACTGAGATTCATTGGAAGAATCCTAAGGAAATGCAATCCGAAAACAAAGGAAGTAGGTTACAGTACGCTTGTTCGCCCACTGCTTGAATACTGCTCAGCAGTGTGGGATCCGTACCAGATAGGGTTGATACAAGACATAGAGAAGATCCAGCGGAGAGCAGCGCGCTTCGTTACAGGATCATTTAGTAATCGCGAAAGCGTTACGGAGATGATAGATAAACTCCAGTGGAAGACTCTGCAGGAGAGACGCTCAGTAGCTCGGTACGGGCTTTTGTCAAAGTTTCGAGAACATACCTTCACCGAAGAGTCAAGCAGTATATTGCTCCCTCCTACGTATATCTCGCGAAGAGACCATGAGGATAAAATCAGAGAGATTAGAGCCCACACAGAGGCATACCGACAATCCTTCTTTCCACGAACAATACGAGACTGGAATAGAAGGGAGAACCGATAGAGGTACTGAAGGTACCCTCCGCCACACACCGTCAGGTGGCTTGCGCAGTATGGATGTAGATGTAGATGGCGGATTCGTGCCGGGGGACCGGCGCTCCTTCCCGCCCGGAAAACCGTGCGTTAGGGCGCACGGCCAACGGGGCGGGCTGACTATCGGTAGTGGACCTTGGCGCAGTAGCAGAGCGTTGCGTGGTCTGATGAATCCCGATATCTTCTTCAGCATGCCGAAGGGAGGCGCGAATCCGTCGTCGCCAGGGGAACAGCTCTTTGAGCCCAGTACTGCGGGACGGAGACAAGCTGGCGGCGGCTCCACTATGCTGTGGGGAACATTCGTGTGGGCATCCACGGGTCCAGTGGAACTCATGCAAGGCACCAAAGCGGCCAAGAAGTGTGGTACACTGGTTGCACCCCTTCACGACGATCATGTTTCCCGACAGCAGTGGCCATGTCACAAGGCCAGAAGTGTGATGCAGTTGTTCGAGGAACACAGTGGCGAGTTCCAATACATGTGCTGTGCCCTATCTCACCAGATCTGAACCCGATCGAAAACATGCGGTATGTGAGTGAACGAGGCGTCAGAGCTCGTCTTCCCCCTCTCCGGAATTTACGGGAATCATGCGACTTGTGTGTGCAGACGTGGTGCAAACCCCCTCCACCGACCTACCAACGGCTCACTGCTTTCGTGCCACAACGTCTCGCCGTTGTTATCCGTGCCGAAGGTGGACATATCGGCTATTAGGTAGGCGGCCATAGTGTTCTGGTTGAGCAGTGTACCTTGTACTGAGAGCATACCTGTAGTCGATGTTTGTTCTGTTTATATTTTTTTGGCTTATGGAGCGCGGTCACAACGCATTAGAATACACTTCAGTGAAACTGCTCTCTCTCTCTCTTTCTCTCTCTCTCTCTCTACACACACACACACACACACACTCACTCACAAGTATTCCACGCATACACGCACCCAAATGAGACGTAGAAGGAAAGACAGAGATGAAGGGGTGTGGCAGAGCAGACCAGAGAAAGAGAGTTTGAGCTGTGATGGATGGTAAGCCGGGGCCCGGAGATGTGTGTAGTGGGACTCCCGTTAGAAGGGGCATGTGGCGCCTCGAGGTCGCCGCTGTACAAGGTCCCGGCGCGTGTTTGGCTGCGGCTGCGCCGAGCCCAGCGAGCGGCCGCTCGTCTCCCGGGCCCGCCAATAAACTCGCCGCTTAAGTGTGGCTCGCGCGAGGCCTCACGAGGGCGCAGGCGTAATGAACGCAAAAGGCGATGTTTTGATAACGGGGGCCGGCCGCCGCCACCGCCGCCGGCGACGCTCTCTCGCGACCAAAACCTGAGTTAGGGCGCGCGCCGCGGCGGCAGCCGTCCTCTCTTTACGGCCTCCCTTCTACCGGCCGTTAGCCGTGGAACTCCCCTCTAGGTGACAGGCGAACATGATCGAGTCGCCGCCACCTTGTCGCATTGTCACCATTTGTTGGCATTACCTCTCCGTGCATCTACGGCCCTCGATTCTCGAACAAATGTTGGTTCCACCTTGTTGGACTCCGGGGTACGGACGCAGTTTGTGAATTATCAGCCACCCTTCTACGCATCGGGATAGAAGTTGTTACACGAACGAGTCTCCCCTACACGCAGTTTATCTCGCCGAACAACATTACAACATTTACAACGAAATAAAAACTATGTATACGGTGAACATCAGCTCGCTGTACAAAATATTAGTCACCCCTTTAAAAGCCTACACTAGTCGCTTTGGAACACAACACACGGTGCAGAACTGGAACTAGGAGTTCATGTGAGAATTCATCACTGACATAAATCATGGCAGTGAATAGTATGCACACTATCATCCGGTTGTTTGGAATGAGCCCGGTAAGACGAGTCGACGTGGAGATGTAGCGGAAAAGAAGCATCGTGTTATGAAGCGCCCTTTACTAAATCGACAATCAAGTTGCAACAGAAGTTGCTGCTGTCAGTGAATACAGATGCATCTCAAACAGTTTCCGATTGGATATTGAGAACGGAACCGCATGGAATGGACATCTGGAGATGGCTACCTCGCAAAAGGCTCACAGTGGTACATCATACTGCATGTCCTCAATGGGCCGGTGCACCGACGGCCCAATGAGACGTTTAACCTACAGTGAGTGGAAGAATTATCTCAGCTTCTGTTTTTTGTACCATTACTTGGCCCACTAATTCGGATAATTGTGAAAATGAACTAAGATATTTATTCCAACATTCGCAGTGATCAAGTGGTGCCCTTTCTTCTACATCTTCAACTCAGATATTGCTGTAGACCAGGGCTGGCCACGGCGTGCCAGACTTCACATAGGCCGAGTGTGCGAGGTGCGTCTGGGCCAGGGATCGACCTGTCTCGGCTTTTCTCGCCGTTCTCGGAAGTATCCGACATAGCGCGACATTTCATTTAGAATTGCGTTGTGACATTTTTCGGCCGGCACAGCTCTCTTCAGTTCGGCAGAATCGTGGCGTCAGCGCCCTTTACCCTTCAGTATATGCTTGTGGTACGAAGGACAGTAACAACTCCAGTAGTTGTTTGCACAAAAAGAGGTAGTCTAGCGATCTCTCGTCACAGGCCTTTAAAACTGAATGTGAACGGCAGAAGAGAGGGATGCAAATTTGCTCTGAAACGACATTACAATGCCATGCAGAAATAATTTAAAGTTTTAGTTGACAGTGAAAGACCAAAAAATTACAACTATCACTAGACGGGATTCAGTGTTCTGTACACAAGAAAGTACTTTGCGCTAAATTTGCAGGCATGGAGCAACTGAAGAAATTGGTGGTACGACTAACAAAATTTCTGAAGTCGTACGCATTATTCCACTGTCAGGAGCAACAGTTTTAGATTGAAATGAACGAAAGTATGGGAACTCTATATGTACAATAGTGCAAAGTAGCTAGGTTGGTTAACTCAAGGGGTATGCCTGAACGATTTTTTTATTTAAAACCTGCTGCTGTTCAATTTATGACGGAAACATGAGTGCAGGAACGAAAACTAGAACATCTAGAATAGACACCAGACCTCGCATTTTATGTGGACTTGACTGCACACTGCCCACAGTAAGACACTGTAAGGTGAGAAGCAACTAAACTGATTTCTGATTTGACGGGGAAGCATTCAAAAAGAAAATCACCTTGAGGTAAAAATAAATTATGAAAAAAACAAAATCCATTTCCTTAAGCTCATCGGTGTTAAAGAAAAGTGAGATTTTAAGACGTAATTGTGTCTCTGAAATAATTAAAAGATAATTTTCCCAAAATTTTGAGAACACTGTCAGTCTTACATCTGTTTTCGAGACCTCTTACCGTTTCAGTTGGAAGCGGCCCTGTGAATGTGCAGTTGTAACTGATTGATCTGCAATGTAATTCCCGTTTTAAAAACAAATCCTTTTACGTTAAAACTGTCCTGGAGTCTACATTGTTATCATCAGGAAGAGTTTCCAGGTCTCCATAACAAGGTTGCAAAAGGGCTACAATATTTCGATCAACGTAAGTGTTTGAAAAACCTTCTTTTCTATTATGAAACTAAATAAGTCACAATAAGGTTGCAACTTGACTGTGAAAATCTGTGAAATGTCCGCATATGTCCATAAGATAAAAATTTAATATGTCTTCATCAAACCAAAGAAATTAAATGATACTGAAAACTTGTTTTGTTTGTATCTACGTTGTTAAGAAGTGTGAAAACCAAGTCCTATACAGTGTGACTGCATTGCCATTTAAAGGCACTGCATTTGTAGTTTTGCCTCTCCTTATGCTCAGACAGTGTCCCTTGGCGGTGGAGGAAGTGTACAGTTGGGTTGTGTGGTATGGCACTCGTACCAGGGTATGGCTCGCGAGCCGAATTCTTGGACGTCCCTGCTGTAGACACTCACTTCGAGGATGACAACAGCAGTGTCCGCAGAGCTGCAGACATACTTTCTTGTTTTGACAAACAGTCATGCATATTACTGCACCTCAATTGGCTCGCTAAATGATCTGGTCTTAATCCCATAAAAATGTCTTGGACTACTTGGAACAACGGGTGAAATGTAGCAATCAACGACCCATAAATAGGTATCTGTATGTGATCTAATCTTCAGCGATCTGCTTCATTTGGATACGAAATACCTAAAGAACCATGTGGACCCTCTTCCTCGCTGAAGTGACGCTACCATCAAGGTTACAGACAGCGTTACTCGACTGTAACGTGACTGGCACAGATCGGTTCACGATCCTATATCTGTCCAGTTACATTCCTTTCATAATTATAGCGAGCAGCACAATTTATTGAATGGTGACCGTAAGGTTCTCACGCAAGGGAGCGAATTTGAGGACAACTAGAGATTTGTCTTGAGCAGTGGTAGAGAAACATGTCTCAAGGTGGGTGGTAGATTTGAGGAGGTTCCTAGGGCCTGTTCACGAAGCTGCAGTTTCCGGGTGTTAATCCTTTACGCGTGGCTGCAGAGTTGCCTTAGCCCAAATGCCCTCTTGAGGTGAACAAGTCACTATTCAGTATGGATGTCAACGAGAATCCCCCTCTCTGTTTCCATGAAAGGAGTGAAAATTTTCACTATTTCGACTGTATTTCTGTCCAACCAATCCTGAGTATTACCTCCTCCGCTGGACACTGTTTATGCTACGTCACCTGATAGCAAAACACCTTTCAAACTTGGTACCAAAAGCTATGCCGTATTGGAGAAACTATGCATCTGTCTTCATGCTTCGAGACAACTTCTTCAGTCACAATAGCTGTTAGCACCGCTGTCGCCCCTACAACTGAGTTTGGGCTGAGAACAGAGAACTTGGTATTTTTATCATTCGTGTCATGGGACCGATCCCGTGTCGACTAGCATTGACTTCCAGGCTATCGTCCCGTGCTGACTGTGCAGTTTGAAGGTGTAGGTATCGCTTTCACGGGGTGTTAGTTTCATATCTCCGACTTTATACTCTGAGCGGCTCGCTTTTATCTGTTTATTAGTGCATCTTGGATGTGGGTCATTTCTCCTGTTTGTTTGAAACTGCGAGTTGTGCAGATGACGAGTTCTAATTTATTATTCTCTCAGTCTTCTTAAAGATGTCAATCAAAGTCCCATTTCGCCGATTCTCTAAATAGTTCGAGCCTGGTGTGCATCTGCACTGAAGAGATCACTGCTGAGAGTACTGAGTATAATGGGCAAAGGGCACTACGTTAGTAGTAAGTGGGTAAGTTGAGACTTTGGGTCTGACGGGAGGTGTGCTTGGTAAGTCCGTACAGTTGCAATGACCACTGTGTCCGGACGCCTTAGAGGTCAGAGCATCTGCCTCGTAAGTAGGAGACCCGGATTAGAATCCCCATTGATTTCAATCAATGGCCGCTTGCAGTCCATGTCTGTAATTCCTTTGTGTCTTAATTATTAGCTTCATTTTTTCCTGTTAATTTTTTATGTGTTTGTTTCTCAAGAGTAATATCGGAGTAAGACCCCACATGGTTTGTAACACTGAATAAAAGTTTAGTAATTTGTGAAATCGACTTCCATTAATGAACCCTGCTTCCTGCAATTCCTCTCATGATCAGTCGAGCCTTATACAGCAAATACATTTAGGAACACACTAAGGTGTTGTTTCAATGACATGGCATTGCCATTGAGTCCAGTGGCCAAATTATTTATGGGATGCTGCATAACGTGAGAAGTTCTTTAGTGTCGCTGACGAGTGGGTGGCTCTCGCACGATTTTATTTCAGAGCTCAAACAAGTTGCTAATGCAGATCAGTTTGACGATATTAGCGTAATGCCATCTGTTAAGTGATCAAGTTTCCGTCCGATGTGCTTATCAAGATTGCTTGCAACCGACAGGTGTCACCTTCTTATGGCATTTACCTTGATAATTTACTAATACAGACGACGCGACTTTTTTAAAAAAAATATTCGAAAGTTCTTTCGTCCGATTTTCAGGGTTTCCATAGCGCCTCGCGAAGTCACATCGTGGCCTCGACATGAACTCACGCGACGTGCGGCGTGCGAGGCAAACTACGTGACGCACTGATCCTCCGATTTAATTGGAAAAGTTTACTGGTGAAACCCAATTGACTGCCTGTGCTGCTACATTACCGAACAGGAATCGCCAGCTCTGCAGTGACACGCGAGACAGGGTTAAATTCACAACTTAAAGTGCAGTAATTAACAACAATGTAGCTATTTAAATACTTTCAAGAATGATTCCGATGAGGGACCAAGGGACAGGAACGTGTTCACCGCTCACAGTTCACTACATCGCCTTCAGCTGGCTACTAGCAATTGACATTGATAATTACCACAATAACAAAACAGGAGTACAGTCAAACTCAATATGAAAAAGGTCAGTCAAAAACACCACACTCAAATAAAATTTATTGGTATCTATAAACACTAGCCGCGTCTGTCACTTCCATACAAACTCACCTCCAGCTAGTTGATGGCTCTGAAGCCTCGTTTGATCGAACAAGTCCCCGCTCACTATTCTACAAGACACACTGAGAACAACAGGAAACTATCTAAGTGGAATTCGAGGTCCCCGCACGGGAACGCAATTCGCCGCGCGGCCACTCCGCACGGTTAGAGGCGTCATGTCACGGACTATGCGGCCGCTCCCGCCGGAGGTTCGAGACTTCCCTCGGGCATGGGTGTGTGTGTTCTTCCTAGCATATGTTAGTTTAAGTAGTGTGTAAGTCTAGGGACCGATGATCTCAGCAGTTTGGTCCCTTAGGAATTCACACATATTTAAATATTTGAACGCACTTCCGAGTGTTTTGTAAGCTTTCGGTACCAGGTTGGTCGGTTGGTTTTGGAGGAGGAGACCAGACAGCGAGGTCATTGGTCTCATAGGATTAGGGAAGGACGGGGAAGGAAGTCAGCCGTGCCCTTTCAAAGGAACCATCCCGGCATTTGATTTAGGGAAATCACGGAAAACCTAAATCAGGATGGCCGGACGCGGGATTGATACTCGCTCGGTTTTCGATACCAGAAAAGTAATATCGTTGATCATGAAAGATCTCTAAGTCCAGAGCTTCGAGACGATAACCACTTTTAAAATACCAATTCTACCCCCAGAGGAACCACGAAATGCCGCTTTAAACCCACGACGGCTCTTCGCCGACTCTTCGACTTCGTGACCCTCAAAACGCTCCACGAAATTATTTAACATAAAGGCCTCTCAGGCAGTCACAGTCAGGAGCAGAATGTAGACATTCTGATCAACCATTTCCTGCTCCTGCTTAAAATGATGCCCCATAGGAAGATATTAAGAACCCCATTTCTGCAATGGATGTTGGAGAGTTCGGCAGTGCTGGGGAAATACTCGCACATAAAAGTTTCGGGTGATAGCCAGCAACAGCACTGAATACCGTCAGATCTCGCAAGTATGCTTGTCAGACTCTTATGAAAAGCATAGGGCTGACTGAGAAATATAGAGACACTAGCCTTTTCCCCGCGCTTTGCCCGTATTTACGTTTATTAAGCACACCTGCTCTCCCTCTACGTGTCTACCTTTCCCTCCCTCTGTCTGACCACTTCATCCTCCCACCTCTTTCTGTCTCCTCCTCCCCATTCTCTCTGTCTCTAAATCTCGTCCTCCCTCTTTCTTTATCCATTTCCTCCACAGCCTCTCTCTGACCATATCTTACTCATCCATCCCTCTGATCATATCCTCTCTCTTTCCTTTCCATTTCCCCTCTTTCTTTTTCACCTGCCCATTACTCCTCTACAACTGCCACCATCCTCATGTACCTCCCTCTCCTTGCCCTGACTCTGTACGTTTCCTCCTCTATCTGTCTCAGCCTGTCCAAAGCTATACTCTTTGGCACACGTAACACGTGCACTGCATTTCAATAAAGCAGGCCGACACTGCTCCAACACATCACATCTGTTGTGCAGGGCAGCATCCATGTCAGGGCCCACAAAACCATTCTCGCCCCCGAAGTGTAGGCTGCTTTGATTTGGTAGGTCGGTGCTGTCCCTACACAATATGCCTGCCATCAGAGCTGCCTATGCACCAGGGGCTGGAAAAAACACATTTTGGCCATATCTCCACTGATATTGGAACTACGAGATTATATTCCCCACAGTGCTGACACTAATGTGGCCTGCTGTTTGTGTGACACATTTGGATGAAATCGATCTGGGGGTTTACGAGGAAATCCCAGACATACACACAAACGTTCTGCTTTATATATATAATAGATTAAAAACTACCTTCCCTGTGTGAGTACTTACGTGAAGGTCAGAGATAATGTTCTTGGATTTTTGAGTGGCTGCAGACTAGTCTAAATATTTACAGTATGAAAAAGAACAAATGGGAGTAACTTGTTAAATTCCCGTTGCCCCTTTAAGTAAGAAACCCCTGACACCATTTAACTGACAGATGTGTTAAAGCTCAGTTGAAGTCAATATTTTTTAAAGTTCAAAACTTTTAGCTGTGTACAATAGTGAACACTTGATATCGAAAGACATATTTGGTGTACCTCTTTGATATTGTATTTCAGAGGCAGGAACTGATGATGAAGCAGATTTTCAACGATTCAGTAACACTTAATAAGACAGCAAATTATGTTGGCTTCTTTCGAGTGGAGATAGAGTTTCCTACTTTAGGGTGTCGTGTGATTATCAGATGTCCAGTATACAGCTACGATTACATAAGGTGTCAGGTGTGCCCTTGTGGTCATCTTGCTGCACATTAGTAGCGCACCTTTCATGGAAGTTTGTGCCATTTAGTACTCATTCATGGCATGTGCCACTTTCTGATGCAAAATGTGCATAAACTAGTGGTTTATTCGAAAGTCACTCACAGTATTCGACTTTCTTCTGCCTCAGCAATACTGAGTCCTCCCCGTGTGAATGGAAAGGATATATCTGGAATTAATTTGCCCTGCAACTGCAAGCACACAATGAACGAAAATTCTAATCACTGCTCATAAACCAAAATGCCGTTTCTCTCATTTACCGTGCTGCTAAAGCAATACCTGCGAAACGTGTTCATCCTTTCTAACCAACCACAACAACAATATTTCAAATCATGTCGTTTCTACTACTCAGACCTATGGACAACAAGCTTACAGATAACAGTGACTGCGACTGTAAAGTTCACACTCACTAGATAGAACTCGACGGAAAAAAATACGAATTTGACGTTGAGTGCAATATGTATTTTCACACATTCAGGGTATCAATACACAAAATTTAAAAAAAAGTAGCAAGATCATGACTGATTCAGTAAAAAGATTAACTTGATCTTTACCTGTGGTATTTTTGAAAACTGTAAGAATGACAGAATAGTGACAAAAACCACATGTGTAAAAGGAATGGAGCTAAGCTTGTGTAACAGGCGACACTACATGGTAGCTCTCTTGTTTCAAAACATCTTTGGTTGATAACGAAGGTTCAGTCCTATGAGTGGAACACAATGGGATCTTTGGAAACGAATGTGACGAAAATTTACAACCTGAAGTACTAGTAGCTGCGGACGTAGGTAAGCTAACGTTTATTGGAACTAAGTTGGATAAAATGTTTGAGAAACAGTAAGCTTGAAAATAAGTGACATGTAATGAACAAGTGTGGCAGATCAACCGTAATAGAACTTAACAGTCCAGAACCATTACTAGAAAGAAAAGTCTAAAAGCGCACTTTCATAAAACAATATATGGAGGGACGTATTATGAATGTCCATTAGAGGAAACTGTGGGGCATCGTATTTTATCCTAATTTATTCACTTAGCTTTCATTGCCTCATAGTCATTAGATGAAATAAGTCTGAAGAGCTCAGAGAGTAGTTACAAGCGAAAAGCCTCCTGTTCCCCGTCTCCCAACGTCATCACGTCCATCTCTTCTTTTGTTTCTTTGTTCTGCCGAGTTGCTGCGTTCTCTAAGCGCAGTGACTTAACCACTTTACAATCCGGTGTCACACATCGACTGTTTGCGTCAGCTGTGTCACCTCTTGACCTGTCTGGCTTGTCCAAACAGATTCACAGTGTTTTCGAACACTTGATTTTAAATGTGCAGACCTTTTGTTGTTCGTGTGTGGTGTGACCAGGCTGCGGTTTTTAAAAAGATGCAGCACAAATTATTGTTTTATGAAAGTAGAATTTACGTAATGAACTTGAGAATTTTTCTTTGGTGTGGTCATAGGACTGCTGTTCTCTCTTGATTTCTCAGAAGCCGTAAGACCCTGAACAAAATTAGAAGCGTTGCTACAGGCGTAAACTGCCATTGGCACGTTTCTTGTCTTGATTGCAGATAATCCACGTACAAAGATTGTTAGTACTGCCTATTTCCTAGTTATGTCAGTTTTTACAGGAAGATATTTCTTCTGTACTCTACACTATGTTCACATCGATTATGTCCGTTTCTCCTACAGTATGTTGAATAGTGATTGAAAATATACCTGGGTTAGTCACTATTAGGGACAGTGTTCACAGAGCCACTTAGTGGTCCACACAGACTCTCTAAGTATCTGTTACAAGCCGCACCAAACTCAGTTACATTCTATGTAAACAACAGTTCCGTATAACTTGTTACGGTTGTCTGTAAAGTGTTGGTTAAAATGATATAGAGGAATCAACTCTTCTGTCGATTCTCTAATATTTCCCTGAAACAAAATCCAGAGGCTCAAATATCATGTCACAATCAATAATTATCCTTTTATAATACATTCATTAGTACTTGGAGAATTTTTTTAAGCCAAATTTCCTTTAAATACATAACATTCAACCAAATACGAAGACGATAGCAATAACACAATATGAAATCGAGCATTAACAGTCAACAGTCTTTTGCAAGTTGAAAACATAAAATGACACCATCTGCCTAGAAGCAGCACGAATAATTATTTGTTGTGATTGTACAGTTCTATAGATTATTGACTATAGAATTTGTACCGTGCAGAACTGGATGATTCGTTTGCTGAAAAAATTCTACAACGAGACATATTATGAGCAAGTTCTAATTGGCGTGTATCTGGATGAGAATTTTTAATGTCAGTGTTAAGTATATTCTCTTGGATAGTGTAAACATGTCAAACTATCCAGTATTCGCACTTCTAGAATTATATTAAAACCATTACAGATTCGTTACATATGTTGTTGTTGTGGTCTTCAGTCCAGAGACTGGTTTGATGTAGCTCTCCATGCTACTCTATCCTGTGCAAGCTTCTTCATCTCCGACTAACTGTGGCAACCTTTTGAATCTGCTTACTGCATTCATCACCTGATCTCCCTCTACGATTTTTACCCTCCACGCTTCCCTCCAATACTAAATTGGTGATCCCTTGATGCCTCAGAATGTGATCTACCAATCGATCATTTCTTCTAGTCAAGTTATGCCACAGTTTCCTCCTCTCCCCAATTCTATTTAGCACCTCCTCATTAGTTACGTGATCTACCCATCTAATCATCAGCATTCTTCTGTTGTAACACATTTCGAAAGCTTCTGTTCTCTTCTCGTCTAAACTATTTACCGTCCACGTTTTACACTCCTGGAAATGGAAAAAAGAACACATTGACACCGGTGTGTCAGACCCACCATACTTGCTCCGGACACTGCGAGAGGGCTGTACAAGCAATGATCACACGCACGGCACAGCGGACACACCAGGAACCGCGGTGTTGGCCGTCGAATGGCGGTAGCTGCGCAGCATTTGTGCACCGCCGCCGTCAGTGTCAGCCAGTTTGCCGTGGCATACGTAACTCCATCGCAGTCTTTAGCACTGGTAGCATGCCGCGACAGCGTGGACGTGAACCGTATGTGCAGTTGACGGACTTTGAGCGAGGGCGTATAGTGGGCATGCGGGAGGCCGGGTGGACGTACCGCCGAATTGCTCAACACGTGGGGCGTGAGGTCTCCACAGTACATCGATGTTGTCGCCAGTGGTCAGCGGAAGGTGCACGTGCCCGTCGACCTGGGACCGGACCGCAGCGACGCACGAATGCACGCCAAGACCGTAGGATCCTACGCAGTGCCGTAGGGGACCGCACCGCCACTTCCCAGCAAATTAGGGACACTGTTGCTCCTGGGGTATCGGCGAGGACCATTCGCAACCGTCTCCATGAAGCTGGGCTACGGTCCCGCACACCGTTAGGCCGTCTTCCGCTCACGCCCCAACATCGTGCAGCCCGCCTCCAGTGGTGTCGCGACAGGCGTGAATGGAGGGACGAATGGAGACGTGTCGTCTTCAGCGATGAGAGTCGCTTCTGCCTTGGTGCCAATGATGGTCGTATGCGTGTTTGGCGCCGTGCAGGTGAGCGCCACAATCAGGACTGCATACGACCGAGGCACACAGGGCCAACACCCGGCATCATGGTGTGGGGAGCGATCTCCTACACTGGCCGTACACCACTGGTGATCGTCGAGGGGACACTGAATAGTGCACGGTACATCCAAACCGTAATCGAACCCATCGTTCTACCATTCCTAGACCGGCAAGGGAACTTGCTGTTCCAACAGGACAATGCACGTCCGCATGTATCCCGTGCCACCCAACGTGCTCTAGAAGGTGTAAGTCAACTACCCTGGCCAGCAAGATCTCCGGATCTGTCCCCCATTGAGCATGTTTGGGACTGGATGTAGCGTCGTCTCACGCGGTCTGCACGTCCAGCACGAACGCTGGTCCAACTGAGGCGCCAGGTGGAAATGGCATGGCAAGCCGTTCCACAGGACTACATCCAGCATCTCTACGATCGTCTCCATGGGAGAATAGCAGCCTGCATTGCTGCGAAAGGTGGATATACACTGTACTAGTGCCGACATTGTGCATGCTCTGTTGCCTGTGTCTATGTGCCTGTGGTTCTGTCAGTGTGATCATGTGATGTATCTGACCCCAGGAATGTGTCAATAAAGTTTCCCCTTCCTGGGACAATGAATTCACGGTGTTCTTATTTCAATTTCCAGGAGTGTACTTCCATACATGGCTACACTCCATACAAATACTTTCAGAAAAGACTTCATGTCACTTGAGTCTATATTCGATGTTAACAAATTTCTCATCTTCAGAAACGCTTTTTTTGCCATTGCCAGTCTATATTTTCTAGCCTCTCTGCTTCGACCATCATCAGTTATTTTGCTCCCCAAATAGCAAAACTCATCTACAACTTTAAGTGTCTCATTTCCTAATCTAATTCTTTGAGCATCACCTGATTTAATACGACTGCGTTCCATTATCCTCGTTTTCCTTTTGTTGATGTTCATCTTATATCCTTCTTTCAAGACACTGTCCATTCCATTCAACTGCTCTTCTAGGTCCTTTTCTGTCTCTGACACAATTACAATGTCATCGGCAAACCTCTTTTCCATAGATTTTAATTCTTCCTCCAAATTTTTCTTTTGTTTCCTTTACTGCATGCTCAATATACAGATTGAATAACATCGGGGAGAGGCTACAACCCTGTCTCACTTCCTTCCCAACCACTGCTTCCCTTTCATGCCCCTCGACTCTTATAACTGCCATCTGGCTTCTGTACAAATTGTAAATAGACTTTTGTTCCCTGTATTTTACCCCCAGCACCTTCAGAATTAGAAAAAGAGAGTATTCCGGTCAACATTGTTAAAAGCTTTCTCTATGTCTACAAATACTATAAACGTAGTTCTGCCTTTCCTTAATCTATCTTCTAAGATAAGTCGTAGGGTCAGCATTGCCTCGCATGTTCCAACATTTCTCCGGAATCCAAATTGACTTTCCCTGAGGTCGGCTTCTACTAGTTTTTCCATTCGTCTGTAAAAAATTCGTGTTAATGTTTTGCAAGCGTGACTTATTAAACTGATAGTTCGGTAATTTTCACACCTGTCAACACCTGCTTTCATTGGGATTGCAGTTATTATATTCTTCTTGATGTCTGAGGATATTTCGCTCGTCTCATACATCTTGCTCACCAGATGGTAGAGTTTTGTCATGGATGGCTCTCCGAGGGCTATCAGTAGTTCTAGTGGAATATTGTATACTCCTGGGTACTTTTTTGACTTAGGTCTTTGAGTGCTCTGTCAAATTCTTCACTCAGTATAATATCTCCCATTTCATCTTCATCTATGTCCTCTTCCATTTTCATAATATTGCCCTCAAGTACATCGTCCTTTAATAGATCCTCTATACACTTCTTCCACCTTCCCGCTTTCTCTTCTTTGCTTAGAGCTGGTTTTCCATCTGAGCTCTTAATATTCGTACAGATGGTTCTCTTTTCTTCAAAGGTCTTTTAGGCAGTATCTATCTTACCCTTAGTGATATATGCCTCTACATCCATTTATCCTCTAGGCATCCCTGCTTAACCATTTTGCACTTCCTGTCGATCTCATTTTTGAGACGTTTGTATTCCTTTTCGCCTGCTTCATTTACTGGATTTTTATATTTTCTCCTTTCATCAATTAAACTCAATATCTCTTCTGTTACATAATGATTTCCACTAGCCCTCATCGTTTTACCTACCTCATCCTCTGCTGACTTCACTAAATCATCTGTCAAAGCTACCCACTCTTCTTCTAGTGTGTTTCTTTCTCCCATTCTTGTCAATCGTTCACTAATGCTCTCTCTGAAACTCTCTACAGTCTCTGGTTCTTTCAATTTATCCAGGTCCCACCTCCTTAAATTCCCATCTTTTTGCAGTTTCTTCAGTTTACATCTACATAACAAACAAATTCATTACATAGCAAACTGTAAGGTGTCAGGCAAATCCAACACCTTCCATGAAAACCCTGACATGATAAGCAAATCCGGGGTGATGATATGGAAGGTGTCAGGCAAATCCAACACCTTCCATGAAAAGCCTGACATGATAAACAAATCCGGCAGTATGTCACATAGCTCTGAATAAATCCTGTCATTAAAGTAACCAAAGTAATACGATCAACGAGTGAGCAAATGGAATACCACAGACTAACACAAGAACGCTTAAATGCATGTCATACCTTCCCACTGTGAAACAGACACAGTTCCGAGGGAAGAAACGAGAACAGAAGCCGAGAGCAGAACCGTGTTAAGCTAGAAGGACCTACGATAAGAGACGGACACCCACATCGCCTGCCGACTACCAGGACCACCCCCCAGCCCATGTTAAAAGATAGAGCCCTCCAGAAGAACAGTATAGATCTTACTATAACACTAAAAGGGCCACACCAGCTGCAAGTTTTAGCGTGAGACTTTTTCGCGTCTCTGTTACGTTGCAAACGTTAAAAACATTGCCCCACCACGAAAAGTATAACGTTTCTCATTGGATAGACAGAATTTTGCAGGCAGAGCTTAAGGTTAACATTGAGACCCTGATTGGTCAGTTGGAAACACAGCCAGATAGTTTTTTTAAACCAACTTCGGTAAATTTTAGTAAGGAGAAGTTAGGAGAGTTGCTTCCGAGACGGCGAACTGTATGGAGCTGCGCCACCCGCCGCCCCCTGACGCTGCCTAACCAATGACAAGGTAATGAACGCATGTGATGCCGCATAACAGCGCATAAAGCTTCACTCAGAACTGCAGAAGTCTCATCTTTTACATCCCCTTTTTGCGTAAAACTAGTGTCGATAGTCAATTAAAGCTCATGGTATTCACATTTGCTAATTGAAGTTAAAATCTCAAACGCGATGATTTTTCTGTTATATAATCATTGAGAAGCCACATCAGCCACTGTAATTTACGACAAGTTAAATAAGTAATTGAAGATAATTGAGGGTCACTGTAGACCATTTTGATAGTTTTCTCTTTTGTGAAACTTTTTTTAAACGTAGATTATAGATGTGATATGGCATAGGTCATCCTTCGATCCATTGTAGAACTTGGAAACGCATTCAGGGAATATTCGTTCACATTTTTGTTGAACGCAGTTGGTTTTTATCATCCTGTATTAAAACATTTCCTTTTGTCAATAGCGCAATTTATAAACAATGTTTTGTGAGTAGAATAAAATTTCCAATGGTAAACTTAACTGCTTTTTCGACGTTATTTTACCAGCTAACTAAAAATAGGAAAGCCTTGAACCCCTTCCACTAAATTTAGTTAGTATTAAGATTCTCTTACAGGGAGTGCAGTGGAGCTGACGCTGAAATCATTAAGTATTTGGTTATATCATCGCTAGTCTCACTGAACTCTTCTGAACTCTACATGTCATGTGTGGTCTGGCGTCTCCTTACCAGCAACAGGTCCCAGGTTCAAACTAGTCAATTCCATAAAAAAACACGCTCAGAGCGTCGTTGCGCGAAAGTGGTAGGGAGACAACTAACAGACACCACGCAGAATGTTAGAAAACTTAAATTTAAGTGTGGCATTTTAATAACAGCACAGACGCTCAGACACTTCTTTAGAAGTGAAATCACCGTAACGCTACACTCACAGAACAAGAACCACCATGCATTTCATTTCCGTAGCTCTGCGATTCACTGTGCTTTTTGTACGTCGTATCATGAATAAAGTTATCTATTTTTATTTTGTTACTATCTAACATTCCCGGCATTGTCCGGATATTCATTTTGCCAATTTTCTATTAGAAACAAGAAGAAAAATTGAACTTGGTTTGTAGTGAAGTACCCAAAAAATTTCATTTCCGTGTATTCGCGACAACATCTTTGAAATTATGAAACAGTCGTATAAAGAAATATACATTATGTACAAATGTATAAATACAGTATCAAAATTAAGAACAACGTGTGAACTCTGGGCGCAGCTGCTTTGAGTATCGAAAACACGATTTTATAGACTTCTCTATGGCAACGCCTCTTCATAGATCTATAGACGGCTGTAGTTCCAGCCTACATACAGCAGTCTGCGCTTCGCATTTGAAAGCTTTCAAAAGCGCTGCCAGGTGTCACGGATTTCCTCAAGTTGACTCGGCTGTAGGAGTGTCTTAATAGTAAAGAATAAATGTCTGAAAATTTCACGCATGATGTGAGATTTTTTTCACGAGTCTAATTGTTTATTATGTCATATCTCCTGATCTTTGTGTCCCAGACGATATGATTTTGTAAGTATACGAGTGAGCAGCGCATATGGATACTGTCAGCGAAATATGTTGCGAATAGTGTTAGCAGAAAAGAATAAATTTAAACGTCGTGCACAATGCGGCAGTTTTTCATGCAGCTCAGTGTTTTTAACGCCATATCTCCTGAGCTACGTGTGCAGCTACGATATACTTTTGTAGGTGCAACGAAATGCGGCATGTGTGAGTACTGTCTGCTAAATGTATTGCGAACAGAGATAGTAGCACAGAAGTAATGCATTTAAACGTAATACATGGCGCGTCAGTTTCTCATGCATTTCATTCTTAATGAGGTCATATCTCCTTAACTCCGATAGACAGATGGTTCTTACCCCCACAGCGATTGTTGCCTCGTAGGAAGGGTTACGTATACTAAGCTTGGTTGAAATCGGACAAGTTGTTTAGGAGGAGACGTGGAAAACACAAACACACACACACACACACACACACACACACACACACACAGCTGTATAATTTGTATGGGTTAAATGGTTCAAATGACTCTGAGCACTATGGGACTTAACTTCTGAGGTCATGAGTCCCCTAGAACTTAGAACTACTTAAACTTAACTAACCTAAGGACATCACACACATCCATGCCCGAGGCAGGATTCGAAACTGCGACCGTAGTGGTCGCTCGGTTCCAGACTGTAGTGCCTAGAACCGCTCGGCCACCTCGACCGGCTGTATGGGTTAGATTAATTGTAATCTTACCATGATCTACTACTGTTGGGCATGTTTACACGTAGTCCAAGCTAAAGGACGCGGGCAGCCCGGGAACGTCGATTTCACCTCTCTTGTAAGAGCCGGAAAGAAAGTAGCTTTCTGAACACTCACGCGAACACTGTTTCCAGTCGGCGCTGACGTGTTGTTGACAGTTTTCCCGGTTCTTTTCCATTCACATATATCGCAGCCGCTGTCCTCGCCGGCAGGTTGGTCAACATGTTGAGCAATGTTTCTTAGTGAAGCGCCATTCGCACGAGACCCACAAATGAAGCCTCGCAGAAGGTTACTAATGTTGTTAGTGTAACCACGCTATAGCTAACATTACACGCCACAAAACCGCTTGTCTAAGGTCGCAACAGAGACTCAACGTGTCACGTAATATTGCGGCACGGTAAGGCATTTTAGCCAAACTGTACATCGTTTATATTTTGGGAAGCCAATGGAATAATATTCAGGATGAAAGTACAGTTGAGGCGATTGGACAGCTAAAGCTCTTACGTCTGAGGTGGGTCCAAGAACGAAGAAATTCAACCGCCCAGTAACGTGAAGAAGTTACAGAATTGCCAGTTGATTTCCTGTGACGGCGAGTATTTTTGGTTCCACAATTTCACTAAAAGATGGATGATCCACCTATTGAAGCATGTATGTGGGTGGGATTCGCATTAAAATGCGTGTTTCTCTGAAATCAGATAATTGTCTGTTATGGGATATTGTTACGTGCTAAATCAAGTTTTCAAATAAAAGATATCAGACCTGTAAAAAAAACCACAAGATTTTCGATGACACCAGCACCACAAAAAATTCTCAACACCTCTGGAAACAATCAACATTTTGCGATAAGCACTGTGTCCAGCACATAAAATGCGAGCCTGCACCTTCATCGAAACTGTTAACGGCGCGCTACTTTTATAAAGAATACGAGCAATTAATAGTGGTTATCTGCTATTTTTCCTTCCAGGAAGAATTGTAAGTAGGCTGTTTATGTTTTCTTATTGGCAACGTTACGTAGCGCTCTGTACGAAAATCACTGGCTGTGCTGTGTGCAGTCTGTGGCTAGTTTGCATTGTTGTCTGCCATTGTAGTGTTGGGCAGCGGCAGCTGGATGTGAACAGCTCGTAGCGTTGCGCAGTTGGAGGTGAGCCGCCAGCAGTGGTGGATGTGGGGAGAGAGATGGCGGAGTTTTGTAATTTGTCATGAACTGCTATATATATTATGACTATTAAGGTAAATACATTGTTTGTTCTCTATTAATATCTTTCATTTGCTAACTATCCCTATCAGTAGTTAGTGCCTTCCGTAGTTTGAATCTTTTATTTAGCTGGCAGTAGTGGCGCTCGCTGTATTGCAGTAGTTCGAGTAATGAAGATTTTTGTGAGGTAAGTGATTTGTGAAAGGTATAGGTTAATGTTAGTCAGGGCCATTCTTTTGTAGGGATTTTTGAAAGTCAGATTGCGTTGCGTTAAAAATATTGTGTGTCAGTTTAAGCACAGTCTTGTATAAATTGTTCTAAGGGGACGTTTCATATGACGACCCTTAGCCGAGGATACTTCACTGGAATCTTCTGATTTTTTCTTGTAGTTTGTGTAATTAGTGTAGCTTTTGTTTATTGCTAGCGCGTAATTGTAGAGAAAATCTCCTTTGTAGTTGCAGTCTTTCATTGTTGTACAGTAAAACAATTGTGGCATGCATGTAGATTTGCACCAAGTATTTCGTAGCTGCAATTAACTAGATATTATTTTCAGTGCTAAGTTAAAGTGTTCCCCTATTTTTGCTCCTCAAATTGTGTTTTTCTGTGTTATCGTGTGAAATATTGCGACAATAATGGCGTGTGAAAAACGTAATACCAGGCTCCAAAGTAAACTGAGAAATGACAGTGATGACGAAAGCAGTGTGTTAGCGCCACTGAGTAATGAATTAACTAATGTTCAAAGTAGTAATTCGGTAATTGCACATAGGGAAATGGAGCGGGCTGCAAACAATGGTGTAGACAGTGAAACAATTAGTGAACAGGGAAGCATTATCGATCGATCGGTCGGCAACAGCTTGCCTCAGGAATCCGAAATGACAGGACACAATCTTGCAAATATTGTAGATTCAGGTTTTGCGTCCTCACCCTTTTCTCAAATAAGTCAAGACACATTTTCTGCTTTTCAAACTGCGAATATTGCCGGTTCAAATGCATTGCCGAATAGCACTGAGGAACATGTTTCAGACATCAGTGCATTGTTATTACAATTAATGCAACAAATGGGACAAAAGCTTCAAAAGTTAGACACAATGGAACAAAATCTTCAAAAGTTAGACATAATGGAACAAAACCTTCAAAAATTAGACACAATGGAACAACACCAGAGACAAACACAGCAACAGTTAGACACAATGGAACAAAATCTTCGGAAGTTAGACACCACACTTGAACAAACACGTGAAGATTTAACTACTGAGTTACATAACATTGAATCGAAATGTCAAAAAGTCTGTAATGATGTAAAAACACAAATTTGTGAGCATTTTCAACCTATTTTTTCGCGGCATGAAAATGCATTACAGAATCACGAAGCAGCCATAAAAGAACTGCAAACCATTGTTCATGAAAATCATGAGACCTTGTGGGCTAAAATTGACTCAGTTGCATCTACCGATTCGGTTACGCAACTTGCAAAAACTCAGGAAAACTTAAAGGACACAGTAGATTCGATTTCAACACAAAAGGACACTCTGAAACTTGGTTCAGAAAAACACACTGAGGAAATGTGTTCACTATCGGAGAAAGTAGCCGAACTTTCGGATCAGGTCACTAACTTATCTGCAAAGGTAGATGATGATCTGAATGACACAAGACCTGTAGCCATCACTGACACAGAAGAGTATGAACAAATTAAGAAATTCGAACAAAATCAGAATCAAATTAATACCCAATCCAAAAGAGAAATGCGGGAAGTACAAGATCAGTTGGCACAAGTAATACAAAAATTTGATATTTCAGAGGACACCCGCACTCCAACACGGGAAGAGGAACTTAGAAATACGGAAAAGCCACAAAATAATAACACAGGGCATTTCGGAAATTATGAAAGAAATTGGCAAGGTGCACCGAATTTTGAGATGGAACCGCCGACACGACGTAACAATGACCGATATGCTACTCGCCGACACGATGATTTTGACTATAAGTTGTTCATTACTACACGTAAATTTAAAACGTTTAAGAATTCTGCCAACGACATTCATCCACAGGCGTGGCTCCATCAATTCTCTCATTGTTTTCCTCCCAACTGGTCATTGGAGCACAGGTTAGAATTTATGTGTGGCTACTTGGAGAATGAACCAGCTGTAAGAATGCGATCGGTCATTCACGATTGTCACAGTGAAGGAGAATTTTACCATGTGTTCCTCTCAGCATATTGGTCGCAAGCTACACAAGACCGAGTAAAACATAGCATCATAATGATGAAACATTTCGAACAATCTGAATTTTCCAGTCTTGTGAAATATTTTGAAAACATGTTGCACAAGAATCAGTACCTGTCAAACTCATACAGCCCCTCAGAACTCATACGCATTTGCTTAATCAAATTACCTGAACATTTACAACATATTATTTTGGCAGGACGTTGCAAAGAAGACATTGAAGCTTTTCAGGGACTGTTACAAGAACTGGAAATTGACACTGACAATCGCGGAACGCGAAAACAGGAGCACAACAATTACAGATCACATCTGTCACAATTCCGCGATGACAAAAATAATATACAACAAGGCTATTCTTTCAATGTAAATCGTGATTGAAACAGACGCCACCCGTATGACAACCATTGGCAGAGTAGTAATAATTACAGGGAAAGATCACCTCTCCGCGGTAATGACTATCACAGAGACAATCAGAGAAACAGACAATATGAGAACCAAAATAATTATTATCAAGGAAGACAGAATACCTTTAGATGCAACGGTCCAGCGCGCAGTTACGACTCAGGGAGAAATTCTCCACCACATGACCGACAAGAAAGAAACTATGGAATCTACCGACATGATGACAGACGATATGATCGTAACGACAGACCTGAACTGCATCAGAACTGGCAGGATTCAAACAGAGCAGCGCACTCTCGTCACGGTGAATTTGTAGAAGTTAGGTCTCCAAATCCCAATAACGACGCGAGCCAACAAAGAGACAATAGGCAATGACTCACACCACTGGCAGCCACAAAACGTATTTATGAAACTGACAACACAGCTGCCGTAGCTAGTAATTACGTAAAAGTGGAAGACATTAGGAACATCTTACTCCAGGAACACGACGTAAAACATAACAACATTGCATATCCTGTGATTCACATTACTGTAAATGACGTAAAATTTACGGCAGTACTTGACTCTGGCAGTCCCATTTCAGTAATTAGTGAAACAGCTTTTAGCAAATGCAACAAATCGAACGATTGCCCCACACTTCCGTTACGTAAGATTAAATTACAAGGAGCAATCTTTGGAAAAAGTGTAGATGTACGCCAACAAACCAATTTAGAATTCTTTTGCCAAAGCCACAGCTTCTCTATGAACTTTCTTATTGTTCCATTATTGTCGACGGAAATTATACTGGCAGTAGACTTTTTGAATGAATACAAAGCAATCTTAAGCTTTCACGATGCTGAAATAAGTTTAGAGAAAGAAGGTAAGTCAATAGAGAAAGAAGGTAAGTCAATTGCTTTGAAATTTGAAGATTGGCTCTCAAACCATGACGAGGAAATTAATCGGCTTTACCTTCTGTTAGACAACAGTTCAGAATTTTCTACAGAACTAGATACTAACAATCACTCTGCACGTACCGACAGGGATGATATCGACGGCATATTTGAAATTAATGAGTTAATTCAGAATAAAATTCAAACAATTGAGAATTGTAATGACACTGATAGGCAGGACCTTTTTGAGATTTTACAAGCACATTCCACAGTTTTTACTCACAAAACAGGAACAATCAAGGGATTTCAATACCAATTTCGAGTTCATGAGCATACTAAATTTTGTGTTAGACCATACACAATTCCAGCACATTATAGGGACCGTGTTAGAACAGAAATACAATCTATGCTTGACGAGGGCATTATTGAGCCTGCAGTAAGCTCATACAACAATCCATTACATGTTGTTGAGAAGAAAAATGGATCGATCAGGCTTGTCTTAGATTCGAGACAAATCAATACTATTATTATTCCTGAAACAGACAGGCCGCAAACGTTGGAAGAACTTCTTCAAAATTTTAATGGTGTAAAAGTGTTGTCTTCCATTGATCTCAGATCCAGCTTTTATCAGATCGAACTTCATCCAGAATGTAGAAAATACACAGCTTTCCTTTGCTTCGGCGTTTGTTATCAGTTTCGGAAACTTCCTTTTGGTTTGAACATTTCTTCAGCAGCATTCATTCGCGGGCTAAATTCCATATTACCTGAGTTCTTAAAACGTCACATCACCTTATATGTGGACGATATTCTAATAGCAGAAGCTTCATGGGAACAGCATTATCGCATCCTCAACAGTTTGTTACGTATTTTTGCAGAATCTGGAATTACAGTTAACTTGGAAAAGTCTGAATTCGGTAGGTCAAAGGTGAGGTTTTTGGGACATATTATTTCTTCTGAAGGCATTCAGCCAGATCCTGAAAAGTTAGAAGCAATCAGAGCCATTCCAGTTCCATCCACAAAAAAACAAGTCCGCAGTTTTCTAGGTCTCGTAAATTTTTACCGTCGTTTTCTGAATATGCAAATTCTAGTTACGCCAAAACTTTGTTCTCTCACTGGAAAAAAATACTATTTGGAACTGGGACGAACAAGCACAGTTGGAATTCAATTCTTTGAAAGAATCGCTACTTAACGCGCCAATACTAGCTCATCCAGATCTGTCACAAGATTTCTGCCTTAGCACGGATTCTTCTAAAGTCGGTCTTGGTGCCCATTTATTTCAAGAAGCCATAGAAAATGACACTACCATTCAGAAAACCATTGCTTTTGCTAGCCGAGTGCTAACAAAATCTCAAAAAAATTATTCCGTTACTGAATTAGAAGCTTTAGCTATCGTTTGGGCATTTAACAAATTCCGTTTCTTTCTTTCTTTCTGGTAAGCACGTAAAAGTATACAGTGATCATCGTGCATTACAATTTCTTATGTCTTCAAAATTAAATCATGACAGGTTAAAACGTTGGGCATTGTTTCTGCAAGAATTCCGCTTCACAATAGTCTATATTCCCGGCAAGGAGAACATTGTTGCGGACGCGCTGTCACGCGCACCGGCTGGGCTTGAGAAAAGTAACACAAAAGGCAACCTTGAAAAAAATTTCAGTATTCTTTACATTCAGAAAGTCGCCTTTGAAAACTTCATCACCACATCTTTAAAGGACATTGCTCATAAACAAGATAAAGATCCGATTTGGAAAGACATCAAGAGCAAATGGCATGAAAAGACACACACACAGATTCGGCATTATTATCTGGTTAGAAACAACATACTGTTCAAACGCTGCACTGTTGATGACAAGCTATGGGTACTTTGCATTCCTGACGATTTTGTTAATAAGCTCATTTGGTACATTCATTTCAGCTATGCACATTTTGGTCCACGAAAATGTTATCATATTCTTCGAACGACTTGTTATTTTAACAATATGGAAAAGCGAATTCGAAGAGTCTTGTCTATTTGTAAACTTTGTCAAAAGGCGAAACCATCTACTATCTCCCATCGTGCTCCGCTGTTTCCTATCATTCCTTCTATATTAAAAGAATGTGCTGCTGTTGATCTCTTGGGACCGCTTGTCAGGACATCTAATGGATTTGCGTATGTTCTAGTCGCTGTTGAACTTACTTCAAAATTTGTTTCTTTCACTCCGTTACGTAAAGCCACTGGACGGTCTGTATCCAACGCCTTTGTTAAAAATTTCTTACGTGAAGTTGGACACATTAGTAAAGTCATTTCAGATAACGGACCGCAATTCAGATCTGCTGTTTGGTCACGCATGCTTTGGAATCATAAAATCAAACCTGTTTTTATTTCATTGTACTCACCACATTGTAACCCGTCTGAACGGATTATGAAAGAAATCAATAAGCTTTGCAAACTTTATTGTCACAGAAATCATCAGCATTGGGACAGATATTTACACTTATTTCAAAACGTGCTGAATGAAATGTCTCATGATCCACTGCTTTACCACCTACTCTTGTACTGAAGAATGAAGAACCACCGAACAGAATCAGAGAGCTTGTACCTTTCCCGAATACACGTAAACTTCGACACAAAGACATAATTGATTTGGCTATTAAAAATATAAAATCTGCAGCAGACAAAAGGAGAAAACTACATGGTAAAGCAAATGCAAAGAAATTATATATTGGTCAGAAAGTTCTCATTAAAGCTCATTCATTGTCACATAAGAAGAAACACTTGAGTAACAAATTCTTTCTAGTTTACAATGGACCTTACAGAATCCGACGTATACCACATGATAATTGCGTTGAAGTTGAAACTCTGCGTACTAGGAAGAGTAAAGGTTTACACCACATTTCACATGTAAAACCGTTTATTGAAAGATAATCTGCTTTTTAACTTTGTCTTTGCCATAAATACGTTACAGCACAGTACTTTCATCATCACAACAATAAGCGTAATAACTAAGATATCTCTACGCAAAGCATTTCACTTTTGTGTATCATGAGGTAAGTACATTGATTTCTGCAGAACTTAGCTTTCGGAGGAAAATAACTACGACACTTCCACAGTGATTATCTTACAACAAGATGCACATTTAGCGCTACAGGACACGCATTTCAGTGATTAATTTTGTACTTAAACATTTATTTTTAAAGATTTTTGAATTACAAAGAAAGTTGTCCATGACACATTTCATTCCATTGCTGTAATCTGTAACACCTGAGGGTATAATTACATTAATCCTCAGGGGGGTACACGCTTACTTTGTGTATCATGTGTTTGGCAAGCACAAGGAGCCCTAGCTAATACGATATTTGCTTATACAACTTTACACATCGGTACCATATTCCTCTAACACATAAATTACATAGCTATCTGATCATTTAACTGAGAGAGACAAACTTTTTTACTACGGCAGTGACAGATGTTTACGTAATTACACCGTTGGATAACTTCACACTAACGAAATTGTATTTTGTCTGTACTTTGTGAACTGTTCATATTTTTTTTGTAACCATTGTGATAGTATGAGAGCTTTGAATGATATATTTGGTATGGGATCATGATTTTAAAGTATGTTTGAGGTAGATGACACTATTTAAATGAGCAGAGAATTCTTTTTAGGTTTTGAAATTATTGGAGGAAGCTACGACGATTTTGAGATTTGACTGAGGTGTTATGATGTTATTATTACGACAACGATGTGTATTATGCTGTTGAGGTATGTTTATGTCAATAAGATGATGCTACCATATATGAGGAATGTGATTACGTGTTTATATGTATATGAATAATGAATAGAAGTTAGGGACTCTGGCTTGTAAAAAAGGATGTTGGAAACCAAGAATCGTACTTTAAGAGTTATGAAATGTATGTAAATGCGTGAATGTATTACAATGCCGACGAAAATTTTTTGGACACTGTTATATCAATAGCAATTTGTTTCTACAGATTTGTAACGCAAATTCTTGACCTGTGAAATATTTTTATATGAGACTGTCACTGTAGCAGAAACTGCTGTCGTAAATATTTCAGTAAGAAAGGTAAGTGACCTTGACGTAATGCGTTTTGGGCGCCCACCTGAGCGGTAGTCGTCTGACAAAAGAAAGCCATTAGGTGGAGAAAAAAAAGAGGTCATTATCCTCGCCATTGACATTCCTTTAGAGATAGCATCGCAAATACGACACGCTCATTACTTGGAAAGATACTTACATCTGCACACCTGATTATGACAAGCGTCTTTCTACGAGAGTTGAGAGAATTTCTACTAACTTATGAAATGTCACATGACTATTGAATGATATTTTTATGCTTTGCTTTTCATAGTTGCTTATTTCATTTGATATCTAGTTTCCAGCTGTGTTGCAGCATTGGTTTTATAAAATAAAATAAAATGCATTTGCTAATGTGAACACTTTCTGTCAACAGATCTATTAAATAATAATTTTGTGATCCACATTCTTCAAAAAAGGAGCACTTGAAAAGGAAAGAACAATAAGAAGGGACTAGTAACAGTAACTGCATACATAATATTCTTTTCAAGTACATGGTAATATTTTTTTACAATAAGTTGTTGTGGTGCACCACTTTAATTACATAGACATTAAGATGTGAATATACATTTCCCTTATCTGCATTGTTGTTTTTACTGTAATATTTTTTCTGCTTGAGCTATGTCATGTTTAGGTATAAGTTACTGCTGTTTGCCAGGCATAATGTTACTGAATTTAACTTTGTGTTACTTTGCTAAGCCAGTTTACTACAGATTTATTTTTCTTGTTGCTGCACATTGGCTCATATTAGTTGTAATTTTGCATTTTATCTGTTAATTTAGATTTACTGCTGCTTGCATTGCTGTTTGTGTTAATTGTTTTGTGCTGCTGCATTGCCTCATCCCTTAGTAGATATATCTGAGCTCAGTAGATTTAAGTTAGCTTAAGAGGGGGTAGACTATATAAGAAACTAACTATGATGAATTGGAAGAAATTCAATGAGAATATATAAGAAAATGGTTTGGCAAAAAAAAGGTAGTGTACATTGGAGAAAAACTACTTTTGACAGAGGATGTGAACAGAATACAGAAAGCAGGTTTAGATAGGACTTTTTGGGAATAAAGATGAACGAAGGGAGATCTCCATGCAAAATACTGCAGTAAAACAAACCCTGTCCTTTCCTTTTGTGTCATCCCTCTATATGTTTGTGTACTCTTGTGTATTTGTGTTTTTCATGTCTTTATGTGTTTAGCTGATAAGAGCTATGTTGTAGAATTTTTCTAATACTATGTTATTTACTTTGTAAAGATGTTTAGACATTATTTATTCTGTTTTGTTGCTCACATGTGAAGGTGATGTTTCAAAAGTTCTACTGGTCTTTATGTATGTACTTATGTCATAATTCCTGTAACATTGATGTATATATTTATTTCTATTCTGTTGTAAAGCCTGTACTACAAATGTTATCTGTATTGTTATGTTCTTTAATGATGTATTTTGAACCTTTGTAATTGTATTCTTATGTTATAAAATTGTAATTGACACCAGTTCATCATATTATTAACTTGTAAGTTACATTTCACTGCACACGTTTCTGTTGGTCATAGTATATGGACAATATGTGAGAAGTAGGGACTGTTAGTGTTTGCACGTGTGTTAATAATTCAGCAAGGGACAGGATAACAGCATTGCTGGTTCTAAGGACAATTCCAAAAACTTTGTGAGTGCACAAGTGGTGGTTATGGACTTGCTATATTATCTGCAAGACTCTTCAATGGTGATTGTGCACCTGCACAGTCACAACAGATGGCTGTTGGCCATCTCTACAAGGACTACAGTGGGTCTGCATCTCTGATGGCCCACCAATACCATTATTTCTACAAGGACTGCACTGTGTCTGCACCTCTGGTGGCCCACCAATACCGTAATCTCTACCAGGACTACAGTGGGTCTGCTCTGTGATGACCTACCTACCTATATTCTTCAAAACGTCGAATGACTCTGCTGTGGGTTTGCTCTGTTGTGGCCCATTACCTGTCAGCATGTCAAGAGTCAGCACTGTCCTTCAGTTGGTAGGACAACACTACTTCTTCAAGACTGCATGGAAATCCACTACATCTGTGTGCATTGTCTTTTACTGCTCAGACTTTGAAAAAAAAAAAAAACCACTGAAATTTTACTGTGATGAACAATCCTGACTGTCTTTATGGACTGTGAGAAAATTTTAGCTTTTGACCAACATTGTATCAATAAGTGCGTGCATTTGATATCTTTGTTATTGTAATTATGAAAAATTTTATCAACTCATTATTGGCCACTGCCCAAAACAATTTGTAAAATTTTTTGTGGGGAGCATGGGGGCTATGTAAGTAGGCTGTTTATGTTTCCTTATTGGCAACGTTACGTAGCGCTCTGTACGAAAATCACTGGCTGTGCTGTGTGCAGTCTATGGCTAGTTTGCATTGTTGTCTGCCATTGTAGTGTTGGGCAGCGGCAGCTGGATGTGAACAGCGCGTAGCATTGCGCAGTTGGAGGTGAGCCGCCAGCAGTGGTGGATGTGGGGAGAGAGATGGTGGAGTTTTGTAATTTGTCATGAACTGCTATATATATTATGACTATTAAGGTAAATACATTGTTTGTTCTCTATTAATATCTTTCATTTGCTAACTATCCCTATCAGTAGTTAGTGCCTTCCGTAGTTTGAATCTTTTATTTAGCTGGCAGTATTGGCACTCGCTGTATTGCAGTAGTTCGAGCAATGAAGATTTTTGTGAGGTAAGTGATTTGTGAAAGGTATAGGTTAATGTTAGTCAGGGCCATTCTTTTGTAGGGATTTTTGAAAGTCAGATTGCGTTGCACTAAAAATATTGTGTGTCAGTTTAAGCATAGTCTTGTATAAATTGTTCTAAGGGGACGTTTCAGAATCTACCAATAGAAAACTTCTTAGAACGCTGATTTTGCCCTCTTCGTGTCTACATTTACATCTATATCTACATTAGTATTCCGAAAGCCACCTGATGGTGTGTGGCGGAGGTACTACTGGCTGCACTACATGATCGCTCTTCCCTGTCCCATTTGCGAATGGTGCATGGGAATAATGATAGTCGGTGAGCTTTTATATTAGCTCTAATTTCTCGTTGTGGTCATTTCGCGAGATGTATGTGGGAGGAAGCAATATTCTGTTCGGTTCTTCCCAGAAATTACTCTTTCGAAGTTTCAATAGTAAATCCCTTCATGATGCACAACGCCTCTCTTGCAGCGACTGCCATTGGTGTTTGTTGAGAATCCTCTGTAACGCTCTCGCACCGACCAAACGACCTCGTGACGAAACGAGATCTCTTCATTGGATCTTCTCCATTCTCTCTTCTATCAGTCCTGTCTGGTAAGAGTCCAGATTATCGGACAATAATCAAGAATCGCTCGAACAAGCAGCTTGTTGCCTAATATACTTTTTTGTGGATGAGTTAAATTTCCTTGTGTAATATACTTTTTTATGGATGAGTTACGTTTCCTTAAGATAATTATTACGAATCTCAATGTGGGATCTGCTTTTCCTATCTGTTTATTGTGCTCATTCCACTTCAGGTCTCGTTGGACAGTTACTCCTAGATATTTCAAAAATGGTTCAAATGGCTCTGAGCACTATGGGACTTAACATCTATGGCCATCAGTCCCCTAGAACTTAGAACTACTTAAACCTAACCAACCTAAGGACAGCACACAACACCCAGTCATCACGAGGCAGAGAAAATCCCTGAACCCGCCGGGAATCGAACCCGGGAACCCGGGCGTGGGAAGCGAGAACGCTACCGCACGACCACGAGCTTCGGACCCTAGAAATTTTACAGTGGTTACTGTTTCTAGCAATTTTTAATCAATCGCGTAGTTGTACTGTAGTGAATTTCTTTTCGTATGTATGCGCGATGTGTTACATGTATTTACATTTAAGGTAAACTGCGAGCCTGCACCATTCATCATTTCTACGCAGGTCATTCTTCAAATCTATGCTGTCCTCTGGTGTAGTAGAGAGGCAACAGAGGCATCAGCAAAATTTCTTAGTTCCAGTTGCCTACATTCAGGGGCAAACCTATTGTTCTCTTTTGATTGACATGTACTTAACCTGTTGTTCTGATGCATGGATTATGACCCCCCTGTGGATAATCCGTCCTTTTGATTGACAAGTCCTTAACCTCTCGTTCAGTTAAGTGGTTTTCCAAGAAATCCCCCCTCCCCTTCCTCCCCCTCCTGCTCCATCCCTCTGGGAACTTCCCACATCAATACAAGCACACTTTTCATATCAATTCGACTAATTAATTAAATTGATTAATTAATTAACTCCCTCTGGGAAACCCCAGTCATACACCTCCTCTTCCCCACCCAGAAATTGGTGGGAAGAAGACTCATTTCATTGGCTATTTGGAGTGAAATCGATTGAATAGTATGGAATATTGTTCAAACAATTTAGACAGCGTGTGTGGAATATTGTTCATTTAAACAATTTATGAGATACAAGACTCTGCATGAAAAAAGTTTATTTATTTATTCAAAGAATTTGGTGGTAAATAGGTAGCAGTCTATAGAATATTGTTTAAACAATTTATGCAATATAGTTTATTTATTTATTTAAAGGATTTGGTGGGAAATCGATTGTAGTGTATGGAATATTGTTTAAACAATTTAGACAATGTGTGCAGTGTTGTTTATTTAAACAATTTACGGGATAGGAGGCCGCATGTGGAATATAGTTTATTTATTTATGTAAAGAATTTGGGGGAAATCGATTGCAGTGTACGGAATACTGTTTAAATTTAGACAATGTGTGGGATATTGTTTATTTATACAATTTATGGAATGCAAGATGATGTATGGAATATTTAAACAATTACGATGCTTTTTCATTACCAACACGTAAGGATACACGTATTTACACTGTCACAAACCGCTTAAACATATTTGAAAAACTTTCTCACGTCTCCTCGCGCTCGCCGGCTGCCTGGAGTCAGGATGCACTGGAGGAATTTTGGAAACGCCAGCGGGCTCGCCGCACCGCTGAGATGTACTGAGAAGCACAAAACACGACAGAAACTTAAACCGTGATCCAGTCTGTAGTAATACGTTGTCGTGGCTAGATGTCAAAGATCGCTATCAATCGTAATTTGACATCGCGATTGGGTTTTTGAAGCACTATAGAATTCCTAAACTGGTTCCCACCACTACGTTAGGAAAGAGGAAGGCCTTCTGCATGATAGTATAGAGACAACAGCAAATACCACTGCAAGACCGAGTCCACTGCTATGTACCGAGAAGCACTAAACACTCCACACTTAAACCATACTCCAGTTTGTAGCAGTAGCCGTCATGGCTAGATGTCGGAGATCGCTGAAAGACTCGCACATCCTGCCTGTTCATGTCCTGATGTCCACACGAAGCGCATTGCCAGCGCCAACGCTCAGAGTTCGGTGAAAACTAACACTGTGGCCGTAGCCATAGCCTTGGACTCATGTGCATGCCAGAGGGCACCATCCCGGCCATGGAGGGCATTCGGGGGTGATTGGAGTGATAGGAATTCGGATGTTATCAGTACGTCCAGTGCAAACACATGCCCATATTGAATCTTCTCTCACGCAACACACACGTCTCCTTCTGTCGCGCTCACCCAGCACACTACACTTCGCCAGCCCTCACTGCTATGAGCATGATCAGACAAGTCGACGCATTCTTTGTTCCCATCACAGGCTGAGCTCATGTGCAACTTCCGGTCCTCGAATCCTTACGACCACACTTGCAGCTTGGATATATAAAGTAGCAGAGTTCCTCAGTTTCTGCCTCGCCCTTCCCTGCAGCTTTATGAATCTGATCGTGCCAATGTAAGTTGGAATTGAGCAGAAGTCGAAAAGCGCTGTATCTAACACCGCCTGCCACCATTGGACAAACAGGGTAAGATGAGTTAATGTGACAGGACCGTGTTTTAACCAATCGGTGGAAATGGGAACATGTTGTTGTAGCTCCGCCAACCATGTACAATGTGTAAGGCTAGCGCCAAATGAAGCTTTCTCATGCAAGACAAAGTAGTAAAAAAGACAGTGCGAACAGATATGGTTTCGTCTCCTGCTGGGAATGTGACTCCACATTATACAGGAACCGAAGGAAGGACGAGATTTTGCTACTGCATTGTGGTATATCTCCAAACTACATACAGGTACTGCAGTACAAAAGAGATCTGCATCCCTTAGAGTGCATTCATGTCTGTCACCCAAAAATTCTCTCTATCATGTCTTCTGATACATCGAAAACAAATATAGTGTGCATGCTGGCGTCAAGCGTATGTGGTTATCCTATTAAATATACAGGTATTGGTTCACTGGAGCAGGTGGTCACTGATTGAAGTCTCTTCCACATATCAGTGTGAAGTTTTGTCATCTGTACTGCAGGAACAGCGTATCCCGAAGACTATCAGCTGCAAGAAAGGACTGTTTAAGTGTTTTAAACGCTAACAAACAGTATTTATAATGCACTTCTCCGCCAATCACAACGTAGCAATGTCAGCTAACAAACAGCTGCTGTATGGCTTTTTTTAACAAGATTCTACTGTATGTCTGTTGAGGTAATAGTGATACATGAAAGTTGATTGCTGTCTTTGATGCTTTCCTGGAAAACAGAGCCATCTGCCTCTAAAATGGCACGGGTTCGCGTTAAAGGTAGTAGATGGAGTGACTGGCTGAGAGGGAGAAAGGGATATGTTGCTGCAGGCCATTTATCACGCATTTAACCATTTTTTCCATTGTTCTGTGGTGGTGTATCAGTTGTGTGGTATAGCCTGTGATCGACTTGTACACAAATGTGTCTCCTGTGTGTGACTTAGAGCACTGTCCACCTGCAACCGTTAACAGCAAACCTCCCCAACCCACAGGCATTAGAGGACTTCCAAATCACGTGTGATGAAACATGTCCATTGATGGAAAACCTGTTCCAGTAGCCTCCTCTAGACGAATGAAGATGTATGTGAAGTGGTCCATTTCTCTGCCTGTCTTGGATATAGATCGAGTCTTCAGTTTCATATAAGTATGAAGCAATTGTTACTACACTTTCATGTTAGTCCTATCCTAAATGCACGCAAGTGGATCATCGGGGAGAAGGAAAGTCTTACGATTTTTTAGTAAGTTGGTATATAAGATGCGCAAACATTTTTGTGCAAAATCAAACAGCGCATGAGTATGTCAGCAATACGACCATATAAAAATGGAAAACTGTGAAAAATATGGAATTGATATAAAATCGGTAAAATTCGAGGAAAACGTGGTACAATCACGAAAAATAGGCGTGAGATACGTAAAAATTGAGGGAAATACCATGAAAAATCTAAAAGTGTGAAAACCTAGTAAAATTATGGAAATTGACTGAAAATACATAAAATTAGAGACAAATACCATGAAAAGGGTACTGAGCAAAATCAATAAAATTGTGTGTTCTGGAGGAGGAGACTGGATTGATGCTACATATACAAAATACCTTATAGTGGAGAGGAGGAATTCTAGAGACGTGGCGACAATTCAAAAGGCCACACGGGGTAGCCACGTGGTCTTAGGCGTCTTGTCACGGTCCGCGCGGCTCCCCCTGTCGGAGGTTCGAGTCCTCCCGGGGGCATAGGTGTGTGTGTCGTCTTTAGTGTAAGTTAGTTTAAGTGAGGTTAAATAGTGTGTAAGCTTAGTGACTGATGACCTCAGCAGTTTGGTCCCATAAGACATTACCAAAAATTTTCAATTTTACAATTCAAAACGGCAATATTATCCCGCACATGAGCAATACAGCCAAACATGGGGTCATGAATTCAGTGTGCAAGAGGAAGGTTACCAGGGACAGAGGTAAACTGTGGTAAAACTGTTACATATCCTATGACTACAGATCGTGGGATTTATTTCCTCATGTCACTGTTTCTTCATATACAGTGCATTTCCGACTGTCAACTATCATTTTATAGGGCTGTTACGAACATATCATGATTTTCGAACCGTAATCAGATTTGAACTTCGTAAACAGCAGACGTCATACACCTCTGGAAAACCTATCTAGTGTTTGTGTTACAAAGAATCGACGTTTTCTTTGGTGTGCAAGATAGTAGTTTTATTACTTTACAGTTTGGCATCACAGTTCATCTCAGAGAAACTTGCAGGGAGAATGTTTGTCATGCACTAGGAATATATTTCTTGCATTGGAGTTTTACATTCCTCACGACTAACAGGTCGGAAGCCTCAGCACTCTAGCATTGTAGCACATTTTAAGTACAAAACTGTGAAGCCTTAGGAATGTATGTGTTTATATTCCACAATCATTTCTCTTTTACCAGTACCTTCTTAGTACTGATCCCAGACACCGGAACAATATTATAGAATTGATAGCGCAATTGATATACGTAAAATGCTTCAAACTACGTCCATCTGCTGCCCCATCACACATAAAAACCACACGTGTCTTCTTCTTAACCGTCTGTTATGTCATCACAGTACTTTCATACAGGGTGTTTCAAAAATGACCGGTATATTTGAAACGGCAATAAAAACTAAACGAGCAGCGATATAAATACACCGTTTGTTGCAATATGCTTGGGACAACAGTACATTTTCAGGCGGACAAACTTTCGAAATTACAGTAGTTACAATTTTCAACAACAGATGGCGCTGCAAGTGATGTGAAAGATACAACGCAGTCTGTGGGTGCGCCATTCTGTACGTCGTATTTCTGCTGTAAGCGTGTGCTGTTCACAACGTGCAAGTGTGCTGTAGACAACATGGTTTATTCCTTAGAACAGAGGATTTTTCTGGTGTTGGAATTCCACCGCCTAGAACACAGTGTTGTTGCAACAAGACGAAGTTTTCAACGGAGGTTTAATGTAACCAAAGGACCGAAAAGCGATACAATAAAGGATCTGTTTGAAAAATTTCAACGGACTGGGAACATGACGGATGAACGTGCTGGGAAGGTAGGGCGACCGCGTATGGCAACCACAGAGGGCAACGCGCAGCTAGTGCAGCAGGTGATCCAACAGCGGCCTCGGGTTTCTGTTCGCTGTGTTGCAGCTGCGGTCCAAATGACGCCAACGTCCACGTATCGTCTCATGCGCCAGAGTTTACACCTCTATCCATACAAAATTCAAACGCGGCAACTCCTCAGCGCCGCTACCATTGCTGCACGAGAGACATTCGCTAACGATATAGTGCACAGGATTGATGACTGCGATATGCATGTGGGCAGCATTTGGTTTACTGACGAAGCTTATTTTTACCTGGACGGCTTCGTCAATAAACAGAACTGGCGCATATGGGGAACCGAAAAGCCCCATGTTGCAGTCCCATCGTCCCTGCATCCTCAAAAAGTACTGGTCTGGGCCGCCATTTCTTCCAAAGGAATCATTGGCCCATTTTTCAGATCCGAAACGATTACTGCATCACGCTATCTGGACATTCTTCGTGATTTTGTGGCGGTACAAACTGCCTTAGACGACACTACGAACACCTCGTGGTTTATGCAAAATGGTGCCCGGCCACATCGCACGGCCGACGTCTTTAATTTCCTGAATGAATATTTCGATGATCGTGTGATTGCTTTGGGCTATCCGAAACATACAGGAGGCGGCGTGGATTGGCCTCCCTATTCGCCAGACATGAACCCCTGTGACTTCTTTCTGTGGGGACACTTGAAAGACCAGGTGTACCGCCAGAATCCAGAAACAATTGAACAGGTGAAGCAGTACATCTCATCAGCATGTGAAGCCATTCCGCCAGACACGTTGTTAAAGGTTTCGGGTAATTTCATTCAGAGACTACGCCATATTATTGCTACGCATGGTGGATATGTGGAAAATATCGTACTATAGAGTTTCCCAGACCGCAGCGCCATCTGTTGTTGAAAATTGTAACTACTGTAATTTCGAAAGTTTGTCTGCCTGAAAATGTACTGTTATCCCAAGCATATTGCAACAAACGGTGTATTTCTATCGCTGCTCGTTTAGTTTTTATTGCCGTTTCAAATATACCGGTCATTTTTGAAACACCCTGTATCTACTATACACTGTTAAGGGGTGCATCTGGAGAAGTCTTGTGCATTTGAATGGGTGCCGTGAATAAGATTGGTGTAGGACAGCAGTTATGGACTCATTTCGCTCTGTTCCTTCATGATACATGGAATGTAGCCTCCTGCTCCAGGTCAGCTGCATATTAAATCAGTGACAGTGTTGCGGGAAGGGTTGGTCAAAGACTATACAGGGAGATTTTTCAGTCCCTAACTTTATCTTAAGAATGTGAGAATGTTCTGTGACTCCCATCCATAAAGGGAAAAATGGATAATCGGAATCGTAAATTACACGTTATGGTCGAAGTGCTAGAAGTATGTTGATCGGTATAGGACATTGTCTGGTATAGTTTGGTATATATATGTTCCAGAATAAACAACGAATGGATGTACTGCACATTCGCAAAATAGTATACGGTGCTCGCAAAGTAGTGGAGGGGTGGTTTAGCGATGATACAGAAATTGGGAAGAATGCTGCCATGTCATTGGTCGGTATTTACATTACAGAAAAACAGGTCAAATTGCTAAAATTGATTGCACTATCGACTGTGGTGCTTAGTACAGTACGTCTATGGTGTCTTTTCCGTCACTTTCATCGACTGAACTGCTGTTGGTTAAATGCATGACTGACATCATTTGTTTGAGGGGGACAGAGAGTCTTAGTGGAGGGGCAACACCTTCCGGGGGTGGCCTGCACCAAAACAGTGATCACGTACACGACTGCAATATGAAGAATATCAATCGAAATGGGACACATAGACATTTGCTACCACGTCACTATAAATGTAGACATCATAAATCACCCTTGGACAGCTGTCTGAAAACGCCCCACAACGCCGCAAAACACTTCCAGTTTCCATATGTCATGATGTCTTCTGCATTGTTTTGTCAATAAGAAACACTGCCCCTGTCTTTTATCTCAATCATCATGTGTATTGTGGAGGCAACAGCAGATAAACAACAATGCAGGGATCATCTCTTTCAACTGATAGTCTGTGGGACATGGTCCTCCTACGGTGCAGGTGACAAAACTTGACACTGGTCTGTAGAAGCGACTTCGATCACTGTCCACCTGCGCCAATGAACCAATACCTGTATATTTAATAGGATCGCCACATATGCTCTATGACAGCACACAGGTGGTATTTGTTTTCGATATATCGGAAGAGAGGGATGTGATGATATCTTATCGAGTTTTTATAATTCACAAGTTATCTCTGTTCGATGGTATAAAATAGCGATGATAGAGAGAATATTTAGGTGACAGACTTGAATGCAGTCTGAGGGATGCAGACCTCCTTCGAACTGCAGTACCTGTCTGTGGTTTGGAGATGCATCGCAGTGCAGTAGGAAGCTTCTTGTCCTCCTTCCAGTTCCTGTACGATGCAGAGACCCTCAATCTCCCGATTGACAGCGATCTCTGGCATCTAGCCCTGACAACTTATAACTACGGATTGGATCACAGTTCAAGTGTGTGTCGCGTTTAGTGCTTCTCATACATAGCAGTGGACTCTGTCTTGCATAGTTATTAGTTGTTGCTCATCAGTGGTAGACCCTCAAAAATGGTTCACATGGCTCTGAGCACTATGGGACTTCACATCTGAGGTCATCAGTCCCCTAGAACTTAGAACTACTTAAACCTAAATAACCTAACGACATCACACACATCCATGCCCAAGGCACGATTCGAACCTGTGACTGTAGCAGTCGCATCTGAGGTCATCAGTCCCCTAGAACTTAGAACTACTTTAACCTAACTAACCTAAGGACATCACACACATCCATGCCCAGGGCACGATTCGAACCTGCGACTGTAGCAGTCGCGCGGTTCCAGACTGTAGCGCCTAGAACCGCTCGGCCACTTCGGCCGGCTAGACCCTTTCCTCCATCCTTCTTTGTGCTGGTGTAACAGAGAGCAGCAGTCAACTTAAGAATTCTATAGTGCTTTAAAAAAGAAAATACACTTAGCATTGAATTTCATATATCATTGCTTCCAGTCATGACGTCAGATAATAATGGGTTTGTGTTATTTAAAGAAATTTATCGACAGAGACATAACACTACTGTCATTTCGAGTAGTTTAAAACTGTGTCAAGCAAATTGTTGAAACGCTGTGGTAACGATTTAATTAACATTTTCTGTGTCACATCTTCTGAAGTAACATTTATGACATCTTCAAGATGTGATATTCCGCACCAGATTTAATAAATCCTGAAATAGTTCGTGAAATCCATCACAGGGAAGTGCGCCAATAAGGCTGGGGAAGTTTAGAGCTGATGGCGGAATGAAATGTCCCATGCCAGTTCCTATGCCACCTGCATGCTTTCTCTCTTTGTATGCAACGATCTTTTCCTAAAAGAGTATTTCGAGGCAGCCAGCTACTAGCTTTGTGACATCGTCGATTTGTGTGTGTGTGTGTGCAGTAGTTACCGTATCTGCCTTATATTCCGTAGTACACGATCATGTGACTGGAAATTATTTATTAACTTTAGCAGTATTTCAGGATCGATCCCTAATCAGGTATTTGCTTTGGAAGGAGTGCGTCCCTCGCGTGCGCTGGGATCTGACAGGTTGGTTCACGCATACTAACCTCAGCCGACAGTGGAGCGGCGAACCCACTGGCGTTTCCAAAATCCCTCCAGTGCATCCTGACTCTGGGCAACCGGCGCGCGTAGCCAGACGCAAGAAAGTTTTTCAGATATGTTTAAGCGGTGTGTGACAGTGTAAGCACATGTTTCCTTACTTGATTGGAATGAAAAAGCATCGCAACTGTTTATTCAAAATGTTCAAATGTGTGTGAAATCTTATGGGACTTAACTGCTAAGGCCATCAGTCCGTAAGCGTACACACTACTTAACCTAAATTATCCTAAGAAGAAACACACACACCCAGGCCCGAGGGAGGACTCGAACCTCCGCTGGGACCAGCCGCACAGTCTATGATTGCAGCGCCGTAGATCATTGTTTATTCCATACCTCACGTTGTACCCTGTAAATTGTATAACTAAACAATGTTCCACACAATCTCTAAATTGTTTAAACAATATTCCATATACTGATTTCGATTTCCCGCCAAATACTTTGCATAAATAAATAAACTATATTGCATACACAGCCTTGTATCCCACAAAATGTTTAAATAAACGCCATTACATACATGGTCTAATTTTTTTAAACAGTATTCCATGTACTAAAATCGATTTCCCACCAAATTCTTTAGATAAATAAAGAAACTATTTTCATACATAGTCTTGTAGCCCATAAAATGTTGAGATAAACAATATTCCACACATTGTTTAAACAACATTCCATACACTGCAATCGATTTCCCTCCAAACGGCCAATCAACTTAATCTTTTCCCGGCCATTTTTCTGATGGGGGAGGGGAGGGAGACGGCTGGGAAGTTTCTAAGAGGGTGTTAATTAATTAGTTGATTTAATTAATTACTCAATCAAATTGATGTCACAAGTGTGTTGTATTGCCAATGGGAATTCTCACAGGGATGAGGAGGAGAAGTGGGAAGGGGAGAGGTGGGCATTTCTTGGGAAACAACTGAACTGAACAACAGGTTAAGGATCTGTCAATCAAAAGAGAACAATAGGTTTGCCCCTGAATGTATGCTTGTCCCTGAATGTAGGCACCCCACAGCAATGAACTGTGCTGTTGCCACTGTTGACCCACTCCTACCTTTGATTTTCCCCCAAATGAACAATCAACACAGTCTTTCTCCCGCCAATTTCCAGGTGAGAGAAGGGAGAGGGAAGTCTAGGGGTTTCCCAGACAGGGGTGTTAATTAATTAATCGACTTAATTAATCAGTCAATCAAATTGATACCAAAAGTATGCTTGTATCGGCGAGGGGAGCTCCCAAGGTGATGGTGGAGGAGGAGGACGAGGGGCAGGGGGAGGAGGATGGGAGGTGGGAGGGGTGGGGATTTCTTAGCAAAACAGCAGGTTAAGGACATGTCAATCAAAAGAAACGATTATCGTCAGATGGTTATTATCCACTTAGCAGAACAATAGGTAGAGAACCTGTCAATCAAAATAGAACAACAGTTTTGTCCCTGAACGAAGTGTTGAGTGCTATCCGCAAGGAAGTCCTGAATCAAGTCGCAAATCTTGTACGATATTTGGCAAGCACGTATTTTTTTTTTTTACTAAACGGAATTGTGAGTCGGTGTCAAATGCCTTCCTGAAGTCAGGGAACACGGCGTCAACCTCTGCACCGTCTTCTACAGCTTTGTGGGTCTCGTGGAGGAACAGAGCGAGCTGAGCTTCGCAGTATCTCTCTTTGCAGAAGGCATATTGGTTTTTATAGAGGAGATTTTCTTTCTCCAAAAACGTCATAATTCTTCAGCATAAAACGTATTCCATAATTTTACAATAGACTGACGTTTACGATATGGCCCTATAATTATGTGCATGTGTGCTACGAAACTTCTTGGAACCGGGTATGACTTGTGCTGTTTTCAGTCACTATGCACCCTTCGTTGCTTCAGCGAACTACGATAAACTGTTACCAGAGGAGGAGCAGCTCGTAGTCCAGATGTGTGCTTCCTAACCCATTATTTTTATTCTTATTAGTGAGAAATAAATTAATGTTTTTGGTTTCCAGGCTGGTGGCCTTTTGCGACGGATTTTGTGTCATTTACGCTCTTTATTTAGTAAGTAAATCCTCACTGACTGTATGAGACTGAGTGAATTCCTTTCCACACCTTCCAGCCACAGAAGAAACCGAGGTAGTCATCGAGAATCGAATACAGAACCAGTATGTCATTAGCAAGTAAGGTTATCACACGATTACAAATGCTGTCATTATCATCAATATTATTCCACACAGAATGGGCGCTGTTTTGAAATCTGCTGGCAGATTAAAAATGTGTGCCGGACTGGGACACGAACCGGGAATGTTGGATATCGCGGGAAATGTTCTAGATTTGCGTCCCAGTCCAGTACACAGTTACGATCTACCAGCAGTTTTCGGCACTCCTGTTCTTTCTCACCCTATTTTTAACGATTACCCCTAATCGCCACTGTGACTAATTTCACTGTCGTTATTACTGATGCAGTTCTCTTAATTAATATGTGTGCTATTTTTACCTATTTTAGCTTAATTATCTCTTTATGGCTTGTGTAAAGTAAAATATGTTATGATATTTTATGTTAAAATCCTAGTTGGGTGTGAGAGAGGGTCTCATGATCTTAAACATACTATGTGAAGTAAGTGCATAAATAAAGAAATGGCTATCCATTTCCGCTGTACGAGAGTACCAAATGTTAGTTTCCGATTAAAAACTATACTGACGCCTTAGGCTGGGAACCCACATGTTAATCGTTTCTTTCCATTACATTATTGCCACACACTCAAAATAAACGCATCAACTAAATTTAACTGTTCTTTGTACGTCATGATTACAAAAAATAACCGAGATGGTGACTTATGTTCTGCGCGACCCATCTGCTCACGGCAAGTAATTAACTTTTTCAAGGTTTGTAGCTTTATAACAAGGGACAATAAATATAAGCAGCTCGTTAGTTCTGTATATTTGATGTGATTACTACCGAGGAGTCAGTACGAATTAGGTTTCAAATCAGTGAAGAAATTCAGTTACATGGGAGCGTAATCACCATATAAGATGAAAACAGGAGATCTCAGATTTTTCACAATATGAGAAATGAAATTTTATGATCTGAGGCCCTTTCGATTCGAGCACATATAAACATCTAAAATCAGCTTCCGGCCAATTGCGCTTTACTGCTCCGAAACAAGGCCAGCTAAGGAGTCGGATAGAAAGAAACTTGAGGTACTCGAAAGAAGTATTACAGGAGTCCTTGCACCTGATAAAGATAGAATGGATATAAAAGATAAACCAAGAACCATGAGGTGCGCGGTTAAAGCATTAGAAACACAGTGAGAAACAAGATAACTGAGGTTGATCGTCTTCAGGCAAGCGCGTCCGAAAACACAGTGCGTGAAGCTTTTAATGAGAGAAAGTCATAGAAAACGACTCCTATTGATAGAAGAAGACAGTACGGGCGGAATGACCTGGAAAATGAGCCGATCGACCTGTATATTCCAGGAGACTGCGACAAGCATTCACGAGATAGACGGAGGTGGATTCAACGACTTAAGGCTGTGCTTCATCTTTCGCACCTGAAGCCATTGGATGGTGGTGATGATGATGATGATGATCATGGTGGTGGTGGTGTTGGTGATGGTGGTAGTGGTGAAGGAGGAGGACGAGCTGCACAGTGAATATGCGTTAGATTTGGGGAAACTTTGAGTGGCTTGCGCAAAGGTACATTAGATTTCTTTCGGTAGTCTTCGTCAGCTAATTACACTACTGGACATTAAAATTGCTACACCAAGAAGAAATGCAGATGATAAACGGTTATTCATTGGACAAATATATTATACTAGAACTGACACGTGATTACATATTCTCTCAATTTGGGTGCATAGATCCTGAGAAATCAGTACCCAGAACAACCACCTCTGGCCGTAATAACGGCCTTGATACTCCTGGGCATTGAGTCAAACAGAGCTTGGATGGCGTGTTCAGGTACAGTTGCCCGTGCAGCTTCAACAAGATACCACAGTTCATCAAGAGTAGTGAATGGCGTTTTATGACGAGACAGTTGCTCGGCCACCATTGACCAGACGTTTACAGTTGGTGAGAGATCTGGAGAATGTGCTGGCCAGGGCAGCAGTCGAACACTTTCTGTATCGAGAAAGGCCCGTGCAGGACCTGAAACATGCGGTAGTGCATTATCCTGCTGAAATGTAGGGTTTCGCAGGGATCGAATGAAGGGTAGATTCAAATGGCTCTGAGCACTGTGGGACTTAACTTCTGAGGTCATCGGTCCCCTAGAACTTAGAACTACTTAAACCTAACTAACCTAAGGACAGCACACACATCCACGGGTGATACGCCAGTATGTCGTCAAACACGGATGCGTCCATCATGATGCTGTAAACAGAATCTGGATTCATCCGAAAAAATGACGTTTTGCCATTCCTGCACCCAGGAACGTCGTTGAGTACACCATCGCAGGCGCTCCTGTCTGTGATGCAGCGTCAAGGGTAACCGCAGCCATGGTCTCCGAGCTGATAGTCCGTCCTCCTGCAAACGTCGTCGAACTGTTCGTGCTGATGGTTGTTGTCTTGCAAACGTCCCCATCTGTTGACTCAGGGATCGAGACGTGGCTGCACGATCCGTTACAGTCATGCGGATAAGATGCCTGTCATCTCGACTGGTAGTAATACGAGACCGTTGGGATCCAGCACGGCGTTCCGTATTACCCTCCTGAACCCACCGATTCCATATTCTGCTAACAGTCATTGGATCTCGACCAACGCGAGCAGCAATGTCGCGATACGATAAACCGCAATCACGATAGGCTACAATCCGACCTTTATCAAACGCGGAAACGTGATGGTACGCATTTCTCCTCCTTACACGAGGCATCACAACAACTTTTCACCAGGCAACGCCGGTCAACTGCTATTTGTGTACGAGAAATCGATTGGAAACTTTCCTCATATCAGCACGTTGTAGGTGTCGCCACCGGCCGGCGCCAACCTTGTGTGAATGCTCTGAAAAGCTAATCATTTGCGTATCACAGCATCCGCTTCCTGTCGGTTAAATTTCGCATCTGTAGCACGTCATCTTCGTGGTGTAGCAATTTTAATGGCCAGTAGAGTATTTGGAGATGGTGCATTTCCCTTGGACTTAGGGCGACCTGGGAATTAATAATGATCGTTACCAACCTTAACGAATAACACAGTATTAGCATTAGTTTACTTAAAAGTACATTGACGGGAAAAATCACAACAAGTACATTGACGGGAAAAATCACAACACCAACAAATAATATAGAGTAATGAAATTTCGGGACTACATTTATATGGGTAAAGTTTTTAAATGATTAACATTGCAAGCTCACAGGTTAATGTAAGCGCGAGATAAGCAATCGCAAATGTAAACTGCTGTTACATTAATAACCAGTGTAGCCGGCCGAATCATGAATTCCAACATGCAAACGTGCATGCATTGTATGAAGATAGTAACTGTTCTCGAAAGAGCACGTACCATTGATGACCGTCAGCTTCTCTAGAATAAATGATGATTAATTGAAACCCTCAGCTGCCGGCAGGTGTTGTTGGTATACGTCGATGGGGACAGCTGAAATTGTGTACCCCGACCGGGACTCGAACCCGGGATCTCCTGCTTAAGCTGGGTTCGAGTCCCGGTCGGGGCACACATTTTCAGCTGTCCCCATCGACGTATGTCAACTACACCTGTCGGTAGCTGAAGGTTTCAATTAATTATCATTTAGTGTATACACTGTGTTGTACAGGTGCCGGATGTTAGTTTTTGGGATGGAATTCCATGATTGTTGCACTTGGTTTGTCAATACATGGACGTTTAATGCAGCTTCTAGAAGACGCTGGAGATGCCGTCTGAAGATGCCCCAAATGTGCTCGATTGGAGACAGATATGGCCATCCCGCAGGCCAATGCAACGTGACGACAATCTGTAGAGCATGTTGGTTACAACAGCGGTATTTGCGCGAACGTTATCCTGTTAGAAAACACCACCTGGAATGCTGATCGTGAATGGCATTATAACAGGTTGAATCACCAGACTGACGTACAATTTTGCAGTCAGGGTGCGTGGGGTAACCACAACGATGCTCCTGCTGGTATACGAAATCGCACCGCAGACCATAACTCCAGGTGCAGATCCAGTGTGTCTAGCACGCGGACAGGCTGGTTGCACGCCCTCAATAGGCCTCCGTCTAACCGACACACAGCTATCACTGGCACCGAGGCAGTACCAGCTTTCATCAGGGAACAAAACAGATCTCCACCTGCCCTCCAGTGATCTGTCGTTTGACACCACTGAAGTCGCAAATGGTGATCGTTTGGGGTGAGTGCAATGCTCGCTACAGGGCGTTTGGCTCGGAGCTGTCTTTGAAGAAGCCGATTTGCAACAGCTTGTTGTGTCACCGTAGAATTGCTCAAATTGCTGCTGCAGATACAGTGCGATGCACCAGAGCCACACCCCAAAGACGATGATCTTCCCTGTCGGTAATGGCACGTGGCCAACCGGAGCCCGTCTTCTTGCGATAGTACATTCTGGTGACCACCGCTGCCAGTAATCATGTACAGTGGTTACATTCTTGCCAAGTGTCTCTGCAATATCGCAGAAGGAACATACATCTTCTAGTAGCCCCTACTAAGCAGCCTCGTTCAATATCTGTGAGGTGTCAACAATGCCGTCTTTGTCGCCTTAAAGGCACTCTTGACTAACACCAAATCAGCACGTCTAATCAGAAACGTAACTAACGCTCACGATTAATACGGCGTATATTAACGTAAACCAGATTTACATTCGCAAAGTGGCACTACTAACGGCACTCTTATGCGAGCGGCTTGAAAGTGGATAGAGATCATGTTTGAGGTGTAGAAATACGCCTACCAACTTTCGTTATGTCGCACAACTCCTTCTTGGTGTTGCCATTTTTCCCCGTCAGAGTATATTGCGCTCGTTTAGAACTACAGTCACTAAGTAAGACAGTTTCATACTGAGGTTCTTTGTTTACATCGTTTTTCTCAGTGCAAAAATATATTATAAGCTACCGCTTCTGTTTTGCTCTTTTCTGCTGATGGTTAAGCCTGAGAGCCGAACATGTAAGTGAAAAATTTTGCACAACGGATTTTATAACGCTAATTTGTCGCCCTGACACTTATACGCTCTCCAGAAGGGTAAGCTTATCCTTTGCTCTATATGTGACGTTAACTAGTCGTATGCAAATTTGATTAGTTTCTAACCATATCCTCAGTATACGCTAGAATGTTCAGATGTGCTGACCTACAAATACTGCCTCCACCAGGTGGTTGCAAACATGAAATACACAAATAAGGACATAATAAAATGACAAAGGAAAGTACTAGCTATGAAATGATACACTCAGTAGTGTTAAATTCTTTACTCTTCTGCAATTCACTCTATTCGAGATAACACAGTACGAGCAACATTTTAGTTCTGATTATTCACATTTGGTAATCGCTCTGTCTGGCACTGTCCTGTGATATATAATCGCGGTCGTTAATTCAAGCGCGGAATACTGACATCAGCTATGGCAATTGCAATTATATTTAGAACTACACTCGCGACTAGCAACGTGAAGCCTCAGCATAGAACGAAAAAGACACGTGATCAGCAATTTACTTTACTTCCCTCGCACGACCACTACAGTGATCTGACGCTTATCGCTGCAAAGGTTCTCGGCTCAGCGATTTAACATAAATTCTACTTCACCAAAAGCTTCCGTGGGCACCTCCACGGCTGCCGTGGAACACCAGACGATCCTCAGGCTCTCGCTACAAGTCCTCTGTCCCAGTAACGAGGTCGCACACCTCGCCAGGACCAGCCTCTCTCCTCGACGCTCCAGGAACAAGTCTTTCTCAGTCGCTACGCTTTTTCGTAGCTCCTGTTCTTTTTTCTTCCCCCTTTTAATGTGTGTGGCCAATCATGTTGCTGGAAGGCGCTCGTTTCCGAGCGCCGACCAATCTCATTTTTGCAACCGACCGAAGCTTCTAGAAGCTTCCAGACTGTTCCAGAAGCTTCCGCTCCGGCCGTTGGGAAAACCACCTACACGCCGCCACGCGTTTAGTGAGCGAGCCCCTGTGTCTTCTCCTTGTCTTCGGCCACGTGGCTCCCGCTAAGCCGCGGTCCACCCGCCTGGGGTTTCCAGAGTAGCTTACGGCCGCTGTTGTCTTCAGCTCTCAGGCCTGCCTGCCACGCTTGTGTCTTTCCCGTTCTCCTGCCAGCCTCCCGTCTCCGTCCGCTTCACTATCGCCCAACGTGCAGATATTCTGCTACAAATTAAGATCCCTAGCCGATGTCAGTATCGTTAATGGTTTCCTGTCTCGATGTTTATACTTCCGGAGTGGTAGTTGTAATGTCGCTCAAAATTATGCCACCTTACAATATCTGCGAGATATTTTCAGAAGACACGAAATCAATTGTGAATACATCGTATAACCTGATAACACTGTGCGAAGACAGTACTGAACAGACAAATCTTCTGCAGTTTTGAATTGTGCAGTTCGATGCAAAACGGTCTAGCTGCCTGAGAGTACGAGCGTTCTTTGTGTGTGTCCCACATCAGGCAGTCCTGCTGAAAAAATTTGGGCGTGCACCATACAGCGACACCGTTTTCTGCTTATGAGCCCCTGTCAAACAATTTATGTGATCTTTATTGTGTTTAATTTATACCATCAGTACTGAATACTATAATGGCTCAATAGCATCACCATATCAACATTAACGTGGAAATCAACGCTATACGTTCTACTTGCACCATGGGACATACGGAAGAGATACATGCGGAAGAAGGTAGCTATTGGCTGTCGCGCCACGTGTTACATTGCTCCTTGTTACTGCGTATCGTCCGCCACAGCATTCACCTTTTCGTCTGTACATCACTCTACAATGAATTCGAAGAAAAAATATAGAGTCGCAATGACATGCCGAAAGGAAAACATTTTTATGACACTTTTGAGCGTAGGATTAAATGTCTCCTGTAAGTATAGCTGGACTTTATATCGTGTCGTATGGCACCTTAGTATTACAGCTTTCTTTCATTTCCATAAAGGAGGTGGGTTCTGACAATCGGGTATAATAATTTTGTGACATCCACGCTGAATCGTAATGTTACGGTCTACGGGTGACAGCAGTACTCTTTGCTTCTCCTATAGCGCTACAGGTCTTTCGTGGCACTTCCTGTGACACGTTTACGGTTTCTTTCTTATTTCTGGAGATTGATCGGTAAGCTCGGTTATCTGTCGCACCGCGCGCGAGAAGAGATGCCATTTAATTGCCGAGCGCTAAATAGGTGCATATAATTAGGTGTTTGTTTAGTGGGACGCGGAGCTATCAGTCACGGCAATTAGGAGATGGCCGCCGCCGAACAATGCGACGGAGACGGCTGGGCGCGCTGCGGCGCGGGTCACGGGCGGCGATTACACGCGGCATTACCGGCCTTTCGGGGGAGAAATTAATTCCCCAGTCGGGTCCGGGCCGGGCTCAGCTGATCGCAGCGAGACTTGTGCTTACTAATAAAGAATAATAGTTAATTAGGCATGCAGGCCGGCCCCGAGCGGGAGGGACGGGGATAATACGGTCCCGCTGGAAGGCGGCGGCCCGCGGCCCGCGCCGGGCAATTACACACTTGTCGGCCGGCAGGGGTGGGCAACGCCCAGCGGGGCCGCGCCGCTGCGTCGCGAGTCGCGCGAGATTTCACACTCTGGGCCGAGAGCAGCGCACGGACCGCGCTGTCGGACGTCAACGTTGAGCGCGCCAAGTTCAACGTGCCGCTGAACGCTCAGAAACGATGCACTTGTGTGTACGGTACGGGATATGCGCGATCGCAGCGGCAATCGATGGCTGTATCTGGCTCGCACATCACGCTACGGAACGGACGGGCGTAAAATTGCTGCGGTAGCTCTATTAAAACGCACATTTGCTCCCTTGTCCACATGCTAGTTATGTTCTTTTCCCTGTAGTATACATACGACGGTAATCCCAAAACTAAGGTCTCCTATTTTTTTATAAGTACAGAACTCTGTTTGTGTGGCAGTTGGTCACACTGTAATGAAGAGTGCTTCACGCGGTGTGTAAACATGCGCACGCCGCGCTGAGTCGCTCAGTCTTGGCTTGGCAGCCATTGAGAATGGAGCTCCCGTTGTATGTTACCGCCAAGTGCGAATTGCGCGCAGTTATTCGGTTTTTGAATGCAAAGGGCACTGCGCCGATTTAAATCCATCGGCAATTGATGGATGTGTATGGTGAGTCGTGCATGGATGTCAAAAATGTTTGTAAGAGGTGTAGAGAGTTTGCAGCTGGTCGGACCGAAATTCACGACAAACAAAGGAGCGGGAGACCGTCAATTTCTGAGGAGACAGTGTTGAAGGTTGAGCAAATCATGTGTGAAGATCGATGGATCACCCTGGATGATCTCTGCACGTTGGTTCCTGAGGTTTCCCAAAGCACCGCTCACAGAATTTTAACGGAAACATTGAACTACCGGAAGGTGTCCGGAAGATGGGTGCCACGCATGCTGACTGAGGACCATATGCAGCAACGAGCTGATGCTTCCCGTGCATTTCCTCACCGCCTTGCAGCCAGAAGGACAACTTTCTGGACTCAATTATCACGGGTGACGAAACCTAGGCATACCACTTTACACTTGAGACCAAGCAACAATCACGCCAGTGGCGGCATCCTTTTTCGCCAAAGCCGCGGAAATTCAAACAAACACAATTTGTCGGTATAGTCATGAGAACCGGTTTGGGATCGGAAAGGGGTATTGTTGGTCAACTTTATGCCCACTGGGACCACAATTAACGCTGACAGGTACTGTGAGACTCTGAAAAAACTCAAACGGGCAATTCAGAAACGGAGAAGAGGAATGTAGAGCAAGAGCGTACACATTCACCATGACAACGCTCGCCCACACATCGCTCGGCAAACCGTTGCTCTCCTGCAACAGTTTCAGTGGAACACAAGCACCCACCCACCGTATAGTCCTGACTTGGCGCCCAGTGACTATCACCTGTTCCCTAAGTTAAAAGAACATTTAGCCGGAAAGCGATTCAGCTCTGACGACGAGGTGAAAGAAGACGTTCATAACTTTCTGAACAGCATGGCGGCGAGCTGGTATGACATGGGCATACAAAAACTACCACAGCGTCTACAAAAATGCATCGACAGAAATGGTGATTATGTTGAAAATTAGCTAAATGTTCAAGCTGTAAACTGATGTAAACCACTGTAGAAATAAACAGGTCTATGTACTTATAAAAAAATAGAAGACCTTAGTTTTGGAATTACCCTTGTAAAATAACTTCAAGATTCATGGACATCTAATAAGGCAAAAAGAAAAGTACCATGTCCACTTATTAAAGACATCAGCTTATAATGGTTCCATTACAGATAGAGCGATACAAATTCCTATTTTATCATTATTCCTATTCAGCACCAAAATCTTTACAAAATGTGAAATAAGAAATTTGAAACATGAAAGTACAAAATATCTTACTGCAAGTAACGCAAGCTGTCTTGTAGATTAAGCCAGTCGAACAAACTCACTCCTGAACGTCGGAAGTCGGCTGACTTCGTGGCGCTTTGCAATGTTCACCGTCGCTGCCAACGACAGCTACGTAACAGCATTGTGCTCCGTAACAATAAGCAACCGTTTCGAATATAGTGTTGACCCATGTGGGGTGTTGTGTGTAGTGATCGTTAATATCATTGACAAAAGAGTGCTAGCCATAAACTTTCCTGTCACTTCTGTGACGCATTAACCTATTACACGTCCATTATTTTATAAGCTGTTAGTTGGTTGCTCTGGGAAAAGAAGGTGTGGCTTGTCTCAGCAGCCAACGTGCTACGAGCCTTACGCAAGCTTTCGCTTCCAGCATCTTCCGCTCAGGGTCCAAGTAAAAGTGTGCGAACAGTACTGAAGAAAGGTGGTGTACATGTCACGTAGGTGGCGTTCGTCCATCTCATTGCTCAAAGTTTTAATGCACGTTGAGTATATCTGTTATGTTAGGTATTGCTCTGCACGTTTGGAAAGACTGACCAAGGTGGTTTCTCCACCGTAAGGCATCAGAAACTGGGCACGCTCAACGCTCAACGTTCGAAAGCAGGGACCGTGTGCCGACGGCTTTACACGGGGTGTTTTATTGCTGTCGCGGAGGAAGGACAGGAGGAGAGTGGTAGTAGTAACCTTGATGAACTGTTCCAAATACACCGATAGGACTGCAAATTGCTGCATTACAATCACCACTGCCGAAGACTTCCACGCTGGTAATCCATGCCACTGAGATATGCTGATTAAAATTTTATCTTTATGTGGGTTTATTTTCAGCAAAGGAAAAGTCATTTCTCATCGTCATGTTGCGAGTATTCTTCAGCTGGCGCCGCTTCTCGCTTCCCACATTGCTCTTCCACCGATCATGCCAGTATCCTTCTTGCTGTCCTCCGGCATCCGTCGCGTCCCAGACCTCTCGATTCTAAGTCCTCCTGGGCCGTCCACGCTTTTGTCTTTCCGCTGAGGACCACTGCCATCATTTTTAGATGTCCATACCAATCTAGACATTTCATCTCTTTGGTTTCTATTATTGATTTGTCGGCACCCATAGTCTCTCTTATGTTGGTATTTGGCACATGGTCCAGCTTTGAAATACCGCAACGTCTCCACAAAAAGTCCATGTCTAGTGGAAGCAAATTGTTTTCTTTGGCGCTTGTTTATTACCCAGTTCTCGCTGTGTACGAAGTGACATCTTCAACAACTGTACGATATAACACCTGCTTGATCAATTTTATCACTTTGTTATTCTAAGGGACCGAGTTCAGTTGTACGGCGCTCATGCTCTGCCCTACTTCGTTATTTATGTAATCTTAAGTTTTTCAGTTTGACAACATGATAGCCTCCAGCCGCTTAAAAGACTCTCGTCCTCCGATCTTACTGGTTCCAACTTCCAGATCCTTTGTGGTATTGTCTCCAACCTTCAGATTTTCGGTATCGTCAAGCTAATTATGAGACCCCCATATTTCATATTCCTCTTTTAACTTCTGAAGTATGTACTCAGCATCATCAGTGTTCGTGGATTTGCAGAAGGCTTGTGTTAAGATACCACAAAACAATCTCTGGACAAGTATGAAGAACAGTGCCGTGTCAGCTATTTACATCAAAGCAGTTAAACAGTTGTATATGGACTGTGTGAGTGCCGTTAAAGTGCGAAGGACGTTCAACATGTAATGCAACAGACTTTTGTTTTCTCGGCCAATTTCGGTTGAAAAATGCGGAATTTCTTGGGGAACATCGTTGAATATCCCCGCTTGAGCCTCCATACTTTCATGAAGTCCTATAGGTGGTAGCGCCATACGTAGCCTTCAGAATGGCGTTTGTAACAGAGATGAGTTCCAAGCAGAAAACTGTCATTGAATTTCTTTTGGCGGAAAACCAGAGCATCATTGACATTCATGGGCCCTTTCGGAATGTCTAAGGAGACCTGGCAGTGAGCAACAGCACTACGAGTCGTTGGGCGAGGCGCCTGTCATCGCTGCGAGGTCGCGAAAAACTGTCCGAAACTGTCCGACCTCCTGCGCGGCTCCTCCCGTCGGAGGTTCGAGTCCTCCCTCGGCCATGGGTGTGTGTGTTGTCCTTAGGTTAAGTTAGGTTAAGTAGTGCGTAAGCTTAGGAACCGATGACCTCAGCAGTTTGATTCCATAAGACCTTATCACAAACTTTCTTTTTACTTCCCGCGTGTCGGCCGGCCCCACACTGCTATGACTCCTTCAGTGTTGGAACGTGCGGATACTCTTATTCGATCGACAGATAACCATCAAACATCTCGCTGTACAACTGGACGTCTCTGTTGGTAGTAAAACACATTCGTCCGCCAGTTGGGATACTCAAAGGTGTGCGTCCCCTGGGTTCCTCGCTGCCTTACAGAAGACCATAAAGAGCAACGAAGGACCAACTGTGCGGAATTTCTTGCGCGGTACGAGGCTGATCATGACAATGTTTTGTCGAATATCGTCACAGGCGATGAAATATGGGTTCACCAGATCGAACTGGAAACAAAACGGCAAGGGGTTATTCTGTTTAATGTCTTCCCTCAGGGTGCAACGATTAACTCTGAAGCGTATTGTGCCAGCCCCAGGAAATGGAAGAAAAGACTCAGCGTGTTCGTAGCCACAAAAACTAAAATAAAATTCTCCCTCTCCATGACAAGGCCTCACACAAAACTGTGCATCCGAGAGGAGCCCTTAAAAGTTGATTGGACTGTTCTTCCTCATCCACCCTACAGCTCGGATCTCGCACCTTCCGACTTTCATCTGTTTAGCCAAATGAGGGATGCACTCCGCGGGAAGCAGTACGTGGATGATGAGGAGGTTACTGATGCAGCAAGACGTTCGCTCTGACGTCGACCAGCAGAGTGCTACCATATGGTCCTTTAGGCCCTTCCAGTAAGGTGGCGTGAGGCCGTTGCATTGACCGGAGATCAGGTTAAGAATAGGGTTTTGTAGCCAAAAGAGTGGCGAATAATATGGCGTATTCGAGTCCTGAATAAAACCAACCTGTTTTCAGAAAAATAATCTGTTGCATTACTCGTTGAACGCCCCTCGTAGAAAACTCAGTGTCGTCGGAATTTCCTGCTACAAAAGGGGTACGTCAGTATCCCTTTAAAACTTATGTGGTGGAAGCATTTAAAGTCTGAAAGAGCATATATGGAGACATGGCTGTCACTTTGGGGGGATAAATAATGATCTGCACACAACATGGCTATGGGTGTGTAATTTACTGGAACTTGACGGAGATCGCAACACAGCATGTCAAGATGACCTGTACGTTCAGCTTATTGCAATCTATTCGGACTTGGAGAAAGGTCGAGTCGTTGGTGTCAGGGACGTGGGAAGCATCAGACGAACAGATCGCACAGACAGCTGGCTGCAGTGCAGTGACTGAAGAACATTTGGTGAGAAGAGGGCTCATTGTGGCAACAAAAGTAGGCTCGTATCCCCCCAGAAGACCGGCCGCGGTGGCCGGTGCTTCAGTCGGGAACCGCGCGACTGCTACGGTCGCAGGTTCGAATCCTGCCTAGGGGCATGGATGTGTGTGATGTCCTTAGGTTAGCTATGTTTAAGTAGTTCTAACTTCTAGGGGACTGATGAACTCAGATGTTAAGTCCCATAGCGCTCAGAGCCATTTGAACCATTTGACCCCCCCAGAAGGTTCACACCACGAGAAGATCGTAAAGTTTTTCGACTGGCTCTGACGAATAGACGAATGACAACAGCTGAAATTCGGGCAGAAGTTAAAGGTTTAGTGCCACTACGGACCGTCGCGAACGGATTACTGGAAGCTGGGTTCAGATCTCGAGTCGATGTGGCTTACCCCGTACCATCGACAACAGAAACTTGCATAGTGTAGAGCCAGAGTTAACCTGGACACTCAGCCTGACTCTGTGGCGCTCAGCGACGAATCTCGCGTTTGTCTGAATCTCGCGTCTGTCTGTGGCGGTCAGATGGACGCCAGTTTCCGTAGACGACCTGGGAAACTTCACAGCAAGCTGCGATTCTTGAGACGCATACCTCTCCAACTCTTGAAATCATGATGCAGTGAACTGTTGCATATGACAACAGGCCTGATCTGGTAATTGTTGAAGAGACACTGAATGCTCACCAGAGTGTGGCAATTGTGACACCCGTCATGATAGGGATACAAAATGGCTTATTCCAGAGGGATTTCCCACACTATAGTTTACACCAAGAACGCTCTGAGAAATATGCGGATTCTCGACCAGCACGCCCAGTCCCATGATCTGTCAAGCATAGAGCATGATTGGGTGCGATGGGAAGATTCACTCTTTCACGCCTGCCTCTAGCCAACAATCTTTATCAGCTGACACAGCCTGAGCCGCAGGCTTGGCAAGAAATTCTTAAAGATGATATTCCGGCGCTGTTTACTTCCGCGCCACAATGAGTTTAGGTTTTTATGTTGGTGACGCCACGTAGCGCTCTGTATTAAAATCACTGACTGCGCTGTGTGCAGTCTGTGGCTGGTTGGACTCATTGTTGGATTATTCGCTAGTGTAGTGTTGGGCAGTTGGATGTGAACAGCGTGTAGCGTTGGGCTGTTGGAAGTGAGCCGCCAGCAGTGGTGGACGTGGGGAGAGAGATGCCAGAGTTTTGAGAGGTTACTATGAGCGGACGATCTGGACGTGTGTCCGTCAGAATAATTACTTTTGAACACTATTAAGGTAAATACATTGTTTGTTCTCTATCAAAATCTTTCATTTGCTAACTATGACTATCAGTAGTTACTGCCTCCAGTAGTTACAATCTTTTATTTAGCTGGCAGTATTGGCGCTCGCTGTATTGTAGTAGTTCGAGTAACGAAGATTTTTGTGAGGTAAGTGATTCATGAAAGGTATAAGTTATTCCAGAATGAGATTTTCACTCTGCAGCGGAGTGTGCGCTGATATGAAACTTCCTGGCAGATTAAAACTGTGTGCCCGACCGAGACTCGAACTCGGGACCTTTGCCTTTCGCGGGCAAGTGCTCTACCAACTGAGCTACCGAAGCACGACTCACGAGACGAGATACTGGCAGAAGTAAAGCTGTGAGACGGGGCGTGAGTCGTGCTTCGGTAGCTCAGTTGGTAGAGCACTTGCCCGCGAAAGGCAAAGGTCCCGAGTTCGAGTCTCGGTCGGGCACACAGTTTTAATCTGCCAGGAAGTTTCGTATAGGTTATTGTTAGTCAGGGCCATTCCTTTGTAGGTGTTATTGAAAGTCAGATTGCCTTGCGCTAAAAATATTGTGTTTCAGTTTAGTGATGTTCAGAATAAGTAAAGAGAAAACTGTCAGAGTACGTTCAGTTTTGCTCAGCTGTTTGAAAATCAAATAAAGTAAGAGTTTTTTCCAGCATTGTCATTCTTTACATGCAAAGGGGAAGTTTCAATAGAGTATAAATCGTTGTTCTGGACCGATGCTAACAACCTACACTGCTGGAAAAAGAATTAGTACATCTGGAAAGATGACGTCGATTTTGATCCCATGACAGCATACGGCGTCTGGGGGATAGTAGATGTTCTAAATATGGTTTCAACGTCGTCCGCCAACAGAAAGCATAATGGAATAGCTACCAGAGTGCCATCTGAGTGTACCCTTTCATGGGGAAAGCTTACAGCCAGAAGGCTCACTGTGGTGCAGACGTGTGAAGAGAGCAGGTAACCATGCCATGGATACGCATTCGTGCTTCCTACAGCAAGCTGAGCGAGTTTGAAAGGAGTCAGATTGTTGCCTTCCTAGTGGCGGGGTGGTCCTTTCGGAGGATTGCCAACAAGTTCGACGTGCTGCGTCAGTTGTTCAACGCTGCTGGTATCAGTGGTCATGTAAACATTCTCACGCTCGTAGACGAGGTTCTGGACGTCCACGCAGCACAGACGCGCCTGGATCGTCGTATTATAAGGGCAGCGGTGGCAGATCATACACCTACTACGGCACATATTAGAGCGCTTGTGAGCCCAGACGTGTCAACACGAACTGTTACGAACCGGTTATTAGTAGTGGGACTGCAGCAACACACACCTCTACTCCATCTTCCACTAATGCCACAGCACTGACTTGCTCGGCTCGACTAGTGCCGTCAGAGGATCACTTGAAAGATGGAATGGTGCGCCGTGGTCTTCAGCGATGAAAGCAGATTCTGCCTGCACGCTACTGATGATCATCTGTGCATACGACATACACCCAGTGAGCACTGTCTCGTAGAGTGCATTCGACCAAGACACACTGGCCCTACCTGAGGCCTTGGGGTTCGCCTTTTGTGTTTCTGAAGGGGACACTAACCAGAGCTCATTACGTGCATAATGTTGTTAGACCCATTCTTTTGCCGTTCTTGCAACAGGGAGTCGATATGTTGTTCCAACAGGATAACGCTCACCCACGCACCGCTCGTGAAATTCAACGTGCTCTGCAAGACGTGGAGCAACTTTCCTAGCCAGCACGATCTCCGGACTTGTCTCCAATCGAGCACGTATGGAACATAATGGGACGAGTCAACCAATAGCTCTTCTAGAACTACGTGAACAGGTTGAGCACGTGTGGCATAACTTACCCCAGGGTAATATTCGCCATCTGTACGATCGACTGGATGTCCGAGTCAGCCCCTGCATTGCCGCCCGTGGAGGCTACACCACGTATTAACACCGGTGTTGCAGCATTGGCCGATACCTGGTACCTCTGAACCGCTTATGCTATTGATCTGTACATGTAATCATTTCATGTACTTCGTATGCACTGTTGCAATAAATAATCTTGAGTGAACTGGAAACCTCTAAAAGAGTCAACAACTTTTTTGCTGCATTGAATAACACCAGATATTGGTTAAGCTTGCGGAAAATCCAAATCCCCACAATCGGCCCTGGTTAGAGTCGAGCTGCGGCGCCAGGAAAGAACCGGAACCCTGTGTCGTGCTGGTGTGTGACCTTGCTGGAGGAGGAGAAGGGAAACGCTTGAGGCGAGTGTTATCAGTCAAACAAAGTAGTCGTTAGGCGGTCCAGCGGGCACGTGTGGCTGCTATAAATCTGCAGCAGATCACACTGAAGGGCAATCTGGCGGCACGCGCTGAAACGCTGAAAAGAGAAGGAACGAGGGAGGGCGGACCAGCCTGAATACATATGAATAACATGAATATAATTGTGAGTTTATCGGTGGCAATTAGGATCGCTCTCCTTATTATCTCGCAGGGCTGGCATAATGCGGCGAACAAATTGCGGCCTGTCACTGCCCTTTGTAACAGGCCGAAACACGGCGACAATGATCGCCCAGCAGCCACGGAATTGTTAAGGGCGATTTTTATTGGTCCAGTTCTAAATCTATTAGAGCTAATCGTTCTTAATTATCAGTGGCAGCAACAGAATAAGAAGAACGGACATATTTCTTATTTAATAGAGAAGCAGCCGGCGTGATCTGAAGATGTATTATGCCTTTGTATCGCGTTCCCTAATAAACTCATAACATTGTAAGCTGGCGCTAGGGCCGATCTGTCATTTTTACTGATTTATGAACATACAAGAGTAACTTATTTCTTTCACCGTTGGAGTTTAGCACTTCACCTTCTAGTCTCGCTTCGGATTTCGCAATTCAGGAGGCTTTCAGGAGCTAACTCTTTACAACAATAATTTTTCCATTTCACTGGCTGCTGAGCTCCGTGGCTGTGGATAGTATTATTTTAATAAATACTGTAACCAGTCACTTTTTACGTATTGTTATTTACAGTCTGTTAAGAACGTGGTCAGCATTACGCAAACGCGGCAAAAGATATCGGCTTAGTTCTTTCACAGCACAATACAGGGGACCTTTTTTCTCCACGCAGTGCCCATAAAGCATTAGTTTACTTTGAATTCTTGACTGAAATACAGAAGAAGAGACATGATTGCAGCTTAGGCGTCGCGTTGTGAGGCTGTTCTTCTGTGTAGCCACCCTAAAGGTACCAATACATAGAGGTCTTTGGCCCGCATCTCGTGGTCGTGCGGTAGCGTTCTCGCTTCCCACGCCCGGGTTCCCGGGTTCGATTCCCGGCGGGGTCAGGGATTTTCTCTGCCTCGTGATGGCTGGGTGTTGTGTGCTGTCCTTAGGTTAGTTAGGTTTAAGTAGTTCTAAGTTCTAGGGGACTTATGACCACAGCAGTTGAGTCCCATAGCGCTCAGAGCCATTTGAACCATTTTAGAGGTCTTTGGTTTGCTTTACCCACAACATTATCTATGTCATCGTTCCGATTGAAGCTATTTGTGATTGTAATCCCTACGTATTTAGTTGAATTTATAACCTTTAGAGTTGTGTGATTTATCGTGTAACCGAAATTTAGTGATTTCTTTTAGTGTTCATGTGGATAACTTCACATTTTTCATTATTTATGGTGAACTGCCACTTTTTGCACAGAACAGATGTCTTGACTAAATCATTTTGTGGTTGGTATTGATCATCTGGTGACTTTACAAGACGGTTAATGACAGCATCATCTGCAAACAATCTAACAGGACTGCTAAGGTTGTCTCCAATGTCATTTCTGTAGATCAGGAACAGCAGAGGACCTATAACACTTCCTTGGGGAACGCCAGATATTACTTCTGCCTTTCGATAACATTGATTACTTCTTGAGAATAGACTAGTTGTTTTCACAAGAACGATGTTTCCTGAATCAATGCTGTTAGTCAATAAATCGTATTCTTCGAGATAGTTCATTATGTCCGAATACAGAATATTCTCCAAAACCCTGCTGCAAGTCGACATTAGTGATATGGGTCTGTAATTCAGCGGATTATTTCTGTTTCTTTTCTTGGGTATTTGCGTGACTTTTTCCAGTATTTAGATACAGATCTTTCGATTAGCGAGCGGTGTCCAGCGTCGGTTAAGCCGTCACTGAGACAGTATTTCGCGTTCCTGCTGCTAATAAGGAGAGTGCACCGTTTTTTTGTTACATATTTCTACGAGCTTCAATCAGGAGCAACTTATCTTCAGTTATCTGTGCAGTTACAAGTTTATTTTTGTAATTTCTTGCATGTTTGAGTACGTACTTGGCACGGCCTTTCGTTTTAATGACAGTGGACCGGAAAGTACCGCCGTTATTATAAACACTTGTATTGATCCTCCAATGGTACCGGCATTTTTTTGTTTTGGTTAGTATAGCTCAGTGCCGATTAGACCGTCAGTGAGATATTACTTCGCGCTAATAAGGCAAGTACATTGTTGGTTTGTTAGATATTTCTACGAGCTGCAAACAGAAACGGTTAATTTTCAGTTATCTGTGTAATTACTAGTTTATTTTCGTGATTTGTTGGGTGTTTGAGTGGTCTTTAGTCGTGTTTATTTATCAGGAACAGTTTTCGCGTTTGTTAACTGTCTAATGTATATCTTTCGCCGTCTTTAGTATGGATAGGGACTATGATTGCTGTGTACAGATGAGAGCACAGTTGATGACCCTTCGCTCACAGCTCCAGGCTGTGTTGGCTTCTGTCACACAGTTTGAAGCTGCTGCCAATGAGGATCACTCTTGGGGGTTGGATGTAGGGATCCGAGGGATGTCGAGTACATACCACGTGTTCCCCATTCGGTCCACTGCTGTGGCCGCCTCGCGTACTGCCTGCACTGAGATTGAGCCCTCACCCATGGTCGAGTGGGAGATTATTCCAAAGTCTGGTAGGCAGCGAAAGAATTCCGAGGGCCCGATCATAGAGACTTCCCGGTTCCTTTGGCGAACACGTTTTGGACGTTATCTGTGGCTGATGATGCAGATGCTGATGCTCCCCCTGTTCTAGAGGAAGCCTCTCAGCCCGCAGGACGTGGACATTTGCAGAGGGTGGGTTTGCTAGTAGTTGGGAGTCCCAACGTTAGGTGCGTAATGGGGCCCCTTAGGGACATGACTGAAAAGGAGGGAAATGAGTCCAGTGTGCATTCCGTGTGCGTAAAGGGTGGAGTCATTCCGTTTGTGGAAAGGGTGCTACTGGATGCCATGAAGAACACAGGGTGCAGCCAGCTGTGGGTGGTGGCTCATGTCGATACCAACGATGTGTTGTCGCTTTGGATCAGAAGAGGTTCTGTTTGGTTTCGGCCGGCTAGCTAAAGTGGTAAGGAATGCCAGTTTTCCTTGAGAGATAAAAGCAGCGCTCACCATCTGCAGCATCGTCGACAGGACCGACTGTGGTCATTTCGCTCAGAGCCGAGTGGAGGCTCTGAATCAGAGGCTCAGGCGGTTCTGCGACCGTGTAGGCTGCAGATTCCTCGACTTTTGCCTTTGGTTGGTGGATTTCCGGGTTCCGCTTAATAGATCAGGAGTCCACTACACACAGGAAGCGGCTATAGGGGTAGCGGGGGCTGTGTGGAAGGGACTGGGCGGTTTTTTAAGTCAGAGGTTCTCGGGAAACTACAGAAAGGGTGTCAGTCTTAAAGGGCGCAGGAAAAACATAGGAAGGCAGAGATAGCAAAAATTGGTATGGTAGTTGTAAATTGTCGTAGCTTTGTTGGAAAAGAACCAGAGCTCCAAGCTGTAATAGAAAGCCCTGAAACTCAACTCGTTATAGTTACAGAAAGCTGGCTAAAGCCAGAAATAAGTTCAGTCGAAAGATTTTCAAAGAACCTAGTCGTGTTCAGTAAGGACAGATTAAATACAGTCGGTGGTGGAGTGTTTATTGCTGTCAGAAGTAGTTTACCTTGTAGTGAAATTGATCTAGATAGTTCCTGTGAATTAACATGCGTAAAGGCTATACTTGACAACCGGAATAAATTAATAATTGGTTCATTTTACCAACCCCCTGATTCAGATCATGCAGTTGCTGAACAGTTCGACGAAAATTTGAGTCTCATTTCAAATAGGTACCTCCCTCATACAATTTTGGTTGTTGGTGACTTAAATTTGCCCTCGATATATTGAGAAAAATACTATTATAAAGCCGGCGGTAGGCATAAAACTCGTCCAGAATTGTACTGAATGCTTTCTCACAAAATTATTTCGAACAATTACTTCAGGGGCCCACTCGAAGTGTAAATGGTTGTGAAAACATACTTGACCTATTAGCAACAAATAATCCTCAACAAATAGAGCATCATGACGGATACACGGATTAGCGACCACAAGGCAGTTGTAGCGAGACTGAATACCGTAACATCCAAACCCGCCAAAAATAAACGCAAGGTACACTTATTTAAAAAAAGCAGATAAAAATTCGCTAGACGCCTTTCTAAAAGACAGTCTTCACTCCTTCCGATCTGACTATGTAAGCGTAGACCAGACGTGATTTGAATTCAAAGAAATTGTTATATATATATATCACATACGTTAATAAGCAATGGTACCGATCCCCCTGATGTACTAAACTGCTCAAAACATTGTTGCAGAAGCAACGAAAAAAGCTTGCCAAATGTAGAAAAACGCAAAATCCACAAGATTGGCGAAATTTTACAGGAACTCGAGATTTAGAGCGAACTTCAATGCGAGATCCTTTTAATAGTTTCCACTCTGTCTCGGAAAACGGCAGAAAACCCAGAGAGATTCTGGTCATATGTAAAGTACACCAGCAGCAAGACGCAATCAATATGTTAACTGTACGATAACAATGGTTATGTCACTGATGACAGTGCCACTAAAGCAGTGTTACTAAACACGGTTTTCCGAAACTCGTTCACCAAAGAATACTTGTATAGAGCTTATCTGCCTGCGATACGTTTACGATTATGACTTCGCAGTTTTACGCTGCGCCACTTCAGTTTTTATCGTTTTACGGCAGCTATTGTTGTTCCGAGGTTATGTTCTCACTGACGGCGGTCGTGGAGAGTGCTCAGTAAGTTCTGCCAACAGTTCGTGACCGCCAGGTGATTACTCATGACATGTAGTGACTGCGCGAATTCTTGGTCGGCAAAGTCAGAGGCGTAGCTCGCTATGTTTATTATTTTACTTCACCTCATTTCTGTTTGTGATGTTATGGCTACTGTTTCTCCTGGCCATTCACGTCTCGATGGCGAACGAAGAATTATTCAGGACTTTTCCTGAGTGTTCCGTGTGTTTCCAAGACGGGCCAACTCCTGTCCTGCAAATATAGTTCGAGATGCAGCCACTAAGCTGAGTGCGGGTCCACACGCCACCTGCTCGTTGTTCGACGTTTGGCTCCTCCTGGATCCACGCTGCCTTAGCATTCGGCACACTGTATGCCGTCGGCGCTCCGCCCACAACACGTACAATTTTTTTCTTTTCGTACATTATGTCTCTGAAATGTGCTGGTAAAATTGGAATCTCGGTAAGTATTCTCAATGATGAATGTGGTAAACCGCTTCAGATCACATTCGTAAACAAATGATCGTAGGTTTTCAGTCAGTGGCCTTGGAACACATACGCTTTACGAATGAAGAATTACGAACCGATCTCTTACATCACACTAGATTTCAAACGCCTAAAGTGATTTAATTCTGTACGAAACAATATGTCCTCCAAGGAATCTGTTGTATTATCCGGAAAGTAGCACTAACTCACTAACAACATTAGAAGACCCAACTACCGTTGCATTCACGAACAGAACGTGCAAAAATTACAGGATCAGCTGAAACCTAATGAAACATAATACGTCAAGTATATCAAAGAAACCTTTTGTGATCATCATCAGCACTGCATCGTCGTTTCTGTCATGTAAACTGACCTAACAATCACATGAATCCTGTACAGTACTTCACAGTAATGTATGTGCATTCCTCATTTCTCTCATGAAAATGCAAAAATCGACAATTTAGGTAGCCCATTTTTTACTAATAAAATGCTAGCAGTATTAAGAACACAATTACTGGTTGAATATGATCATTGCCGGCCGTAGTGGCCGTGCGGTTCTAGGCGCTACAGTCTGGAACCGAGCGACCGCTACGGTCGCAGATTCGAATCCTGCCTCGGGCATGGATGGGTGTGATGTCCTTAGGTTAGTTAGGTTTAATTAGTTCTAAGTTCTAGGCGACTGATGACCTCAGAAGTTAAGTCGCATAGTGCTCAGAGCCATTTGAACCAAGCCAATATGATCATTCCTTTCCTGAAACTCTGCGTTAATTGTATATTTATGAATTTTTGGCAGGTTAAAAATACCCAGTCCCGTTGTACAGTCTTTACTGCATGCAACCGCTATTTATCAGACAGTTATTTATAAAAAGTACAGTACTCAGCGCAACGTTCCAAATTCCTCAATCAATTATATGCTATCACAAGAATTATCTCACTTCGTTTCACGGCTCTCAGTGAACCGAATACTCGTAAAAGAGACCTAGTACCTTTCTAAATCGAGTCCTAATATGATATAACGTGGAATATTAACTTAAACAGGGATATTCTGTGAAACATGAAGACACAATAAACGTGACACAGACGTCCGCCTCCTGCAGCAGCTTCGTTAAGGAGACTGTGAGAATTCGTCTTACCCACAAGTCTGGTGAATAAGGATATAGGATACAATACAAGCAAAGCTAACTGAAGTTTGTAAAACAGTTTACCTTTTCCTCTAACCGTCTGGCAAGCTTTCTTCAAAACGATGAGCCTCGGATGTGCAACATGGAAAGCGTGGCTGTCCGCCTTCCACGAACACCTACTATGTATGGAGCACTTGCGAAGCGCAGGAGCATCTCGAAAGATCTACCGGAAATAAAGCATTTTTTGTTGTAGTTTTTAATTTATGTGGCATAATGCCGTTCTTGTCGACACAGTTGTCAGTTCCCTAAGGAAGAGAAATCGTATCCACCACGAGCCTGTCAGATGTGTGGACTGTTTGTGTGGTTTGTTTCTGAGACTATGTAACGCCACTCAGCGGATTACATTCGAGTCTGGTCCTCCCCTCGGTCTCGCTAAACACCATCGTGATAAGCCACACCAACAGACAGGAACCTAAATTATGACAGGTAAAGGCAACAGCTGCACAGTTCGTCAAAACAATCGATGCCGTCTCAGGCTGACATCGCCCGTTTTGATACTTACGATCAGGAAATGTAAAGAACTTCCATCGTAGCACCTAGCAGAATTATATAAGATCTCACATTGCCATTCCCTCTGAAAGGAGTTTGTTTAATTTCTTTCTTCATCTAACTCTTTTCATCGTAAGTATTTAAGTTTAATAAAGTTTATCTTTCTCTATCTATCTCTCTTTGCTGTATCGTGTAAAATCACTAACAGCTATAGTCGTGCTAAACTCTTTGACGACCGGAAGCCACTTTGTGGAAAGGGGTCTATGAGGCGGCTTCTGCAATTGAGCGGGTCTCACAAAGGCCATTCTACATTATTTCCTGGATCCGGCTGCAGCTGGCGGTTAAACAAGTTGGTGGAACAAAATTGTAACACCTCCTTGTATAAATTCATAGGATACTTTGTGGCATAAACTATTTACCGTTCGCTTCATCTTTTTTTAAATATGCTTGTGGTCCACACAACACATTTCTGCTGGTTGCTGCTGGAATGCTCTTTAATCGTCATGTTTTACTGTCCCTGTTAATACATATCGATAAAACAAATATAGGACTAGACTATTTTGGGAGCGCTCTTTCAAATGGGTACATTAAATTCCGATTTTAAAATAATATTTTTTGTGATGGGAAACAATCCGGCGCTTTCTCCCGTCACTGTGGGTCGCATGAAAGACGTGACGAGCATAAATGTTTGGGCTGACTCCAGGTGCACAATACAAAAACGAGATTGCAAGTATCTACCGAAACACCAGGGAAAATACGCCTGTGACTCTTAGGAGAGACACACGGTATATATGTTTACAGGCTTCAGGTTCCTTGGGCAGCAAAATTCTAACCAATGTAGATGATGTTCAGATGTGTGTGAAATCTTATGGGACTCAACTGCTAAGGTCATCAGTCCCTAAGCTTACACACTACTTGACCTAAATTAGCCTAAGGACAAACACACACACCCATGCCCGAGGGAGGACTCGAACCTCCGCCGGGACCAGCCGCACAGTCCATGACTGCAGCCCCTGAGACCGCTCGGCTAATCCCGCGCGGCTTATAACCAATGTACTTCGTTTCTTTGAGGAGGTGATGAAGCCAAGGCTAAGTCATTCTGATACTGTATAACTATTTCAGGATTTGCACAAGCGCTTCTGGAAGCTTTTCCTTTTTTTAAAAATAAATTTCTGTTAATTTATGCGTAATTCTTCGATCCTATTTGACCCCGCCCATTTGACTCCGTAGTTCCATTACGTTTTACGTATGTTAATAAGCTGTAAGAAATAATGAATGTGTCAGTAAATTTAAGGCCGATCTTTACCAGCCACCATAATCCCAACAACATTTACTTCTTCTTCATCAGACCCCAGTTCAAGTAAAGTAATGAATAGAAAGTGTCACATCAGAAAGCAAAGAATAGTAGGTAAGAGTAAAGCATACATGTATCGACTTATTTGCTAACAAGTGGCTGGTTCTTGAAGTTGTTGAAACTCCTTCCCACCCCCTCCCCGCTGTCATCCAGTACTGCACGCTACTGCTACTCTTACCTATCGAATGGTAGCGCCGTGCGGACTTCTGCGTTGGAGCCGTGACGCCCGAGTAGGTGCGTGGTACAGTAGCAGCAGTGCGCGGGCGACGCGGAGACGCAGCGACAAGCTCTGGGGGGAGAGCGGCCGCTTCTCGGAAGTTTTGGTTGCGCGGCGCGGCGCCGCGCCGGTCAGCCATTAATTGTTAAAACATATTGACAGGCAAATAAATGATGAGCGGCCGGCGGTAGAATGCGGCGTGAGTTATCGCAGGAATGCCGCGCCTAATTGCCGGCCGGGCTCTCATTACCATGAGGCCGGCTGGCTGGATGGCAGCCCCTCCCTAGCGCGCAGGCACCGGCGACAACGCTGCCCGCGCACTGCTTCCGGACTCCTCTCTCTCTGCTTGCTGCGTACTGACTGCCCTCTGCTGGCTCCACACCGCCGCCACTGCACCAGACCCTGTGTGATTTCCTCTTTGGGGTGCAGGTTTGTATTCTGCAGAGAGTCCGACACTAAAAGTGTGCGATGGGTCTCAGGGCGGCATCCTAGCGGAACTCTCCATTGGATAAAAGCTCTCCCTTGACTTAAAACGAGTTGGACGTATTTGGAGGTTATACATTAAGTGCTGTGGGCCGGTTCGCCGTTTTTTAGCGTACCCATGAGATGCTAACAATATCGGCACCAAGTGACCTAAATAGTGAGTAGATGACTTCCCAGAAGAGCATGTGAAATGTTATGACGAAGTCGTGCACCAGAAACTAATGAACATATAATTGGTTCAAATGGCTCTGAGCAATATGGAACTTAACGTATGAGGTCATCAGTCGCCTAGAACTTAGAAGTACTTAAACCTAACTAACCTAAGGACATCACACACATCCATGCCTGAGACAGGATTCGAACCTGCGCATAGAACCGCTCGGCCATACCGGCCGGCTGAACATGTAATTTAAACATAAAATATAGATACCGTAGCTGACACTGATACAATAACAAAGAGCTTCATCAAACTATGGAATGAAACTAAAGGTCACAATAAAATCTTGTTTATTACTAAGAAGCATTACGTTGATTCCAACCATTGAATAGCAAATACAAATAATTATTAACTGCACAATGGTTCAAATAAATTTCACAAAATACACGATAATACCTTGACAGAGAAGGGTGCAATTGGAAATGAAATTATATTCTCAGCTATGTCATTGTAAACAACCAATGATTGCTGAATTAGTTAACAGATTAAACGAAAATCCCAGAAAAGTTCATATAGGCACCAATTCCCTTGCCTAAGCGCATATCGCGTTCATCTAGCCGACTGAGTCAATTAATTCAGAAAAGCAGAACTCTAACTCGAAACAAATGACCTCGCAGTCCCCTCGTCACGACATACACTCGTGCTCATAAATTAAGGTTAATGCTGATACATGGTGAAACAACGCTCTGGTGGGCGGTTTGCGGGTTTAAATCACCTGCGGTCGTTGCACGGTGACGCTGGCAGCAGTCCACATACGCAGAGGTGTGTTGGTACATGTCAGAGTACGGTGCAGCGAGTAAGTGTGCAGACGTTTTCAGACGTGCTAACGGTGACTGTGTGTTGAAAATGGCTCAAAGAACACATATTGATGACATTACGAGAGGTAGAATACTAGGGCGACTGGAGGCTGGTCAAACACAGCGGGTCGTAGCACGGGCCCTCTGTGTGCCACGAAGTGTGATCTCAAGATTATGGCAACGATTCCAGCAGACAGGAAACGTGTCCAGGCACTACAGTACGGGACGTGCACAGTGTACAACACCACAAGAAGACCGATGTCCCACCATCAGTGCCCGCAGACGGCGACGGGGTACTGTAGGTAGCCTTGCTCGGGAACTTACCGCAGCCATTGGAACAGTTATCTCCAGACACAAAGACTACAGACGACTGAACAGACATGGTTTATTGGCCCAGAGACATGCAAGGTGCATTCCACTAACCCCTGGTCACAAGAGAGCCTTTAAAGCCTGGTGTCAACAACACAGTACATGCTCATAGGAACAGTGGTCCCAGGTTATGTTCACGGACGAGTCCAGGTTTAGTCTGAACAGTGATTCTCGCCGGGTTTTCATCTGGCGTGAACCAGGAACCAGATACCAACCACTTAATGTCCTTGAAAGGGACCTGTATGGAGGTCATGGTTAGATGGTGTGGGGTGTGATTATGATTGGTGCACTTACACCCCTGCATGTCTTTGACAGAGGAACTGTAACAGGTCAGGTGTGTCCGGACGTCATTTTGCACCAGTATGTCCGCCTTTTCAGGGGTGCAGTGGGTCCCACCTTTCTCCTGATGGATGATAACGCACGGCCCCACCGAGCTGCCATGTGGAGGAGTACCTTGAAACGGAAGATATCAGTCGAACGGAGTGGCCTGCCTGTTCTCCATACCTAACCCCATCGAGCACGTCTGGGATGCTCTTGGTCAACTTATCGCTGCACATCTTCAAACTCTTAGGACACTTCAGGAGCTCCGACAGGCACTGGTGCAAGAATAGGAGGCTACACCCCAGCAGCTGCTCGACCACTTGATCCAGAATATACCAACCGTTGTGCGGCCTGTATATGTGTGCATGGTGATCATATCCCATATCCCATATGATGTCGGGTTACATGCGTAGGAAACAGAGGCGTTTTATAGCACATGTGTTTTGGGACGGTTTTCTCAACTTATCTCCAATACCGTGAACTATACAGATCTGTGTTGTGTGTGTTTCCTATGTGCCTATGCTATTAGCGCCAGTTTTGTGTAGTGCCACATTGTGTGGCAGCACATTCTGCAATTATCCTTAATTTATGAGCATGAGTGTAAGATACTGTGCCTCATGCTTACCATCGTTGTAAAACCCAGGTGCAGATGCTGGCTGCAGTGATAGCTGAGACATAAATCGAGCCCCAGGATTTATGATCAGCTCTAGGGCGAAGTCCTCCCACTCTGCAGTTCTGACACGAACACATCTTCTCAAAATCTTGTTGTTTTCGCCAGTACCAGATTCTCATTTAGGCAATCGCTGTAGACCTTTCGAGACCTGACCAATTAAAAACTTATAACAATAGAAACAACCTCCCTTCTTGTAAAGACCTTGCTGTGACTAACAAGTAATACACATTACTCTCTTAGAGAAGGAAACTTTCTCCCACCATGACAATGATTTCACGTTTTGGCACATGATAGTAGTTGCATGTACACACTTTTGAATTCCTGAGAGTATTTTCATGCTGTCGTTACAACTACATGAAAATGTTTATTTTCTTCACGAGACGTGTTCCGTTTTTTTGAGGTGAAGCATCATTGGTGCTCTGTAATGAAAGATATTTACCATTTCATTTGTTTTGAAGATCGAAAAACAGTTCATGAACAGTATATTGGTTTTTACTTAACAGTGATTTCTGCTTGGCTTCTCGCCTACATCGAGAAATGCTGTCTCCTAGCAAATCTTTGGTGTCTTTCTTCATTACACACTGTACCTGTAATTTTTGAGTGCTCTGCAGAACTATGCATTTCTTATGTTTTACACAGCACACATTTTCGCACACCACTCTTTACTGTTTGTTTTTATAATTCTAAGTGTGTATTATGTTTTGTAGTGTTGCCAACATAACATTGCACTAGTTTGTCTTTGACCTGTACTCTTTTTCTCTTTTTCTTAATGAACACACCACAATTTGACTGTATTGTTCTTTCTTTAATTTTGATCAAGGTTTCGGACTTTTATGCCATTTTCAAGTGATTGAGTTTATGTCATTAACATATAATGTTAAACATATGTCATTAACAGTAGTATATCTATTCCCATTCTGGCTCAAAGAGCTTTTCGGGTTTAATGAAATGCCAACCAAGAATCCAGTTTCTCAGCTTCCACCAACCAAAAGATTATCATTTTCCTATATCGAAAAAAATTAAATTCTACATAGCTACAATGGAAACAAAAAATGGAAAACAAAAGCGGACCTATTTAAAAAACTTAGAAAATTATAGCAATGTAAATTGGAGTTTGAATAAAAGGACAATACAACAATTTTAAAAATTGCATTTGCCTGTTCCATAAAACCAAATTCCAATTCCTAATTTAAAAATTTTCAAATCGAATAAATTTTATTCTTTATAAATAAGAACCAAAAAATCTCATTTAGCCATATTGAAAAAACCATTCAGACCAAAAATCTCAAAAGGTAAATTTAACAGTAAACATTTTAATAAAAGAAAAAATAAGATTTCCTCCTCTATAAATACAATGGAAAATAATGTGAGTGAAGCTGAGCTCTTTAAGAGCTTAGAAAATTAATTCACCAGAAAGTATAGATTCAGTTTAAAAGATTTAGAAAATTACTGCAAACAAAATATTTATTGATTATTTTAATCAGAAAGAAATGAATAAAGAAATAAAGAAGACGAACTAAAATGTAAAACATTAAAGCAAAGTCGATCAAATACTAAAACAGAAAAATTGAAGAATTGTTATAAATTTAGAAAAAGTCAATTAATTAGTCTTATTGTAAATCCTATTGACAATATTAAAACAATGACAACAAAATCAACTGAATAAAAAACTTCAAAAGGAATTCATAAAATTTGTAAAGCAAAAAATGTAAAATATTATACTAAATTTAGAAAAAGTCAATAAATCGATCTTATCAAAAAACCTGAGAGTAAAATTAATAATGACAACAATTTCAGTAAAAAATACTTAAATGATCTACATAAAATTTGTAAAACGAAAAATTTAATAAAGAAGAAATAATCACCAAATTAAAAAATATTTTCATTCAAAGAACAGCAATTAAAGTTAATATGAATTTTTATTGCAATTTTAAAAGACAAGATGAAATACAACAATTTAATTTAATCAAGTTTTATTAAGAACATCAGATTTAGAATATTATTATCAAAAATCACTGAATAAACTATTAACTGAAATAGGAGAAATGAAAAGGAAAAAATCAGATTGATTTTTATTATCTATAGATATTTTAGAATATAATGTTAATAGATACAATCCAATTTTTGGTTCTCCTTATATCGATTTACCAAAAGTAATTTAAGATAAAAAAGCTGTAATTAATGTTAAAAACACAGATCAAAAATATTTCCTTTGGGCAATAAAATCTGCATTGTATCCTGTAGAGAAAATTACAGAAAGAGTGAATAATTATAAACATATTGGATTATAATAAGATGAAATTTCATTCAGTTATTATCTTAAATATTCTAATGGCGATTATCAAAATCCATTTACATATACAGGTAAAGATGCAGCAAAAAATTTGTTGCAGTGTTAAAAGAAGAATCAAGAGACATTGCTATAATACATAATCGAAATGTTCCAATCAAATTGACTAAAGGAGATGTAATCAACTATTCAAATTCTGAAATCTGTCTTATTTGTGAAAAGGAATTTAGAGAAAATAAAATGATAGACCATTGCCATTTAACAGGAAAATATATAATCCTAATTAAAAATATCATAAACTTACTCCAGTTTATATTAATAATTTAACAAATTATGATGTTCATTTACTTACCAAATAATTAGCAATTAATAGTAAAGTTATTGAAGAAATTCCAAATAATGAACAGAAATAATTTTCTTATAATACACAAGTTGAAGATGGATTAATTTTGAAATTTTTGGATACCTCTAAATTTACAGCCTCAAGTAGTGATAAATTATCTTCCAATCTTACAAAAAACAGTTTAGAGAAATAGCAAAATATTTTGAAGTTTAAAAATTAAATTTAATACTTTAAAAAATAGTTTACCCATACAAATACATGGATTCTGAAGAAAAATTACAAGAAACAAATTTACCCAATAAAAGAACGGTTTTATTCAAGACTTCATAAAGATTATATTTCTGATGAAGGTTATGAAAGAGCAAAACCAGTTTGGGAAAAATTCGGTATTAAAAACTTAGATGAATATACAAAACTATATACTAAAGTTTTAATTTTAGCAGATACTTTCGAAATTTTTATAGATACATGTATTGAATCATATAAATCTCTTCCACTTTCATATTTTACAGTTCTTGCACTAGCTTGGGCTTCTGCATTAAAAATTACATAAAATTGATTTAGATTTATTGCTTGATTTTGCTTTTCAAAAAACGAATTCAATGTGGAATTTCTTAAAGTATTAAAAAAATATGCCAAATCAGATAATGAATATAAGATACATTTTAAGCCAACAAAACAATATTGCATATTTAGATGCAAATTGTTTATACAGTTGGGCAAAGTCTCAATTTTCGCCATTTCAAAAATTCGAGTGGATGGAAACAAAATATTTTAATGCTGAAGAAATACTTAAAATTCCGAATGATTTTAAATATGATTACATTTTTGAACCTGATTTTGAATATTCAAGAAAATTACATAATTTAAATAAAGATTTGCCTTTAGTACCACAAGGAGGAAATAAATTACTAACAACTTTAAATAATACAGAAAAATACGTGTTTCATTACAGAAATCTTGAATACTATTTAAATCTTAGATTAATATTCATAGGGTATCATGTGAACAATCAGATTGGCTGAAGGGATATCTTGATTTTAATACAGAAATAAGAAAGAAGGCAGCTTAAGATTTTGAAAAGGATTTCTATACATTAATGAATAATTCAGTCTTTGAAAAAACAATGTAAAAAGTTAGAAACAGACAAAATATTAAAATTACAACAGATCAAAGGAAATATGCAAATTACATTTCAAAACCAAATTATGAACGTACTACAGTATTTTCCAAATATCTAGTAGCGGTTCATTTGATAAATGAATTTAGATTGGGATGAGTATTCTAGATATTTCGAAAATAAAAATGTATGACTTTTGGTGAAAATATTGATGTAAGTTATATGTATACCGATTGTTTCTATAATGATATGAAATCAATGGTAAACAAATTTGATACAACTGATTATCCAAAAGATAATGGACTTCTGCAAGAAAATAAGAAAGTTTTAGGAAAAATGGAAGATGAAAATTGTGGAAAAGTTATGTTAGAACACGTCAGTTTAAGAGTGAAAAAGATGAGACACAATGTGAGGGTGTTAAAAAAATCAGTTGTGAAAAGTGAAACTACTTTTGATGATCATAAAAAATGTTTAGATGACAAATTAAAACAATATAGAAAAATGAATATGATTAGATTATTTAAATGTGAATTGCATGCAGTTGAATGTAATAAAATTGTTTTAAGTGCAGACAATGATAAATGTGTTGTATTATAGGATGGGATTAATACATTATGTAGAAATTATGTATTAGAAATTACAATCACACTGATGGACTCCATGCAGCATTGAGGCAGGAGAAACATTATTGTTTTGCTATTATTTCCAAAACAATCCTTTTCAATTGTGTAGTGTTTATTTCTTTTTTATAGTTAGTAAGTCTTTTGGTCCCTTAGTATCGATCTGGGTATGACTGCATCATGGTCATGAAAACATGCGGAAATGATAATGTTGCTTCCTACCAATCTCAAATAAATTAATCTGCTGCTACTTGTCCAAAGAATGTCAGGTATTTAGTGACTTGTTACTATAAGATAATTTAATCAATCTCTGATTCTGTAACCAAGTTACAAACATCTTCAATATATGTATATATTTACCTATATATATATATATATATATATATACATATATATATATAGGTATATATATATATATATGTATGTATGTATGTATGTCATCAGAGATTGTGTTATAATCTTTTCTTAATGTTGCAGCTTGTTGATGGTGTTCCATCATTTTCGAATTTGACTCTCCCTTGGCTGCTTCGATTTTGGCATCTAACTGTTTGGATATGTCCTCTATTTTGGACTCTACTTGTGTGTCAATTTCTAACCTCATGGCCTTGTTCTGACTACTAATTTGGTTTTGTGCATTACCCAACTGGGTATTTAAATCAGCTGTTATATCTGCTTTTAGTTCGTTCTTTACCGAGTATTTAGGTGATTTATCTCTGTTTGCAGGTCTGTTTTTACTGAAATTATGTCTGTTTTTACTGAATTTATCTTTTCATTAAGATTTGCAAGGACCTGGTCTATATTACGCCATCTTTCGGCCTTCTCATTTTCTTCTCATTTTCTTTATCCATTTTTCCTGCTTTTCAGGGTCCTTTCTTTGTGTTTCTTTCTGTCTTTGACTTTCGAACTTGCTTTCATTGTTGATTCGATCATTGGGGCCATGTCACTTTTTTCAAAAACGGGAATAATTTGTGCATTAGCACCAGCTTCCAAAACTACGGTTGTGCCTCCACAGGTGTACCTATTTTGCGTAATCATAATGGATAGTGCAGTCCATTCTGATCACCGCTGTTATGTGCTTTTGTCTGTGTCCACTGTTTACCATCAGCCATGTTCACGAATTATTTGTCAAAAGTCAAGATGCTACAGATATTATTTGTCGTTGCCGTCAGTCATTTGTCTGTGATGTCAAGAAGACGTACGTTAAGAAGACAATATGCTACCTATTGATTACAAACAAATGAAATGACACATGTTTTACCACTTCTGAGCGCAACTATCCGCCATATTGTAAAATTTTGCACTGCACTGACAACAATAGTACACATTCACTGAATTTAACTACCAAAGACTAGACTATGGAAAAAATGAAATAAAGCAGTTTCAAGGCAGGAAAAGACAGGGCTAAGTTTTGATCAACTTGTAAGATGCTACATCACTATGAAAGCTTGGCTGTTGCATGTTAAATTTTCAGTTACTTTTTGCTGTATTGATAGTGGTAGGGTAGGATACTCGCATTTTTTGGTATTTCCTACATTCACGCTTCTGGATGAATTGTATCCGCATGATAAAATGAAACAGTTATTAGAATAAGCACTGAAATTTTTTAAACACATTCATGAAATGATTTTTGATCAAGTCCCTGTTAGGGTGCCATATATATAGTGTTGAAGATATAATGATGTTTGTGTGTAGCTTGATGACAGAATCAGAGAATGATTGAATTATCTTATAGTAACAAGTCACAAAATACCTGACATTCTTTGCACATGGAGAAGCAGATTAATTTGTTTTAGACTGGTAGGAAGCAATATTATCATTTCTGCACATTCTCATGACCGCGATGCAGTAATACCCGGATCGACACTAAGGGACCAAAACGTTTACTGACTTTAAAAGAAATCAACACTACACAATTGAAAAGGATTGTTTCAGATATGATAGGAAAATGATAATGATCTTCCTGCCTGATTGCTCCATTTGGTCCATCAGTGTGATCGTAATTTCTGGAGACAAACTGATAAAAAATGATTAATATTCAAGTAATGGCGAGATGGAGGTACTTAAGGATAATTTTTCTAAATAAGCACACTTCATATATAGCACATGTTTTTTAATGCTACATACCTTTTTATATTACAGTTACAATACCTGGTGCTTTGCACATCAATGGCAATACTTGAGATTAATGTCCTCTTGATGGTACCTGCTCGTAATTAATTACATTCTGATTGAGAAGAAAATTAGCACATTTACAGACTATTTTGCACAAATAATAAAATACAGATTGCGGAATGCAACTTTTCCGCATCAGCCTTTCATGGAATAGAAACAGTTAAAAGTGAAGCGCTCAAGGCCTCATTTGTCTTTAAACAACAGAAGTCTTTTTGTATCATATATCGATATGTGTACATAGAGATTTACAGCCGCCACGAAGGAGTGGAAAAGATAAAGAATAATAGATTCTGTTGCTGTTATGCGACGGTTCATTTTTTTTACATTACAATTGTTTGATAACTTCAGGCCACCAAGTGTTTACTATTGAGCGCATACTATTGTTTGTGAGGCGAAAATTACCAATATTACACCACCTCCCTTGAGGAGGGAAGGAATACCGAAGGTATTACTTTCATCCTTGTTCCCATTGGAACATGTGTAATTTTTGGTGTAACATACAGATTATTAAAAACTAGTTTTCATTTCATAGTCATTCTATAATAACATACAATTTGCAATTACTGACCGTTGATCAGTCTGAATTTGTTCTGTATTTCTTTCAGTCTTTGCATGGTTCAGTCTTAATTGATGAATCTTAAAATTAAAGCTAGAGGTATACATATTTACAAATGTTAAAAGAAAAAAAATATCACAATTCATCTTTTGTCACAGCAAAAGTAAATTGACAGTCACTACTGGTAAATAACTTTTTTTAATGGTGTTCTTTATATTTTCATCATATTATCAGTTTACTGCTTTGTCGTTTTGTCCAGCTTCATTAGCTCAGTCGCATTTAATTATGCATTTATTTCCGTCACGCATACACCATTTATCATAGACTTGGTTTGTAGAGTGGCCACTGGTGATGGCTTCGACAAGGAAGTCCGCATCTTTCACTTGCAGGGCTCGACAGTGGCTCTCCGAATTATTTCACATATGAAACAAATAAATATCTTATATTAGAATAGCTTACAAAACTAATTTTAGATACATGTGGGATGGGATATATAAAGGATCGGATCCTTTGACGTTTTATCGTGTGCTTATTTTCATTTGAATCGTCACCTTTCGTTAAAGTTTGCATTTCAACAGTGTTCTGTAGTGACCTTGTGACTTATTTCAGTGAATGATCAGTCATTGGACTAATTACGCTATTTTCTCTATCTTAGAGTTCTCAGAATTTTCATGGTGTATACAAAAAGGTTTTCAGTACTGAGTGTAGCGCACAGCAACAGCTGTTGGCGTTTGAACGCTTGTATTATTTCGTCACGTGGTGGCTTTCGGCCTCCAGAACGGCCTTATAATTCATTCTGCACGCTCACGTTACTGGAGCTTACTTGCCGTCTGTTGATATCGCGTTTGATGTGCTGTGCGTCGCTTTTGTTCGTTGGATCGTGACTTCGTGCTTTTTTTAATTTGCTGGAGGAGCTGCTGTCACTTCCTGTCCACTGTCCAGACACGAATTTACAGGTAAGTCATAGCTATCGCTGCAACTGCATGTGTGGAATCACACAAATTATGACTCGTCGCACACGTGGATGAACTTTTACACACATATTGTGCAGTAGAATATTGCCATTGAAAATCATCGAACTTTACAACTTCACTTGCACTGTAGTGAGAATCTGCGTGAACGTTGGATTCAGTGAAATTCTCACTTCATAACATTACACTGTATTTACAAGTTGACTTATGGACTAATATTTACAAGAGTTTACTTAAAATCTAGGATTAATTTAACTGGCCACTTTGAATCAGAACAACTGTTTCTAAAGTCGTCTTTTCACCGTTGGCATCTACGGTCACGTGTAAACTTTCAAAAGTCCTTTTTCTTTGCTAAATTCATTCCAATCTCCTTTACAAATTAATTTCTTTCATAGTAATCTTTATCATGCTTGTTTATTCATTTTGAAGGTCCAATACGTTTTTAATGCTCATCTTACTTAGTGACTTGCGAGTAGTGCCTCGTTTATTTCAAAGATTCTTTCATGTGTGCTTGTCTTTAAAAAATTTCGAGGACAGATTTGGAAACAATAGATCCGCCTCTTGTTTTCGTGTAGAAATACAAACAGTCGAAAAAGAATAGTGGCCAAAACGGGCCTACGCATGGATCTTCGACGAAATTTGAACTACTCCTCAAATGGGGTCGAAGATTAATTTACATTACACAATGCAAAAGCAATTTACACATTGCGAACCTACTCATTTTCATAAGTAGTGCCTCACTTGCCAAGCATTGCGCATCTTTACGAGTTGATCCTGGGGAGTGAATATGATCAAGGATCTCCAAGGATTTACACTTAGGAAAGGGATTCATTATTCACATAATCACAGAGAAAACATTTAATATTGCAATGTGCACTTGTAATACATTTATCATCTCAAGTATGTGTATTTAATATGCACCTTGCTGCAGCATGCTTACTGCTCCTTATTCATTTCTTACACTAAGTCAAGTTTATGCATTACGCATTTGGGTATTAATTGTCATTTGTATATGTATGTAAACCTCTCACTAGATCGTTAGTGCTTGCTGCTGTGGCGATCTGTGAAGCTTGGGAGAGATTCTTAATCTATTTGCTGCTTCCTTGGTGACGCTGTATCAATGAAAGAGACTTGTACGTCAGGAGAGCCAAAGATGGCGGACTTTGTGAAACCTTAATGGCAGACATTTCACAGTTTGTATAGAAATTAATAGTAGGCAGATGAATCATGATAGATAAAAAAACATGTACATTACTATTATTTGCACGACGATTCTGACGGTGTCATCAGGTTTTCAATATCCTCATTTATTTAAAGTTTGGTATCTGACATTATACAAGTAACACCCAGCAACGAATTTCCAAAATCCAAATGGTTCCTCTGATTTCGTCGAGTGATATGTCTTTAGAAAGCTATTATTGTAAACTTAAATTCTTATAAATTACAGGCATGTAACTTGAATAGTACATGGGTTATTGGAGGTCAAAGTGGCCGATTACTATCGATTGCGTCAGGCCGTAAGTACTCCTCAGTTAGACGAAAAAACGGTAGCAATATGCTTATAAATATATTTAATCATCTATGTCTTTGTTTACATCCGACATATGCTATTCATGAAGAAATTTGTCAATTATTTACTGTGCTTTAGAAAGAACAGATACATTAGGCTCCTGGCCCACTTTTGCTTGCTATTGCTTTGATATATGTCTATTTAATTTATTTATGTATTTAATAATTTGTGTTAGAGCATGTTTATGGTCCAGCCGTAGGAATATTTATTTGATTTCAAGTTATTTAAATGTAAATCCAGTAGTTCGAAATGTTTCATTATGTTTGTGTGGGTGCATTGGCTTGAAGACATGGCGCGAGCGCTGTAGCCAATCACAGCGCTCGTGAATGAGGGAGACTGGATGGAAGCGAGAGAAAAGTTTGCTGGGTCGGGGGGGGGGGGGGGGGGACGGCACAGGACACGGGAAGGGCTGGACGTGACGGCGCGACGGGCGGACTGTCGGTGGAAAGACTTGAACAGTGGAGCAGTTTGCACGTGGTCGTGGAGGATAGAAATATTTCGGAGTGCCGACCTGTGCTCTTGTGTAATTTCCATGGCTTCTGCAGTGAAGACGTAGTATGCGTTCAGAAGTGAATATCTCGCGAGCTATGTTGTTCTAACTAAATACGTGAAGTAGGAATCTATTGTTCTGTAATTCAACTTATATTTTATTTAATTGCTGGACCATCGACAGCAATAAGTGTTTTGCACAAGTATACCGCATTCTCAAAAGTACTTCTACTATCGTACATATCAAAGTCGTTAAGATAGTACCTGCAGATTTTATTTAATTGCAATCTTTCATTTATAAATTTCTACATTACATTCGCAGTTTCCGAGTGATAGAAACTTTCGACCATTCCATTCATATTGTATATTGTAGACTCAGCAGTATTTGGCCTGTAATGCGGCACTACGTGTCCCAGCCCCTAGACAACGAGACCAGCCAAAACTTTTAATATTTCAACTCTGAATCTAACGGTACATAGCTGAGGGCAACCCATCACACCATTTCATTTTAATGTTTTTGAAAGGCTGCAGTCCTTATAAATCTGTTAAATTCTTTGAATATTCTCTCTGTCGGATTCGATTGAGGCCGGAATTGTGATATCAAAATTTGTTTGATCCCATGAAGAGCAAGGAATGCATGCCATTGGTGTCATGTGAAATTTGAAGCATTGTTTGACACGATTGACTCAGGAACACCGAATCTTGGGAAATAATCTTTTTCATTGCGACGAATTATTGGATCTGCACAGGAGGGTTTCACTGCATACAGTCTAATATGCTTACAAAAATTGTCCAGAATTGCTACTAAGTATTTAGCGAATCCCCTACCGGGGGGTAGTGGACCTGGCAAATCGATACTAAGAAGCTGGTTTGGCCTTTCAGCAATTATTGGGTTTAATGGGATTGAAGTGGAAATGTTTAAGGATTTTGGATTTTGACAGATCACACAGTTCCTCAATATTGATGGATTGTCTGATGTAGATTTGGAGCATTACTATAAGTCGAGATTTTTCTTTTGCATTTCTCTGGTCTGTAGTTGAATCATCTAAAAGCCCATACAACGGCGAATGACTCCAACTCCGTAACTGAATAAGACTTTTCACATTCAGGTAATACTCGACTTGCAAAGCTGATCACTTGGATTTGCTCGTGTCCATCTACTAATTGAGTCTGAAAGAGACAAGCGCGGATACCCACAAAGGAAGCGTCGGACGTAATGCAAAATTCCTTATCCATCTGAGGATGACAGAGAATGTTACTTTTAATCACACTGTCTTTAATTTTCTGGAATCAGTCCTGGCATTCCGACGTCCAATTCAAATGTGAGTTTTTTTTCAAAAGGTTGTGAAGAGTGGGATTGTTCAATACTTCATTGGAAACAAAACGTCTGAAGAATGACGTGACACCGAGAAATCCTTTCAGTTGCCTTTTTGCAACAGGGGCTGGAAAGCTCTTTATTGCTGACAATTATTCTGGGTCAGGTTTAATTCCTTCAGGGATGATGTGTCCTAAAAATTTAATTTCGCTTTTCCCGAACTTGGATTTCTTAAGATTTGCTGTTACACCATACTCTATAAATTTTGCAAAATGGCCACATGATCTTCCCACTTTTTCGATGCTACAAGAACGTCATCTACATAGACTGTTACCTCATCTAAAATTTCAGGACCTAGTATACAGTATAGATCTGAAATAATATTCCGGAGGTCACATTTAGTCCAAATGGCATGACTCTGAAATGGTAAGATCTACCTGCAGATATAAACGCAGTGTACTTCCTAGATTCCTGCGCAAGTTTTACTTGCCAGTAACTGCTTTTCAAATCAAGGGTACTGAAATACATAACCCCATGAAACTTCTGCAGATGCTCTTCAAGAGCCTCAGGTCTCGTTCTTATGAGTACTATAATTTTATTTATTAACCTTGCATCCAAGACTAGCCTTACACTAGCATCTGATTTTAGTACAGACTATAAAGGACTCGAATAAGGTGAACGAGATAATTCACATTCCAGCGTAACATTTTCCTAAACTCGCACTTGACAGCTTCTCGTCTTGCATATGGAATTGAATAGCTTGTTTTACAGTAGGTTGAATGGGGCAGCACCTCCATTCGATATTCCAAGCCTTTTATTAGTCCAGGTTTTTAAAAAAATATTTGAACGTAATATATTAACAAATTGTAAAGTTCATTCTTCTGTTGTTTGGACAACAGCTTTGACGTTTAATTCATCCTGATCGGGAGTTAGGTCTTTATAGTCATCGTCATTAACACTTTCAAACTCTGTCAAGTCTCTTGCTGACCATACCGTTGTCTTTTAGTCCATTTTCGTACTGTTATTTGAAGCGCGCTAAACTTTGCCTTCACTTTACTTCTTACCAAATTCACTGTTACCTAATGCCGACTTACTACTAGAGTACAGATTCCGCACTCGATATCAATTTTAGCTTTCGTATATCTCAAGAATTCCTTGCCCAGGAGACATGGCACTGATAGGTTTTTAACAATGAGAGAAATGCATGTTAGTGAAACAGACTCTATCTGGATTTGAGACTGAGTTTGAAGATTTACACTTTGTGTTAGTAGACCAATTGCTCCCGAAACGGTGCAACCTTGAATTGGAAGTGATAAAATTTTGCATACAGAAGATATTTGCTTAAATAAACATAAAGATAAGACATTTATATTAGCTCCTGTATCTATGATGGCTGTTACCGGCACATTAGCAACTGATATTGTAAGTAGGTTGTTTATGTTTTCTTTATGTAAGTAGGCTGTTTATGTTTTCTTATTGGCAACGTTACGTAGCGCTCTGTATGAAAATCACTGGCTGTGCTGTGTGCAGTCTGTGGCTAGTTTGCATTGTTGTCTGCAATTGTAGTGTTGGGCAGAGGCAGCTGGATGTGAAGAGCGCGTAGCGTTGCACAGTTAGAGGTGAGCCGCCAGCAGTGGTGGATGTGAGGAGAGAGATGGCGGAGTTTCGAAGTTTGTAATACTGGATATCATATATTATGACTTTTAAGGTAAATACATTGTTTGTTCTCTATTAAAATCTTTCATTTGCTAACTATCCCTATCAGTAGTTAGTGCCTTCAGTAGTTTGAATCTTTTATTTAGCTGGCAGTAGTGGCGCTCGCTGTATTGCAGTAGTTCGAGTAATGAAGATTTTTGTGAGGTAAGTGATTTGTGAAAGGTATAGTTTAATGTTAGTCAGGGCCATCCTTTTGTAGGGATTTTTGATAGTCAGATTGCGTTGCGCTAAAAATATTGTGTGTCAGTTTAAGCACAGTCTTGTATAATTGTTCTAAGGGGACGTTACATATGGCGACCCTTAGCCGAGGATACCTCACTGGAATCTTCTGATTTTTTCTTGTAGTTTGTGTAATTAGTGTAGATTTTGTTTATTGCTGTTGCGTAATTGTAGAGAGAATCTCCTTTGTAGTTGCAGTCTTTCATTGTTGTACAGTAAAACAGTTGTGGCATGCATGTAGATTTGAACCAAGTATTTCGCAGCTGCGCTTGCAATTAACTAGATATTATTTTCAGTGCTATGTTAATGTGTTCCCCTATTTTCGCTCTTCAAATTGTGTTTTTCTGTGTTGTCGTGTGAAATATTGTGACAATAATGGCGTGTGAAAAACGTAACACTAGGCTCCAAAGTAAACTGAGAAATGACAGTGAAGACGAAAGCAGTGTGTTAACGCCACCATGTAATGAATTAACTAATGTTCAACATAGTAATTTGGTAATTGAGCATAGGGAAATGGAGCGGGCGGCAAACAATTGCGTAGGCAGTGAAACAATTAGTGTACAGGGAAGCATTATCGATCGATCGGTCGGCAACAGCTTGCCTCAGGAATCCGAAATGACAGAACACAATATTGCAAATACTGTAGATTCAGGTTTTGCGTCCTCACCGTTTTCTCAAATAAGTCAAGACACATTTTCTGCTAGTCAAAATGTGAATGTTGCTGGTGCAAATGCACTGCCGAAAAGCGTAGAGGAACAGATTCCAGACACTAATGCATTGTTATTACAATTAATGCAACAAATGGGACAAAATCTTCAAAAGTTAGACACAATGGAACAAAATCTTCAAAAGTTAGACACCACACTTGAACAAACACGTGAAGATTTAACCACTGAGTTACATAACATCGAATCGAAATGTCAAAAGGTCTGTAATTACGTAAAAACACAAATTTGTGAGCATTTCCAACCTATTTTTTCGCGTCATGAAAATGCATTACAGAATCACGAAGCAGCCATAAAAGAACTGCAAACTATTGTTCATGCAAATCATGAGACCTTGCTAGCTAAAATTGACTCAGTTGCATCTACTGATTCGGTTATGCAACTTGCAAAAACTCAGGAAAACTTAAAGGACACAGTAGATACCCTGAAAATTGACACAGAAAGACACATGGAGGAAATAAGTACACTATCGGAGAAAGTAGCCGAACTTTCGGATCAGGTCACTAACTTATCTACAAAGGTAGATGATGATCTGAATGACACAAGACCCGTAGCCTTCACTAACACAGAAGAGTATGAACAAATAAGAAAATTCAAACAAAATCAAAATCAAATCAATACACAGTGCAAAAGAGAAATCCGGGAAGTACAAGATCAGTTGACGCAGGTAATACAAGAATTACATATTTCAGAGGACACTTGCGCTCCAACATGGGAAGAGGAACTTAGAAATACGGAAAAGCCACAAAATAATAACACAGGGCATTTCGGTAATTATGAAAGAAATTGGCAAGGTACACCGAATTTTGAGATGGAACCGCCGACACAATGTAACAATGACCGATATGCTACTCGCCGACACGATGATTTTGACTATAAGCTGTTCATTACTACACGTAAATTCAAAACGTTTAAGAATTCTGCCAACGACATTCATCCACAAGCGTGGCTCCATCAATTCCGCGATGAAAGAAATAATAACTGGACACGACAAGGCTATTCTCACAACACAAATCGTGACCAAAACAGACACCACTCGTATGACAACCGTTGGTAGAGTAGTAATAATTACAGGGAAAGATCACCTCTCCGCGGTAATGACTATCACAGAGACAATCAGAGAAACAGACAATATGGGAACCAAAATAATTATTATCAAGGGAGAAAGAATATCTTTAGACGCAACGGTCCAGCGCGCAGTTACGACTCAGGGAGAAATTCTCCACCACGTGACCGACAAGAAAGAAACTATGGAATCTACCGACATGACGACAGACGATATGATCGTTACGACAGACCTGAACTGCATCAGAACTGGCGGGATTCTCGTCACGGTGAATTTGTAGAAGTTAGGTCTCCAAATCCCAATAAAGACGCGCGCCAACAAAAGAACAGACAATGACTTGCACCGCAGGCTGCCGCTTGAGCCGGCTGGCTCAGTAAAAAATAACATAGACGCTAACCTTGCGAAAAGTTCCAGTATTCTTTACCGACGTATACTGCATGATAATTGCATTCAAGTTGAAACTCTGCATACTAGGAAGAGTAAAGGTTTACACCACATTTCACATGTAAAACCGTTTATTGAAAGATAATCTGCTTTTTAACTTAGTCTTTGCTATAAAATTTTCACTTCACGTTACTAGTACTCTTTTTCAGTCTTAGAAACTGTTAACATGCAACTATGTTTTAAAGTTAACTATCCAGTCAAGAACCAAGAGAACTTATTTAAACAGAAATTACGAATGCAGTGTTATTGTGAACAGACGACACAGTGTTATTTGTACATTCTTGCTTGTTAGTTGCACGATTACGTAACGACTATAAGGCTCACATACTTAGAACATATACTGGTACTGCTGATAAGTTTTTAATGCAACATTTTGGTTTGCTTAAAAATACATTCTGAATTAAAGTACTTTCTGGGAGATACCAGATGACACAGTGGTTAGTTTATGTGACAGCTACACGATTATATCACGACGTTACTAATGTGTGACACAATTTACATTGTTGCTTTTGCAGAGTATCTGTTTTATATCTGCACAGTTTTTCAGAATTATTCTGGAAAGTAAAACATGTTTTAGTAGTAACTTAAGTGGTATAGCTAGAAGGAGACAGTCTTTTTCGTAGCACAACAATACGTTACAGCACAGTACTTTCTTCATCATGGCAATAAGCATAATAAGTAAGATATCTATACGCAAAGCATTTCACTTTTGTTTGTCATGAGGTCAGTACATTGACTTCTGCAGAACTTAGCTTTTGGAGGACGATAACTACGACACTTCCACAGAGATTATCTTACAGCAAGACGCACATTTAGCGCTACATGACACGTATTTGAGTGATTAATTTTGTACTTAAAACATTTATTTTTCAAGATTTTTGAAATACAAAAAAGTTTTCCGTGATACATTTCATTCCATTGCTGTAATCTGTAACACCTGAGGGTATAATTACAATAATCCTCAGGGGGGTACGCACCTACTTTGTGTACCATGTGTTTGGCAAGCACAACGAGCCCTAGCTAATATGGTATTTGCTTATACAACTTTACACATCGGTACCATATTTCTCTAACACACAAATTACACAGCTATCTGATCATTTAACTGAGAGAGACAAACTTTTTTACTACGGCGGTGACAGATGTTACGTAATTACACCGTTGGATAACTTCACACTTACGAAATTGTATTTTGTCTGTACTTTGTGAACTGTTCATATTTTTTTGGAACCATTGTGATACTATGAGAGCTTTGAATGACGTATTTGGTATGGGATCACGATTTTTAAAGTACGTTTGAGGCAGATGACACTTTTGAAATGAGCAGAGAATTTTTTTAGGTTTTGACATTATTGGAGGAAGCTACGACGATTTTGAGAGTTAACTGAGGTATTATGGTGTTATTATTACGATGACTATGTGTATTATGCTGTTGCGGTATGTTTATGATCAATAAGCTGATGCTATATGAGTTATTTGAGTATGCTACATATCTGTTATGATGAAATATTGAAGAAGTGTCGACGAATAAGGTAAGGAATAATGAGTAGTGGTTAGGAACTCTGGTTTGTGAAAAAGGATGTTGGAAACCAAGAATCGTACTTTAAGAGTTATGAAATGTGTGTAAATGTGTGAATGTATCACAATGCCGGCGAAAATTTTTTGGACACTGTTATATTCATAAGATTTTGTTTCTACACATTTGCAATGCAAATTCTTGACCTGTGAAATATTTTTATATGAGACTGTCACTGTAGCAGAACTGCTATCGTAAATATTTCCGTAAGAAAGTTGAGTGACCACCTGCACATAATGCGTTTTGGGCGCCCAGCTGAGAGGTAGTCGTCTGACAAAAGAAAGCCATTAGGTGAAAAAAAAGGGAGGCCATTATCCTCGCTTTTGACATTCCTTTGTAGAAAGCACCGCAAATACGACACGCGTACATCTGCACACCTGATTATGACAAGCGTCTTTCTCTAGAATTGAGGGAATTTTTACTGCGTTATGAAATGCCATATGGCTAATGAATGATGTTTCATGCCGCCCTTTGTACATATTTGCTCATTTTCTTTAATATCTAGTTTCTAGTTGCACTGCAGCATTGGTTAAAATAAAATTTAATATATGTACTAATATAGTTATTTTCTGCCTACAGATCCAGTCAATAAGAAATTTATGATCTACTTCCAAGAAAACGAGGGCACATAAATAGACATTTCCCTTCATAGGAATTGCATAAATAATTTCTTTACGATTTGGTAACTTATCTGCTAGTGTAAGTCCTCGTGATGCATCACTCTAGTGTTAAGATGTGACATAGGTATTAGACATGGCCATTTTAAAGATGTGACATAGGTATTAGACATGGCCATTTTAGTGTAATATTTTTTCTGCTTGAGCTATGTCATGTTTAGATATAAGTTTTGTTATTTGGTGCTGCTGTTTGCCAGGCATAATGTTACAGAATTTGACTTTGTATTACGCTGTTAAGCCACTTTTACTACGGATTTAGTTTTCTTGTTTGCTGCACAGTGCCTTATATTAGTTGTAATATTGCAATTGCTTTGCCTATTTAAATTTTTTTGTCATTGATGTTTGTGTTAATTGTTTTATGCTGCTGCATTGCCTCGTCCCTTAGTTTAGCATCTGAGCTCAGTAGATTTAAGTTAGCTTAAGAGGGGGTAGACTATAAGAGAATGAGTTGCAATGAATTGGAAGAAATGCATTGAGAAGTTATACGAAAAAAGTACAGAAAGCAGGTACAGGTAGGATTTTCTTGGAAATAAAAGATGAGGTAAGATAATGGAAAATAAATAATGAGGTAAGAAATATGTGACCACATAAATACAGAAAGCATGCTCGGATAGGATGTTTTGGTGGAAACAAATGTCGAAATAAGACGAAAGATCTATGGAATGAAGTTTTGGGTTGGACTGCAGTACCAAATGTTACACTGAAAACGAACCCTGTCCTTTCCTTTTGTGTTATCCCACTATGTGTTTGTGTACCCTTGTGTGTTTGTTTTCTTCCTGTCTCTGTGTAGTTTCATAGAATTTTTTCTTCTTCTAATACTAAGCTACATTCACTATGATGAGGAATACTCTTATCCTCAAATATAATTGGCATTAATAATATGTTATTTACCTTGTAAAGATGTTTAGACATTATTTATTCTGTTTTGTTTTAATGCTCATGTGTGAAGTTGATGTTTCAAAAGTTATTCTGATCTTTTATGTATGTACTCATGTCATAATTCCTGTAACACTGATGTATATGTTATTTCTATTTTTTTGTAAAGCCTGTTTTACTATAAATGTTATCTGTATTTCTATGTTCTTTAATGATGTATTTTGTACCTTTGTAATTGTATTCTTATGTTATAAAATTGTAATTGACATCAGTTCATCATATTATTAATTTGTAAGTTCCATTTCACTGCACACGTTTCTGTTGGTCATAGTATATGGACAATATGTGAGAAGAAGGGACTGTTAGTGTTTGCACGTGTGTTAATAATTCAGCAAGGGACTGGATAACAGCAATGCTGGTTCTAAGGACAATTCCAAAAACTTCGTGAGTGTACAAGTGGTGGTTTATGGACTTGCTATATTGTCTGCAAGACTTCTAAAGACAATTCCAAAAAACTTTGTTCGTGCACAAGTGGTGGTTTATGGACTTGCTATATTCTCTGCAAGACTCTTCGATGGTGATTGTGCACCTGCACAGTCGCAACAGATGGCTGTTGGCCATCTCTACAAGGACTACAGTGGGTTTGCATCTTTGATGACCGACCAATACCATCGTCTCTACAAGGACTACAGTGGGTTTGCATCTTTGATGACCCACCAATACCATCATCTCTACAAAGACTACAGTGGGTCTGCATCTCTGATGGCCCACCAATATCATTATTTCTACAAGGACTGCAGTGGGTCTGCATCTCTGGTGGCCCACCAATACCACAATCTCAACCAGGACTACAGTGGGTCTCTTCTGTGATGACCTACCTACCAATATTCATCAACTTCGACTGACTCGGCGGTGGGTTTGCTCTGTTGTGGCCCATTACCTGTCTGCATGTCAAGAGTCAGCACTGTCTTTCCGTTGGAAGGACAACACTACTTCTTCAAGACTGCATGGAAATCCACTACTTCTGTGTGCAATTTCTTTTACTAATGAGACTTTGTGAAAAACAAAAACTGTAATTACTATTATGATGAATGATCAGGACTATCTTTATGGACTGTGAGAAAATTTTAGCTTTTGACCAACATTGTATCAATAAGTGTGTGCATTTGATATCTTTCTTACTGTAATTATGAAAAAATTTATCAAATCATTATTGGCCACTGCCACAGCCACTGCCACTGGCTGTGCTGTGTGCAGTCTGTGGCTAGTTTGCATTGTTGTCTGCCATTGTAGTGTTGGGCAGAGGCAGCTGGATGTGAACAGCGCGTAGCGTTGCACAGTTAGAGGTGAGCCGCCAGCAGTGGTGGATGTGTGGAGAGAGATGGCGGAGTTTCGAAGTTTGTAATACTGGATATCATATATTATGACTATTAAGGTAAATACATTGTTTGTTCTCTATTAAAATCTTTCATTTGCTAACTATCCCTATCAGTAGTTAGTGCCTTCAGTAGTTTGAATCTTTTATTTAGCTGGCAGTAGTGGCGCTCGCTGTATTGCAGTAGTTCGAGTAATGAAGATTTTTGTGAGGTAAGTGATTTGTGAAAGGTATAGTTTAATGTTAGTCAGGGCCATCCTTTTGTAGGGATTTTTGATAGATTGCGTTGCGCTAAAAATATTGTGTGTCAGTTTAAGCACAGTCTTGTATAATTGTTCTAAGGGGACGTTACAATATTCATATGGAAACTTGAAGTCCGCAGCTCGTGGTCGTGCGGTAGCGTTCTCGCTTCCCGCGCCCGGGTTCCCGGGTTCGATTTCCGGCGGGGTCAGGGATTTTCTCTGCCTCGTGATGACTGGATGTTGTGTGATGTCCTTAGGTTAGTTAGGTTTAAGTAGTTCTAAGTTCTAGGGGACTGATGACCATAGATGTTAAGTCCCATAGTGCTAAGAGCCATTTGAACCATTTTTTGGAAACTTGAACTTGTTCATCCCAAGAGTCATCATTGTCTTTCATCTCAGTGTTTGCTACTAGATCATCCTGTAAGTTTGTCTCTTTATCATACCTGTTTGCATGGACATGGTGCCCCCATTCAAACCTGCAGCATCCTCTAGGAGGCTCAAACGTGTTGCATTTAATTTTTCGTTCGGCGTTTACTTTCCTACTGGTTTATATTTCTCAAAGTTTCTTCTGTCTTAAACTGGTGTTGGTTTTGTGGCACGAACTCGGGTGGAAATGTGTGAATTTGTGTATTATGCTGGCGTTTAGGCTTCAGAAATCCCAGAGGTCCATTCGTTTGTTGCGTGAAGTATACATTCTGTGGCTGACAATTGTTTTACTGTGGCTTGTGTGGAGTGTAACCGTTGTTGAAAGATGTATGTTGGCCTCCACCTTGATTATGCCATTTATTTCCTTTCCACTGGCGATTTAAATTGTAACACATTGTTTTAAAAATTCCCGTTGGTCGGTTGCGTGTTTCCATATTGTGTGTTACAATGTGAGTTTCCATACTGCTGTGGTGGCGAATTATATATTGGATTGTATCTCTGCCCGTTATTGTACTTAGTTTTGTATTTTCTGGTGGAGTACGGGCTGCGTTTATTTTTGTAATCGTTGTGGGGTTGGTACTGGCTTTCGCTGTGGCACGCTTTCGCTCGGCTACCATTGTTGCCTGTGTACCCCATATTGTGCTGGCTGCCTGCACTGAAGTGGGCGTTGCCAACATTAGAGTCCTCGTAAAAAAGATCTAAGGAGTTTAACACTGATAGGAAGGTGTCAGTATCTTCCTCAGAGACGTTTTCTAACTTTTCTCTGATCGCAATCGGCAGCTTTGTTTTTAGGATCATAATAACATCTTTGGCGGTGGTCGGCGAATCCCAGAACTTAATCATCGCTAAATGTTTCTCCAAATATCTCCTCAGGCTACCGCGCTGGCTGTTAAACACTTCGGCGTTGTAAACCTCTTTTCTCAGGCGCTGCTGCTTACCAGAACTCCAAAATTTAGCTAAAAACATCTGATCGAACTTCTTGTAACTTTTAGAAGAATCGACCATTTCGGTGCCCCATAAGGCAGTGTCTCCTTCGACAAATCCAGTAACGAATTAAATTCACTGGCGGTCACTCAAGCTATTCGGAAAAATTCCTGAAAAATTTCGGAGGAAAACTATAGGATGAATTTCTCTTTTCTGTGTGTGAAAAGTCGGAAAAATATGATGCTTGATCACGCTTTCCTCCTGCATCGCCTCGTGATGGCTGGGTGTTGTGTGCTGTCCTTAGGTTAGTTAGGTTTAAGTAGTTCTAAGTTCTAGGGGACTGATGACCATGGACGTTAAGTCCCATAGTGCTCAGAGCCATTTGAACCTCCTGCATCAAACTGACAAAAGTTGGTGTTCTGGTACTCTGATGCAATTGTGTTTCTATAGAACAATGGGTTTGAGAGTTATCAACTGGTGAACAGTGGTGGTGAATTATTCCACTCTCCTGACGCTTGATGTGGGGAATTTTCAACTTGACATTTGAGTGTACGAACTTCATCAATTATCTGTTGACGCCATTCAGGTAAATCCTGAGCTAACGTTCGTAGTATCTGGCCTAATTCTGACATGGCCGTGTCTCCTGTTTTTCCAGGGGCTGCCAGTATTTCAAAGGTTACATTTTTGACCGGTTCACTGAGTTCGTTCTTGATCTTCTTTTCTATGAATCCGTCTTTGTTTTTAATCCACTCTTGGTAGTGATCGAACAATGCTTCGGCACTTGCCGTGATAGTATTCTTTACTTGATACTCTATATTGAGAGTCTCAGTCTCTTTGGAAAGATCACCAGCAACGTTCTCTATGGTGTCTACTGCGGATTTAACTCCCTTTACGTCATCAGAGATTGCGTTATAATCTTCTTTTAATGTCGCAGCTTGTTGATGGTATTCCATCACTTTCGGATTTCTGTCTGCCTTGGCTGTTTCGATTTTGGAATCTAACCGTTTGGATATGTCCTCTATTTCCGACTCTACTTGTGTGTCAATTTCTAACCTCATGGCCTTGATCTGACAACTAATTTGGTTTTGTGCATTACCCAACTGGGTATTTAAATCAGCTGTTATGTCTGATTTTAGTTCGTTCTTTACCGAGTTTAACCGTGTATTCAGTCACTTATTTCTGTTTGCAGGTCTGTTTTTACTAAATTCATGTCTGTTTTTAATGAATTTATTCATTAAGATTAGCAAGGACCTGCTCTTGATTACGCCGTCTTTTGGCAGTCTCATTTTCTTCTCGGGCCTTTTTATCCATTTTTTTCCTGCTTTTCACGTTCCTATCTTTGTGTTTCTTTCTGTCTTTGACTTTCGAACCTGCTTTCCATTATTGATTCGATCATTAAAGCCATGTCACTTTTTTCAAAAACGGGAATAGTTTGCGCACTAGGACCGGCTTCTAAAACTTTGGTCGCGGCTGCTTCTGCCCCCGCAAGTGTACCTATCGCGCGTGATCGGAATGGATAGTGAGGTCCATTCGGATCATCACCGTCATGTTCTTTTGTCTGCGTCCGCTGTTTACCGTCAGCCATGTTCGCGAATTATTTGTCAAAGGTCAAGATGCTACTGATGTTATTTGTCACTGCTGTCAGTCATTTGTCTGTGATGTAGTGCTATGGCTTTCTGGGGCATGAGTTGAAATTTTAACTGCGGGTGACAATTGGCGGCCGGCCAGTGTGACCGAGCTGTTCTAGGCCCTTCAGTCTGGAACTGCGCGACCGCTACGGTCGCAGTTTCGAATCCTGCCTCGACCATGGATGTATGTGATGTCCTTAGGTTAGTTAGGTTTAAGTAGTTCTAAGTTCTAGGGGACTGATCACCTCAGATGTTAAGTCCCATAGTGCTCAGAGCCATTTGAACCATTCCTGAACAATTGACGTTCACGTACGTCAAGTAGACAAGATGGTACTTATTGATTACAAGCAAATGAAATGACACACTTTTTACCACTTTTGAGCGCAACTATCCACCATATTGTAAAATTTGGCGCTCCACTGACAACATCAGTACACTTTCACTGAATTTAACTACCCAAGACTGGACTATGGAAAAAATGAAATAAAGCAGTTTCAAGGCGGGAAAAGACAGGGTTAAGTCTTGATCAACTTGAAAGATACTACATCACTATGAAAGCTTGGCCACTGCACATGAAAATTTCAGTTACTTTTTTCTGTCTTGATAGCGGTATCGCTGGAAACTCGCCTTTTTTGGTACTTCCGTCGTTCGTTCTTCCGGATCGATTAAATGGTTTTCCCCAGTTCTCTTTCTCAGATGAATTGTATCCACATGTAAAAAATGAAGATTTTTGATCACGTCCCTGTTCGGGCGCCAAGTGCATATATATATGTGTGAAGATTTTTAATCAAGTACTTGTTTGGGGGCCAAGTATATATATATATATATATATATATATATATATATATATATATATATATATATATATATATAATGTTGAAGGTATAAGGATGTTTTGTGTGTAACTTGGTGACAGAATCAGAAATTGATTAAATTATCTTATAGTAACTAGTCACTAAATACCTGACATTCTTTGGACACGGAGCAGCAGATTAATTTATTTGAGATTGGTAGGAAGCTGCATTATCGTCTCTGCGCATTTTCATGACCGCAGTGCAGTCATACCTGGATGGACACTAAGGCACCAAAAGATTTACTGGCTTTAAAAGAAATCAACACTACACAATTGAAAACGATTGTTTGAGAAATGATAGGAAAATGATAATGTTCTTCCTGCCTCAGTGCTGCATTCGGTCCATCAACGTGATCATAATTTATGGAGATAAACTGATACAAAATGATTAACATTCAAGTAATGAGGAAATAGAGATACTTAAGGATAATTTGTCTAAATATGCATACTTCATATGTATGGCACACGTTTTTTAATGCTACGTGCCTTTTTATATTAAGGATAATTTGTCTAAATATGCACACTTCATATGTATGGCACACGTTTTTTAATGCTACGTACCTTTTTATATTACAGTTACAATAGCTCGCACTTTGCACATCAAAGGCAATATTTGAGATTATTGTCCTCTTGATGGTGCCTGCTCCTAATTAATTACATAAAACTATATGTTTTCTGATCGAGAAGAAAATTAGCACATTTACAGACTATTTTGCACAAATTATAAAAAACAGATTGCGGAACGCAGCAAGTCCACATCCTTATTTCATGGAACAGAAATAGTAAAAAGTGAAGCGCTCAAGGCCTCATTTGTCTCGAAACAACAGAAGTCTTTTTATATGATTAATCGATACGTGTACATAGAGACTTACAGCCGCAGCATAGGAGCGGCAAAGATAAAGTATAATAGATTCTGTTGCTGCTATGCTACGTTTCATTTTTTTTACATTACAATTGTTTTATAACTTCAGGCCATCAGGCGTTTACTATTGAGCACATACTAATTTTTGTGAGGCGAAAATTACCAATATTACACTGCCTTCCGTGGAAATGGAAATGAGTGTTTGGCGTCATTGGCCGGAAGGCCCCTTACGGGGCAGGTCCGGCTGTCGTGGTGCAAGTCTTATTACAGACGCCACATTAGGCGACCTGCGCGATCGTTGGGGATGAAATGATGTTGAAGACAACAGAACACCCAGTCCCTGTGCGGAGAAAATCCCCAACCCAGCCGGGAATCGAACCCGGCCCCCTGTGGACGGCAGTTCGTCACACTGACCATTCAGCTATCGAGCCGGACACTGCCTCCCATCAGGACATAGAAGAAATAAACTAAAACGTCATACAGTTCCGAATAATATCAAGAATTTTCGTGTAATAAAATAATCGGTTTGAGTATGAAAACAGTGAAATCGTAGATTCGAAACACGGTGTAAGACGTTGTGGTCTCCTGACCTTCATTGCTTACATATTCCTCCCTCACAATCATGTTCCGCACAGCAAGACGCTTCGTTCAAACCCGAACTCGATAAGATAAAGTCATTGTTGTATGAATTCATGTAAACTATATGCAATTAACAAATAAGCGCACCATGGTTGAAATACTCGAGGCTGGTGTACACACATACATTCCAGACATGAAGGTCACAGAAGCCTTTAGTTCGGGAGAGAAACCGCACAATGGGACGCCTGTCCCTTCAGAGGACGACCCAGCCTATGTCGGCCAGTGAACGCCCGTGTAGCGGACAGCATGGGCCCGAGTGAAAGGGGGGAACAACCCCGTGTTCGGCTTAAACGCCAATTCCGCTACATTGTGTTGGAGTGGCCAGGCTACGAATTCTTTACACATAGCATGCAGTTTTAGAGATTTTCACAGGGAGACAGCAAACGCCAAACGCCAATGCTACAGGTTTCTGGCTTGGTAGCCTTAAACAAAACGTCATTCTCCCGTTTTAGAAGAGCAATGCTGATTGACAGACGATATTTCTGACGCCTTGAGCTGAAGGAATCATGGAAGAGACCGAAAGATATACCCCTTCCTGTCTGGCGTGGAGAGGCCCCGCTCTTGGAGCGAGGAGCAAGTCTCTTCTCAGTACTTCACTGGGAGAACACCTCTGTCGAGAGCGAATCGAAGTGCTACTCTATATTGAGTCCTTGCGATTAAGCGTTGTTCACTGTGTTGGCCAACAAACTTATTGTGCAGTGTGAATGGACAGAGTTATAGTTAAACGCCTGTGAGCGAATTTTGAGTGGCATCGCGGTGGTCTGGTTATCTGACCAGTGTACCACGCCAATAGTTAGACTAGGGGCGAATAGGAATCCTTGACTTCATCAAGGCATAGGGAGAGTTTGATTGGCGAAGGTCAATCCAGATAGAACGAGAGTTATCTTATTTGTCAACAGCGAGCGGCGCAGACAGCAGTCATCACAGCTTACAGTACTGTGCGCTACAGTTATTGCGAGCCCCATATTTCCTCCACAACAGTACACTTCACTGCATTTCACACGCGACCACCTCGACCATACCTAGCAACATTCTAAAGGATAATTATTGAAATTGAGTAGGCGCGCCTCTCAGTCATTCTGCCAAGTCAACAACCATCTTAAACTTTGCGTAGAAATTTCATTAGCGAATCCTATCCTTGAGAGGTAACTTCACATTCCGAAAAGAACCAGGATATAACTTGTTCAATTCATAACTAAAAGTGCCATTGTGATTTCTCAGAATTTTTGCAAAATAAATAATGATTTTCGTTAGTTTCATGTTTTTCTTACACTAACTAGCACTACTCCAGTACCCAAGTATCCCACTAGTTACGTAAGAAATTTTGTGAATGTTTGTGTCATTTCCTTACAGTGGACGACACCAGAAGATATTTATTGCTGAAAGTTTTTCAAGCATTTGTCTCTAGAACGTTAGGAGCGTCTGTCTGACTTCTGTAGTAGTGTGGGGGTGGAAATTGTATCTCGCAGGAGCCACAGGGTAAAGGGTACCTCTCAGATTAATCCGTTGCGCAGAATAACAGAATAACAGATCAACCCCACACCTCAGAATGGTAATTTCTCCAAAACTACTTTATTTATTTCGGTGAGAAATACGGATGCGATATGTAGTGAGCACTTTCTTAAAATTAACGTGGATGAAAACAGAACAACAGTACATTAAAGTATTCGGAAATATTTGAGATTTATGTAGCAGATGTCTTTTATTGTATTCATGACAACCAGTCGCTTTATAAAGCTATTTAAAAACTTTACAAGCTATAGATACTCCGATTCTATTAAAAAAAAAAAAGCTTTCATTCTCCTTCAGCTTTCGACCCACTGTAGGAACATCATCAGATGGTAGGCATTTACATGTGAACTACATGAAATAAAAGCGTCGTAACCCCTGAACGGTTTTTAGTTAGGACGTTCAAACTGCACGGTTGGCAGCGTGACATGATCGGAATCAGTATGCGCATGATGCAAGTGCCTTGTTGTCGTCGGCCATTTGGGTTCGTCAGTGAGCAAAATTGGCACATTTGAGAGAATGAGAATCCGCATTTCGCGATCGTAAAGTTTCTTCACCCTCAACGGGTGACTGTGCGGTTTGCAATATCCAGTCACGGAATAATCGGTGCGATATTCCTTGATGACATAGTGGCTACCGAACGGTACGTGAAGGTTTTGGAGATTGACTTCATCCACATCGAAGCAGGATTGTGTTTGATATCTTGAGGGAGCACTTTGGGAACTGCATTTTGGCTCTGGTGTACTCAGCGGCCACTGGCACGGATTCGATTGGCCGCCATATTCTCCGGATCTGAACGCATGCGACTCCTTTTTGTGGGCTGTGTTAAAGACAAGGTGTACAGCAATAACTCCAAAACCATTGCTGAGCTGAAAACAGCCATTCAGGAGGTCATCGACAGCATCGATGTTCCAACACTTCAGCGGGTCATGCAGAATTTCGCTATTCATCTGCGCCACATCCTGCGGCCAAAAACCACATAGAAAGCATCACTCACTCTCCAGCTCTAGCATGCCGTACACACATCACCCTACCTCCTCCACTGCTCCGATAATCCTCTCCCGATAGCGCGTGGCAGAGTAGCCATTGGCTACCACCGCCAGATCCCTGTTTGACTCCAACCCCTCCTTCCCGACCCCACAGAACACCTGATTCTCAGTCTCTTCTTCCCCGACCTTACCATTACCTGCGCCACCTTCTATGTCCGCCCTACTGCCCCTATACTTTTTGACTTCCTTTCCCACATCGACCGTAACTTCTCCTCCTACATGATTGCCACCGACCTCAACATCCATAGTCGTTCCGCCACTCAGTTACGGCGGTGGCATCGGTTTCTCTCCACCCTCCAAGGTGACCTCGTTTTCATTCCCCAGCACACCTGCCCCCAATCCAATACCACTCCAGATGTCATCCTCTCCTCCCCTAACCCCTGTGGCCGTGTAGTGGTGGATGTCCTTGACCCTATTGGCAGTGACCATCTCCCTGTCCCCCTCACCGTTTCAGACGGTCGTCGTCCCTGCCCCAGCCCCCATCACTACTCAGGATATCATCAACACACTCCACACAAAACGCAACACCGCTCCCGGTCACGATCGTGTTACCTATCGCCACCTCCATGAAGCTCCCGCCTCCTTCCTCTCCACCCTGGCCAGGCTATATAATGTGGTCTTGTCCACCGGCTACTACCTTGACATGTGGAAAACCTCCCAGATCCTGATGTTCCTCAAGCCCGATAAACCACCATCGGCTGTCTCCTCCTACCATCCCATCAGCCTTATCTTGGTCTTCAGCAAGGTCCTGGAATCCATCCTTACCCAATGCATCCACCAGCATCTCCACCAAAACCGCTACCCAGTGTGGCTTTCGACCGTCCTTCTCTCCTGATGACCTCTTTCTTCACCTCACTCATCTCCTCTCCGAACAGCTCAACTCCCGTCACTCCGCTATCTTCCTCTCCCTCGACCTTGAACGTGCTTACGAACATGTATGGCATTCCCGTGCCCTCTTCAAGCTCCAAACCTTTGCCCTTCCTATCAACTACATCCATCTAATCAGGTCCTTTCTTTCCCAACGTCCTTGCTATGTCACCATCCATAACATGGATTCCTACACCTTCTACCCCTCTGCGGATGTGCCCCAAGGTTCCCGCCTCTCCCCTCTTCTCTACCTTCTGTATACAGTGGACATGCCACCACCTTCACCCCCCATCCAACTTCTCCGGTATGCTGATGACACTGCCTTCCTTGCCCTCGCCCCCACCCTGCAACACTCCCAACACCTTCTCCAATCCCATCTTGACCGGTTCACCACTTGGTGTAACCAGTGGTTGCTCAAGGTCAGTCCTTCCAAGACCCAGGCGATCATTGTAGGCAAAACCACCCCTTCCTTCTGTCTCCTCGACTCCTATATCACCATTTATGGCCAGCCTATCACCCTCACCTCCACCCTCAAGTACCCTGGCATCACCCTCGACTGTCACCTCTCCTGGACCCCCCGTCTCAAGACTATCCAAGCCAAGGCACACTCCCGACTCCATCTCCTCAAGCTCCTTTCTGGTCGCACATGGGGTCTGGACCCCTCCACTATCCTCCATACCTTTAAATCCCTCATCCTCCCTGTCCTTTACTACGCACATACCAGCTGGATCTCTGTCTCTCCTACCTTTTACAAATCCCTTCAATCCTTGAATGCCATGCGCTCCACCTCGCCTATCGCATCCGCCTCCCCTCCCTTACACGGATCCTGTGTGACCTCATTCCATTCCCGCACCTCCTCCTTTTACTCGAACGGAGACAGAACCTCTACATCTCCCGTGAACTTGATCCCCCTCACCTGCTTGTCTCTCCCATCCTCTCCCATCCCTCTCCGGTGCTGCGCCTGTATTCCCACATCCCACCTGCTCTCCATCTCTCCACTCTCCATACCCTCGCCCAAGGTGGCTTCCGCCAACTCCCCCTCCCTGATGATGCCCACATCCCTTCCATCTACCCCTCCTACCAATTCTGATCCTCCCCTTCCACCCCCCGTGTCTTTTCCCAGGGGCACCATCTCTCCCTGCTTTCCCTCCTCCCTCCTCTTCTCCGGGTTTCCCTTACCCCCCCCCCTACCTTCTTTCCACCCCCTGTCGTTTCCTCTGCCACTGGCATATACACCCCCCTCTCCCTCCTCACCCACCATTTCCCCTTTGGCAGGTCCCCAGACTCGTACATATACAGTGAACATTCGCGTGCTGGTGAACATCACCATCGGTTTTTTTGTGCCATCATGTTAGTGCCTTAGTGTTTCACCACCCATGCTCCATCGTTCTCGTGTGTCATTTCAGTCGCCTATGTTCGTGTACCAGTGCTAATCATTTTTTATTTTACTACGCCTGTCAACGGCTCCATGTTTTTTACTTAGTGTGTATACTGTTTTTTGTCCATCCTTTTGTTTTGTTTTTCTCTGTCTTCCTATGTTCTGCGTGTATTATCTGTGACCGAAGAGCGGCGTAGTATTGCCGCTGCCGGCCTACCTTGGATAAGGTGTTAAAATGACAATAAAGAAGAAGGAAAAAATCACTCACATCGGTTTTTAATAGTCCTGAGGCCAGAAACCGAATTAAAAACATCAATCAAAATCAAATCGGATTATTAATTTACGTGTGGCTGGCGCAAAACATGTTCATTGTGCTATCCACCGTTTTCCGCGATAAGTTGAAACCGAGAAACATCATGTTCCACAACTGACTGAAGCGTTTCCGGGGTCACTTTCAGAATGTGTTGCGCAATGCGTACCTTCAGTGCAGCTAAGTTTGCAATCAGAACACTGAACACAACATTTTTCAGATTGACCCACAGCCAGAAGTCACACGGATTAAGATCAGGTGATCGGGACGCCCAGGCTGTAGGGAAATGGCGGCTGGTAATACTAGCATTTCCGAAATGGCGTTTCAGCAGCTGCTAAACTGGATTTGCAATGTGCGAACGTGCGCCGTCTTGCATAAAAATCAACACATCAACGCTGTTGGAGAGCTGGAATGACATGGTTGCGCAAAAGATATTCATAGCGCTTATCAGTGATGGTACAAACAACAGGACTGGAAGCACCTGTCTCTGCGAAAAAATTTGGTCCTATGATAAATGATGCCGTAAACCCGCACCACGTAGTGACCTTTTCACGATGAAGTGGTACTGGTTGATTTGCTTGTGGATTTGCCGTTGCCCATATACGTCAATTCTGTGTTTGACATATCCTGTGAGATGGAAGTGGGCTTCGTCTTCCATGGCCAATCATTGTCCACTTCTGTGCGAGCAAGGAATTCTAAAGTGAAGATCTCTCTTGGTGGCAGGTCAACAGGAAGCAAGTCGTGCACATGGGTAATTTGGATTGGATAGCAAAGAAGGATGTTTCGTAGGATTTTAGGCACTGAGCTCACGGGTATGTCCAATGTTTAGGCAGTTCTCCGTGCACTACACGTTTGCACACCACCAATCGTCTCCTCCTGCATTGCTGTGGCATCTGCTTCCACTGACAAATCAATTCGTTTCCTCCCTCTACCAGGTTGCACACCAAAAGAATCCGTCTTTTCGAATTTCCGAATCATTTCATCCAGACCCACGGCAGTCATCGGAGACCAACGCCTTTTTTCAAACCCTTCAGCGTCAGTAACTACTGTAGAGCGACGTGTGCACAATCATTATCCTTGTAATACAGCTTTACTAGCAGAGCACGATCCTGCATTGAGACAGCCATGACGTATGTCGCAGACGCGAAAGGAGGAAAAGCCGTGTAACCGGCGTGTTTATACCAACTTTAATGGGCCATGCGCATGACAGGTGTTTTCATTTACGTATTCTGACACATACAGCACCATCTATTGATCAATTTTCACACTGTCGCCGGCCGAGGTGGCCGAGCGGTTCTAGGCGCTACAGTCTGGAGCCGCGCAACCGCCACGGTCGCAGGTTCGAATCCTGCCTCGGGCATGGATGTGTGTGATGTCCTTAGGTTATTTAGGTTTAAGTATTTCTAAGTTCTAGGGGACTGATGACCTCAGAAGTTAAGTCCCATAGTGTTCAGAGTCATTTGAACAGCAGGTTTCACACTGTCTTTTTTTCTTCTGCCATGCGTTTTCCCCCTTCTCCGACATATTCCGTTGCAATTTGACGTAATTCTGACCAGTGGTGTTATTTCTACAGTGTTTTGAAAGTTTATTTATAATCACCCTATATATATATGAGGCACTTCTGACGGCACCCTTGTCTCTGATAAACATTCGCCTTCGAGGACGACGTTCTGGGTTCTATTACTTAAGAAGTATTCGAGCCACTCACATGTATGTGAGGTTATTCCATACGCTCGTATCTTCGCTAACAGTCTGCAACGGGGCACCGTGTCAAATGCTTTCCGGAAATCTAGAAATATGAAATCTGCCTGTTGCCCTTGATCCATAGTACGCAGTATATCATGTGAGAAAAGCGCAAGCTGAGATTTGCACGAGCGATGCTTTCTAAAGCCATGATGATTCATGGACTTAAACTTCTCAGTCTCAAGAAAGTTTATTATATCTGAACTAAGAATATGTTCAAGGATTCTGCAGCAAACCTAAGTTAGGGACATTGGTCTGTAACTTTGCGGGTCTTGAAACGCGTACGTTTCATATGTATTCAGTATCAGCGATGGCGAGCCATGAGAGAATCTCTGACCAGAGAGTTATTTTTCGTTGCTTGTTGCACTCAGTCAGTAGTAGTAGCGTGTTGCGAGTCGGCAAGTTCAGTTGCATGTAGGGAGTCGCGAGTAGTTGTTGCGAGTGAACGGTTGTACTGAGCGGGCGTCGACATGGGTCGGCGGCGTACTCTGTATCCATCTCTGGTCACGATTCAGGACGAGGTATTTTGTTATAGAAGGTAATGAAGCAGCATTGCGCTCAGCTAATAACATATGTTAATTGTAATTAATTTGTTCAAGAATTCCCCCAATAATAAGTTTTTATAAAGTGGATCTTTAAACAAAAGTAATCATTTCAATTTAAAGAGTTTTTCCTATGCATTTCCTCCAAGAATCAGAATTAAATATACGCCAGCGTTGCACGAAGCTGTGCCAAAAATAAGATAGTGATACAGTTTTGCTGATGTGAGAGTTTTGGTTTTTGTGTTCAGGTATAATTGTTGCACAGGGCCAAGGGTCAGCGCGGCTGCCCTTATAAAATTTACCAGGTTCATTTTAGCGTTAATTTTGTGAGGACTTAACATTTTTGCACATTTTTATTATCATTGGCTTTTATTACTGTGGGGAGTTTACATTTGGGCCACTATTATTCTTTAATTTTGCAACGAGGTTACGCATAGCTCATTTATTATTATGCAGTTTTGTGGGAAGTCAACATATGGCACACGTTTTCATTAGCATTGTCATTAGATATTTTTCTTGGGAGATTACAGTCTATTTTTTCAACCTTCTTATATACTGCAGTCACCTGCGTCTTTTCCAGTCGGTTGGGACTTTGTGCCGGGCAGGAGATTCACGATAAATGCAAGCTAGGAAAGGAGTGATGCCTAGAGTGCTCTTTGTAAGACCGATTTGAGATTCCATCAAGACCTGGTGATTTATTTGCTTTCAAATCTTTCAGTTGTTTCTCTACGCCAGGGATGTTTATTACTACGTCGTCCATACGGGAGTCTGCCCGATGGTGAAATAACAGTATGTTTGTAAGATCCACCTATGTGAACGATTTCTTGAACGTGTAATTTAATACCTCGACTTCCGTTTTGCTATCTTCAACTGCCACAACAGGCTGGTCAACAAGGGATTGAATGGAACCCTTCGAGCCTCTTCTCTCCCGTCACGACAAACAGCGCGTACTCAGTAGTCTGCTTTCTCAAGTTCTGGCTTTCGGCCATATAAGGCTGGACCCCCAAAAATTTAAGCCTACACTTCGAGTATTTTAATGCAAGAAACCATGCACTCACTATTGCATTGCACAAGATAGCTACTGCCCATATTATTACTGTATTGCGATTCATTGAAATTCATTTTCTACGGTGAATATGCAACGGACGAAATTTTGTTACACATATTTTTGTGTTGCTAGTAAGCGATGAGCCACGCTGTTAAGTCCACGAGTTCGACCTTTTCTTCAACCAGTGTGCCTGGAAACAATTTCTTGTTGCGATATGGGACATCACGTCCTGTGACATCCATCTCTCCTTTTACACTATACGATGTTCACGAAGTGGTTACCACCTATTCTTAGGTATCCTTCACTCCAACCAGTGCCTTTAAATATCCCGACAGTCAGAACGCTTTGGGATCAATGTCAGATAGAAAGGGAGGTCATGTTCTATAGCTCCTTGACCAACCCATTTTTCAGACAGAATGCGGCGTCTACGATGTCGTTCAACATACACGAACGTTTCTGTCGATTAACACCGTTCGCTAAACTATAGCGGAATATAATATCTGCCATTTCCCGCAAGGAGTATCAGGATTTCATTTTTCCGTTCGTATCGTTCACACTTCACGGAACCACTAATTTTCTTCTGCTGCCAGCACCATCTCAGAACTGTAAGTACGGAATGGCTGTATCTGATAATAGTATCACAGTCAGAGGACTAAGTACAGAGACAAGTAGAACTAATAACAAACGAGCAATGTGAAGCATCGACAGCCTCAACCTACGCCACTGAATACTGCCCGCTCTCGACACAAGTGGTGGTGCTGGTGGTGGGTAGTGTTTAACGTCCCATCGACAACGAGGTCATTAGAGACGGAGCGCAAGCTCGGGTTAGGGAATGATTGGGAAGGAAAGCGGCCGTGCCCTTTCAAAGGAACCATCCCGGCATTTGCCTGAAACGATTTAGGGAAATCACGGAAAACCTACATAAGGATGGCCGGAGACGGGATTGAACCGTCGTCCTCCCGAATGCGAGTCCAGTGTGCTAACCACTGCGCCACCTCGCTCGGTCTCGACACAAGTAAATAGCCCATATCGTAACAGCCGTTTGTTTCCGGACATATCTTTATAGAAAATTATTTCTACTTTTATCCTGTACTGTCACCTGTAAGAGTACGTGACGCCTTTATTTTCGAACAGCCTTTATATCAGTGTAGCTCAGTACAAAAGTGGAGAGAGAGGAAGAGTGAGAAAGTGTGGAAAGTCACAGATGTAGGAGCGCTATAGATATGCTCCTAGTTTGGAGTGTAAATTTGAATCAGCGTACCAATTTGACGACCAGTATCCTTGACACAGGGCTAGTCATGTTTCCTGAAGGCTATTTAGTGAAATTGTTGGTACAGAGTTGAAATCAGCATACGAATCTTCAGTCAAATTCACTGCGCGATACCAATTGTAATATTACAGACTACAGTGCCACTAACGCGGAGTTACTAAACACGATTTTCCGAAATTCCTTCACAAAATAAGCACAATAAATATTCGAGAATTTGAATCAGGAACAGCTGTCAACATGAGTAACTTAGTTAATCCCTTAATAAAGGAAAGTCCTCCGGTCCAAACTGTATACCACTTAGATTCCTTTCAGAGTATGATGATGAAATAGCTCCATACTGAGCAAAAATATGCAACCACTCGCTCGACAGAAGATCCGTACCTGAAAGCTGGAATCTCGCTCAGGCCTCATCAATACTCAAGAAAGGAAATAGGAGTAATCCGCTGAATTACAGACCCGTATCACTAACGTCAATTTGCTGTAGGATTTTGGAACATACTCTGTGTTCGAACATTATGAATTACCTCGAAGGAAATGATTTATTAACAAGTAGCTAGCTTGGATTCAGAAAATATTTCCCTTACGAAACACAACCAGCTCTTTATTCACAACAAGTATTGAATAGTATCGAGGGGAAATTTCAGATTTATTCTATATTTCTAGACATTCAGTGGGATTTCGATACCGTTCCTCACAACCAACTTCTAATCATATTGCGGGACTATGGAGTATCGTCGCAGTCGTGCAACTGGATTCGTGATTTCCTGTCAGAATGGTCACAGTTCGTAGTAGTTAACGGAAAGTCATCGTATACAACACAAATGATATCTGGCGTTCCATATGATGTTCCTAATCTATATAAACGATTTAGGAAACAATCTACATCTACATGTACATGGATCTCTGCAAATCACATTTAAGTGCCTGGCAGAGGGTTCATCGAACCACCTTCATTATTATCTATTATTCCAATCTCGTATAGAGCGCGGAAAGAACGAGCACCTATATCTTTCCGCACGAGCTCTGATTTCCCTTATTTTAGCGTGGTGATCGTTTCTCCCTATGCAGGTGGGCGTCAACTAAATATTTTCGCATTCGGTGGAGAAAGTTGGTGATTGGAATTTTGTGAGAAGATTCCGTCGCAACGAAAAAAGGCTTTGTTCTAATGATGTCCAGCCCAAGTCCTGTATCACTTCAGTGACACTCTCTCCCATATTTCGCGAAATACAAAACATGCTTAACTTCTTTGAATATTTTCGATGTACTCCGTCAGTCCTATCTGGTAAGGATCCCACACCGCTCAGCAGTAGTCTAAGAGAGGATGGACAAGCGTAGCGTAAGCAGTCTCCTTAGTAGATATGTTTCATATTCTAAGTGTCCTGCCAATAAAACGCAGTCTTTGGTTAGTCTTCACCACAATATTTTCTATGTGTTCCTTCCAATTTAAGTTGTTCGTAATTGTAATTCCTAGGTATTTAGTTGAATTTACGACCTTTAGATTAGACTGATTTATCGTGTAACCGAAGTTTAATGGATTCCTTTTAGCACTCATGTGGATGGCTTCACACATGTCGTTATTTAGGGTCAACTGCCAGTTTTCGCACCATTCAGATATCTTTTCTAAATCGTTTTGCAATTTGTCTTGATCTTCTGATGACTTCATCAGTCGATAAACGACAGCGTCATCTGCAAAAAACCCAAGACTGCTGGTCAGATTGTCTCCCAAATCGTTTATATAGATAAAGAGCAGCAAAGGGCCTCCAACACTACCTTGGGGAATCTCAGAAATCACTTCTGTTTTATTGATGACTTTCCGTCAGTTACTACGAACTGTGACCTCTCTGACAGGGAATCACGAATCCTATCACATAACTGTGACGATATTCCATAAGCACGCAATTTCACTACAAGCCGCTTGTGTGATACAGTGTCAAAAGCCTTCCGGAAATCCAGAAATACGGAATCAATCAGAAATCCATTGTCAATAGCATTCAACACTTCATGCGAATAAATAGCTAGTTGTGTTTCACAAGAATGTTTTCTGACTCTTTGTTGACTGTGTGTCAAGAGAGCGTTCTCTCCAGATAATTCATAACGTTCGAACACAAAATACGTTGCAAAATCCAGCTGCATATCGACATTAATGATATGGGCCTATACGTTACTGGATTACTCCTTCTATCCTTCCTGAACTGACCTGTGCAACTTCCCAGTCTTTAGGTACGCACCTTTCGTCGACTGAACGGTTGTATATGATTGTTAAGTATGGAGCTAATGCATCAGCACACTCTGAAAGGAATCTAATTGGTATAAAGTCTGGACCAGATTTAAGTGATATTTACTTTTACGCCGAGGATATTTACTTCTACGTTACTCATGTTGGCAGCTGTTCTTGATTTGAATTCTCGAATATTTACTTCGTCTTCTTTTGTCAATGCATTTCAGAAGGCTGTTTTTAGTAACTCTGCTTTGGCAGCGCTGTCTTTGGGAAGGCATTGATAATTTCTTGGCGCTAACATATTTCACGTACGACCAGACTCTCTTTGGCTTTTCTGCCAGGTTTCGAGACAAAGTTTCGTTGTGAAAACTATTATAAGCATCTCGCATTGACGTCCGCGCTAGATTTCGAGCTTCTGTTAAAGATCACCAATCTCGGGATTTTGCGTCTGTCTGAGCAGCCCTCTTAGATTGTAGATGATGCTATCACTAACTTTTTCCTCCGAATGCGAAAATACTTTATTGGGAGAAATGATCATCATAATTAAATAATGGAAATCAGAGCTCGTACGAGAGATTTAAGAGTTACTTTTTCTGCACGCTGTTCGAGAGTGGAAGAGTGGAGAAATAGCTTGAAGGTGCCCTCTGCCAGGCACGTAATTGTGAATTGCGGAGCATTCATGTAGAAGTAGATGTAGTTTGAAAGTGCCAAACGCTCGATATCGTTCCGGACTAGGACGGGAAAGAGACAACGCAGTTTTCAGCAAGGTCACACTCAGCGAGCTATCTGCGAGCGGCTGCATTCAGCCGGTCTGCCCAGCTGAGAGCTCATTTGAGCTCTATTCAGGAACATCATCACTGGATGATGTATTAATTGTGATAATTGATCTTTTTTAAGGACTGGGAAGCTAATTACAAAGAGAAAAGAGGTTCACGACGCGTGTAGCTTTGGAGAGAACAGACGACCCACTGCAAACTGGCTAACTTCAAAAAATGGTGGTTGTGGTAGAGGCGCCATGGTATGGAAAGTACCATCAGCACCACTGAATAAGGGGAATCTGGTCAGTCTGCACAGTAGAGACGGATGATGTTTAATCACAACGATACTCAGAATCCACCGCAGATTGTTTCGTTTAGTTTCCGACAGTTGCCACAAAACATTTTTGTTCTCCTAGTACTAGCTATTGTATCGTTTGCGATTCACCTGCGACATAGTAGTCTTATGTGTGGAACCATCCTTCTAAAACAAAAACATCTACATCTATACTACGGAAGCCACCTTACGGTGTGTGGCAGAGGGAATTTTAAGTGCCGTTGTTGATGCCCCCTTTTCCTGTACCAGTCTCGAATTGTTCACGAAAGAACGATCGCTGGTAGGTATCCGTCAGAGATCAAATCTTTCTAATGTTACCTTCATGGCCTTTACGCGAGATATAATCAGGAGAAAGCAAAATATTGTTTCTCTCTTGCAAGAAAGTGCGCTCTCGTAACTTTAATAGTAAACCACTGATGCAGGACGTCTTCATTGCAACATCTGCCACTTGAGTTGTCTGAACATCTCCGTGACGCTTTAGCGCTTACAAAATGAACTTGTAACAAAACACGACGCTCTTCTTTGGATCGTCTCTATTTTCATTACGAACCCTGTCTGGGCTGAATCCCAGACTGACGAGTAATATTCAAGTATTGGTCAAACGAGTGTTTTGTAAACTACCGCCTTTGTGGGTGGACTACGTATTCTGAAGATTCTTCCAATGAATCTCAATCTGGCATCTGCCGCACCAGCAATTAATCTTATGTGGTCGTTCCACTTGAAATTGCTAAGAAACGTATAGTCGTACATATTTTATGACTGTCGCTGCTTCCAGGGATTGTTCTGTAATTGTGTATTCATCCAATAATGAGTCTTTCTAACTATTTACGCGCAGTACGTAAACTTTGTTTTATGTTGAGGGTCAATTGTGAATCCCTCCAGCAAACATTGCCTTGTGATTTATCTGTATGAGAGAACAGCGTCATCCGCAAAAACCTCATCGGACTTATGACGTTAACCACTAAGTCATTTACATACAATCAGGTGACAAAAGTCATGGGATAGCGATATGCAAATATACAGATGACGGTAGTATCGCGAAAACGAGGAATAAAAGGGCAGTGCAGTGGTGGAGTTATCGTTTGCACTCAGGTAATTCGCGTGAAAAGGTTTCCAACGTCATTATGGTCACACGATGGGAATTAACAAATATTCAACGTGGTATGGTAGTTGTAACTGTACGCTGTATTTCGAGATCCATGGTATCAATAGTTTGCTAGAATACCACATTTGAGGCAGTCACCGTGGACGGCGTAATGGCCGACGGCTTTCACTTAACTACCGAGAGCAGCAGCGTTTGCGTAGAGTTGGCCCTTGCTCAACGGCCGAGCCAGCAACGTTTCTGTAGAGTGTCAGTGCTAACAGACAAGTGAACCTGCGTTAAATAACCGCAGAAATCAATGTGGGACGTACGACGAACGCATGCATTAGGACAGTGGGGAGTGGGGGGGGGGGGGGGGGGACTTGGCGTTAATGGGCTGTGGAAGCAGACGACCCATGCGAGTGCCTTTGCTAACACCAGGAATTCGCCTGCAGCGCCTCTCCTGGGCTCGTGACCGTATCAGTTGCACCCGGGCTTGTGGTCATAGCAGCTGGGTCCGAAAACTGTGGTCTAGTTAGACGAGTGCCGATTTCAGTTGGTAAGAGCTGATGACATGCTTCGAGTGGGGCGCAGACCGCACGAAGCCTGGACCTGAGTTGTCAATGAAGCATTGTGCAAGCTGTTGGTAGTTCTGTTGTGCTGGCAGAAGAGCCAACAACGTGTTACTAGTGGAGGCCGAAATGCTCGCATTTTAGCTCACGCAGGCTGGCGTGAGGAGGGAAGAACTATACTGACGTGAGGTCTGGAACATGACAAGGAATTAGAATTCAGAAAGCGGACGTAATTAGTTTGATACTTCACTTTAATCCATTAATGATGAACGTCGCTCTTGACGGTACATGATTCACAATATTATCTGTTCAGATTATAGTAAATGAATATGGCGCCTTGCTAGGTCGTAGCAAATGACGTAGCTGAAGGCTATGCTAAACTGTCGTCTCGGCAAATGAGAGCGTATGTAGACAGTGAACCATCGCTAGCAAAGTCGGCTGTACAACTGGGCGAGTGCTAGGGAGTCTCTCTAGACTAGACCTGCCGTGTGGCGGCGCTCGGTCTGCAATCACTGATAGTGGCGACACGCGGGTCCGGCGTATACTAACGGACCGCGGCCGATTTAAAGGCTACCACCTAGCAAGTGTGGAGTCTGGCGGCGATACCACAGGTTCCATAATGGTGTGGGCTGTGTGTACGCGGAATAGATTGAGTTCTCTGTCCAACTGAACCGATAATTGACTGGAAATGGATACATTAGGCTATCAGGAGAACGTTTGCAGCCAATCAACAATGTAAATTTTATGGGTGACAGCGGATCATGTCACTGGGCCACAGTTGTTCGCGATTGGTTTGAAGAACATTCTGGACAATTCGAGCGGATGATTTGGCCACGCAGATCGCCCGTAAGTAATTTGTGGGAGATAGTCGAGAGATCAGTTCGTGCACAAAATATTGTACCGGTAACACTCTTGCAATTATGATTGGTTATAGATGCAGCATGGTTCAGTATTTATGCAGGGGACTTCCCACGACGTGTTGAGTCCATCCCACATCGAGTTGCTGAACTATGTCGGGCAGAAGCAGATTTGGTGCGAAACCAGCAGGTATCCCATGACTTTTGTCACCTCAGTGTATATCGTGATAAGTCGTGGTCCTACAACACTCCCTTCAGGTACGCCCAAAGTTACTTTTAAGCCTGAAGATGACTTGCTGTGTTCAGTTTACTAGGAACTCTTCAGTAGAGTCACGCAGCTGGTCTGATAATGCGTGCGCTCGTATTTGGTTCGGTAGGCGGTACTGTGCAACTGTATCGAACGCTTTCAGAAATCAAGAAACACGGCATAAACCTGATCGCCGGTATCTACTGCTTTTCTTGTCCCGTGGACGAGCAGAGCGAGCTGGATTTGATCGTTGTTTTCGGAAACCATATTCGCTTCTACAGAGGATATTTTTGAGTATAAAACGTGTCCCATAACACTAGAACAGACTGAAGTCAGAGTTATAGGCCTATAGTTTTGTATGTCTTTCCTACGACCCATCTTGAAAACGGAAATGACAATCGCTTTTTTTTACAATGATTATGAACGCTTCGCTCCTCCTGCTTCTAGAAGAGGATGAAGTTCTTCTGCTTCAGGTCGAGTCGCCTTTTCTGTGTTGAGGGATTTCATTTGGTCTTCTATCCAACGGTTACTTTTTCGTAATCTGTCATTCTGATGTTCGTGTGACGATTTAAAGGAGGAACTATAGTGCTATCTTCCTCAGCGAACAGTTTCGGACAAATAAGGATGAACGGAAATTTAAGCTCTGTTAGTATGAGATGCGAGTGGCAGTGAGGCTGTGAAGCTAATTATCAACATTGCAGCCATCTTGGATGCGACTGATAATTTTAAAGTGTGCAGATGGTCATGTGGCGTATCAGACAGATAGAAACTTACACGAGAAAAACAGTGGTGTCTTTCACTTGAGGAGAACTTTATTAATTTCCGAGTCGTGCTACATTATGTACAGAACGAGGCAAACGCCAGTGATAAAACGCAAAGGCCACAGAATGTGCTCGAGGTGTTGTCCAGCATGTTGTAAGGTGGTTGTTATCCGCTTCACTCATTTCTCGTGGGCTTTAACCAACACACGTACCGAAATGCGAGCGCAAGCATCAAGAATATGCTCCCTGAGTTGTGCAAGGTTTCTAATCTTCAACGTAAACACAATAGTCTCTGCATATCTTCATAGATAGAAATCTAGTGGACTTAAACCCGGGGAACATAGCGGCCACCGGACCTCTACGACCTATCTCACTCCGGCGAAACTTGATACCCAGGTATGCCCGGACAGCTAGCTCGTAATGAGGTGAGGCTCCATCGTGCTGCGAGAAAGTTGGAAACACCCCGTCTTCGGACAGCAGTGGCGGCAGTACATCTGCGTCTAACAACTGCAGGTAACATGCTGCTGAGAGTGTACCCTGAATGAAGAAGCGCCAACAGTACGAGATCCCCATATTCCACACCAAACCATCACTTTCGGTGCTCCAACAACCTTCGATGGATTCATTCTGTGACGCTTGACATTTGATCAGTATTTGTATGCTTATTTACGTGTCCGTTTACAAAGAAATTAGTTTCATCTGTAAACAGTAAGTCACAGGGTATAGGACGGGTTTCGTCTAGTTTGTGTGTCACGCCGTCTGCAAACTGAACCCAACGTTCTGAATCATCCTCTGTGACATATTGCATTTGTATTTTATAAGAGTGCATTTATGAGTGGGCAGAATACTCATTATTGATGTACGGCTGGCCCCAGATGCTACTCGATGCGACGAGTGCTGCGCTCCTTATGATCTTAGTGAACTATACCAGAACATCGGCTGCTTCAGCGGTTTTCTATCACTCAACTATTTTCACGCACTTTCGCGAGACGTTTCACCAACACACTGTGTGTAACGGGTGGTCAGTATGCGTAGCGTTGGTTGAAATCCCCTGCGATGAGACAGATGTTCCCCCTGATGTGAAGATCTTAGTCCTTCAGCTTATGTTAACGCAGTCAGCGTTCTCGTCACCTGTAAGGACGAAACATCAGTCATACCCGAGAATGAATAAGGCTATGCTCAAACTAATAAGAGGTACAGTTATTTTTCTTGTATAATTCTCTGCCTATCTGATATGTCACACGATCGTCTTTCCATCTGAAAGCAGAGATTTGCGTCTTCTGAAATGGCCGCCTTGTTGTTTAAAGAGGGTGACTGATTTTTCTCATGTGCCATATCATACTAGTTGACTTTAAATTTCTGTTAATCCACCTGTTTTTATTTTAGTAGGTTGTTCGACATTTATGAACTAACATGTGCTTGGATACCCCTATAAGCATTAATTGTTAATAAAGTAGCCACTAGTAAACTTAAGTCGACAGTTTGAATTGAATTGAATTGATGGTAAGTTCTATGGGACCAAACTGCTGAGGCCAACGGTCCCTAGGCTTACACACTACTTAAACTAACTTACGCTAAGGATAACACACACCCCCATGCCCAAGGGAGGACTCGAACCTCTGGCGGGGGGAACCGCGCGAGCCGTGGCAAGGCACCTGAGACCACGCGGCTACCCCACGTAGCAACAGTTTGAAACGACGCAGTTGTTCAGGAACTGTTCTTGCATTCGGGTCCAGTCATTCATTTTCAACGATATTCTCCGAAATTCCAAGTTCTTAAATTTCCCAAGCTCTTTGGTTCAAGAACTTCTATTTCTATACAGTCCCAATAGTGCTCATGTTTGGGGTGAGATGGATGTAGAATCAAATGAAAACACTCCTTCCGTAAGCATATAAAGGAAAAATAAGGTAATCCTCTGTAAAAAGTAACAATCATTAATTTATATATAACACAGTAACAGCTGAGTTCAAAAACATGTGTTTTGATAACTATGTGACCCAGTAACCAAGTGTCAGCTCATAAGAAAAATTTAGGAAGTTTAAAGATGGTATCTTAGTATTTGGTAAACTGCAGACAAGTCAAGAATTTAACTCCTACCAATTAACCTCTATAGCTGCAATAATAAAGGTCATTAGATTTATTTGACTGATCTAAGTTATCACGTCTCAGGACTGTTCGGTTGTAAAAGAAATAATCTTCGTTGATGGGACGAAGCTTTGTATTGCAGATTGAACTGAATAGAATGACACTCAAAACAAATTTAAAAAATATATCCGATACCAAATGCAAAGTGGGCAACGGCCTTGCCGCAGTGGATACACTGGTTCGCGTGAGATCACCGAAGTTAAGCGCTGTCGGGGGTGATCGGCACTTGGATGGGTGACCATCCAGGCCGCCATGCACTGTTGCCATTTTTCGTGATGCCAATTGAGGAGCTACAGGACCGAATAGTAGCGGCTTCGGTCAAGAATACCATCATAACGACCGGCAGAGCGGTGTGCTGGCCCCACCCCCCTCTTATCCGCATCCTCCACCGAGGATGACACGGCGGTCGGATGGTCCCGGTAGGCCACTCGTGGACTGAAGACGGAGCGCTTTTTTTTTACCAAAAGCAAATCTATGAATCATTGAAGGTGATCCTTTGCTGTGTTATTCTCTTCATTGCCGTGTTTCAGTTACACAGGTACACACTGAGGTGACATAAGTCACGGGATACTCCTAACATAGTGTCGGACCTTCTTCAGCCTGGCGTAGTGTAGCAGCTCAACGTGGCACGGACTCAACAAATCGTTGGAAGTATCCTGCTGAAATTCTGAGCCATGCTGTCTCTATAGCCGTCCATAATTGCGAAAGTGTTGGCGGTGCAAGGTTTTGTTTCCGAACCGACCACTCGATGATAGCCTACAAATGTTCGATGGGATTCATGTCGGGAGATCTGCGTCACCAAGTCATTCGCTCGAATTGTTTTGAATGTTCTTCAGACCAAATGAAAACAGTTGTGTTCCGGTCACATGGCACATTATCATCCATAAAAATGCCACCATTTTTTTGGAACATGAAGCCCATGAATAGCTACAAATGGTCTCCACGTATCCTAAAATAACCATTATCAGTCAATGATCGGTTCAGTTGGTCAGCGGATTCAGTCCCTTCCATGTAAACACTGCCCACACCATTATGGAGCCACCGCCAGCTTGCAAAGTGCCTTGTTGACAACTTGGGTCAATAGCTTCGTGGGGTCTGCGCCACAGTCGAACCCTACCATCAACTCCTACCAACTGACATCGGTACCCGTCTGACCATCCCACGGTTTCCCAGTGTCTACGGCCCAACCAATATGGTAACGAGCCCAGGAAAGGCGCTGCAGGCGATGTACTGTTCGTAAAGGCACTCGCGTCGGTCGTCTGCTACCATAGACGATTGGCGCCAAATTATGCCGCACTGTCCTAACTGATACGTTAATCGTACGTCCCACATTGATTTCTGCTGTTATTTCACCCAGCGTCGCTTGTCTGTTAGCACTGACACTCAACAGAAACGTTGCTGGCTCGGTCGTTGAGTAAAGGCCATCGGCCACTGCGTTGTCCGTGGTGAGAGGTAATGCCTGAAATGTGGTATCCTTGGCGCACTCTTGACGCTATGGATCTCGCAATATTGCATTCCTGATTTCCGCAACGGAATGTCCCATACGTCTCGATGCAACTATCAACCCTCGTACCAAGTCTGTTAATTGCTGGTGTGAAGGCTTAATCACTTCGGAAAACTTACACATAATCACATGAATACTGGATATGTGCATACCGGTGTCCGATGATTTCCGTCGCCTCAGTTGAATAATTCCCTTGTGAGACGTGAGCCACACAGAGGTTGACGTTACGCCCCTATAATCATTTTCCGTTGCCTCAGGCCCGAAGTGCGCTACGTATTAATTCATTTCACTGCTTGTGAAACACTATAATACTTTTCGAATCAGTTGTCATGACCAGCTTCAGGTATTCTGTCGGGTCGAGTGTCTTAGCAAACTCGCTCAGGGTACGGCAGCTCGCTTGGTCATTCTTAGTAGGTTAACCTCTGTAAGTAGGCTGTTTAGGTTTTTATGTCGGTAACGCCACGTAGCGCTCTGTATGAAAATCACTGACTGTGCTGTGTGCAGTGTGTGGCTGGCTGGCATTATTCGAATATTCGCTATTGTAGTGTTGGGCAGTTGGATGTGAACAGCGTTGTACAGTTGGAGGTGAGCCGCCAGCTGTGGTGGATGTGGAGAGAGAGATGCCAGAGTTTTGAGAGGTCACTTTATAAGCGGATGATATGGACGTGTGTCCACCAGAAAAAGGAAATTTCTAAAGGTGGATGTCATATATATATATATACGCTGAAAGTATTGTGTGTCAGCTTAGTGATGATCAGAATAAGTAAAGAGAGAAATGTCTGAGTACGTTCAGTTTTGCTCAGCTGTTTGAAAATCAAATAATGTAAGAGGTTTTCCAGCACTGTCATTTTTAAATTTTTCTAAGGGACGTTTCACCTTTTACAACAACATTTGTGCTTAAAATGTGTAGTTAAGAGCCGAGATCATGTTTCCCCAGTCGTAAAGCCTGTAGAAAATTCTGAAGAGGCTCTCGCCCGCCGCGCAAAATCTGCTGTACCGCTATCGACCTGGTGCACATTACCGCTGGGAACATACGGGGCTCTTTCACCGGCGTGATGATATCTGGCAGCCGCCGGCGGGTTGAATATTTATGGGCGTTTTCCCTAAATAGAATTTGGGGCTGGTTAATCGGGCCGACGGTCTCGGCTGCTGGCCTTTTCGTAAAGGTCAGGAGGCGAGGCCGGCTGTTACCTTACCGTCCCGAGCCCGCTTTGTCTGCCGTAATTACGCACACACATCACACTCGGCGATAGCATCTGCCGCTGCGAATCCCCGATGCTATCTGGCCGCTACCGGCGCGCGCCGGGCAGCCTATTTGTCGCTCGCAATTACCGGCTCGCGCCGCGGCAATCGGCGAGCGAAGCGCACGACGCCGTCCGCCGGACAGTGAAGAAGTGCGGCAGCTGGCGCGCCGCCTCCGATACGTTTCGACAGCGCGCTACGTCTTCGGGACGAGCTGCGTGCCGGCGCCTGCGACAGGCCTCCCGTGAAATCGCTCGGGGTCTCGATCGTGATGCGTGATAGGCACGTGTGCCCCCCGTCTCCCTCTCCCACCCCCCCACCCCCTCTGTCTCTCTCATCGAACGGCGGTTATCGCTGAAACAACCAGTTTTCGGTTTATCGATTTTTTACACGCCAGTTTAACCTGACTTGAAATCGCTCAAAATAACCGGTTTCTGAAATAACCGGTTTTCGGTATTTTATCCTGTTATTTCTTGTAATCAACGTAGAGCTCTAACAAAGAGGGAAAAACTTTGACTCAGTCTCAAGATACATAGAATCCAAGTATTAAATTAAATACCCAAATCCAACGTTTGCTGCGTTTCTTGAAAACTGATAAGTGGTTAAATACTACAGAAAGTCACCGGCCCTATTGATTCTAATCTTTTGAAACTCTAATCATAAATCTTGTTGTAATCAGGGTTCGTACCACTATTTGGGCATAATGAAGAATCAATGATAATGTGTGAAACTGAGGTTGAAGACAGGCATATTATGTTCCTACAGGCAGCGCGTCAGCTGTTTCCTATTCTTACTGTATTCTATGAATAAATTGTTGTTAAGTTTTTATTACGGTTACCACAATTTCCTTCCTCATTTATTATTGCATAGAAATGGAGCAAGGAGGACATCAAAAGCAGACTAGCACTGACAAAAAGTGCATTCCCGGCCAAGAGAAGTCTACTAGGACCTAATTTGAGGAAGAAATTTCTGAGAATGTACGGCAAGTAAGCATGGACTGTGGGAAAACCGGATCACAGGAGAATCGAAGCATTTGTGACGTGGCGCTACAGGAGAATGTTGACTAATAAGATAACGACTGAGGTTCTCCGCAGAATCGGCAAGGAAAGGAATATGTGGAAAACACTGATAAGGAGAAGGTACAGGATGATAGGACAACTGTTAATACATCAGGGAATGACTTCCAAGGCGCTAGAGGGAGCTTTAGAGATAGAGGGCAAAAACTGTAGAGGAAAACAGAGTTCGGAATACATCCACTACAGTCTGGAACCGCGCGACCACTACGGTCGCAGGTTCGAATCCTGCCTCGGGCATGGATGTGTGTGATGTCTTTAGTAGTTCTAAGTTCTAGGGGACTGATGACCTCAGAAGTTAAGTCCCATAGCGCTCAGAGCCATTTTTTGAATACATCCAGCAAATAATTGAAGGCGTAGGTTGCAAGGTCTACTCAGAGATGAAGAGGTTGGCACAGGAGAGGAATTCGTTGCCGGCCGCATGAAACCATCAGAAGACTAATGTCACCCTCCCCCATCCCTCCACCCCCGTCCACACCAGAAAAAGCAAATGGCAAACATATCTACAATCAGAATGAGATTTTCACTCCGCAGTGGAGTGTGCACTGATATGAAACTTCCTGGCAGATTAAAACTGTGTGCCGGACCGAGACTCGAACTCAGGACCTTTGCCTTTCGCAGGCAAGTGCTCTACCAACTGAGCTACCCAAGCACGACTCACGCCGCGTGGAGCACTTGCCCGCGAAAGGCGAAGGTCCCGAGTTCGAGTCTCGGTCCGGCACACAGTTTTAATCCGCCAGGAAGTTTCATATCTACAATCGTTTAAAACGAATGAAGCTTTCTACTTCACTGCTACGTAACTTCTAGGCTAGTGTTGGTGCCATTCTGTAATACAACGGATGTCCAGCGACGACACTAAGAAACTATCCCGTAGACCACATGAGGACGTGTCTCGCACTCTTGTGCACCCATACCTTTAAGCCGCGGCGCACGGCGTCAGGAACATTCTTATCCCAGCAGTGCTGTGCCAGTTCTTATGCCATGTGTTTATTGCTCGTTTCTGTCGACATTGTTATTAAAATAGCACTTATCGCTTTTCCCATTTTCTGTAATAAGGCAATATTTCAAAGCACTGTAAACTTTACAAATAAAAATTATTCCGTTTTTTGAAAAAAAGATTTATTTAAAAATAAAGAATTTTAGAACTGCTGTCATGGCTAATTAATCTTTCGGTTTTTTACTCGGTTATTAGCAACCACGCTATTTCAGTTGCACTTTTCGTCTTCCTTGCGCGTTGGCTTTAACTTCAGCTTAGTATTCCCGCAGCCGTTTTCTGTGCTTCGAAATAGCAGCGCCTGTGTTATTACGCAGTAGGACGCAAAAAGGCAGTGTAGCTACTACAGCCGTCAAGAAATACAGGAAATTTATTCGTTGTTGCTGATATGAACCACCTTCGGCTACGTATTAGAACGACAACAGTGAAAATTTGCGCCGGACAGAGACTCGAACCCTATCGCTTGCGTAAAGCGAGAAATCTGGGTTCGAGTTCCAGTCTGGCACAAATTGTCACTGTCATCATTCTAACACAAGCCGGAGGTAGTTCATATTCGCAACTGCGAATACATTTTCTGTACTTCCTGTGCTGTTCCTCCCCCGCTTCACTCCATGTTTTGCAATTTTTTAGTTTATGGTTTTCGTATAAACGAAGATGCTCTTGGAGTTCATTCTCTTTTTCTACATTGGTGAGCCACGCCTCAGCCGTTTTCTTGTTCAGAGACCAACGTAAAATTCCGACTTGTGGGGCACAGATGGGTGAAATGGCCATAGAAAGCAATCATCCTTCTAAGAACTACTGTACTGATTTACGTTTTTCTCTTTTCCATACTTTCCTTCAGAAACGCAGCAGGGTACTTGTACAAAGAAAACCAAGGCTCAAACCAACCTCTTACGCAGGGGAGGGTCAGCAGTCTACTGACTGATTTGATGCAGTCTTACTCGATTTACTCTCCTGTGGCAATCTCTTCTTGTCAGGGCAGCGCCTTAATCATTTGTTGGCCTGTACAACGTCATCTAGCAGAACAGAAATTGTTCCCCGAGGCCTTAATACATGTCCTGTCATCCCATCCCTAATTCTAGATACCTTACACATATTCCGATCCTAGACGATTCCGTAAAGACGTTTCTCATTTCTCACAAGCGCACTTAATTTTCAGCACCCTTCTGCAACATAACATCTCAATCGCTTCTATTCTCTTCCTTTTTCGGCTTTCCCACAGTTGGTGACTCACTTCCATACATACATTCCGAGAAATTTCTTCCGCATAAGACGTATCTTAGGAGGCACGGAAAGAAATGTCGTTTTATTACATAAAATTAAAACAGATATACTGTTAACAAGCTTTTGTTTTTAATAAGTGATGTAGTCACCGTCGTTGTCAACAGTCTTTTGCCATCTAGAGTGCAAATTTTGAGTGGCAGATCGATTGAGGTGGCATTTAGGACATGATCCACATCTTTTTGCCACTTAGAAATTATTGTAGCCATCGCAATGAATGGAAATCCGATGGCGCAAAATCAGGCAAGTATAGTGGGTGAGGCTACATGCCCCGCCCCAATTCTTTAATTTTTCCCAAGGTTGCGCGGTGCCGTCTTACATTATCGTGTTGCAGAATAACGCCTTTTCTGTTGACTTTCGCTGGGTACTTCTGAAATAAAAAATGAAATGATTGCATGGCATAGATGGCCAAGAGTCCCCACCTTGGGAAGTTTGGCTGCCGAGGTCCAAGTCATTTCAGTTGAGGCCCCAGTGAGCGACTTGCGTGTCAGTGATGAACGGATGATGAGGACAACACAACAGCCAGTCCACAAGCCGAGATAATTTCCGACCCGGCCGAGAATCGAACCCGGGCCTCCGCATGTCACTCAGACGGGCTGACTACTCAAGTAAGGTTCAAAATGGTTCAAATGGCTCTGAGCACTATGGGACTTAACTTCTGAGGTCATCAGTCCCCTAGAACGTAGAACTACTTAAACCTAACTAACCTAAGGACATCACAAACATCCATGCCCGAGGCAGGATTCGAACCTGCGACCGTAGCGGTCGCGTGGTTCCAGACTGTAGCGCCTAGAACCGCTCAGCCACTCCTGCCGGCCTCTGGTAAGGGGGTAGACTTTCAATTAAAGACTGATTTGCTCGATTCAACTGCTTACAGTAATGGTCTGCATTCAAGGTTTGTCCAGGTTTCAGCTCTTCAAAATGACCCACCCCTCGAATATTCCACGAGGCACACAAAAGAGACTTTTTGTGGTATAATCATGGTTCACTTATACTTCGCAGCGATTCATTCGGAGAGACTGCCACGCCATTTCCGTTTTGGATTATTACAGTGGACCCATTTTTCATCTCCAATGATCAAGCGATCAAAAAACGCTTCTCTACTATGTTGCTGAAACGATAAGCTGCATGTGGTGGATTAGTTAGCTTTGTTTGTCGTTGTTCTTGCCACTCTACTGCAAATATTCTTGGATATTGACCAACGTTGGTTAAGAGCGTTTGACAGTTCCTCCATTTTATGTCACGGACTTGCCACCACATCCGCGTTTAATATGTCATTGTCTAAAGTTGTTGGTTTACCTGAGCAATACAAGTCAAAAATTACCAGATCTGGAATTACAAAATAATCTTTGATTCTTACGAACCTCTAATACACATGGGTAAACACAGCAAATGGGGTGCAGAATAATAACGGTTGCCAGTCACAGTTGAAGGTGATTTTCATCAACACTCGACCGGTTTCGAACTTGTGGAATCTTCAGTTCGTTTACGTTCATGTACATATTTCCATACGAAGTGTTGGGGATCACTATTTAAACTAAAAAATAATGTGATGATGACTAAATAGACACAACTGCATCCATTATAGATATAAAACATCGCAATTGTTTTGTGATAGCAAATGTTGCGTTACTATGCTCGAGAAATTCAAAAAGCATTCGATCCCACATTTGCAGTACTTGGCCGGCCATTTTAACATAAATTTTAAAAAAATTATGATTTAATCATTTGACAGGGTGTTGTGTGATGTCCTTAGGTTAGTTAGGTTTAAGTAGTTCTAAGTTCTAGGGGACTGATGACCATAGATGTTAAGTCCCATAGTGCTCAGAGCCATTTGAACCATTTAATCATTTTCGAGGAAACAAGTCACTCTAACGTTAAAATGTATTTCGCACGACTTTGAAGTACACAATGAGCTGATAAATGACTTACGAATATCAACATCCGCAGAAATGACATTATTTTCCGGTCCCCGAAATACTAGTGCTTGATACTAGTAGGCCTATTTTAGCGAGGTATACTCTCTTTCCCCACTCCCCCGCTAATCTGCTTCTTACGTCTTTCTGGCTTCGTCTTTCAGTACGATTTTGCTTCCAACGGAGTAGAATTCCATCATTTCGCTTCCTACGTGGTCACCAGTAAGATGCTACGTTTGTAGCGAATCCCATTTGTGATCTCCTTCTGCAGCTAAAGAAATTGAGAGCATCGCCGTTCATCTCCCGCCGATCATCTATATCTAGATTTTACACACGATTCAGCCTCATATTCCTGCATGTTAGCTGTTACTCCGTCTGTAACCAATTCACTACCGAGGGAACGTGAACTTATCCTCGTTAATTGCCATCCTCCCATGTAGCGTAGTGTTTAACATTCGGTTGACACAACACTAGAGACAGATATCGATCTCAGACTGAAAGTAAATGGAACATGAAGGCCGTGACCTGGTTTACCAAGTATTCCTTATTATGTAATAAAATCCAGTTTGCTTTTGTAGTAGTTTAATGATGTTATGTCCTTGTCAATTTTTGGTTCAAAAGTTGTAGTTTTTGTTTTGTTTATCTGCGTTATTATGTCTGGGTTGAAACAATTTTTCGTGCTATATGTCATAATGCATCGAGTTCTTTTTGTATGGCAGATATAGTAATGCAGACATACAAAAGAAAAACTATACTTATACAACCAAAAAATTCACAAGGCCATGAAATTGTCCAGGAAAACATCAAAAAAGACTAAACCACCATAGTACCTATATCACACGTATTTAAGTACAATATCAAACAAATTATACGCACTAATGAAGCACACAAGTATCCAGTTCGAGTATAGAAAACTAGATTTCATTCAGAAAAACAGAATTCCAAATGTACACAAGCCCAGGCACATACAAAATCGAATGTCAGGATTACAATAAACTTTACATAGGACAGACAGGGCGCAACTACAGCATAAGATATCGAGAGCACACGAGAATTAAGGAAAATAATTCATCTTCATTGTTCAACCACATGAAGAACAACTACCGTAACGCAGAACGAATGGAATTAGCAATGAAAATTTTACACATATTATCTAAAGTTTTAACCGTGAAAGTACTCGAAGAGATAGAAATCTGCACGCACACAATACAACGCCCTGATGACATTTTAAATGAGCAAACAAATTTTAAACATAAACATTTCATAGAAAATTTTATTGAATTCCTAACCGAAGATAACCGTTGGACGCAAACAGCTAACCACACACAACCACACACATCGATTACAAAGATAATGTATACAGCGTGAAATAACAGCAGCACATCGCAGCAATTGTACCTATATAGCATCTTTGGCCAACTGTCACAACTGTCATATCTGACGATAAAATGTCAAATTATAAAAATTACAAGAATGGATCATTAACAACAGAACGAAGCTACAAAACAGCTTTTAGGATAAGGGTCCTAAACCTACACCACCTTGTACAGTACAGAATAACAGCGACTACTGATGATATATGGACGTAAGTACCAAATTTGTACATGCGAAAATATGATTAACCAACTGTACAATAAAATAAAAAAGTTATGTAACTTTCGCAGATTGTCTGAAGATGGCATTATAGCCTAAATGGTTCCATAAAAATAATTGCGTCATTAAATAACTGTAGCTGCAAACTGGATATTAGTACATAATGTCTTTAACAGAGATCCTCTACGCTGAAGTTTCGTTGGATCGTAGATGTTCCTGATATTCACCTGAAGTGATTTAGGGAACCCAGGTTACACGTAAGGCTGGTGATCGGACTGGAATTCGCCGTTGCTCCTTCCGAACCAGTGACTCAACTATGGCGTCGTTTCGCATCCAGTGTCTCGGAGAAGTCCACGTACCCCTTGATCAATAATAGATATTGTATATTTATGTTGGAGTAATTACACATAAAATCCACATATCCAGAGTATCTGTTGGTACAACATAGTAACTTACACAAAGTTCTATGCGTCTGCATATACTCCATGAAATCTTGCGGAGTATCTCAGGGGTTATGCTTTGAAAGTCTTCTTCAGCACCTTTGCGTTGTTCTTAATGACTCTTGTACCGACTTTGAACCATACGGGATTTGATTATTCCTCATAATGAGTTATCTGGCGTGGTAGGGTCAAGCTTCCCGATGGCTGTTTTAAAGGGGCTAGAGGTGATGCTGAACTTCCTCAAAATTGTTCATCAAGGAACAAAATACGCTGGAGCTCGGACCTGCTGCAACTACACGTGATCTACGATATCACTGTCTTCGAACTGAGTACTAACCACATTTGTAACATGTCCAAATAATTCACATACCCTTAGAAAAAAATAGGACTCAAACAGGTGTCATGATGAGATCCCAGTTCATATCGTAACAAGAGTCGTGTTCCTTTACAGCTCATGCTCATAATGGAGATTTTCCTCAGACAAGAGAACAACGTTACTCCGGTATGAACTGCGATACATCGCTCATTCATCAGAAGATACCACTCTTGAGCGAGACATGGCATAACAGAGCCAATGAAACACAGACGGTAACTCTGCTCCATGTCGCTGACAGATAATTCGCCTGCAAACGCTTGTCTAAATCAGTGGTTTTCAAACTTTTTGGATTCACGACTCACTTGACCTGAATGTAAACACCCGTGGCTTCTTTCGCACATGACATCTTAATTCGAAATATGGTGTAAATAACTTTAAGTTTCAAATGGCTCTGAGCACTATGGGACTTAACATCTGAGGTCATCAGTCCCCTAGAACTTAGAACTACTTAAACCTAACTAACCTAAGGACATCACACACATCCATGCCCGAGGCAGGATGCGAACCCGCGACCGTAGCGGTCGCGCGGTTCCAGACTTAAGCGCCTGGAACTGCTCAACCTTAAATTTCGAAAAATATGAATAGGAGTACAGTAGTTATTTCTTTATTAACTATTAATATAACACATTTTAATCAAGTTTTAATCTTATTATATCTTATTATTGCAACGAAGTCAATGGGGTGAGATTGCTTCTTCATCATCAGTTCTTCAAATGTTTGCCAGTACTGAAAACTGCAACTCGCATGTCTTTCTCCACATTCATTCGCGGCCTGTGTTTTGAGTTAATGACGGCTAGTGTTGAAGAAGCTTCCTCACATAAGTAGGATGTTACAAAAGGTATCAAAACTTAGAGAGCCTTATTGGCTACTTGAGGATGTTTCAGCTTCACGGAGCTCCAAAACTCAAGCACTGATGAGGAAACGAACTCCAATTTCAATGTGGAGTCGGAAGAAGTGTCCATAAATTGTTCCTCAGCAAAATTATTATTTTTTGAAACCACCGTGACGTTTCTGGGAGCCACTGCGCAATCTTGAAAATCGTTGGTGAAAATCAGTTCACTATCAAATCTTTTTCAATGTGGTGTCCATTGTTGACCGCCGTACATGAACTTCAGCTGGTCTTTTGCGAATGTAATTTGTTGGAGTTTGCTCAGTTAATTAAGCGACGCTGCCACAGGTTTGCTCTTGTGGTTTCTTACGTGTTCTAAGTGATCCGTTTTCGACGCTGTTTGAAACAAAAACAAGTTGCTCCAAAACAAGCAGGGTCACTTTACGAGGTGGGACCTCGCCAAAGTGATCTCTAAACGCACTCATTACCTCCGCCGTTATTTGCCCTGTCACTGATCGTTCACACACGCGCTTCTAATCTCTTCTCTTCTGTGTAACTCTGTCTGCTCATATCAGCCTTGTTTTCACAACTGAAAGGAAACAAAATAGTACTGAGAACAGTGCTCTACGTTAGCTTCAAGGCAGGGGCTCAAAATCAAGGAGGACACGAGGACTTCTCGGACACACTGTAGATGTACATGAGACGTGAAAATGTACTGTCCCTCTTTTGTAGACTAAATGTTCGTCCTCTAGGTTGAGTAACTGTGTGGGATTCAGTAAGCTTGTCTGGTACCGTCTTTATATTTTCTTCACAAGATCGGTTGTCATGTCGACTTCCAGCGTTGTAGCATGTGCAGTTGTGGCAAATAAGTAAAAAATTTAAATTTATGGTAAGGTCTTATGGACCCAACCTGCCGAGGTTATCGGTCCCTAAGCCTACACACTACTTAATCTAACTTAAACTAACTTACGCTATGGACAACACACACACCCATGCCGGAGGACTCGAACCTCCGACGTAGAGAGACAAATGAGTGATCAGCTTGAACTCGTTAACGGTTGGTCTATCTTTTAAATAAAATAAGCGTGACATAATAAATAAAATCATTATACAAGAACAGACTATCACTATGACTCTGCTATTCTTTGTGAAGTAATACAACTGTCTTGCAGTGCCCATTTTGCGGTCAACATCGCTGTAACAACAAAAAATACTTTCTCCGCTCTTCTACGAAGGGGCGTCTCCTTGGCGTGTGTTGTTGCCTAGTCGTGGATACGCCAAATAAAGCGCTGTGTCCGCTACGAGATAAAGAAAGAAACGTATAGCCTTCTCACTCCTAACACAGAAATATCGGGCCGATAAAAAGGCCGTTTGGTTGTGTGCATTATGCTTTTGTAACTTTATTCGAGTGAAAAATTTAGTTTATTACAGCTCGAGTGCCGATAAATTTTTGGAGCCATAAAACGACAAAACAGTGCGGAATTAATGGCAGGTAGGAAGAAGCTCAGCACTGGCGGGAAAGTTATAATAGATATAAAACGCACGGAGCTCGCTCTCCCGCGGACGGCCGCAGTAAACATTATTCGTTAGGGAATATTAATGTAAGTGCCGTCATCGGGCGCCACGCAGCCGTCTCGGAGTATACACTCTTCCGAGACATCTGCTCGTGTCGCAAATGTTAAACGGCGACATACGAACGTTCCGTAATCGGTAGCAACTGTCGGCTGACACACCGCGGTGGTAGTTGTGTTACGGGCTGCGGTAGTTGCCTCACCAGCAATAATGTGCGAAAGTGTTCACGAGCAAAGGAGACGCTGGAATGTAAAAACGTAAACAACACTAATATTGTTCTTTATTAGTCGCTTACTGTCGAAATGTTGAAAAGAAAAAGAAATAACACGCTGAAGAACACTCACATTTATTTCTCTGCGCTACTGAAGTCTGATGTTTACGCACCATGTAGAATAACATGAGAAGCTCAGCTAGATGTTCTCTACAACTTTTGCGGCAGTCAGTCAGTAGAGGAGAAACAGCTCAGTAGTCCCAACGAGTGAGGTGACGTAGCGCTAAATACTCCCATTCGAGAGTATAGAAGTTCGGATCCTCGTCCTGCCACCCGGATTCAGATTTTCTATAATTTCCTTAACTCTGAAGTCAAGTGACGAGATGGTTTCTCTCAAAAATATGGACTGGCCTGCCCAGAGTCTCGACGTGAACCTAATGGAACATCCTTGGGATTAGTTAGAACGTCGACGTCGCTCCAAACCCTAGAGTCCAACTTCACTATCATCTACGGTTTCACGTCTTGAGAAAGCAGCCACTCCTACATAGACATTCAACCTCTTTGAAAGTGGTGCCAACAGACTTCAAGCCGTCATAAAGGCAAAGGTGGACATGCTCGGTATTAATGTCCACTAATACGTGTCCGGATATTTTAGATCAGATAGCGTACTTCCAATATGGAACATTCAGCAGTGGAAATGTGTAACAAATTGGATAATTCCTCGACTGATAGTGTGTTGAGTACATTTAGTAGGTATATTTACTTTTGTTTCTCAAACTGTGTTTCAAGTTCTTTCTCCCGAAAGGACTCTTCGAAATACAGTAAGATATGCAATTGCTGAAGACCTGTCGATTACGGCGACATTAAATTATCCCTTAGTGGTTTATATGCTGCAGTGACGTGATCGATCATATGAAATGACTAGCGAACCCAGCAATGATCCACAACGTGCTCCTACAATAGCGTGAACACCTCGGACTAATTAATGAGCATAACACGATGTCACAGGAGCAACGGCGTATAAGACATAATCTGTTACCAAAAAATCATCCATAAAATCCAGAATGAGATTTTCACTCTGCAGCAGAGTGTGTGCTGATATGGAACTTCCTGGCAGATGAAAACTGTGTGCCGGACCAAGCCTCGATCTCGGGACCTTTGCCTTCCGCTGGCAAGTGCTCTATCATCTCATTTTTTTTCTTTTTTGTTTTTTAGCATTTAAAAATCTCTGGTGTTCTAAAATAAATGACGTCATTCTGCAGGAAATAAAAAAAATATTTCTTGAAAATGTAAATAAGTATACTTTTTTGATACCAGGTTTTTTTTTTAAAGATCATGTATCATACTAATTTATTTATTTATTTATTTTATTATATTTGTTGAGATCACATAGGAACCCCTCCAGGCGGAAAATAATGATCTGTAATTAGCCTAAAAATAAAATAAAAGGGAATTATAGAAATTAAAGAAACGCCCTCCTGGCAGTACAGACAAAATGGCATCCGCGTCCCGCCAACTTGTGGGTAGACGCACACTGAATCCCAAAGCAGTCAGGCATGTTGCAGGCACGTCTTCACGAAGAATATTGCATTTTGCCGGGACATGCCCGCATCTCGTGGTCGTGCGGTAGCGTTCTCGCTTCCCACGCCCGGGTTCCCGGTTTCGATTCCCGGCGGGGTCAGGGATTTTCTCTGCCTCGTGATGGCTGGGTGTTGTGTGCTGTCCTTAGGTTAGTTAGGTTTAAGTAGTTCTAAGTTCTAGGGGACTTATGACCACAGCAGTTGAGTCCCATAGTGCTCAGAGCCATTTGAACCATTTTTTTGCCGGGACATCGAACCGAGTCCTGGTATTACAGCCGGCCGCGGTGGTCTAGCGGTTCTGGCGCTGCAGTCCGGAACCGCGGGACTGCTACGGTCGCAGGTTCGAATCCTGCCTCGGGCATGAGAGTGTGTGATGTCCTTAGGTTAGTTAGGTTTAAGTAGTTCTAAGTTCTAGGGGACTTATGACCTAAGATGTTGAGTCCCATAGTGCTCAGAGCCATTTGAACCATTTTTAACCTGGTATTACACAATCTCACTAAAATCACCTCATACCTGGGACGCCCCAGCTGCAGGGGAGATCGAAGAAGGCACTACCCAAAAAGTTGGCATAGTACTGACGGTATAGCGGATGGTGCACGAGAAAAGTAAATCGATCTTGCAGGAAAGTCCAGAAATCAAGAACACTCTTACTACCTTCATGGAACAAGTAAGAGATCGAGAGGCCTTTCATCCAGATCACAGCGTTGGTCTTCGTATGTGGGAAACATGCCTCATCTTGGAACAGAAGAGATTTGGGTGCAATGGCATGGGGAGCCGAACGTAGAAGAAAGGCAAGCATCTTCTGAATAAGATGCCACACCTCTGCAGAAGATTCCACACATCAGTCGATGTTCGTCCGTATCAAGCGTGTGACAATGGGGACACAGCGGCGAATCTGTCATTTTTATGGTATGTAGACGAAGTTGTGTCATGTATTTTCCATTAACGACGAGAGACCAGCATGAGCGCTCGTGTTGAGGAGGATATGGTGCACAGAACGCCAAACCGCGGGCTATGCGATCGTAGGATAGCGGCTTTCCACACCATTACGAGTATGATTTCTCATCATTAGGCGGTAAACATCACTTGCTGTAGGGTTCCTAGTGCGAGGCAAGTCGGCATGAACATAACTGTATTCGATGTAAAGGGTCCTGACATGTGAAGGAGAAGAAGAAATATGGGCTACTGCAACGGGTGCCACTCGAGAGGGAGGGGCCAGTTCGTCTATCAGGCTTCCCGATAATCTGGTTGGGCGGTGGGTCCACGATTTGACCATCGTACTTACATAAAGGGCAGCTGCTTTCGCTTGGACGTTAACAAGGCCGAGGCCGCCATCTCGAGGAGGAAGTGTCACCGTGTCGTAGCGGACTTCGAAGATAAGACCCGCGCTTACAAAGCAGCCAAACGCCGCCTGAAGTCTGTGTGCCACTGCATTTGGCATCGGTAAAATCTGTACTAAATGGGCTAGTCACGAGACTAGATGAGTGTTAACAAAATCTACCCTTTGTAGGATGTGCAATGCTCTCAGGAGGTTGCCACGAACGTTCGTGCGAATAGCTTGAAGCAGGCATTTATAGTTAAATGAGATCGTGCGCTGTATATCACGCGTGAAGGTGATCGCCAAACATTTGAGTTTGTCCACGAATGGCCATGGAGCCACACTCTCTGCAGGAAGACCTCTAAGGACGGACATAGCACTAGATTTCGTCAGGTTTACACGGCTGCCCGCAGCAGTCCCATACTGGTTGATCTATGCCAGTGCCTCTCGCACTTCATTCTCCGATAGAACCAAAAACACCACGTCACCTGCATAGGCGCGGCAGATGAAAGCATTCTCCCTCATTGTTATCCCTGTCAGCCGGCTCCTCAAACCGTGTAATAGTGGCTCAAGGGCAATGGCGAAAAGCAGCATCGACAGCGGACATCCTTGACGGACCGACCGCTGAAACGTCCCCTTAGAACAATTGTACACGTGAAACGTCCCCTTAGAACAATTTATACAAGACTATGCTTAACCTGGCACACAATATTATTTAGCGCAACGCAATCTGACTTTCAATAACCCCTACAAAACAATGGCCCTGACTAACTTTAACCTATACCTTCTTACCTCACAAAAATCTTCGCTACTCAAGCTACTGCAAAACAGCGAGCGCCACTACTGCCAGCTAAATAAAAGATTCAAACTACTGAAGGTACTAACTACTGATAGGGATAGTTAGCAAATGAAAGATATTAATAGAGAACAAACAATGTATTTACCTTAATATTCATAATTGACATTCACTCTTACAGATTATCAAAACTCCGCCATCTCTCTCCCCACGTCCACCACTGCTGGCGGCTCACCTCCAACTGCCCAATGCAATCTGCTGTTCACATCCAGCTATAGCAGTTCATGACAACAATGGCAGACAACAATGCAAACTAGCCACATACTGCACACAGCACAGCCAGTGATTTTCATATAGAGCGCTACGTGGCATTACCCATATAAAAATCTAAACAGCCTACTTACATAGCCCCCATGCTCCCCACAAAAATTTTTACAAATGGTGTTGGGCACTGGCCAATACAGATTTGACAAAAATTTTTCACAATTACAGTAACAAAGATATAAAATGCACACACTTATTTATACAATGTTGGTCAACAGCTAAAATTTTCTCACAGTCCATAAAGACAGTCCAGATTGTTCATCATAATAGTAATTACAGTTTTTGTTTTTCACAAAGTCTCATTAGTAAAAGAAATTGCACATAGAAGTAGTGGATTTCCATGCAGTCTTGAAGAAGTAGTGTTGTCCTTCCAACGGAAAGACAGTGCTGACTCTTGAAATGCTGACAGGTAATGGGCCACAATGGAACAAACCCACAGCAGAGTCATTCGAAGTTCTGACGAATATTGGTAGGTAGGTCATCACAGAGTAGACCCACTGTAGTCCTGGTAGAGATTGTGGTATTGGTGGGCCACCAGAGGTGCAGACCCACTGTAGTCCTTGTAGAGATGGCCAGCAGCCATCTGTTGCGACTGTGCAGGTGCACAATCCCCATTGAAGAGTCTTGCGATTGTCCTTAGAACCAGCAATGCTGTTATCCAGTCCCTTGCTGAATTAGTAACACACGTGCAAACACTAACAGTCCCAACTTCTCACATAGTGTCCATATAGTATGACCAACAGAAAAGTGTGCAGTGAAATGAATGCTTACAAGTTAATAATATGATGAACTGGTGTCAATTACAATTTTATGACGTAAGAATACAATTACAAAGGTACAAAATACATCATTAAAAACATAACAATACAGATAACATTTTTAGTAATAGGGGCTTTACAAAAGAATAGAAATAAACATATACATCAGTGTTACAGGAATGATGACATGAGTACAAAAATAAAAGATCAGAATCACTTTCGAAACATCAATTTCACACATGAGCATTAAAACAAAACAGAATAAATAATGTCTAAGCATCATTACAAAGAAAATAACAGAGTATTAGAAAAATTCTACAACATAGCTCTCATCAGCTAAACACATAAAGACAGGAAAAACACAAATACACAAGGGTACACAAACATATAGTGGGATAACACCAAAAGGAAAGGACAACACACAATTACATATTTGGAAAAGGCAGCAAAGAGGAAAGGACAGGGTTTGGTTTACTGCAGTATTTTGCTTGGAGATCTCCCTTCATTCCATAGATCGTTCGTCTTATTTCAACCTTTGCTTCCACCAAAAAAATCCTATCCAAGCATGCTTTCTGTATTTATGTGTTCACATATTTCTTACCTCATTATTTATTTCCAAGATAATCCTACCTATACCTCCTTCCTGTATTCTATTCATATTATTTCTGATTGTACAATACTCATTTGGGCCCAATCTTTTTCATATCACTTCGCATTGCATTCTTTACCTATTCTCCATAGTCAGTTTCTTATATAGTCTACCCCCTCTTAAGCTAACTTAAATCTACTGAGCTCAGATATATATACCAAGGGACGAGGCAATGCAGCATGACAACAAATCAACACAAACAGAAATGACAAAAAATGCAAATTGGCAAAGCTAGCAGCATAAATTAGCAAAGCAAGTGCAATATTACAACTAATATAAGGCAATGCAGGAAACAAGAAAAACTAGCTTAGAAGAGTAACACAAAGTCAAATTCAGTAACACTATGCCTGACAAACAGCAGCAACTTATACCTAAACATGACATAGCTCAAGCAGAAAAAATATTACAGTAAAAACAACAATGCAGACAAGGGAAATGTATATTCACATCTTAATGTCTATGCAAATAAAGTGGTGCACCATAACAACTGATTGTAAAAAAATACTACCATGTACTTGAAAAGAAAATTAAGTGTTACTGTTATTAGTTACTTCTTATTGTTCTTTCCTTTCCAAGTGCTCCTTTTTTTAAAGAATGTGGATTACAAAATTATCATTTAATAGATCTGTTGACAGAAAGAGTTCACATTAGCAAATGCATCTCATTTTATAAAAGCAATGCTGCAACACAGCTGGAAACCAGACATCAAATGAAATAAGCAACTATGAAAAGCAAAGCATAAAAATATCATTCAGTAGTCATGTGACATTTCATTTCATAAGTTAATTGCTCTCAACTCTCGTACAAAGACTCTTGTCATAATCAGGTGTGCAGATGTAAAAATATTTCTTGTCAATTCATAAGCATTTCAATAATTAGCACAAAGTGCGAGTAATCATATGTTTTTAAGTAACGAGGGTGTCGCATTAGCGATGAAAGGCACGCCCTAATGGCGTGTTCTCCAGGTGTTTGACGCAGCTGTGTGCCCACAACGCATTACAAAAATCATATGTTTTCAAGTAACGAGCGTGTCGCATTAGCGATGCCCTCTACAAAGGATTGTCAATAGCATTGGTTAACCCCTTTTTTGTTTTTCTACCTGTGCTTCCGGAAAGGCCCTCACTCTAATGGCTTGTTCTCCAGGTGTCTGACACAGCTGTGTGCCGACGACGCACGTGCAGGTGGTCACTTTCTTACGGAAATATTTACGACAGTAGTTTCCGCTACAGTGACAGTCTCATATAAAAACATTTCACAGGTCAAGAATTTTATTGACATAAACATACCTCAACAGCATAATACACATCGTCGTCGTAAAAATAACATCATAACACCTCAGTCAAATGTCAAAAACGTCGTAGCTTCTTCCAATGATTTCAAAACCTAAAGAAAATTCTCTGCTCATTTCGGTAGTGTCATCTACCTCAAACGTACTTTAAAAATTATGATCTCATACCAAAATACATCATTCAAAGCTCTCATAGTATCACAATGGTACCAAAAAAATATGAACAGTGCAAAAGGTACAGACAAAGTAAACAGATACACCGCAAAAGCAACATTGTAAATTGTCACGCATTAGCAGCGTCGTGATAAAATCGTGTAGCTGTCACATAAACTAACCACTGTGTCATCTGGCATTTCACAGAAAGCACCTCAAATCCTGAATCCACTCTCAAGCAAACCAAAATGTTGCATGAAAATTTCATTAGCAGTGCTGGTATATGTTCTAAGTATGTGAGCCTCATAGTCGTTACGTAATCGTGCAACTAACAAGGAAGAATGTATAAATAACAACACTGTGTCGTCTGTTCGCAATAACAATGCATTCGCAATTACTTGTCTAAGTTACCTATGTTCTTGACTGGATGGTTAGTTAGCTTTAAAAACATAGTTGCATGTTACCAGTTTCTCAGTGTGACAAATTGTACAAGTGGTGTGAAGTGAAAATTGCAAAGACAAAGTTAAAAAGCAGATTATCTGTCAATAAATGGTTTTACATGAGAAATGTGGTGTAAACCTTTACTCTTCCTAGTACGCAGAGTTTCAACTTCAACGCAATTATCATGTGGTATACGTCGGATTCTGTAAGGTCCATTGTAAACTAGAAAGAATTTGTGACTCAAGTGTTTCTTCTTATGTGACAATGAATGAGCTTTAATGAGAACTTTCTGACCAATATATAATTTCTTTGCATTTGCTTTACCGTGTAGTTTTCTCCTTTTCTCTGCTGCAGCTTTTATATTTTTAAGAGCCAAATCAATTATGTCTTTGTGTCGCAGTTTACGTGTATTCGGGAAAGGTACAAGCTCTCTGATTCTGTTCGGTGGTTCTACATTCTTCAGTACAAGAGTAGGTGGTAAAGCAGTGGAATCATGAGGCATTTCATTCAGCACATTTTGAAATAAGTGTAAATATCTGTCCCAATGCTGATGCTTTCTGTGACAATAAAGTCTGCAAAGCTTATTGATTTCTTTCATAATCCGTTCAGACGGGTTACAATGTGGTGAATACAATGAAATAAAAACAGGTTTGATTCTATGATTCCGAAGCATGCGTGACCAAACAGCAGATCTGAATTGCGGTCCGTTATCTGAAATGACTTTACTAACGTGTCCCACTTCACGTAAGAAATTTTTAACAAAGGCGTTGGATACAGACCGTCCAGTGGCTTTACGTAACGGAGTGAAAGAAACAAATTTTGAAGTAAGTTCAACAGCGACTAGAACGTACGAAAATCCATTCGATGTTGTGACAAGGGGTCCCAAGAGATCAACAGCAGCAAATTCTTTTAATTTGGAAGGAATAATAGGAAACAACGGAGCACGATGTGAGATAGTAGATGGTTTCGCCTTTTGACAAAGTTTACAAATAGACAAGACTCTTCGAATTCGCTTTTCCATATTGTTAAAATAACAAGTCGTTCGAAGAATATGATAACATTTTCGTGGGCCAAAATGTGCGTAGCTGAAATGAATGTACCAAATGAGCTTATTAACAAAATCGTCTGGAATGCAAAGTACCCATAGCTTGTCATCAACAGTGCAGCGTTTGAAGAGTATGTTGTTTCTAACCAGGTAATAATGCCGAATCTGAGTGTGTGTCTTTTCATGCCATTTACTTTTGATATCTTTCCAAATCGGATCTTTATCTTGTTCATGAGCAATGTCCTTTAAAGATGTGGTGATGAAGTTTTCAAAGGCGACTTTCTGAATGTAAAGAATACTGAAATTTTTCTCGAGGTTGCCTTCTGTGTTACTTTTCTCAAGCTCAGCCGGTGCGCGTGACAGCGCGTCCGCAACAATGTTCTCCTTGCCGGGAATGTAGACTATTGTGAAGCGGAATTCTTGCAGAAACAATGCCCAACGTTTTAGCCTGTCATGATTTAATTTTGAAGACATAAGAAATTGTAATGCACGATGATCACTGTATACTTTTACGTGCTTACCAGAAAGAAAGAAACGGAATTTGTTAAATGCCCAAACGATAGCTAAAGCTTCTAATTCAGTAACGGAATAATTTTTTTCAGATTTTGTTAGCACTCGGCTAGCAAAAGCAATGGTTTTCTGAACAGTAGTGTCATTTTCTATGGCTTCTTGAAATAAGTGGGCACCAAGACCGACTTTAGAAGAATCTGTGCTAAGGCAGAAATCTTGTGACAGATCTGGATGAGCTAGTATTGGCGCGTGAAGTAACGCTTCTTTCAAAGAATTGAATTCCAACTGTGCTTGTTCGTCCCAGTTCCAAATAGTATTTTTTCCAGTGAGAGAACAAAGTTTTGGTGTAACTAGAATTTGCATATTCAGAAAACGACGGTAAAAATTTACGAGACCTAGAAAACTGCGGACTTGTTTTTTTGTGGATGGAACTGGAATGGCTCTAATTGCTTCTAACTTTTCAGGATCCGGCTGAATGCCTTCAGAAGAAATAATATGTCCCAAAAACTTCACCTTCGTCTTACCGAATTCAGACTTTTCCAAGTTAACTGTAATTCCAGATTCTGCAAAAATACGTAACAAACTGTTGAGGATGCGGTTATGTTGTTCCCATGAAGCTTCTGCTATTAGAATATCGTCCACATATAAGGTGATGTGACGTTTTAAGAACTCAGGTAATATGGAATTTAACCCGCGAATGAATGCTGCGGAAGAAATGTTCAAACCAAAAGGAAGTTTCCGAAACTGATAACAAACGCCGAAACAAAGGAAAGCTGTGTATTTTCTGCATTCTGGATGAAGTTCGATCTGATAAAAGCTGGATCTGAGATCAATGGAAGACAACACTTTTACACCATTAAAATTTTGAAGAAGTTCTTCCATCGTCTGTGGCCTGTCTGTTTCAGGAATAATGATAGTATTGATTTGTCTCGAATCTAAGACAAGTCTGATCGATCCATTTTTCTTCTCAACAACATGTAACGGATTGTTGTATGAGCTTACTGCAGGCTCAATAATGCCCTCGTCAAGCATAGATTGTATTTCTGTTCTAACACGGTCCCTATAATGTGCTGGAATTACGTATGGTCTAACACAAAATTTAGTATGCTCACGAACACGAAATTGGTATTGAAATCCCTTGATTGTTCCTGTTTTGTGAGTAAAAACTGTGGAATGTGCTTGTAAAATCTCAAAAAGGTCCTGCCTATCAGTGTCATTACAATTCTCAATTGTTTGAATTTTATTCTGAATTAACTCATTAATTTCAAATATGCCGTCGATGTCATCCCTGTCAGTACTTGCAGAGTGATTGTTAGTGTCTAGTTCCGTAGAAAATTCCGAACTGTTGTCTAACAGAACGTAAAGCCGATTAATTTCCTCATCATGGTTTGAGAGCCAGTCTTCAAATTTCAAAGCTATTGACTTACCTTCTTTCTCTAAACTTATTTCAGCATCGTGAAAGCTTAAGATTGCTTTATATTCATTCAAAAAGTCTACTCCCAGTATAATTTCCGTCGACAATAATGGAACAATAAGAAAGTTCATAGAGAAGCTGTGGCTTTGGCAAAAGAATTCTAAATTGGTTTGTTGGCGTACATCTACACTTTTTCCAAAGATTGCACCTTGTAATTTAATCTTACGTAACGGAAGTGTGGGGCAATCGTTCGATTTGTTGCATTTGCTAAAAGCTGTTTCACTAATTACTGAAATGGGACTGCCAGAGTCAAGTACTGCCGTAAATTTTACGTCATTTACAGTAATGTGGATCACAGGATATGCAATGTTGTTATGTTTTACGTCGTGTTCCTGGAGTAAGATGTCTCTAATGTCTTCCATTTTTACGTAATTACTAGCTACGGCAGCTCCGTCGTCAGTTTCATAAGTACATATTGTGGCTGCCAGCGGTGTGAGTCATCGCCTATTGTCTCTTTGTTGGCGCGCATCGTTATTGGGATTTGGAGACCTAACTTCTACAAATTCATTGTGACGAGAGTGCTCTGCTCTATTTAAATCTCGCCAGTTCTGATGCAATTCAGGTCTGTCGTTACGATCATATCGTCTGTCGTCATGTCGGTAGGTTCGATAGTTTCTTTCTTGTCGGTCATGTGGTGGAGAATTTCTCCCAGAATCGTAACTACGCGCTGGACCGTTGCGTCTAAAGTTATTCTGTCTCCCTTGATAATAGTTATATTGGTTCCCATATTGTCTGTTTCTCTGATTGTCTCTGTGATAGTCATTACCGCGGAAAGGTGATCTTTCCCTGTAACTATTACTCTGCCAGTGGTTGTCATATGGGTGGTGTCTGTTTTGGTCACGATTTACGTTGTAAGAATAGGTTTGTCGTGGCCATTTATTGTTTCTGTCGTCACGGAATTGTGACGGATGTGACCTATAGTGATTGTTTTCCTGTTTTCGCATCCCGCGACTGTCTGTGTCAATTTCCAGTTCTTGTAACAGTCCCTGAAAAGCTTCAATGTCGTCTTTGCAACGTCCTGCCAAAATAATATGTCGTAAATGTTCAGGCAGTTTGATTAAGCAAATGCGGATGAGTTCTGAGGGGCTGTATGGGTTTGACAGGTACTGATTCTTGTGCAACATGTCTTCAAAATATTTGACAAGACTGGAAAATTCAGATTGTTCAAAGTGTTTCATCATCATGATGCTATGTTTTACGCGATCTTGTGTAGCTTGTGACCAATATGCTGAGAGGAAGGCGTGGTAAAATTCTCCTTCACTGTGACAATCGTGAATGACCGATCGCATTCTTACAGCTGGTTCATTCTCTAAGTAGCCACACATAAATTCTAACCTGTGCTCCAGTGACCAGTTGGGAGGGAAACAATGAGAGAATTGATGGAGCCATGCTTGTGGATGAATGTCGTTGCCAGAATTCTTAAATGTTTTGAATTTACGTGTAGTAATGAACAGCTTATAGTCAAAATCATCGTGTCGGCGAGTAGCATATCGTGTCGGCGGTTCCATCTCAAAATTCGGTGTACCTTGCCAATTTCTTTCATAATTACCGAAATGCCCTGTGTTATTATTTTGTGGCTTTTGCGTATTTCTAAGTTCCTCTTCCCGTGTTGGAGCGCGAGTGTCCTCTGAAATACGTAATTCTTGTATTACCTGTGTCAGCTGATCTTGTACTTCCCGCATTTCTCTTTTGTACTGTGTGTTGATTTGATTTTGATTTTGTTTGAATTTTCTAATTTGTTCATACTCTTCTGTGTCAGTGAAGGCTATGGGTCTTGTGTCATTCAGATCATCATCTACCTTTGTAGATAAGTTAGTGACCTGATCCGAAAGTTCGGCTACTTTCTCTGATAATGAACTAATTTCTCCCATGTGTCTTTCTACTGTGTCCTTTAAGTTTTCCTGAGTTTTTGCAAGTTGCGTAACCGAATCGGTAGATGCAACTGAGTCAATTTTAGCTTGCAAGGTCTCATGATTTTCATGAACAATAGTTTGCAGTTCTTTTATGGCTGCTTCGTGATTCTGTAATGTATTTTCATGCCGCGAAAAAATAGGTTGGAAATGCTCACAAATTTGTGTTTTTACATCATTACAGACTTTCTGACATTTCGATTCAATGTTATGTAATTCAGTAGTTAAATCTTCACGTGTTTGTTCAAGTGTGGTGTCTAACTTTTGAAGCTTTTGCTGTGTTTGTCTCTGATTTTGTTCCATTGTGTCTAACTTTTGAAGATTTTGTTCCACTGTGTCTAACTTTTTAAGATTTTGTTCCACTGCGTCTAACTGTTGCTGTGTTTGTCTCTGGTGTTGTTCCATTGTGTCTAACTTTTGAAGATTTTGTTCCATTGTGTCTAACTTTTGAAGATTTTGTCCCATTTGTCTCTGATTTTGTTCCATTTGTTGCATTAATTGCAATAATAATGTATTAGTGTCTGGAATCTGTTTCTCTATGCTTTTTGGCAGTGGATTTTCACCGGCAACATTCACATTTTGACAAGCAGAAAATGTGTCTTGACTCATTTGAGAAAACGGTGAGGACGCAAAACCTGAATCTACAGTATTTGCAAAATTGTGTCCTATCATTTCGGATTCCTGAGGCGAGCTGTTGCCGACCGATCGATCGATAATGCTTCCCTGTTCACTACCTGTTTGACTGGCTACACCATTGTTTGACGCCCGCTCCATTTCCCTATGCACAGTTACCAAATTACTACTTTGAACATTAGTTAACTCATTACATGGTGGGGCCAACACACTGCTTTCGTCTTCACTGTCATTTCTTAGTTTACTTTGGAGCCGAGTGTTACGTTTTTCACACGCCATTATTGTCACAATATTTCACACGATAACACAGAAAAGCACAATTTGAATAGCAAAAATAAGAGAACACATTAACATAGCACTGAAAATAATATCTAGTTAATTGCAGCAGCGAAATACTTGGCGCAAAGCTACATGCATGCCACAACTGTTTTACTGTACAACAATGAAAGACTGCAACTACAAAGGAGATTCTCTCTACAATTACGCACTAGCAATAAACAAAAGCTACACTAAATACACAAACTACAAGAAAAAATCAGAAGATTCCAGTGAGGTATCCTAGGCTAAGGGTCGACATATGAAACGTCCCCTTAGAACAATTGTACACGTGAAACGTCCCCTTAGAACAATTTATACAAGACTATGCTTAACCTGGCACACAATATTATTTAGCGCAACGCAATCTGACTTTCAATAACCCCTACAAAACAATGGCCCTGACTAACTTTAACCTATACCTTTTACAAATCACTTACCTCACAAAAATCTTCGCTACTCAAGCTACTGCAAAACAGCGAGCGCCACTACTGCCAGCTAAATAAAAGATTCAAACTACTGAAGGTACTAACTACTGATAGGGATAGTTAGCAAATGAAAGATATTAATAGAGAACAAACAATGTATTTACCTTAATATTCATAATTGACATTCACTCTTACAGATTATCAAAACTCCGCCATCTCTCTCCCCACGTCCACCACTGCTGGCGGCTCACCTCCAACTGCCCAACGCAATCTGCTGTTCACATCCAGCTATAGCAGTTCATGACAACAATGGCAGACAACAATGCAAACTAGCCACATACTGCACACAGCACAGCCAGTGATTTTCATATAGAGCGCTACGTGGCATTACCCATATAAAAATCTAAACAGCCTACTTACACCGCATGACATTAAGAGGGCCCGCCAAACGGCTACTGACCAGCACTCGCGGCGTGGCACCTCGGAGGAGCCGCAAGACGATGTGTATAAACCTGTTGGGAAAGGCCATCCGTCGGAGTACGTCTTCTAGAAAGTTATGACTCACTCTATCAAAGGCGTGATCGAAGTCCACTGTCACTAAGGCACCGCGACTGCGGCAGGTCGTGGGCAGGGCTATGACGTCACGGTAATCACTGAGTGCCGTCTGAATGTTACTGTCACCACCAAAGCACGTTTGAGCCAGAGAAATGACTTGTGGGATGATGGTGAGCGGCAAGAATCCGGGTAAAAATCTTGAAGTCACAATTTAACATGGTCAACGGCCGATAATGTCCAACTCCCCAACCTCGCGACGGCTTGGGGACCAGGATAAGCAAGCCTTCTACGGATTCGGGGGGGATGGGAAGGTCAGGATTCATCACTTCTTCATTCATAGCAGACCAGCGTGAGCCCACGATGTCGTGGAACGTGCGGTAAAACTCCAGCAGGAACCCGTCTGGACCGGGGGCTTTGTTCGCCGCACCCTTATGAAAAGCATCGGCGACGTCATCAGCCGTAATGGCCGCTGTGAGAATCTCCGCAGCAGCCTCTTCCAGGCTATCTGTCAAGGAACGGAGGACATCAGTCGTTACCGCCATGTTCTGGTCCTCTGCTACACAGAACTGGTTTGTAGTGATCCACAAAGGCTTTTACGATGTCATTCTGGGACGTCAATCGACGACAATCTGGCATGTCGAGGGCGCTGACCAGTTTTCTCCGACACCGCTGCTTCTCACGGATAATATGATGCATGGGCAGGAGCTCTCTTAGTACACAATCGTGACATCTTGCGCTTACTATTGTGCCTTCATGGCGGTGACGCATATGAGAAATTATTCTCGCCTTAATCCGTTGAATTTCAACCTGTCGTTGAACCGAGGGAGCTTGGTTTGAGAGTTCCCGCAGAATTGTGAAATAGTATTCCATGGTATGTGGTTTCTACAGTATTTTGTTGCTACTGTAATTCATCATCGAACGACGTAAAGCAGGCTTGGTGAAGTCGATCCACCACCGGAGTGTTGAAGGATACGCTGGAAGGCGTCTCACACAGTTGTTCCACGTCGTTTCTACGACCTGCCTGCAATTCTGGATCCTTGAGATGGGCGACATTCAGCTTCCACAGGCCTCGACCGCGCCACACATTCTGCCTCTGTAGCAAAACAGTGCAAATGTAGGAGATATGGTCGGAAAAGGCAGTACGCCATAACGCAGCGTCAAGAGTGGCAGTTACCATTCCTTGGGAAACGTAGACACAGTCAAGATGACTTGCTGAATGGCTGGTGACGTACGTATATCTAGGTCGATCACCATGCACACAGTCCCAATTATCAGTGAGGTTCAGTTCATGCACGAGCAGCTTGAATTCCTGGCATGTGGTGAAATGGTGATGTTGGTCCCCGCCAACGATAATATGGTCGTAGCGGCCTAAAAAGAAAGGAGCGACCGGTTCTGAGTAGAATGGCGACCGTTCCCGTCGCTTGGCCATGCCCGAGGAAGCGTAAACATTGATGACTCAGACACCGTGGAAAGTCACAGCAAGACCCCTAGCTGATGGTAGGTAAGTAACGTCGTCTACCTCAATGCCTTCCTTTAAAAGAATAGCTGTCCCACTGCCACCGCCAGCACACGGAGTGAGGTAGGAAACGTAGCCATAGATATTAGGAAACGTCGCCAGGCGAACTTTCTGCAAAACGGCAACATCGAGGTCCGACGCCCTCAACATTTCACGGAGCAATTGTAGTTTGACAGGGGTGCCAATGATGTTGCCATTGATGGAGCCAATCCTGTAAGCTTGTCGTGCAATTGGGACTACTGAGACGCTCATAGAGGCACGAAGAGCAGCAGCGAACAGGAACGTTGTCCCAGTAGGCTGCACATCACTGTCCAGTAACCCTGTCGATTAGCAATCGTGGGTTGGAGCAGCAGCATTCACTGCTATCTCAACGGTGGGTGATTCGTCATCTACATCGTCAGACCACGCAAAGGTGCGTGGATGGTGTGTGTCCAGTGGAGTCCGAAGGCGGCGTCACGTCGGTGGTGAAAGAGTGGTGCTGGCTCAGCTACTGTTCAACGTCCATATATACAGCATCTGGTGCAGGCAAGGATGGTTGTACCTCCAACGGGGTCCAGACTGGCTCTTCCACCACGGAGTCGTCTATTGGGGGAATACCTTGACAGTTGTGATCCCCATCGTCTTGAGACTGTATACTGCAGGTGTCAGACGGGACGATCCGCCGTTTACGACGTCTCTTCGGCGACCGTTGCTTGCGCACGTGATCTTCAGTGTACGAAGACCCCTGAGGATACGGATGTTCAGGCACAAAAGCATCGGTAGGCACCACCATGAAGTCAAGGGCCATCCCCTGACCTAGAGATTGCTTACCAATGCACATATCGGGAGGAGGAGGCAAAGGCGCCGGTCCATCCGTAACAGCCTGAGGCATTATCTGAGACGACGATTTAGCAGTAGTAGGAGCCAGGGGTGATCGCGGTCGGGGGTCGTTACGGAGAACTTCGACAAACGTCAGTGGTAGCGTCATCGGAGCGGTAGTGGCCGGCAGGTCCCCAGGGGGTAACTATGTGATTCTGCGTTGCAGACAGCTGGAACAGAGGTGTCCTTCTTTGTCACATCCCGAGCATGTCTTCGGCTTGCCATCGAAAATAATAATTGCACCGCAGCCACCAATATATAAGTAGGACGGTACAAGTTTGGTTAGCTCTATGTGGAGCTGTCGTACTCCATTGACAACCGGGTATGTAGCGAACTGAACCGACCTTTCAGCTGTATGACTAATCACCTTTCCACATGGGCAGAATGCAGATACCACTACCTCTGAAGGCACCTCGGAAGGGAGTTCAAATACACGTATCGTCCGCAGTCCAAGGCCCACACGTTCTACAGTTACGTCACTGATGCGTCCATCAGAGTGACGAATCTTAAGACCACTTCGAGTTGCACTTAGAATTTTGTCACATATGCCTTCGTTAATCAATTTCACGCGTGGAGTAGACGCGCGGTTTGAGGCGTCATGTCCCAAAGGGGGCGGCCCCTCCTGCTGGAGGTTCGAGTCCTCCCTCGGGCATGGGTGTGAGTGTTGTTCTTAGCCTAAGTTAGTTTAAGTAGTGTGTAGGTCTAGAGACCGATGACCTCGGCAGTTTGGTCCCTTAGGAATTCACACACATTTGAACATTTGAACCAATTTCACGTATTCCACGTAGTTCACAATAGACAGGTGGATGTCAACAAGATCGTTGCAATCAATCTTGTCTTCATCTCTGATAAACTGTTCGATTTCCAGTGCTTTTGGTTGGGCATATTCAGGTGCAAAGCTTCAGTGTCAATTCTCTGTGGGCATAATGCATTCTCTGTCGAAGGAAATACAGCGCGCTAAGACGGCAGAATTACGTAAACAAATCTGCGAGCGAGCTGCGCGGCGAGGACGTAAACAAGACGTCCGTGCCGCTAGCGTGCGGTAAGGCGACTGCCATTTGAGCTATCTAAGCACGACTCACGACCGTCCTCACAGCTTCAGTTCTGCCAGTACCTCATCTCCTACCTTCCAAACTTCACAGAAGCTGTTTTGCGAACCTTGCAGAACTAGCACTCCTGGAAGAAAGGATAATGTGGAGACATGTCTTAGCCACAGCCTGTGGGATGTTTCCAGACTGAGATTTTCACGGGCAAGTGCTCTACGAGTCTCGGTCTGGCACATAGTTTTAATTTGCCAGGAAGTTTCATCCGTAAAATACTTGAAAATGGCCTAAGGCCGAAATCGTACAGGAAATAAAGAACATGGCAGCTGAAGGCTTGAAGAAATCATTCAAAAAATTAATCGCGGCTGCGGACCCCATCGCATTGAAAATTAGTAAATATGTTATTATAGAACAGAATTATGGCTAGTTTCTGATTTCATGATGTCGCTGGTAACGTGAATTGATATATTGTTACATAACAAATTTAATTTTTTTTACAGTGTTATTAGCATAAGTTTGTTTGATAAAAATTACTTTTGATGTTGTCATCTTGTATTTCTGGATAACTAATGCTACTATCATATTTGCTGTACATAGGGGCCTGACGAAACACGTCGCATTTAAATATATATGGATACAAACGCAAGGCTAACAGTGTTATCATTGTTTCTCATATATTCATCCCCTCTTGTCCCACTGTCCATCTGAGGTTGAAGGTGGACGTACGAGTATTTTAGTATATTTATAGACAAGAAACCAATGCTTGCAAAAGATAATGTGGCGGAGTCTGCTAAATATTAAATAACTGAGAATGATGGTACTTTCTTCAAAAAATATTTTTTCCTTGCGATCGGGGGTACGTGATAAAGATGTCCCAAGGAGACGGCGTAGGAACACGATTGATCAAAACATAAAAATGGTGAAAACCGCAATGTGTGGAAATGTTTTATCAGTAAGGTACTGCGAAAATTTTACGTCGAACTGGAATCCCAGTAGAATAAGAGACTTATGTTATAGATTTTCCCCAAAGGTTCGCTACCTTTGGGTGCAGAAGCTTCTCAATCTCCATGCTAGTAAGTACCTACAGAGCAGCTCAGACTAACATTACTCGTTTTCCACGAGAATTGTCATTTCAACTTATGATACAACGACAGGCGGTCTTCCAAGGTGTATTGTCTAGCTTTCCAGCAGACGAATGTCCGGGCAGCGTGACTGTCTGGGAGGTTAGTAGGTATGGCGGTTAGACGCGATACCATTCAGCTGCGGATGCAAACAAGCAGGGACCACTACAGGAAAGAAACTATAGAACGCTAGGCGGCACCCCCTCTCAGTGCATTTCCGGAAGTGTTTTCCTCACTAACAGGTTTCGGGAAATGTCCAGGCTTGGTCTTTGCACTACAGCCCGATGTCTCGGTTGACTGCGGCGTCCTCGCCGTCTCCTGATTGATGAGGCCAGCGTCTGCTGCCCAGCAGGTTTTATCAGCTCAACGCTGGGTCACAGTCCTCTGTACCCTCCTTGATTGTTCGTCGCTTAGAAGGCATTTTAATCATTTTCCATTCTTATGTCCTCTAAGGAGGCACCGTGTACCCTCTCTGCGTCGCCTGCTAGGTTAGCGCTTGTCAATTACACAACGCGCAGATCTGCATGGGTCCGCACCTCGTGGTCGTGCGGTAGCGTTCTCGCTTCCCGCGCCCGGGTTCCCGGGTTCGATTCCCGGCGGGGTCAGGGATTTTCTCTGCCTCGTGATGACTGGGTGTTGTGTGATGTCCTTAGGTTAGTTAGGTTTAAGTAGCCCTAAGTTCTAGGGGACTGATGACCATAGATGTTAAGTCCCATAGTGTTCAGAGCCATTTGAACCATTTTTTAGATCTGCATGGATCCGCTGGCAGACTGTACAGGAGAACAAACATACTCGCTTTTCGTTAGCAGCGCCATTTTGGGGAACAGGTTAAGTGCCGTCTTAAGTGACAGCCTGTCTCAGGAAGACGCCGAGTGCCGCTGCTCCAGCCGGGTGCCGCCCTTCCTTCATTTGCGGGCGTCGCGGCGGCAGACTACCTCCTAAGTAATGTAAGATACACTTTCCCCTAGAAATGTGAAGTTCGGCTGAGGGACAATTCTTGCGGGCACTGCGAAACGATACGAAGAAATGACGATGTTGAGAGCATGAAGAAAGAAGAGTTGAACTTGAATCGCGTGTGCCGGCCGGTGTGGCCGTGCGGTTCTAGGCGCTTCAGTCTGGAACCACGTGACCGCTACGGTCGCAGGTTCGAATCCTGCCTCGGGCATGGATGTGTGTGATGTCCTTAGGTTAGTTAGGTTTAATTAGTTCTAAGTTCTAGGCGACTGATGACCTCAGAAGTTAAGTCGCATAGTGCTCAGAGCCATTTGAATCTTTTTTTTTTTAATCACGTGAAGACTTGGTCCTTCGCCTTCCCACAATAATCGCCTTTCCCTGCAGAGTGTTGCCTTCAGACTGTCCCACCAGTAACTATCACTTACATCTTGACATTCAGAGGATTTGAACGTGTTACAAAGCAGGGCAGCAAGAATAGTCGCAGCTTTGTGTAACTGTTTTCCAAAATGCTGAAAAAAATGAACTGGCAGAATCTTGTAGGTACAAACCAACTATCCCTTACTTACAAAGTTGCAAGAACGAATACTAAGTGAAAAAAATGAAGATCAAGGTTGAACGCCCCGTCGACAACGAGGTCATTAGAAACGGAGTACAAGCTAGGACAGGTTCAGAATGAGACAGGAAACGGCCCTTTCAAAGGAAACGTCTCGGCACGTACCTTAGGTGAATTAGGAAAATCACGAAAACCTAAATCTCGACGGTCGGACGCCGATTTTAACCGCCATCCTCCCGCGGTAATGTTAACTGAGGAAGCTAGGGAAATACTACGGCCTCCTATGTATCGCTCTCGTCAAAAACGACGAAGACTGGTAGACACGAACTCCACAACCCAGAAAAGGTCGACGAAGCGTCCACTAATTCCCTACCAAAATTGCGCAAGTTGCCGTTCAGGCATGGCAGTCCGTTTTCTGCCAAACAGGTGTGTCTGGCAACGTCAATTTACGCGCAGGTAACTTGTTGCTGGAGACACAGGTGAGCATAGTAGTGCTAAATTTAGCATCAAGAAAGTACACTACTGGCCATTAAAATTGCTACACCACGAAGATGACGTGCTACAGTCGCGAAATTTAACGGACGGGAAGAAGATGCTGTTATATGCAAATGATTAGCTTTTCAGAGCATTCACATGCGGTTTATCGTACCGCGACATTGCTGCCCGCGTTGGTCGAGATCCAATGACTGTTAGCAGAATATGGAATCGGTGGGTACAGGGGGGTAATACGAAACGCCGTGCTGGATCCCAACGGCCTAGTATCAGTAGCAGTCGAGATAACAGGCATCTTATCCGCATGGCTGTAACGTATCGTGCAGCCACGTCTCGATCCATGAGTCAACAGATAGGGACGTTTGCAAGACAACAACCATCTGCACGAACAGTTCGACGACGTTTGCAACAGCATGGACTATCAGCTCGGAGACCATGGCTGCGGTTACCCTTGACGGTGCATCACAGACAGGAGCGCCTGCGATGGTGTAGTCAACGACGAACCTGGGTGCACGAATGGCAAAACGTCATTTTTTCGGATGAATCCAGGTTCTGTTTACAGCATCATGATGGTCTCATCCGTGTTTGGCGACATCGCGGTGAACACACATTGGAAGCGTGTATTCGTCATCACCATACTGGCGTATCACCCGGCGTGACAGTATGGGGTACCATTGGTTACACGTCTCGATCACCTCTTGTTTGCATTGACAGCACTTTGAACAGTGGACGTTACATTTCAGATGTGTTACGACCCGTGGCTCTACCCTTCATTCGATCCCTGCGAAACTCTACATTTCAGCAGGATAATGCACGACCGCATGTTGCAGGTCCTGTACGGGCCTTTCTAGATACAGAAAATGTTCGACTGCTGCCCTGGCCAGCACATTCTCCAGATCTCTCACCAACTGAAAACATCTGGTCAATGGTAGCCGAGCAACAGGCTCGTCACAATACGCCAGTCACTACTCTTGATGAACTGTGGTATCGTGTTGAAGGTGCATGGGGAGCTGTACCCGTAAACGCCATCCAAACTCTGACTCAATGCCCAGGCGTATCAAGGCCGTTATTACGGCCGAGGGTGGTTGTTCTGGGTACTGATTTCTCAGGATCTATCCACGCAAATTGCGTGAAAATGTAATCACATGTCAGTTCTAGTATAATATATTTGTCCACTGAATACCCTTTATCATCTGCATTTCTTCTTGGTGTAGCAATTTTAATGGGCAGTATTGTATGTTACTGAAAAGTGCTATTAGTCATTGCAATCTTCGACGTCTATAAAAATCTAGCTCTTACATTCGAGTCATGACCGTTCTGATAGATCTCTATTCGTCTTGTGTTCTATGGCGACGCCATTGGCCTTGCCATGGCGCACCTTGCTACTCCGAGCCGGGACGCCGATTTACGGAACAAAGGCAGTGTCGCGCAGGTACCGCGACTCGTGGTAATACTGCGATAGCCGTCACTCTTTGAAGAGTGCGGCGTCCATCCTTATCAAGTCACATGCAAAATAAGTCACAAACAGCCTCCAAACGGCTTACTACATTTAACTGTGTAACTAATAAATGGTTGCAACTTTCGGGATCGTCGCCAAAGTAGACCCAGGGCTACACATTACTCTATCAGAGAGGTATGTGACACCACAACGTATAGGATAGTAATACTGGAGATAGAGAATAGTGAAAAAGAAATGTGTAATGAAAGAGGCCAGGCACTCCTACATTATGATAATTTTACATTCAGCCAACAAAAGTAAAATCTGCTGGTGAACAGGGTTGGAGATACTTGGCAAGAAGAACTGGTAATATAAAAAGTTTTACAATAGGAAGTCATCATGTTTTATCTAGGCGTGTGGGCAATCACATTCATGATCCATTCTCAGTACAAGAAATATGCAGTAGAACGGTGACAAATACAATAAAAAAGAAAGAAAAATAGAAAAATCAAAGAAGAACCCTACGAAAAATACTAGAACTCAAACGTAATAGCGAATGAGGATACAGATTAAGAAATAATACAGAACTATACCTGAAAGTTGAAAAGTTAACAGTTTAATGAGGGAAAAGACTTTATAATCTATGGGCATATATGCAGAACTAACAATGAAAGTATAACTAAACAAATCTTTGAAACTTCCTGGTAGATTGAAACTGTGTGCCGGATCGAGACTCGACCTCGGGACCTTTGCCTTTCGCGGGTAAATCATGTGAGCTACCCAAGCACGACTCACGACCCGTCGCCACAGCTTTAATTCTGCCAATACTTCGTCTCCAGTCTGAAAGAGGAAATTTGCTTCACTACTGGTTCTATGTAATTTACTTGAAACGTGAAGAAGTAGGAGATGTGTTTTGTGATGTAATAAACATCAGGCCGGAAGATCCACTTCTCGCATTGTTAGCTTTCTAATTCATACAGATTGTATTGATAAGAAAATTCACCTTTCTTCCCTTGTATTCGGGCAGACAAGTCCTTTGTGGTTTGGAAAACGTTAGATGCATGTAAGAGTTTTCACTCTCCTTTTACCTTTTTGTTTGGATGGGTTAATCATAAAAGTCACATTTTTGTGAGTAACTTTAGAGAAATAAAAAAAACACTCTTAGACTCGGTTAAATTAATGTCGGCTCTGGTTCAGTAATAGAAATAAAGGCAAGTATTGATCCGCAACACAAATGTGCAATGGCTGAACCATGAAACGGACAGACTATAGTTCTTAAAGACGGTTTCGTACAAAGCTTCACTGTTGTCGTTAGTTTGCAGATTCTTCTAAATAAAGGTCTTTCTTTCAAAGCTCTTAATGTATAATTTATTCCCTACATGCGCGTATGGAACAGGAGGAAACTATAATACGTGGTGGAATTGGAAGTACTCTCTGCCACGCACCTCCTAGTGATTTGCAGTGTGCACATGAGTTACAATTCTCCTTTAGCGGCGGCTGTAGTCAACTAGCTGTTACTGCGTCAGGTGCACGCTGTCTCTGGCCTGTACCGTGCGATGGTCGCATTAGAGTGCGTAATGTCTGGCCAGGTCTTAACGATGGCTCGCAGCCGGTCAGGATGTATCGGGTACAAGTACAGACTTTTTAAATGTGGTACCTTAATTTGTACACACATCAGTGTGCTAGTTGTTTCTTCGCTGCGCCGAACGGCATTTCCAAAAGCACATCATATAATTTACTACGTGATCTTTTCTGCACGGTCGTAACTGCTCCACTAAGTAGACTATGCCTGTCGGTAAAGACTAATCGTTTCACATCCTTGCGTCACATTTTAAAGCCTCACTCGCTGCCCAGGGGAAATTAAGCATTAATGGTCTGATCTTGCCACATGTACTTGGAAGTACTAACCAATCTAAAAACATACGACTCTTAATAACTATAATTATTAGTCTAGAAATAACTTAAAACTGAAGTAACGTCGTTCCGTACGCAGCCCTTAGTCACCAATAGAAATGTCAGCTCTTATACCCATTACACTCTCTATAAAAGTCACCACTTTTCGCTCCTTGCAAGAACTTTAAGAAAATAAGTTTAACGTCTCGCGACGACGATGTTATTACAGAAGAAATAAAAGAGAATCGTGCAGGATGGAGAAGCAAAACCAATCGTTGCCTTGTTTTAAGCATTCACCTGAAGTTGGCTGTATCTTGGATAAGCAAAGAAAATCTAAATCTCGCTGGCTTGAGGAGGTACGAAAACCTCTTCTCAGCCGGCAAGGTGGTCGAGAGGTTCTAGGCGCTTCAGTCTGGAACCGCGCGACCGCTACGGTCGCAGGTTCGAATCCAGCCCCGGGCATGGATGTGTGTGATGTCCTTAGGTTAGTTAGGTTTAAGTAATTCTAACCTCCAGGGGACTGATGACCTCCGATGTTAAGTCCCATAGTGCTCAGAGCCATTTGAACCTCTTCTCATTTCGATTCCAGTGTAAAAACTTTGGGAAGTCAGTATGTCGGAGCTGGACAGAGAACACTGAACAGCGTCTCACATCAGCGGCAAAAATGTCTTCCTGATCTTTTCCCGAATGTAAAAGATCTTTTTTTCCACGCGTCAAAGAAAGGCTGTTGAATATTCGGAAAAATGTTGTTGATGTTATAAACCATTTGACTCTCTGGAAAAGTAAAACAGTGAATCCAAATAAGCACTCTACATAGATTCGTGAAATCCTGCAAGGCATGGAAAAACAAGAGAGAGAACTTCGCAGCTTACTGTGTTCTAAGCTTCAGCATACGAACCAAATATTTTACCTACCGACTACAGTGTTATGACACATTTATTTACTTTTCGGGCGGGATAACATTTTTACATCATCGGCATCTTTGGGAGTATCCCTATACGGTGTCAAATGTGAGTGATGAAAACTCCTTTCCACGACAATGCTGATATATTTTTTGTATGAAGTGACGACACGTTTTTATTCCTTGTGATTTATATGTTGTGCCTCTTGCGAGAGTGTGACAAAATTACTGAAGTCCCAACTGATAGACGCTTACTATCCCGCACAGCGTGCGTAGAAAATTCCAGATTTTGTTTTCAGGGTGAGATTTTCAAACATTGTTCATATCTTTCCCACGTGGATTGAAGACATAAAAGGAGATGAAGTAAAGGTAATGCTTTATACACTGGTGCCCAAAATTAAAGCAACAAATAGCTATTTCCCCGCCCTTTTTCTAATTCACAATACACACTGGACTCACATTCGGGAGGACGACGGTTCAATCCCGTCTCCGGCCATTCTGATTTAGGTTTTCCGTGATTTCCCTAAATCGTTTGAGGCAAATGCCGGGATGGTTCCTTTGAAAGGGCACGGCCGATTTCCTTCCCAATCCTTCCCTAACCCGAGCTTGCGCTCCGTCTCTAATGACCTCGTTGTCGACGGGACGTTAAACACTAACCACCACCACCACCATCTAATTCACAATATAATCATACAAACTGTTGGCATTCCGATCAACGGACAACCACCCAGTAATGACGTCAGGGCACCTATCAAGCACGATAGTGTTTGCAAGGTAGTCCAACATCCACAACCGCTGTGTACACAGTCACAGACGGTGCAGTGTGGTATAGAGAAGATGCCTACAGTGTTCTGTTGTGGAGGGCCATAGGAAGAATGGAAGCAAGAGAGTCACAAACTGATGTGGACCGATGGCTTAATGTGAATTGTTCTCTTCTTTCTCGGATGAGGCGACAGTTTATATACACGGAAACTATATCCGGGAGACCAAAATAGTGCTGACCACGTGTGACATCAGAAAGAGCGGACGTTTATTTGGCTGTAAGGACACGACGGTACCGCGTTACTATTGCACTGCAACTGGTATCTGATCTCGCAGCACCCCCTGGACATGTCGTATTGAGGCAAACTGTGTACAGAAGGCTTCAGCAGAGTGGCCTTTATTGTTGGAGATTTGCTGTCTGTTTACCTCTGGTGTGTCTTCACAGAAGGGGACGTCTAGACTGGAGCCGTCGACATGCCACACGGACGTTCGAACGGTGGGCCAATGTTCTTTTCGCAGATGAGTTCCGATTTGGTCTGGAGAGTGATTCTCGCCGAATTTGTATCTGGAGGGCACGTGGAAAACGATTTCGGGACCCAAACATTGAGGAAAGATACCGATATCGAGGAGGATCCCTAATGGTGTGGACAGGGATTATGTTGACATCTCGAACACTTCCTCATGAAATTGTACGGGTGAATCAGCAAGACTTAACTGCTGTCACGTACCGCGAGAAGATCTTGGGACCTCATGAGCGGTTGTTGCTAGGTGCTGTGGGCCCAGACTTCGTATTGTTGGACGATAATGTTCGGCCTCATAGATCACGGGTGGTTGATGTGTTTTTGAAAACGCAGGCGTGGTGTGCTCGCTCTCCCAATTTGAATCCCGTAGAGCATGGCTGGGATGCACTAGGCAGACGGGTTGCATCACGTCAGAATCCATCAATCACTCTCCAACACTTGAGAGCAGCTGTGAGGGAAGAATGGACGTTATTGCCTCAACATGAGATTGATGACAGCATTCACAGCATGTCTCTCTGTTGTTAGGCCTGTATTGGTGCCAGAAGTGGTCACATCCCACACTGAGCACATTAACCAGCTGTCAGAATGTGTGTGCAAATCGGTAAAGTTGGAACAAATTAAGAACATATTTGTCTACCGTTATGTATGTTGTAGTTGATTACGTTCTGTATTCTTTACATTGTTTCTACTTTCCTATCACCTGTTTAGAATGTTTTGTGACTTCCAAAATTTCCGTTTGTTGCTTTAATCTTGGACGCCAGTTTAGTTACGTAATATAGAAAAGACTTCATCTTTACCACAAGATTGCGGTGAAGAAAGGTATGGTTTTCAAATCTCGAACGTTGTATGAAGACGCCTAAAAAATACAATTTATTAAATAGCAAACAATTAAAAGCAAATGAGGTTTTAAAATAAACCAACGCAGATGTAAACTGAGAACAAAGTTAAGTTGTAACTGGGAAAAAAATCATAGAAAATGATATACATAAAGTTTCCTGCTAAAGCTGCACTATTATTGCTTAAAAACATAGTTTGTTTGGTTTCCACCCTTACATAAGAAATAGTTGTACGAAAAAGCGCCAGAAGAAACTGTTAACATCACGAAACATACTTAATTCGAAGTGCCTGCACTACAATCTGGTTTTTCTTAAAAAAATCGACATTCGTCCATTAGCGTGTACCTTTGGAACACAGTGATTGTATCTACAATTTTAATTAAAAACCTCCAAATCGCAATAACTTATTTATTTTTGATTCCGATAATCGGTTTCGGTATGTATCACTAGCTTCAGACCGGACACTCGAGATGATGTTGCAACAGGTACTAGTAGACACTACTCAACAGATCCTTGGATCCGCTCCTCACATCATTTGGTGCCTCTGGTTTGAAGAGGACCTTCTAGACCGAAACTATGTTCCAGAATCAAAAATAAGTAAGTTATTTCCATTTGGATTGCTCTTGCTTTATTAAAATAAATGTAGGGCTTTTCTCTTTCAGCGGCAAGCTTCGCTGTAATTTCGACTACAAAAGAAAAGACTTTCAAGTAACTAAAGACTTTAAATACTACTAGAAACAGGATAAACTGAGATGACAAAAAAGAAGACATGGGTTAGTGATACGCACATATACAGATGGCGTATACAAAGTATAAAAGGGCAGTGCACTGGCGGAGCTGTCATTTTAAGCGATTCAAAAGCTTTCCAACATGATCATCGCCGCATAACGGGAATTAACAGACTTTGAATGCGAAATGGCAGTTGGAGCTACACACATTGGACATTCCTTATCGGAAATTATAAGGGAAGTCAGTATTACGAGATCCACAGTGTCAAGAGAGTGACGAGAATACCACATTTCAGGCATTCAGGCCTTCACATAACGACCGAGAGCAGCGGCGTTCACGAAGAGTTGTCAGTGCTAAGAGACAAGCAACACTGCATGAAATAACCACAGAAATAAACCACAGAAATAAATGTGGGATGTACGACGAACGTATCCGCTACGACATTGCGGCTAAATTTGGCGTTAATGGGACATACGATCGACGCGAATGCCTTTGCTAACAGCACGACGTCACCTGGCTCCTTGGCTCCTGACTATATCCGTTGGTCCCTAGGTGACTCGAAAACTGCGGTCTGGTCAGATGAGTCACTGTTTCAGTTAGTAAGTGCTGATGGTAGGGTTCGAGTGTGGCGCAGACCCCGCGAGGCCATGGACACAAGTTGTCAACAAGACACTATGCATGTTGGTGGTGTCTCCATAATGGTGTGCGCTGTATTTTTCACAGAATGGACTGGGACCTCTGGTCCAACTGAACTTATCATTGACTAGAAACGGTTATGTTCCTCTACTTGGAGATCATTTGCAGCCATTCATGGACTTCGTATTCCTCCCGCCGGAGGTTCGAGTCCTCCCTCTGGCGTGAGTGTGTGTGTTGTCCTTAGCGTAAGTCAGTTTCAGTAGTGTGTAAGTCTAGGGACCGATGACATCAGCAGTTTGGTCCCTTAGGAATTCACACACATTTGAACATTTTTTGACTTCGTATTACCACACAACGATTGATTTTTATGGATGACAATGCACCATGTCACTGGTCAACAATTGTTCAACATTGACGTGAGGAACATTCTGGACAATGCGAGCGTGTGTTTCCACCACCCACTGAACATTTATGGTGCGTAATCGAGAGGTCAGTTTGAGCACGACTGAAAATCTGGTGTCACGTTAGTGAATACCCTCAACCGCCAGCTTCAATTTGCTTCGGAGAATGTTCCAAATACTTCCACAGAAAGGATTTTGCGAGAATCTAAATTGCGAGCGCTCTTCACTTTGCCAGAATTCTTGCAATAAATAAATAACTGAGGTGCCTTTATTACAACTGTTTTATGTCTTTTTAGCTTCGCAACGTTACGTCTACGTATTGAATCGACATGATAGTTCAATCACGTATTACTAATGCTCTACCGCATTTTCTCCCACGCATGCGCATTTTTTAAAAATTTGTTGACGTTTAAGGCAAGGTGCCATTCATTAGACGACGTCCAAACACGGTCCAGTCACATTAATGTGACCACCTGTCAAAAAACTGAATAACTACCTTTTGCAGGGTGGATGTGCAGGAAGAGAGTCGGTGAGGTTTCTGGAAGACACGAACAGGACTGTGGAGCCATGCCGATTCCATAGCTGTGAACATCTGGGCTAGGTTTCTCGGTTAAGTATCAATGACGCGAACAGCCCGATCGAGATGGTCCCGTAGATTCTCGATTACGCTTAAATCTGGTGAGTTTGGTGCGTAGGCGACTATGGTAAACAAATCCAGAAGTAGTGGTGCCCTTTGAATCACGAATGTACACAATAAGCTGTGCTACTCGTTGCACTGTCCTGTTGGTAGGTGCCATCGTGCCGAGGAGAAAAAACTGCATGTAGGGGTGGAAATGCTCCCAGGTGGTGCATACTTCTGTTGATCCACTATGCCTGCCAGAATGACGAGATCACCTAGTAAATGCCACGAAACCATTCCCCAGGCTATAACGCTCCCTCCACCAGAGTGTACTCCTTTGATTTCAGACGTTTCACGTCTTGAACGTCAAAGCCCATCTTTCCGATGGAACATAAAATACGATTTATCTGAAATGGCCACCTTGTTGCCACTCAGTGGACGTCCATTTTCTCTACCGGAGTGCAAATTCCAGTCTTAATCGCCGATGACCAGCAGTCAGCAAGGGTAGACGAACCACACGCCTGCTTCGGAGGCCCATACGCAGCAACATTCGCTTGATTCATCTGGGCCGTCAGTTCAAGTTTGCATGTCTATTCCCCGTACACATCCCTGCAGCCGTCGTTCACCGCTGTCATCTATTGCAAGTGATGCACCACAGTTGTCTCGGAGCCAGTTTTGGATAGCACCGTTTTGGCACGCGCGGTATACTTTAACCAAGATTGCACGCGAAGAGTTTACAAACTTTGCCGTCTCAGAAATGCTCCCATCGTTGGCCCAAAAGCAAATGATCGTGATCTTGAGGACGTCAGATAAATCGCTCTGTTTCGGCATCACGAGAGTAAGTGCACTGTTTTCCACGTCCCCCCCCCCCCCCCGACACCCGACACGCTTTACATACCCTCCACTGCTAGTATACCACCTGTAGTCTGTGAGTGGGTATTGCACGCTGATGTCGGAATGGGCAGTGGTAACATTAAGTACCCTATAGTTCATCTACGTTGTACTGAATTTCCCTGCTACAAAGATTGTTTCCTATGCAGAACTGCGTCTTCAGAAAATAGTCTCAGTATTCCGCTCAGACGTTTTGATGTCGCTTTTTTATGTTGAGGTCAACAGCTTCTTTGTCGGCTTTCTCGAACACAACGAAATGTAAAAATGTGTGTACGTCCATTGCGTTGCCCCGTATTTCAAACTCCAAAGAGGCGACTTCTTCGAGCACTCAGCTTGGCTTAGGAGTCCTGCTTGTCCTGTTTAGAATCCAGTAACAGACGACAAGCGGCGTCTGTTGTGAGGAGGAGTTTGGCTCTGCTTTCGGAGCCGCTTCCCACATTTCGCTCAAGGCCATGATTCAATGCGCAGGGAGATGCTCTTACATAACTTGCAGAAGCAAAAATTTGATAATGTCTCGTCATAAACCCTTTAGTAATTTTAATCTTGATTCGCACAACGCAGATTAACTCCTCAAAAGTGAGTTTTCGTATTATATTAAGTACAGCGTCAACAAGAAATACACGTGCAAACACTGTACTCAAATCTCCATCCCCCTGGCCAGTTCGCTCTTATGCTCCGTCTTTAATAAGCTTTAATAAGCTCGTTGTCCATTGGACGCTAACTTAAATCTTCCTTCGTTCCTTGCAGCCAGGTTTTCATCAGTGTCGTGTTATTAGGAAAGTCAGCGAGGAAAGCACTTGTAGTAGATACTGTTTCGCTCGATGTCACTAACGGGTGGCCTCTAAAGATGAATATGCGTTCCACCTTGTGTGGTGAAATTTGAATAAAGTGGGTCAGTGGGTCAGTGGGTAATTCTTTTCCTCTAGCCCTCGTACACAAGAGAAATGGAAAAGCGTCAACAATACTGAAATTTCGTCTTGTCGCTCGTAGTTACCACAGGATGAAATGCCATAAAAAGGATTGTACGGAAAAGTTGTAAAGCTGCCTAGCAAGACACCTAGGAACGTGAGTGACCGTCGTGCACTTATAAACCGGAGTAATTCCTGGGAACGGTAGCGGCCGTAAAGTTGCAGAGATGAGAGACGGAAGTGCGGCTGAGAAAGGCGGCCCGCGCGGGCGTGTCCGTGGCGCCGCGCCGTGGCAGAATGCGCTCATCAGCGCCGCATCCATCACGGCTGTCCGCTACCTGTTGTGGCGGCTGCTCCCAGCCAGTTAGCTCCACCCACCGCCACACACGTGACAGACTTCATTTTACGCCACATTTGACGATTTAAGACACTCGGCCGCCTCTTTGTCCTTTTTCAATAGCGCCGTGATTTGCTGACAGCTGTTGCTAAGGTAGCGGAGATTAGTCGTGTGTCGGGAAGCCGACTCGGAGGACATTTCGATCTGTGCGTGTTAAGACGAAGATCAAGAAGAGATTGACACCTTTGTGATGTGCCGGTTCTTACAATAGCATGGCTCACAGTGAATGACAGTGGCTAGGATGTACGACACGGTAACACTCACGTTGGTACGAAACTGTTGTCGCTTTCTCAGGCAGTGTCAAAAGTTGGAGATAGGATTGATTCGCACATCATTCGACATGAGATATTAATCTACTGAACACCTCTATTCCTGATCGTATACAGTAGAAATTCAATGGCAACAATTCACGCAATATTAGTCGTAAAAGCTAAAGGAAGAAACTAAATCATTACATACAACCTGCACAGCCACAAAAAAGACATACTGCGACCTACCGTAACAAGAACACACAAAATAGGTAAAATATTCGAAAAATAAGGCATAAACATTGCTTACAAAACACACAACTCTATTTAAAAACAGATCCCAAAACTGAAATCAAAACCAGACAGATACCAACGATCTAGTATCTATCAGTTCAGTTGAAGAGACTGTGAAAAAAATATACATCGGGCCCACTGGCAGGACATTTGACAAAAGACGTAAAGAACACATCGGAGGCTTGAGATACGGTACAAAGCATTCAACATATGCAGACCATCTAAAACAGGAATACCACAGACTAAGCACTGTCGAAAAAGATATGCACATCATTGGAATCAGACACCTCCTGCCTTTCCAAGAAAATTTCCGTACACACAAAGCATTACCACAAAATAAACAATTGCTGAATGACCAAATAAATAATGTAAACCTTGATCTACATAAAGTAATGGGAAGAAATCATATGAAAAGGGCCTTTTCCGTCATATACTCTCTCTCACCCCCCACCCCCTTCCCTCCCAAGTACTATTTCACTTCTTGCCCCCTCACCTTTTTGTTCCAACTCATTCTCCATCGCACTATTATGCACTTATGTCCACTCATCTTTGCTTCTCCCTCCCCCACCTATCCACTACAAAAAATTAAAACTCCATCACTATTCCTTACACAGTAATATAATTAGATAGAATAACACGTGGAATGAGCTACAGAGAAAGAAAAAAATATTGATCAAAGAAAAAGGAATGGCAATGTTGGCAACACTACAAAATAACACTTTGAAGTATACAAATAGCGAACAGTAAAGCTCGAAATTGTGCTGTGTTAAACGTAAAAAAAACAGATTGTTCTAAAAAGCAACGTTAAATTATACCACAATTATCAGTGTCTGACGAAGAAAGGAACCAAAGACGTGCTAGCAGACGGCATTTCCTGATGTGCTAAAAACCAAGCACAAATAACCGTAAGTAAAAACCAACAACGAATTGTTTTTCGATCTAGAAAACAAATGAAATCGTAAATATCTCTAATTAAAGACCACTGATGATGCTTTACTTCAATAAAGCAAAACTCGTCTGGTGAAAGTTGTAGTAAGGACGGAAAAAATATCCCCTGGAATTTTAAAGCTACTAATGACAATATGGCAACACAAATGAAGAATCTAAAGGAAGTAATTTATCAAACTATGGAGTACTTGAAACGGCTGTAATCGCTGTAAAGAATGGATTCCACTGTTCTTTTTCAAATTCTATTGTTTTACGGGAAATAGGACAACTGAGCACACACTCTTGTCGGGTGCTGCAAGCAATGTTGTCGCTACATGGACTCCAAAAATCTTGAATGCTAACAATCCCTCACAAAACACGCAATGCTTTCTTTCACCATATCGTGATCTACTCGTTCCTATTCTGTGCGTTTTGTGAGATCTTGACCGGGCACTCAGCGTCTTTTTGTGGCCTGGACGGGCATCAGTGGGCTGTCTTCCCTTTGGTGAATTGTTGGGGAACAGGTTTCTCCTTCACTTCGTAAAGAGATCCTGCCGATAACTCTGTAGCATTTCTGGACATGTCGACGGCAGTTCGCCCATTGTCTACCAGCTGAGTTTCCCGCTATATGTGGAAATGTTACCAGATGAACTTGACAGTGTTTGTCAAATGCGAAGTTGCTGGGTCTGCAGCCACCATGTGGGTTTCGGAAGAGTCGTCCCTTACCTTCTGCCCTTCTCAGTATAGCGGTAAACATTGTGCTAATTAGGCTTCCTGCTCACAAACACACAGAAGCATCAACATAAAAGCTTTCGCTGGCGATCTCCTTTTATTCACAGCAACTCCTACGGTTCAACGAGAAATCTTGATCTTTTGGGCTGAGAGACAACGCTAATAAGTCCGTCTCTTGCTCCATTCGAATTTGGTTGTTACTGGTAGGTCAAATTCGAACATTCATCTTCTTACACATGGCAGAGACGTTCAAGTTAGCCGGTTTGCAGTTCACTCCATTGTGTATCTGTCTGCTCAGTTTTGGTCTTCATCACTGAAGTTTACTAGTTGTGTGTCTCTCAAAACGACGTTGACAATATCATACAAAGACATGATCCATCCCAGCTTTTACAGTGGTTTCACTCTGCCGCAATTTGTGTTGGCGCGCTCAGGACTCTTGCCGGACACAGTATCTAGTATAAATAACTTTAACCCACTGGTGCCTGGGGTATTTCTATACGCCAGTATCTGCGTCAGTATCCCACAGCTTCCCTGTGCCACTGTTAACGAAGGATATTGGCAGGAAAAACACACTTTGAATCCACTGAACTGAACGATAGCTCACTTTCGACTGCCGTCTCCTCTACACCAGCAGATATAACAGGCTGCGGGCACACTTCGTCTCCTAAGTTCCATTGATATAAGGCGCTCACCTCATCCTGTGGAATGTTATTACATTACAGCTGGTTAATGAACACGAGTCATTTTCTGTTCGACTGAAAAAAGGTGGATGAGTAATTTATCTGTTTAGAAGACTAGCAGAATCTGAAGCGACAGTCGCCTTGTGACTGACTTAAAACAATCTAACTACAGAGACATGGAAGTCACCTGTAAATGGTTATAATATTTTAAGAAACACTGCAACCAGCCACGTATTTATATTTAAGTCAAAACGAGTTTGCGGCTTTCACCCATCTTCAATTGGCGTTTTACGTATTTAACACATCAGTTAGAACATCGTTAAAATTATCGACTGGAATTTGGATGTTGCAGTTTTTGTTCTGTTTGTTATATTTTAGTTAATTCCAATACGCGTTTCGGGCTTATATATTTAACCTATGGTCATAGTTATCACTTTATGTAGAGCCAATATGGAAGAAGGAGGAGTTTTTACAAAGCATAAGTTGAAAAAAATGTCAGAAATGTTGAAACAAGGTTTTTCTCCTTCTTTCACTTTTTATTCTTAGATCAGAAGATGGAACTAAACTAATGAGCCAAAACATTTTGAGCACGTGCTTAATAGCTTGTTTGTCCGTCTCTGGAACGAAATACATCGCTGATCCTGCGTATCAGGGATCCGACAATTTGTTGCGAGGTTTGTGAAGGTATGTAGCATTAGATATCTACGCACAGGTCATATAATTCGCGTAAATAACGGGCCGCTGATTTGCGTATTTAGCGCTTAGTGGTAGTTTCATCGTCCCTCTTATCTCTTTCCTCAGATGCTCACGACACTCGCACATAAATATTCGACCAGCTTCGCCGTTTTAGAGATACTCGTGTACAGGCTCTGCGTAATAATAATTCCGCTTTGTCAGAGCCACATATCTCAATGGATTTCCCCATTTGCAGACCATTTCTTCGCTAGGGTGATCCCTCGTCCGTGTCTGCTCCGCTCACATACTTCTGTTGCCGCCTCACGTGCCCGAAACGCCACCAGGTGACATCCAACGTCGCGCTGGGCAGTGATCATAATGTTTTACCTTAGCAGTGTATGTGCATATGAACCGTTACGGTAGTACTTGTAAAACGACAAACTAACCTCAATCATTGTTCATATGAACAGAAAGCTTATTAATGTTCCACCATCAAAAAGTGACTGCGTTTGTGCGTAAGCAAAACGTCGATTCTGTTAAAAATAAGTGAGATGGGTTTGAATTAGTATCGCTAGGTACTTTTGATAACTGCTACAGACCGAAAGAATAAAGTGGGATTATAATTCAGTCCCACAGCAGACTGAGCAAATTTTTCACACCAGTCAGAAAGTACTGTCTGGTTTGTGAAATTTACTGGAATGGTACCCTATCTGTTGGGCTAGCCACTGAAGATTGCCTCGTAATGTGCCTTCAGTTCACAGATAATATGTCAAATGGACAGTTTGACACTATGCTGTCTTACTCAACAAAAAAGTGTTGCTGCTAAGAAAATAAAGAACAGACACAATAAAGTACCTGATTTCAAGCTGTTACTGAAGAATACGTTAGTGCAAGCTGAAGAATATGTTAGTGCATGTAAAAGGACAAACTAACATAAACCATCGTTCTTAGAAACAGGAATTTTTTTAAAGTTATACTTTTAGAAGTTGCCTGCATTTGTGCGTAAACACAATTTCAGTTTTGTTAAAACTATATACAACTGTTTTTCAGTCATATCACTTGGTACTCGTGACAGCAGCTGCACATCAGAAGAATGGTTCAAATGGCTCTGAGCACTATGCGACTTAACTGCTGAGGTCATCAGTCGCCTAGAACTTAGAACTAATTAAACCTAACTAATCTAAGGACATCACACACATCCATGCCCGAGGCAGGATTCGAACCTGTGACCGTAGCGGTACCTCGGCCCCAGTCTGTAGCGCCCAGAACCGCACGGCCACTCCGGTCGGCACATCAGAAGAGTTATACCAATTTATAATTCAGCCTCCGACATATAACAGAGTGAGCAAGTTGATTACAAAAATCAGAAGTCATAGTTTGGTTTCAGAAGTTCATTGGTTTGGTACCCTCCTCCATGTGAATACATTTACCAGTCAGTTGTACACATCAAAAATAAGATTGGTAATTACTGCACAATCATACAACAAGAATTAGACTCAACTTACATTTACCAAGAAAAAATAAACATAAAACTCAAAACAGCATTTTCTACCAAGAAATAAAACTGTACAATAAATTACCAAAAGAGATTAAAGAAATTGCAAAAATATACTTATTTAAAAAGGCAGCTATAACATACCTGTTACGCAATATATTTTATACATTGAAGGACTACTTAGATAAAACAGAGTAGGGGTCTGATAAAAAAATGTTATACAAATAAATAATAATAATAATAATAATGATTATAAAACATCCAAAATTCCACATAACACCTTCACTTTATGTGTTTTCCTTCTTTTTCCTTTCTAGAAATACTTACCCCCAAGCTATGTATAGCACAAAATACTAACACCTCTTCCTCTTTCTGAGATCAATATCTCACTCATTATGGAAGGATGCTGACTCAGTTTTTCAGGATAGCAAATGGGAAGTTGCTGTACAGAAAATGGCCCAGAGATCACCAGTGTGTGTGTGTGTGTGTGTGTGTGTGTGTGTGTGTGTGTAGTGAGTGAAGTGTAATGAAACAATGTGTATACAGTGTGTGCAGTGACAGATAGTGGGATATGAGTGAACAGTGTGGCATTACATTATTTAATGAGGTATTTGTAAAAAAATGTATTGTATACCAGGAGTAAATCGAATGATTATCTCTAACTAGAAGTCTGTAAATATATGTTTATACGAATTAGCTTATTTTAAATTGGTCTAAACTTGTAAATACTTTGACATGTCCTATATCCTTGTAAAAAAAGATCTACAGATGAATAAAGCTGCTACTACTACTACTACTACTACTACTACTACTACCACCTATCTGTTAAGACGAGACACTGAAAACTGACAATAATCATTCTATTCAAAAAATAAATTGAAATTTCCTGGCAGATTAAAACTGTGTGCCGGACCGAGACTCGAACTCGGGACCTTTGCTTTTCGCGGGCAAGTGCTCTACCACTGAGCTACCCAAGCACGACTCACTTTGCAGCGTGAAATTCTCTATCTGAAAAAAATAAATTGTGTTGCTGCTAGTAAAATAATTTATCTGATTCAGCGTGTTAGCGTTTTTGTCTGATTCGGATTTAACACATTCTACTAAATCATCTTCCAACTAGCACTAAACAGGTCTTTTCAGGGCATTAAAAGCAATATTACCATAGGTGGTAACACAGTATTACTATCAGCAGACTTTCGCCAAATTTTACCTATGGCCCCAACAGAAAAATGAGTTTCTGACAAAAAAGATATGCCTGAAGAGGGTGTCTCTGTGATCCTCTGTTAATATCGTCAAACTTACTGAAAACATGAGAGAAAATCTCAGTAGTGAAGTGACAGCTCCTTTATTCTCTCACCTTCTACTAAACCTGGAGAATGGTGATCGTCATAAAGCGATAGCTTGGTAACTATTCTGAACAATTTATGCACTACAGTAACCACAGTTCAGAACGCTCCCCGTATTAAAGAGACCTCTATGGAATGGTTGACTGATAAAGCAGTTCTTACCCCAAACAACGATCAAGTGATTATCCTGATTGATATATTGCTGAAATGATTAAAAATGGAAAAAAATGGTAGCCAACTAATAGACACGGTAGAAGATACAGACGGTGTGATTCATTACCCAGTAAAATTTCTGAAAAAATAAGATCCACTGTGTTTTCCATAAAACATATAAAATCGTGTGGAAATGTCTGTCATGTTGGTGGCAATCCTGAAGTCGTAAGAACTTTGTTTTTGAATGAATCTTTTAAGGAGGATAAAAGTCAATACCACGCGTGCTAGACACCTGCTTTTGGTATCATGATTTTCCCTCAAAAATGTGCTTCGCAATCAAGGACGAACAGCGCAGTCTACTAAAGATGGCCTGAGGCAGGACTATGTGTCATACGGTAAGTTTTACATTACAGACGTACGTGTCACTGTCTGGCTGCTTTGGTGCGATCCTTTAAAATGGCACAGAATATAGTTTTACTAAGAAGAAATGTGAGAATACAACCATACACTTTGCATGCCTACATGTGCTTGCCACGCATCTGCTACCGTCGCTACCAATCCATTCAATATAATTAGACGTAACGTGCCTAATTAATTAAATTACATTCTCACCAAACAAAAGCTGTACAAAGTATTTTGGAACCATCTTCGCTTAATCGAAATCTCAGCTTCAGACAGCTGTGGTAAATTAAATGTAGTGGGGTTTATTTACCATGCAAAGACTAATTTAACAAGTTAGAAGATACCATTATAAACTTGAAAAGGTCTTCAATTAAAAAAATGTCTTCTTGAAATAATATTAATAATTAATACAAAATAACTCAACCTGGCCTCACGTAGGGAACTGACGTAACACGTTCCAATAAATTACCTTCTGCTATCAATAGTTAAGACAATAGTAACTTACTATACTAGCAAACATTCAATTACCTAGAATAGGAAATTGATTAAAATCACTACAAGCTACTGCTTATCTGGCTACTACTAGTTACCCTCAGTCACCAAGACACCAACTACCAATATGCTGCTCAATTACCCACAATTACTTTTGAGTGATCAGCCTAACCGTTACATACGTAAAGAATTCATTCATATAAGATAATATAGAAATTCAAAATACACATGAGTGAACCACATGCTCAATAACAAAATCCGTAGAGAATCAACATAAAAACCACAGGGTACGAGAGGGTTCCACAGTTGTAAAAAGATTTGAAACTACATTTTAACTTTTACAGAATTATGCAAAGTGCACATATTGTTACGAACCAGCTGGCTTTATGACACAATATACACTTTGGCACAGCTTGCACGCAACACACAATATTCTCTTAACACGGTCACGCGTTCAATACCCACTACACGGCGAAACTCAGCACTCTCAGTTTTCGGACGAGGTAAGTTACCATTGATAGCACGTACGACCACTTTTGCCTACGACACTGTGACTCAACTCGAACACGGAAACACCAGGTTACCAACATTCACTCAAATGAAGTCTGACTGTGCTCGTTGCAATCTGCTGAAGCTGTTTCTAACCTTCCTATAACGCCATGTGTGTCACTGGAGAATACAGAACCCGTTCCAATAGGTTGTTGTCCAGACACCAGTGCCACCCAAGCTGACCATATCTAACTGGCGTCGATGCACATGCCAACTCGATGAAAGTCTTGTGATTGGCTATCTGCAGAACTGCTTTTTGTGGTGTCTCTCCAGCAATTCCTATCACTGAATGTCCATCTCAAAGCACAGGCGCCTCGCTAGCTGTCGATGTCGCTCCGTCGGTCCTGACCACACACTCAATGCTTGGTTCTGGAAAATGTCATTCCACTTCAGTCCGGCTGACTGCCCACCGCCATCCATGCCTCTCCTCAACTTGGCCACGATGTCGCTACAATCGGTCACAGATTTCGCAGCAGCTGCCCTCCGGGGGCGCCAGTGGTACCCCAAGAACAAGATCACTGTCTCCAGGGAAATTACTGTCCTGTTCGACACTGCTCAATTGCCCGCTCCCCTGCCACCCCCCCCCCCAAAATCCCTGAAACTCTTGCCTCCACCCTCGCTAGCAGAACGACGGCAACAACCAGCTGTAATACAGTAAAATAATAAGAGATAAGTGGCAAAAAGAACACCACATGTGTACAGAAACAGTTATTGTTCATCAGCTGGTTTGAGCTGAGAGATGTGTGACCTGCATTTGTTAGCAGTAGACAGCCCTGAAACTGGGGTAACTACCCACACACCAACTCAAGAGTCCCGAAAGCTAGGCAGGATCTAACACATCAGCCTGGCCTCAGTCCTACCCAGCTTACCCCAGATCCAGAAATACACCCAGTCTCACTTTTTCAGCAGCAGTCCTCCTGAAATACCCCTTCACAAAACATAAGAAAGATTCATAAGACTCAATACTTCTGTCTCACGATCCTTTGTCATCGACTGTACTCACTGGAGATTCATTTTCTCCACCTTGGTCTACAAACTGAAATCCCTCGATCTGGTATGCTAAATCTTGAACATCGATAAGTGTACAAGGTGGTCGCACAAACATCACCCAAGCCCTATCAACTAATTTAATTCCTTCTATAATATGACCAATTATCTTGGCCTCTGTGGCCTGGGTACAAAATGCGTGTGTAGTGGCGCAAACCCTGCTGACGTATCCATGAAATGGTTCATTTACCCCTTGCAGACACCAGTAATATGACTCAGTTAAATTTCTCATAGCGTATGCAGTTACCACACTATTATATATCTGCTGGTGAACTCCAACCTGTGTTTCCCCTTACACTATGGCCTTAATTATCCTATTTTCCAAACTACCCTTAGAATGCGGATACATTCACTGAAAAATTTCTATGTCGCGCAATTTAAAAACGTCCTTTTGTTCAGTCAACCACAGCACATTAACATTGCCGCTATGGGATGGGGAATGCTAGAAAACTGTGTCTGCAACTCTATAGCTACCCCTGCCGACAGCTAACCTTTGTATCTTGCATCAAACCATCACTCACGACCTTGTTTCGATCAATACAATCCAACTGCACTGAGCACATTGATAATGATTACCAGATTTCAATTTACTTTCGGGCCAACCTCTCTTCCAACTCAGATACTCCCGTAAGCTTCTCGAACCTAAGAACTTCTAACAGATCACTGGTCCTGTTCTTATAACAAGCGACTAGCGATTATAGCTTGTAATCTAGCACCTAGCCTTGCAAAGTAGTTCACACTGCAAGAAGAGCGAAAGAAATTCCACTCCGAGAAGATCGAAGAACATTGTTAATGTGACTCATTTCCTTGTCTGCAATTCAGTAAACTAAACCAGCTCATCCAAGACCTGCCGCAGCTGCTGGGACAGCTCCACCACTATACCTGCTGGAACTTACTCTTGCACCGTTAATCTGTAAGTGAATTCTTCTTTTCGAAGCCAACCCACACCCAGCACGTCCCCAAGGCTATCAGACTACACCTCCACCTGCACAATGCGCAACAACGCTCTGCTACCAACGCTGTAAGATGGGATTTAAGTGGACTTTGGTCAGTTCTGTGGACTGTGGAGAAGGCGGCTCAATATGTTTATTACCACTTCATTAGCCATGCAGAGACCAATTTAACAAGATTAAAAAATCTATTACAAACAAAATATTATTTGAGGCACAAATAAACTTGAACAAGGCTTGAATAACACAAAATATATTCTTGAAATATTGTAATATGAATAATTAAAATAAAACAATTTTTGATGTTGCTGAGCAACAGTCATAAAATAATTTTTAAATGAACACGTCGCCATTTGAACTTATTGTTGTTTATTTAATTACGACCCAGGCTTCGGCCTTTTATGCCATTTTCAAGTGATTTAAATAAATTCTTTCGTTTGAAATTGGCATAAAATGCCGAAACCGGGTCGTAATTAAATAAACAACAATACAGTCAAATGGCTGTGTGTTCATTTAAAAACAAAACAAAACCGTTCAATCTGCAATCACATGGGGAACCCAAAATAACGACGAAAAAACATAAAACAGTTCAATCTGGCATCGCATGGGAAACTCAAAATAACGACGGTTTACAAATAAACGATGTTCATCTATCAATAGTTGTGACTGTAGCAGCTTATTACACCAACAAATATTCACTTTTCTGTAATAGAAAACTGAGTAAACTCGCTACAAACTACTGCTTGCCCAGCTACGCCAATCACCAAGACACCATCTACCAGTACAAGAGTACTACTAAACCACCCGCAATTACTTATAAGTGATGAGTATGCTAGTTACATACACGAAAATTCATTCATATAATACGCAATAACCATGAATGAACCACAGGATCAGTAACAAGATCTGCACTGAATCAACATAAAAACCACGAGAATAAAACAGATCCACAATTGTAATAATACATTAAATCACAGTTGTACAGCAAATTCATTTCCTGGGTGCACATATTAATTTTTAAAGCTATTACTTGGTGTGGATGGCAGGGAACTACGTAGCTTCGGCTCATACCGTGTGTCACAACTAGTATCTGGGGGACGTAAGGAGTGTTATGTTGCAGAAGGCAGAGCGTCAGTCGTAATATATTGCCATATTAAGCTGAGCCGTAATCGGGATGCGCAAACAGTGCAGTATGATCGTATCTAATACATCATTTTATGAGCCTTGCACTACGGAGCCATAACAAGTAACCTCCATGCTCAGCAACTCCATGGCGTCCTAGTACAGACGGGAGGAGTGAAGGCAAGGGGAACGGGCAATAACTGAGACACCACAGTGGGGACAAGTTGGCTAACACCTCCGGATAATGAGGGCAAATGACCGCATCGCAGGCTTCGATGACGTTATGTTCAGATTTAAATACGACCGTTTCTGAAGCCTCAGTCTCAGTGTCTGATAATCCTGTCTGTATCACTGATTCCTACAGTGATCGTCTCGAAGTTACAGAATAACCTCACGCGAAACGTGATGTGCTGCCTTCTGCTGAAAGGGCACTTCGCCTGCGACACCACAACCAGCTGGCTGTAATGCGACTTAGCTGCTGCAGGATGCCACTGTTGCTTGGCCGGTGCCATGATTGAAGAAGATTTGGCTGAGTCTGGGCCTACTCGTGGTGAAGAGCCATACAGCCTACAGCCTGCTGGGTGCGGCACGAGAGTACCGCCTCCCTGGCTGTATGTAGTACCGCCTCCGTGGTTGTCGCTGTGTTGAGATCTGAGTCTTGGGCTTCCATCTTCATGACACCCACTATCTGTGATACGCTGTCACAATCACCTAAGCACACGTCCCGTTTCGAGAGTGTTGAACTGGAAATCACATTAGGCCGTTGTGGAATATCTGGGCGAGCAGCGCTTCCTGCAGAACGGCTATCCTTGGTGTTTGTCCCGCAACACTTTGAGCCACACTGCTTTGTTACTAGAGACTTATGACTGCGGTTTTATACATTTCGACTCTGTTTAAGTTGTTCTTCATATGTGAAGACATGTACGGCATGTGATGTTGCGATTGTATTCTTTCTTACCTGTATGATGGTCAATGACCGAAACCGGTCGTAGTAAAAAAGTGAAGTAAGTGTTACAAGACAGCATAGTGTCATGCAGTCTTCCAAGTGACTAATATGCGCTTAATATAGTGATTTTTGTTTTTTAGTTTATTCATTTTGAGCCGCAAGGAGCTTTCTGTGATGATACAGTAGAGGCAATAAACTTCTTTGTCAGGATCGCTGATTACAACCTTTATTCTCGATAAGCGGTTTTGGTAATCAATGCGGCCATCTTCAGATCTCGATGGACACGTTGTTGCGTATTTCTTGAAATAAAGTGCTCTTTCTCATACCATGCCCGATTGTCACCCGCCATAAGGCTCGACAACCAGGAGTGACAGACTGGGCTGCCATTTCATTTTATAAGAAACTCCTTTGGTTGTCATGCGCAGCACCCTTACAGCACAGCTACACGTCGAAGATATTCTACGCCCCGTTTCGTTGCCCTTCATGGCAAACCATCCTGGGCTTCCATCTCATCAAGATAACGCCCGGCCGCACACGGCGAGAGTTCCTGCTGGTTGTCTTCGTCCTTGCCAGACCTTACCTTAGCCAACAAGACCACCGGATCTATCCCAAACTGAGAGTGCTTTGAGAATCGTAGGCATCGCCCTTTAACCATCTCGGGTTTTGGAGACCTAACGCGCTAACTGGATAGAAATTGGCAAGATATTATTCAGGAAGACATCCAATAAATTTGTCAGTCAATGCCAAGCCTGGTAACTGCTTACATAGCGGCCAGAGGTGGTCCAGCGACTTACTGACTCGCTCTATTCGTGAAGGTGTTTCTCTTCATTAAATGTCCTCCCCGATAGCTGAATGGTCAGTGTGAGGACTGCCGTCCTTAAGGGCCCGGGTTCGATTCCCGGCTGAGTCGGGGACTTTCTCCGCTCAGGGGCTGGGTGTTGTGTTGCGTTCATCATCATTTCATCCCCATCCGGCGCGCAGGTCGCCCAGTGTGGCGTCGAATGTAATAAGACCCGCATCAAGGCGGCCACATACAACAGCAAGTGTCAGCCAGGTACTACCTCCGAACACTGCTTGTACATCACAGGTAAAGTTCAGATGGAGTCCACGAAAAACATTTGGACCTCCAATCAATTGCTGTTTATTAATCTGACCAGCCAAGTCAATATCAATCGCCTTCAAACTGCGATACACAGGTACACTGCGCCGCCAGCGACGACGGCAACCACGTCGCAGAGGCATTGCTGTGGCACGATAACACAAGTGAACGCCAAACGCTCATTTCCATTTTTCTTCAGTAAATCACCAGATTTTTCTGAAATTTTAATCATGTATTTGTCTGTATATGTGCATCACATTTATCTGTTTCTGTCCCAGTCGGATAATTCCTTCGTGGTATGCCTTCTTTTTTTGTCTTAGAGTGTATATGGTATAAAGTTCACTTTAGTCACATGTGTCATGCTGAAATTTTCACAAAAAGTTGTGCACTGGCTTCGGTAGTGAACATAAATAAGATCGGGAAACATGTCACGAACGAAGGCCGCACAGGTGTCGCCTAGGAGATAGTGACTCGAGAATGTACAAAGATGCCAGCAGTCGGAAAAACGAAAAAAAGAAAGCGAAGATAGCTCTAAAATATTTAGAGATCGGAATTGTGAAACTCACTTGTCGGGTGTAGAAAGTTGAAAAATTTCACCGATAGCCCGGTAAAGCTTCTGGCTTTTTTGTGCGACAGCAACAGGGTCCCGGGTGCAGCCGCGGCAGTCAATTTTGTGAGCGGCTTTCTGCGGGGGCGGCCGCTGGCTGGCACGTCACGTGACGGATGCGGGTCCGGCCAGATAGCATCGCCTGTGCCGGTGCCTGTGACACGCGCCGCCAAAACGCGGCAGAGGCAGAGGCAGAGCCGGGGCGAGCGCCGCTATCCGTCTTCATTGGCGACGCCCCCGCGTCCGCCACCGGCCACGAGCGCCGTCGACGTCAGCCCAGGCGGCAGTAGTGAGCCGCAGCGATGAGCCGCGTCTGCCGTCTGTAGGCAGGGGGAAAACTATTCGCCCTTTGGTCAGTACAGCGCTTCCAGATTTCTCGCAGAGCTCCACTGTAAATAATCGAAAGACGACTTATTTGTACACTAGTTCAGTTTATTAATCAGACGGTAACTACACTTAAAGAAGAGGACGGTACAAAATCAGGTAAACGAAATGTTATGGGAAGCACGCAAATAAACCCCTAATACACCTCTAAGGCATTCTCTATAAATGGGTATGGAAATACAGAAGAGAGTAAATTCCCTAATGCCACAATGTCAGATTTTTCGTATAGAAGAACCACAACGCCTGTGATAATCCATAAGTAAAAGGAAAAATAGTATCTCTAAAAGTTATCTGCAGAATGTGTTTTGAATAATATTCATACTGCAGAACAACGATATGGTGTAAGTAAAACACGTAAAATAAATCTTTGCAAAGATACGTGCAAATTCGGATAATGGCAGAATTGTATCAAATACACATTTTGGTGTGTAATAGCACAAATAATGTTAACATGCTTCCAGCAGTGATACAGGGTAAAAAGCGGTTAGTGATGACGTTGCTAATGGTGTTACGAATTCCACAGAAAGATAATACCATATTTCATGGAAAGCTGCTCCCAGAACGGAAAAAAATGCAGCGCACAATTGCGAGCATCAACACGGCTTCTGAGAGATGCCAAAATACGTTGGTGTGCTAGACTTAGGGACGAAAGAACCTTCTGCATGGTGTGTCACGGCCAAGTAACATAGCACAATGATACTTGGACCATACATAGAAAGATCTCCTATAATGTAGTATAGAAGGTAACAGAAAGAAATACAGAATGAGACGAACAGAAAAAATGCTTTCATTCAAACACAATAGTTACACTTAAGTCACTGCGATTCGTGATGCTCCCCCCGGACATTATAACAGGCGGGACCTCGTTCTTAGTGCGGTGTGTGATCCCCAGGGACGGCAGTGCCTACTCTGCAACGTGCTCCCATGCGGCTACAACGATGGTAAGGAGTTCTTGTGGTAGGGCGTTCCGTTCCTTAATAATCGTTTGGTGGTCCTTGGTGCATGTGGAAGTGCTGCAAAACGTCTCCCAAACGCATCCTATTTATGCTCAATGGGATTTGAGTCGGGGGATGGACACTTCAGTCCATTCGCCGAATATCCTACAGGGTAGCTTTTGGGAAACTGTAAACATCATTAGGCGCTTCAGTCCGGAACCGCGCGACTGCTACGGTCGCAGGTTCGAATCCTGCCTCGGGCATGGATGTGTGTGACGTCCTTAGGTTAGTTAGGTTTAAGTAGTTCTAAGTTCTAGGGGACTGATGACCTCAGATGTTAAGTCCCATAGTGCTCAGAGCCATTTGAATCATTTTGAACCTGCGCTGTTCGATGTGGTCGCTCATAGTTGTCCATAAAAATAAAGTCAAGGCCTAATGCATCCCTGAAAAGACGTACATGGGGAATAGGTACAGTGTCACAATAATGATGGCTGGTGAGTGTACCATGTTCAAACATTTGGAGGTCACTAGATCGATGCAACATATGCTTTTCCACATCATAATAGATGGACAACCAAAGCGATCATGTTAGACAATGCTGGACGTACTCTCATATGGCCAGGGTCGGAACATGTATCCAGAAGCATTGTCGTACTCGATTGTTTCGGCGGACCAAGTGTTGTGGTGTGGTGAAGCGTAATGTTGCATTGGTGTACTGAGCACCAAATTTTTGAACACGGCACACGTATCAGTCAATGTTATTGTGAAAATATATTCCTTTCCCATGTGCGTCTCTTCAGTAGTGCATCCAGCACTGACTTCATTTTTATTAATGACAATGTGCGACCGCAACGATTAGCGCATGTACAGGAGTTCTTGGAACGAGAGGATTTTCGACGAACGGACTGGCCTGCCGGATCCTTAGACTTACATCCATCGAGCCCGGTTTGGATATGTTGGGGAGACCCATCCACATGCAGCAACGACTACGCAACAGCTGTGATCCGCATTGCTCAAGGAATGGCACGCCCTACCGAAAGAACTCCATACCGACCTTGTAGCCGCACGGGAGCACATTGCACGGTTTACACTGCCTTCCTTAGTGGTCACAAACCCTATTAAGAACCATGTCTCGCCTTTTGTAATGCCTAGTGGACAATCATGAATCACGATGACATCAATGTAAATGTTGTCTCATTGTGTATTTGTTTCAATTACCTTCTACACTACTGTGTAGCAGAGGGTCCTGTGGATGGTCCAAGCTTCATCGAGCTATGTTACTTGGCAGCGACACATCAAGCGGATGCTGCTTCCGTCCTTAAGCTTTGCACACCAGTTCCTTGCGGTGAATGTCGAGATGTAGTTTCAGCCACTCGGTGCGCTAAAGGTTCTGCTGTTCAGTATTATACTTACGAGAGGATCGGTATTAAGCCGAACATCAACTTCAAAGACGAAATGTCACGTATTATTCAGGCACAAGAAAGTCCACAACCATCAAATCTATGTAGACTCCCGTAAACAGGGTTTTGCTTGGAAAGACATGGAGTTGTATGATAAATTTATGGATACACTTACCTAGGCGTAAGAATCTCTTTCACCAATATTTGACGGCTGTGAACGATCTCATCGCCGAATCATGTAACGTGTGTTGTTATACACGGACTCATCTGCTGGAATATCTCCTGAGAAGGTTGTAGGATTAAATAGTCCAGTATTTGACGTTGGAATTGTGTATGGGCTGGGTACCTCACAGCATCAACAGAAACTGAAGGGAACAAATTGTTCAGTCTCCTCGTCACGTTTCTATAATTTCGGATATACAAACGCTCTACATTTCAATACATGAGCTTCTCCCTGATTTCAAATCACATCTGTATATCGTCTGTTAACTTGTTCAAACTTCTCTTAGCTTCTTTAAACTAAGATTCATTTTGTGGTATTTTACTGTTAATTCTAATCAATGAATTCACATAATCAGATTTAGACACATTGTCAGCAGAATTACTTAAAAATTATTTTATAATTCAACAATGAAATATTTATTATTATCATTCAGAGCAGTGAGTTACTTTGTAGATTGCTTGGCGTATTGGGGAAAGGAATATGTAAGACTTCAGCTGATTCTCTGGCCAACCGTAATCTAAAGATAAACAAAACGAAATTTAGAAGAGGCTAACGTAAAAAGTGGACAGACAAGTAAGAGGAAATATTACTGTAGGCTATACAACTCTGAAGCAAGTAAATTAATTATGCTTCTCGGACGGTACAGTATTGTAAATAAAATCAGTCAGACTGACAATAAAAGTGGAATTGTAATTATCGGAAAATTTAATTTATTAATAATAACCAACTTACTGTAAAAATAAAGTAGAAATGTTTCACGACATTTATTTGTAAATTTTAAAGTTGCGGTTATGAAAGTTGGATTCTCGGGAAACATTGAAGGAGGAAATTAGAAGTACAAGAGATGTGGATGTGTAGAAGTCACAAAAAATCCTGGAATGCAAGAAAATTCAGTGAGCAAGTGATGAAATAAACAAAAAAGTAAACCAAATAAGGACATAGATTAGTGCCATACGGGAAAACTAAATCAATTTCATATCCATTTTGCCACAAATAATTCAGAAAGAGTATTTTTGCGAAAACAGTGAAAAAGCAGGGTTATGACGTCTTAAGTACGAAGCATTATCAGTGCGATGAACTGAAGCAGCTACAACAGAATCTTATATACATGGAAAGAAATTGATGCACTGTCTGACCTCAAGTACGTATGCGAGCTATGGATTTTTTCAACAAATCTATAGAATCTAAGGCCTCATGAAGGAGAGAATCTCCTAATCTACTGTCGCAGAGGATATCAGAGAAATGAGTATGGTTACATAAATGATGCTGAGATATCATATAACATGGATTCATTTAACATAGGTGTAGAGGTACGGGAGACACAGCTTTATTCTACAATTTACTATTTACGTTAACCTTTTCAGTATACCCTGTTGTCTACCACCTTGCTTAACATGCAATAACAATGTACATGGAAACAAAGCACTAGTTGTGTCTTGTTCTATCTTCTGATCAAAATACTGTAAATGTAGTTATAGAAGGGAATCTGACCATGAGTCATGTTACATACTTGTTTGATGTTTGGAGGTGATTGTGAACAAAAGAGTCTTAGCTAATATGTTCTAAAGGCTTTCGAAATTTAATAGGAGGAGTTATCAGCGTCTCATTTGATGCGTCTACGGCTTTTTATTGTGGTTCCTTCCAATCTTACTTAGTAACGGCCTTCAATAAACTATGGTATGGGTTGTTTGCACTGCGACTCAGAAGAACATACCCGCTTGGTTGACTCGCGATATTTAGTTGTTTTACTTCAGTTTAGTCAACGCTTCGATTGAAAGTTGAAATTTTTGGACACCTACATCACTCAGAACCATTTATCAAGTAATTTAAAACATTATTTTTATGAAGATAATTTTAATTTCCTGACTTAAAAATGGATATACAGTCAACCCAATACCGGAAAATCTTGTTGACAAGTTCTTCAATATTTATCAGTTTCTAAATAATCTGAAAAGAGCGCATGTGCCAGTCAGTAACTTACCAATATGCCAATAGATGGCATAGCAGTACACCATTGTGACACTTTATGCTTGCTAACAGTTGCTGCAGTGTGGATAAGTCACTTTCCTTTGGTCCGAAGAACAAACATAATAAGCTTCAACTTGAAATTATATATGTTCATTGTTGTTCAGAACTTTTGTTGCAATGTTAGTACGTTTTTAATTAATCACATCAAAAAAGTTTTGCATCATCTCGGTTCCGAGAGTTCCGGATCCTGTTCAGAAAATTGAAATAGAGATCAACATAAACATCATTTCCGCCCTTTCTATTGCTCGTGAAAACCACACATTGCATGTTGTATACATACAGTAAGACCTTCAGAGATGGTGGTCCAGACTGCTGTACTCATCGGTATCTCTAATACCCAGTAGCACGTCCTCTTACATTGATGCATGCCTGTATTCGTCGTGGCATACTATCCACAAGTTCATCAAGGCAGATTGTCCCACTCCTCAACGGCGATTCGGTGTAGATACCTCAGTGTGGTTGGTGGGTCATGTCGTCCATAAACAGCCCTTTTCAATCTATCCCAGGCATGTTCGATAGGGTTCATATCTGGAGAACATGCTGGCCACCCTAGTCGAACGATGACGTTATCCTGAAGGAAGTCATTCAAAAGATGTGCGCCAACTGTCGTCCATCAAGACGAATGCCTTGCCAATATGCTCCCGATATGGTTGCACTATCGGCCGGAGGATGGCCTTCACTTATGGTACAGCCGTTACGGCGCCTTCTATGACCACCAGCGGCGTACGTCGGCCCCACATAATGCCATCCCAAAGCAGCAGGTAAATTCCACCTTGCTGCACTCGCTGGACAATGTGTCTAAGGCGTTCAGCCTGATCGAGTTGCTTCCCTACGCGTTTCCGACGTTTGTCTGGTTGAAGGCATAAGCGACACTCATCGATGAAGAGGACGTGATGTCATTCCTGAGCGGTCCATGCGGCATGTTGTTGGGTCCGTCTGTACTGCGCTGCATGGTGTCGTGGTTACAAAGATGAACCTCAACATAGACGTCGGGAGTGAAGTTGCGCATCATGCAGCCTACTGCGCATAGTTTGAGTCGTAACACGACGTCCTGTGGCTGCACGAAAAGCATTATTCAACATGGTGGCACTGCTGTCAGTGTTCCTACGAGCCATAATCTGTAGTTAGCGGACATCCACTGCGGTAGTAGCCATTGGGCGGCGTGAGCGAGGCATGTCATCGACAGTTCCTGTCTCTCTGTATCCCCTCCATGTCCGAACAACGTCGCTTTGGTTCATTCCGAGACGCCTGGACACTCCCCTTGTTAAGAGTCCTTCCTGGCACAAAGTAACAATGCGGACGTGATCGAACCGCGGTTTTGACCGTCTAGGCAATGTTGAACTATAGACAACACGAGCCGTGTAGCTCCTTCCTACTGAATTAGATTAGATTAGATTAGATTAGTACTTGTTCCATGGATCATGAATACGACACTTCGTAATGATGTGGAACGTGTCAGGTTAATAAAAGGTGTCTGTACAAGGTATTAAATAACACAAAATATTACATGACACTTAATATTTATTTGGGTGGGGCGTAGGGAAACTATCCACTTACTATATCCAAAAATTCATCTAATGAATAGAAGGAGTCGCCATTCAGAAATTATTTTAATTTCTTTTTAAATGCTATATGGCTATCTGTCGGACTTTTGATGCTATTAGGTAAGTGACCAAAGACTTTTGTGGCAGCATAATTTACCCCCTTCTGAGCCAAAGTTAGATTTAACCTGCAATTATTCTGATTACACGCTTTTGTGCAATGAACACTCTTTTACTCAATGATGACTTACCCCAGAATATGATGCCATACGAAAGCAGAGAATGAAAATAGGGGTGGTAAGCTAATTTACTGAGATGTATATCGCCAAAATTTGCAATGACCCTAATAGCATAAGTAGTTGAACTCAAACGTTTCAGCAGATCGTCAGTATGACTTACCCCAGAATATGATGCCATACGAAAGCAGAGAATGAAAATAGGGGTGGTAAGCTAATTTACTGAGATGTATATCGCCAAAATTTGCAATGACCCTAATAGCATAAGTAGTTGAACTCAAACGTTTCAGCAGATCGTCAGTATGTTTTTTCCACTTCAACCCCTTGTCAACGCATACACCTAGAAATGACTGGAACTGAACGGCTGTCGGGCCCTTTCCGTCTAATAGGCGCTGCTTATGTATTGTTGTTTACAACTTTGGGCGGATTTAGTGTCATCTCTGAATAGTCAAAGGGACTGTGTCTGTGATACAATATCCACAGTCAACGGTTATCTTCAGGAGTTCTGGGAATCAGGGAGATGCAAAACATTTTTTGATATGTGTATTTGTAAACGGTACCTGCAGCATGTGTAACCTGTTAGGTTATGGGAAGAAAGAGGGATATTTCACTCAGTTAGTGAGGAATGGCGTTAGCCCTAAAAAAACAGGAGATTCAAACTGTAACACTGCAAGGAAACATGTTAAAAAGCAGAGAGATATTGGAATATCAGTCATGGATACAGGTGTGGTCACAAGAAGGACGCAAGTTCCCGACTGTGCAGGTCAATAAAATGCTAGCAATGAGAGAAACGAAAATGAGTTAGCGTCATATTACTTCCAGAATTGAAGATGATTTTAAGAAGAATGTTTAATATAAAACCGTGATTAGAAAACTTCCAATAATTAATGTCAAGAGAAAGATTCCCAAGAAGCAACTCGTGCTGACTAACAGACGCAGCGCAGATAGGGTGCACTTTGTAAACATGTGCAAATTCACATGTGTCATGCTATATTTTCAAACAATGTCCTCTCAGTTTTTCGAAAGTATCCCATAGTTTCTCACCGTATTCCTTAAGTGAACTTCCATGGCACATAATGTCACTTAAGTACATGGAACATTTTACACTTTGTAATCCCGTTAAGGTTGCATTAATTAATCTTTGAAATGTTTTTGGGGGAGCCTTTAAATGCAAATGTCATTCTTTAGTTAGCGTAGTGCTGATAATCTGCGCTGAAACCAGTTTCTGTTTTTGACAATCGCTCTCAGGCACCGGAATTTGATGAAACCCAGTGGTAAAGTACTTGATGTTTTGAAGTAGGAATTGAGAATGATTATTGAGCGCTGATTTTGTTCCTAAAGTCTGTCACTAACCTGAACTAGTGAGTTGCATCGACTGCTAACCAGAGTCGCGCTCATCTAAACAAGAAAAACCACGTAAAGGTTGAAAGTGTTCTTTGTCGTGAGCTCCAAAGGTTGCTGAGAACAGCAACCCTCTCTTACAAAATAAAAGACAGGGCTATAAATGGATCACAGATTTCATATTTTTCTCTTAAAGAGTTCCAGGTCTCATTTTCGAAAGAGCCAATTGTTTACATACAAATCGTCTTTCACCAAACACATCACTATTCATTCTGATGAAGGCGACTGGCATCGTTCATATGCTGAGAGACTGCTGGTACGCTACAGCGGCAGAGGGAAACGGAGTTGTACGATTTCTTAGAAGAACAAGAAGGAAGGAAATTCAGAGGGAAATGTTATTCCTGGAAGGGTTAAAAGAAAGCAACGTTTTTGTCGATTTGATCTTCAGCAAACACTAATGAGTTGTAAAACAGCGGAAAACCGAAACTGTGTAGGAAGAAAATAATGTGGACGGAAACGGTTCTTTACAATACACGCTATACGTTGGGAAAGACTACCGAACTTTCCAACTGCCGTTGTCTAGCAGGGATGCTCTGCAGATCGACGAGATGACGCATTTCTTCTGGGCGATCACGGTTACAGTTTTCAGAAAAAAGTGGACAAGAGAGGTAGAGAGGGAGGCGAGTAAAATACGGCGGTTGTGCGTGGCCATTTGGTGCGGCCGTTATCGGGCAGATACTGCGAGCCTGTGCGATTTATTGTGTCGGCGCGCTCTCAGCAGAGGCGATAAAATTTTCCGCCGATTCCGGGGCGCGCGGCTGGCCAGCGATATGGCCCGTTCGGCGGTCAAGCGCCTCGGCCGGCGTCGAGCGGCGCTGCGGAAGTAACCGGGCCGGAGCGCGCTCCGGGACCGCCTCCCCTGCCCCCACTAAACATTTCCATATCGGAAAAACTCTCGCAGACTGATGCACTGATGCAACCAACAACCCAGCGATCGACAGACCAAGAATTAATTCGGCCACGGAATTCTTCCGTGGTTGTACTGTCATCGTGTACGCGTTAAAACGCAAGCAAATTTGTAAACTTAATGCTATTCTGCAAGGTGGGAGGTGATTGTCCGAAAACCCGTTCTCCGTCTTGGACACTGCGGAGCAAAGAATTTTCAGCTTACAGTAAGGGATGTACACATGAAAGTAAGTTGTTATTGTGATTCTACATTGCTTCTTCAAAAGTTTCGTGCGATCACTCGATCAATTTCACTATAGTAGTATCTTCTTCTGTCCCTCCCTTGTTAAACAGCTAAAGAGTTTCAAATATTGAATTAAAGTACAGTCAACACAATTTGCTCTCATTCTAAAAGTTACCGAGGGAGAGTCCTGTTTCGATTCCGTGGATTTTGATTCACTGTTTTCTCTATAAGTCCTCCAAAGTCGGCATTAACAAAAATTCGTTGACTGCAGATTCCGTTCAGAGCATCAGGTCCTCGGTTTTCCGCTCCTAGTCTGAATGTACCTTGGAGGTAGCTTCACCCAAGCGGCAAACAGATGTTTTTCACATGTACCAACATTCCATCACATTTGTTCTTCAACAATATGAGGTGTGACAATAAAGTAATGAGACTGATGTGAAAAAAAAATGTTGCTTCAGTCAAGTTTAGTGTCGTCTCCTTCAAAGTACTTCCCTTCTGATTGCACACACTTTTTCCAGCGCTTCTGCCATTGATGGTAACAGTTCTGGAACTCATCTTCCGTAATATCCTCCAAGACTCTCGTCACAGCTCTTTGGGCGTTTGAAAATGGTGTCCATTGACCGCCGTTTTGACTCTTTGAAATAGAAAAAAGTCGCACGGAGCGATATCTGGTGAATAGGGTGGCTGTGGTGGTACTGAAATTTGTTTTGAGGTTAAAAATTGATGTACTGACAGAGCAGTATGGGATGGCGCATTATTATCAGTTCAGTTATTATCAGACGAACCGTTTCTCGATTGATGTTCAGTTCTTCTGCAATCATTTTTCGATCAGATCGTACGAGTTCATGCACCCTGGCCAAGTTGACATTCGTCCGTGAGGTTGATGGTCGTCCACTGCGGTCTTCATCTTCAACATTCGTTCTGCCTTCACTAAACGTTTTATGCCAACGAAAAACTTGAGCTCTAGACATAACTTCCTCTCCAAAAGCCTTCTGAAGCTTACCGTAAGTTGTCGTCACGTTTTCACCCAATTTAAAGCAAAAAGAAATGGGATACCATTGCGCAATATTATGCAGTTCCATTGCTGTGACGAGAGACACAAACACGTGTTAACTTATTACAGCACAACTCACGACTGAGCAGTTGCATCGATGTGCCGCTAGGACTAGAAGCAGCTTATAAACCAAGGTCAAAGATATTGTGCCTGCAGGGTTACCACATCTTGCAAAGAAAATCAGTCTCATTACTTTATTGTCGGACCTCGTATATATGAAATAAATTATATTTCAGCAAATCGAAATCGTTTTGGCCTAATGGATTAGTGTTTCCTTAAGCTTTTCGTTTAGAAAAAAAAGAGGAACAAAAATAAAACTTATGTTGAGAATGCAGGCTTTCTCTGCGAATCTCGATGATAAAATCATCTCGGGTTGACAGCCGGGTCAATGCGCTGTTCTCCGGCACGGGCTTCTCTGCATCCTCGGCGCCGGTCAGGCCTTTGAGGTGCGAACGGAATCGGGGCGGTGGGGCATGGCGGTGGTGGTGGTGTGGGGGGGGGGGAGGAATGTCTTGAACACTTCCTTTTAGAAATATTGTTCCATTGCGATTTCTGACACAACAATGTTGCCACACTACAGTCGCATGTCCACGACTTACCATTGCCTGTTCACAACTGACTGATCGAATGTACATCTGCTGTGTACACTTGTTAGTTCGAGATGCCACCTTATTTATTGCACTGTCGTAGCCTCTACACTAGGAATAAAATCAGCCTCGGAAGTTTTTGGGTGGACGGTGTATACTGGACTTTTAACCAGAGAACGGTTGCTGTTTTCTTCATTTAATGGAAGTGCTGAGTGTGGAGTTTCCACTCTCGCAGACGGTTAATACATCCCAGAGATAATCCGTTTACAGTCAAAAACACATACTTATTTTATCTGCAACACTGCTGAAAGTTCCTGAAGGGGTACAAAAAACAACATAATAAATGGTTCAAATGGCTCTGAGCACTATGGGACTTAACTTCTGAGGTCATCAGTCCCCTAGAACTTAGAACTAATTAAACCTAACTAACCTAAGGACACCACACACATCCATGCCCAAGGCAGGATTCGAACCTGCGACCGTAGCGGTCGCGCGGTTCCAGACTGTAGCGCCTAGAACCGCTCGGCCACTCCGGCCGGCACAACATAATATTCTGATGCTGTCTCATGTGAGTGACTTCTTAATGCAAGTGAAGATTCTGTTGACTGTCGTCTCCATTATCTTCATCTATGTTTCCGAAATAATGTTATTTTTATTTCTCTGTTCTGAATTATCATATGTCGTCCTCCTTTTGGTCACACATACCGATTTCAACGGATGCCTGTGAATAAGATGTAGATTCAGTGTCAGCACGAAAATTCACTTTTTGGGCTCGGTTAGTACTACTGTGTCTGTTTATATCGTTGCTTCCGACATCTTGGTGTGTAGGGTGTTTCTTTTTCTTTTTTTTTAAAAAAAATACTACGAATTAACAGCGTCTTATATGCAGGAGAGCGATGAAACATTCCTTTTGTTTTTGTCCATAACTAGTTCATTGTCGAAGGGTTAATTACGAGGTTAGATGTGTTATTAAGTAGGACGCAAAAGTTTCGTCGAGTAAGGTCAGTTCACTCCAACCAAGGAACTCAGCGAGATTTCCTCATGATTTACTCATATGGGAGGTTGTAAGATCAAACATGCGTTTTTCGCTGGTCCTGCTTCGGAATTTATTACAGAAAAGATATTTTTAAAAAGTCATACTTGTCTTCGTTTGTGAAGCTTGTATGGTAGTAAATGTAATTTTGGATCTGCTAGGTGACTCATTTGCTGTGAAACAACAGGATGGAAACAGACCATGCTGAGGATGGCAGGGCCGACGTTTTTTGTTCCTGTATGAGAGTTATTAGTTGAGGCAGCTTAGGCAGTAAGTCGCGCAGATAGCGGGGTATTATTCGGCGGTGTGGGTGGAGTGTCCTCGGTCGGCGCTGACGCGCGGCCGCCGCTTTATCTGGCCTGGGCTGGGCTGCCCCTCGCAGCGAAACTTGGCGAATCTGTAAGCGATTTATCTCCGGCGCTGCTGCGTTCCCACATGCCCACACGTCACTAGATTTATTGACGTGTTTTCTTCCTGCCGCCGTTGCCGCCACCGCCGCAGCCGCTGCTACCGCCACCCCTTTCGTTTAATGTCAGTCCACCCTGCTATTTTTATATCACGTTTTCGGACTAAATTTGTCAGGTGGGACGTATCTCTACCGAAATCCCGCTTCAGCCCCCTTCCTACATCGTAATAATTTTGCTGTTTCTCCCGGGACGCTGGCGACGGTTACTCCTTTATTTTATGAAGAGGAAGATCCCAGAAACAGCGTTCTTCTGACCAGAAACACTGACGTGAATATTTATCTAGACTCTGAACGGGTCTGTGAACGAACAGTATACATTAAATCTCAGAGATAACACAAAGTTTTGGTAGCAAATAGGTCGTAATCGGAACGATAATTTGGGACATTGTGTCACTTGCAGTTCGTTTCCGAGAGTGTAGACAAAAGAGAGAAGAAATTCGACTTTGAAACAGCACGAAATTTTTTTTTGTCGCTTTATGAGGTCTACTCCTTTACCAAGTTAATCTGTTTTTGCAGTGAAAGTAAACATGACGCTAAATAATTCCTATGCTAATACCAAAAGAAGTATTCGTATTTATACTCAGGCACCCACAGTTTTTCTCTCGTTTTCAGTCAGTAACGTTTGTCTGATGCGCTACGGTTCACTGTATGATAGTTATGGATTATGTTTTAAAGTTTATAGCATAAGCGTTGATTACACATCCATTTTAAATCAGGACTCGGTGTTCTCTGAAAACTGTTACTGTTCATTTTCAGTGGAAAGAGACAATTCGCAATCCGTTTGCTGGATATTACGTTTATTAACTGGGATATATTCTTATATCATCCACAGAGCAGACAAACACCAATCCATAATTTGTATTTTGAACGACAAAGAAACACCGACTAATAAAAAAAACTGCCGAACTGACTATAGCTTACAAATAATTAACTATTTCATATAAAAATAAACTTATAACAAGGAAAAAATGTTACATTTTTCTGTCTAGACTGTCCTCAATTTAGAGAAGTAAGATTAAACTATTTGATGCCGTTGTGTTTCGAACCAAAGACTGTTATATTACAGACTCAGATTGTTGGTTCGAAGCTGCTTAAGGCTTCCCTTTAGGAGGATATGACACGGCCCGCAGTAATTTTAAAATGGTCTGATAGCGTGTACCTTGGATCTCAGCATCTGCTGCAGTTTGAGGGAGCGGCCCATGATTGGCCATGTTCCCGGCGCCCATCCTCGGTATTCTCGGTATCCTGCGAACAACGTGTAGTTACTTTGTCAACTTGGGCGATATTTCAAAAACATATACTATTTTACATGTTATTTCGTCACTCGAGAGAGATTCTTAAATTCGGTCAGTCGCTGTCCGACTGACATTGATGAGAATGCCGATTCGATATCTTAGCTGACGAGACTTCACAAAAAGTCATCGGGGCGATACAAAGTTGCTTGTTATTTAACATCGAATGTAAGACTCTTCTACTGATAAACTGTGAATATTTCTCATTTCCTGTTACAGGCTGGCTGGCGAAGTCGGCTCAAAGTTGTTTGGCGTGTCATCCTTGTCTCCAGAGTGGAAAGTGACTTTTTCAATTAATCTGCCAGACCGTGCTCGGATTCCCCCCTCCCCCCCACCTCCTCCTCCTCAAGGGTACACCCCGCAGCTCAGTTCTGAATTAAAATCAAATCATTTCAGTTTGTAATTATTTAGCAGATTCATTCGTCGAGAAAGACTAAACTAAAGAAATATTACTTTCTGCAGTTTTCGCAGTCTTGCTGATTTTTCTGATGAAGGTCAAATATTCGGTTTGTTCCTAAAGTTTGCTTCGATTTAAACGGGAGTCAGATCCCAATCTTCGACAAACAACTTGAAAAATAATTTCATTCTAACATCGAGTAATTCGCATAACTCAGCAGGTAAACCAGCTTAAAATTGTTGCCCACATATTAAATAATCTCTTCATATTTCTTGATTAAGAAGGCAGAAAAATAACTTTTATGTAACACTTTTATTGTAAACGTTAAATACACAAATCTTTTGTGGTAGATACTGACTGGCAGACGTCCGAATACTGACTGCTTTCTTAATATCATTACATATGAATTATATTTCGCCATACATTTTTCATTTAAATACAGTTATTGTGTCAACTTTAAAATGAGATTCAGAGGGGAACAACAGTCGACAGCAGTTTGTTGTTCTCGCCTCTGGCTGTCGCTGCGGCTGCACTAGTGCTGAGCACGGCGTCACTGGCGGCAGAGACGAAGATGCTGCCGTCGGCGTGTTGCAGCACTCACGATGTCGACATTCCCTTCTCGCCAGCCAGCGTTACACGTGAGAAGCCTATCAATATCTCATGGGTTCTTATACACTAACGGTACTCAAAAAATGGTTCAAATGGCTCTGAGCACTATGGGACTTATAACATCTGAGGTCAGCAGTCCCCTAGAACTTAGAACTACTTAAACCTAACTAAGGACAACACACACAACCATGCCCGATGCAGGATTCGAACCTGCGACCTTAGCAGTCGCGCGGTTCCGGACTGAAGCGCCTAGAACCGCTCGGCCACCGCGGCCGGCACTAACGGTACTGTTTTGGTGTTTCTGTACCATCTGAGAACGCACTAATTGTTTCCTTACAAGCACACGAACTCAATGTTCTTTAAAATGTTTGGAGCGAACTGTCATACTTTCAAATCTATGTTCCTTTTAGGAAAGAATATAGAATCAATGACTTTAAGCCACTACATACTCTACCCTTAATACATTGTCGTTTTCCTGATCGCATGCCTTATAGCACACAAAGCATAGAAATGTCGTTTACAAGTATAAGATTTGTTTATATTATGCCCATCCCAAAAACGTCAGTCAAGTTTAGTGTTGTCTCCTTCAAAGTACTTCCCTTCTGATTGCACACACTTTTTCCAGCGCTTCTGCCATTGATGGTAACAGTTCTGGAACTCATCTTCCGTAATATCCTCCAAGACTCTCGTCACAGCTTTTTGGGCGTCTTGTGTTGTTTGAAAATGGTGTCCATTGACCGCCGTTTTGATTCTCATGCCCCAAAGGCAGTTAAACTCTACGTTCTGTTAGTGATGCTCCCCAATAGCGCATTTACGGTGACGTAGTCAGAAGTGTTTATGATCCGTAAATTATATTGTTAATATCCACGTATTTTAAAATTTTTGTGTCTTCAAGAACTATGCGTATTAATTTTAGTAGAATCTATTAGCATGGTCAAGTATCCTCAGTTGTTCAGCTATATGTTATAACGAAGCTTAACTTTCTGTTGTGTCATTAGTGCAGTGAGAGCCAACACTATAGCGCACCATCTAAACTGATACTCCGCAAGTCTGGCAATGTCGCTGATGTGTTCATACCACGAGGGCTACATTCTAGCGCTTATGAAACCAAGCATATTTATGTGTATCGCGGGTAGACACATGGCCAACACATCTCTCAAGGTTAATTACAGGCACTTAGATTAGACTACAACAGTGTGGCATACGTATACATACTGATGTCCAAAATTAAGGCAACAAACCGTTATTTCCCCGCCTTGTTTCTAATTCACGATGTAATCATAGAAATGTCATCAGGTGTCCGCACGGGTCGTGTTATGCACGGAAGATGGCATTCCGGTCAACGGACAGTCACGCCAACGATAACATCAGCGCATTTATCAAACGGGATATTGTTTGCCGAGTAGCCCCACACCCACAGTCGCTGTGATCATAGCCACAGACGGTGCAGTATGGCACAGAGAAGATGCCTATCAAACTCGCTGCACTGGAGGGCCGTCGGTAGAATGAAAGCAGAACAGTCGCAACCTGATGTGGCCCGATGGCTTAATGTGAATCGTTCTGTTGTTTGTCGGACAGTTTATACAGACCGAAACTGTATCCCAAACACCAGGACAGGGCCGGCAAACGGAGGGTATCAAGCCTCATCTCAACTATTCATATCCATACATTCCTAAACTCCCCTGTGTGTAAAGTAACGAGTCCAGCTGAAGCACTCCCAAGTGACCTCCGGCTTAAAGAAGAAGCATTCTGATTGACACAGTGATCTCACATCACAAGTAAATTATGTTCTCTTTACTGTCCGATTGGATTCACTTCTCAAAGTTCTTGTATTCAGTCCTGATGTTTCACTATCCATTGTTGCTTGTCAACTGTCTTTTGTCCATGACTCGGTTAGCTGATCAGAAGTCATGAAAAAGCACGACAAGCCCTGGTCGCGTGTCCGGGCACTGGAACTAAACATGGGGCTGCCACCTGGCTCAGCTGCTTCCCACCCTGCTTCAGCTGTGCTCTTTGTGTCTACGTCCTGCTTCGGAGTACTGGCAGTCCCTTTACACGAATGCTGCTCGCTGATGACAATACGTTTTGGACTAACTACTGTTTACGATTGTGGTGTGGTTTCGTCATAGAGAAAATCTGGACAGTGATTCCTTCTTTACGGCGATCTGGGATGACTTTCCCGACTAGTTTTTGAATGTATGCCTGTTCTTTATGTACATTAAATTGGGGGACGAGTAATCTGAGGCTAGCGCCAACTCATAAAATATGTATGGATCATTTGCAGCTGGTCATGATAGGTGACGACTACGAAATAATTGTGTTTGCTCTCCATGCTATCCACTGTTGTTAGTGAAGTCTCCCACGTGTAATACGGGTCCAGCTGAATGTATCTGAAGATTTGAGGCTGGTCTCTTCCATCTCTCATGTTCGAACTTGGTAACTAATTCAGATTTTCGTAATACGTTTAGTTCAGTCTCTCTTTGCTGCTTTTAAACAAACTACAGGAACACGCATTTGCTACCCATTGAACAATGGGTATACTTCGTGAAGGCTCTTGAACGTGACGTTTCTCACACCATTGTTTGAAAATGCCAACTCATTCATTCAAATTCAAATATTTTGATCTATTTTGATTCAACTATGTGAAGTGTGTGCCTGTGGAAGGAGGATAACTAATTGTCAGAGGTTTTGCAGTAAACTATTATATTTTTATATTTTGACTAAAGTTCAGTCTTGATCACTCATGTATGTTTTAATGATATAGGTAACCGGTTTCGGTTCTTTCTACAGAACCATCATCAGACCCATGGCTCCCTTAGGATGGTAGGCGGAGCTCTCCTCGCAGCGAGGAGAGCTCCGCCTACCATCCTAAGGGAGCCATGGGTCTGATGATGGTTCTGTAGAAAGAACCGAAACCGGTTACCTATATCATTAAAACATACATGAGTGATCAAGACTGAACTTTAGTCAAAATATAACAATTAATTGATCACTGCTTTCCAAAAATGTTTACCAAAATTATTATATTTTTGCTGTCGTGGTTGACTATGAAAGTGAAGGGAAGGGAGAGTAAACTCCATACTTAGTCAAGACTTAGCCGTCGGCACAACGGACGACGCAGCTAACGTTGAAGTGCTCGTAGATGGGATATTCCACATCACGAGAGACAGCGCTGTAGGCACACATCACGAGCTGGTTAACGTGGTTTTACGCTCTCGTCGCACTCTAGCGGCAGTTGTCTGCTTTATTTGGCTCTCAAACCAGTTTGTTCACGAAAATGGACGCGTGTAGAACTCCTACGTTAGCTTTATTAAAACGCACATGTCCTTTCTTGACCTATGCTAGTCATATTGTTCTGTCTGTGCTACTATAAAAAAGTCAATATCATTGAACGTGTATTAAGACAAAAATGAAAGGTGCATGTCCACTCAGTAAGGACTTCACCTTATAAAATTTCACCAAATGGACCAGACTTACTCCTGACAGACAGAGTACTTTTATTTACATAACGTCAGATATTACAGAAGTTATTTCTATAAACTCCATAAGTAACTCCCACAATCTTTTAGAAAACGCGAAAGTGCGGAAAAATGGACACAATGTGACACGAACCCTCTACCGAACCGCCCTCAGTTCCGGATGCAGTGCCTCCATCAGCCCATCAGCTACGCTATGCTGAAAATCAGCTTCAGTTGGCTTCGTATTTTATGTCAGAATGTCCTAAGGGCTTTAGATGTTGAAATGTTATTGACAGTTAATTACAACAAATCCTAACAAGAACTACTCGCTTTCATGAATCTTCAATGGGCGCTGCCATAAAACGGCTTAATATAACGCGAAAATAACTAAATACGAAAATTCTCTATCAACCAATATGACTTTTCCCAACAAGTCGAACCAAGAGGGATGCGTTCTTTAGACATTCAACGAGCTGTTGCTTAGAAACAGGATAAAGTCACAGAGTGTAACGTATAACATAAAACCCACCGCATATGAGATTCTGCAGAACGCCACTACAAATACAATATGGCTTCTTGGTTTCTGCTTGTGACGTAGGGAGCGTTCTTGTTTCCTACTGGTTCTATTTTACGTGGCACGTTGCCGAAATACCGCAGAACTTATTTCGTGTTTCTCGGGACGAAATGGCTGCTCAACGAGAAATGGTAGGAAATGACGTCATAAAACTCATAGAGCGCCGCGTCAACGTTTGGTAACTCGTCCGTGTGTCGGCGGCTTATTCCTGTCCAGTAGTCTCGAGGGGAACCGGTGGTAACATTCCCATTCGAAGGACGGATTATCGTTCACAGTGTCACTTGTCTTTACTCCACATGAACTGCGGGAAGATCTGGGATTCAGAACTGGACATTAGCTCACAGTCTGGAGATTAGGAGCTCTACGTTGGAGTCTCTCCTCCGCTTGAGGTTCAATAACTTGTACGACAGTCTCTTCTACCACCAGGTCTCCAACGGCCTGCCGGCAAGACGAGAAAGCCCCCAGCTACGAAAGTGCCTGTGAATGAAGTGAGAACTGAGCAACTGATACAGTGATGTCATTAAGTACACCATCATTATCATCTACACCACAACGTGGGCTTTTTGGTCCAATCCGTCTCCTTCAAACAGGTCAGACCACGTCTTCGTTGGTCTTCCTAAAGATCTTTAGGCCTCTCGGTATGTATTATGTAACACTTGTGTGTTACGAATTCTTCAGTATTCTTTACAAGAAAGACAACTTTGACTCTCGAAGCTTGTGTTGCATGACTGATGATTTATGATGCGGTCCTAGCGTCCTACATATTAGCTCCCGTCGCTAAGGAAACAAATATTTGGACAGGAGAGGCTCACTTGGCGACCGAGCGACAGTCGGTCGCAGTAACGAGCACGATAGTGTGACTCACACCAGTACCAGACGATAGACGGGGAGCACTGTTTGTCTCGCGGCCAGTTGAGTAATTAGCGATGTTAGCGCGCGGGCGAGTATTGCGCCGGCCGCGAAAACACGGCTGTGGGGTCTTGTGAGTGGGGTGCGGGCCCGGCCGCCGCCGCCCGGCTGACGAATGGTCCGGACCAGACGCCGCGCTGTAACGGCGGCCGGCCGGCAGGCCTCCACAATAATTCGTCCGCAGTGACAGAATCTGTCCGCTGCATGATGCATGAGCTCTCAGCAGTTAGCCGCGCCGAACTTTAAATGAGATGAGAGGCGAGCGCCGCATCTCTCATCTCATCTGAGATCCGGAGGAATCCGGAGAGGACTCTACTTGTTATGGCATTACGGGTTCTCGACGAGGTAGCACCGAAGCGTGCGCTCTGTCCCCATTACTGACCACAGGTCGCTCGTAATCGTGTCGCACAGAATGGTTAACCACCTTAAATAAAGGACCAAAGTATTCTCGTCGTTACTCGAGTGACCAACCGAGTGTGTTGGTTCAATGGTTAACACACTGCGGACGAATCCCCAGTTTACTCGTGTTTCGCTGACGAACCTCAAGATACTCGTGTTTTCTACAAAATGTGTGTAGATGCCATCAACTATGATATATTTTAATTACTTTTCTATTTAGGTGTCTACACCAGCAGCAATTGTATCAGACATGATTGCCTTCTTGTACTTTTTGCATATTTAGCATTTCGATTTTGTTTTGATATTTCAAATAACTACCTCCCGTTTTTAGAGATGGCCCTACTCAGAAAATGGAAGGAAATGGACGAATACTTTCGGAGATTTTTAACGATAATTAGTGAGACGTTCCTCGTGAGAATGAAGACCCTGATGACGGTGTGAATGAATGTTTATATTTATTTTGATGACAATTCCAGTTGACAGTGACGTCATTAGACCTGTGAGGAAGCGTAAGATGGTCATGTTTTCAAGTGATTCCAACAATAAAGATGAAGGTGAGTCTGTTCTTGTGAATGACTCGTTTGGTCGTGATATAACCCGTTCGAGAAGGAGCCCGAGTCTTATTCGGGCATTATCTATTCCAGTGCACGAGTGAGAGTCGGGCGCCGTTTCAAATGTGTTAAAAAATTGATCTACCATTCTGGAGGAAAAGCCTTCCACGTCTTCAGATGTAGGTTTTTCCTTGGTTTCGTCAAATAGCTTAAGGCAAACGTCGGCAGAGTTCCTGTGAAAAGAACACAGCCGGTTTCCAACAACGCCCTTGCCCTAATCCGAGCTTGTGGTCCGTCAGTAATTTTCTTTCCGTCCTCCTTTTCGAGTGACATGTTACCGGCAAATGCAGTATGCAGTAATGGGTGCCGCACCACAACTGTTCTTTTCATTATTTTTTGCGACAGCTCCATGCCCATGCACTTAGTTCACGATGTGTGGTAAAAGAACGAATAGTTTTATTAGGAAGAATTGGACCTTGTTGCGATGTATTGCTGCTTTATTTCTAAAAATCTGACAAGACCCAAGCTGGAGAAAGAGTTCGAATGACATTATTTTATTTCAGGCCTATTCGTAACGGTTATGAATATCGCTTAAAATTCAAAAATACCAGGATCATCTATGAAGTACATTCCTATAGTGTCCAGATATGAGATAAATAGTCGGGCAGGAACATTCAAGCTAGATAGTGGAGAAGGACATTATCATTCAAAAAAGGTTGCGTTCTGCACATGTGTATGAAAAATTACAAGGCGTTTCATTATTTCAACCAATTTCCAGCTAACAGTGTTTAAAAAAGGAATGAATAAAAAGAAGAACCATAATAGGGCTTCTAAGGAATGAGAAAACACAACAAGAACCCAAGAACTAAAAATAAAACTCGCTAATACAAAATGAAATATCCTCTAAACAGAAACCAACAGAAAGAAGAAGCTAAGTCAGAGATTACATCTATCAGCCCGCTAGTTATATAATTGTCCTGGAAACTACTTCAGGTCTACTCAAAAATCAGCAGGGGTCGATATCTAACTTCAGCAGCAATGACTATACTAGTTTTTTGTTTTCTTAAGTATCGTTTCCGTTTTTTTTATCAGATCCGCTACTTTTTTTCAGGAAGGAAGGCTTGGAGAGGAGGGCAGGGAGGGCAGAGCGAGCAGGGGTCATAATCTGAGGCCTGGCCATAGTGTCCACCTCGCCGTCAAAGGACTATAACTGGTGAGGCGAAATCAATAGTGGGAACGTTTTTATTTTTTAATTATTTTGTATTTTTTATACTGCACATAGAATACGTGTAACTTGCAGGTAAAGAAAACAAAGAATTTCGGGACTTTCCTACGCCGAGGCAATTTAGATATGAAGAAATGGAAAAAGTGCTTCGTAGCACGATGCAGAAAAGAGTGCGCCTCTGCTCTCCTTACGCTTCATCATCCAGGCATGTCTTCACGCATGTCGCAGGCTATTACATCGATCGTGTTCTCGTCGGTTCAGTCAGCAGTCAGTGGCTATCTTATGCTACCTGCTGATGATCCAGCTGCGTGGAGAATCACGCAAGGCACTCCCTAAGTAATCAGAAAAATACTGCCTGTACTTTGGGTTCCGTATAATCTTACAATGGCATTCTTGTAGGTAGTTCCAAAAGTCAATACTTCTTTTGATCCATCGTGAAATAAATAGTTCACCGCGTGGCCACGGACCCACGTAACTGCGTTGGTCTTGGCATCTTCAGTTTGAAGATACACAGAATCAAAATATTAAATAGACAAGTAAAGGAATACTTCGTCCGTCCACCATTCGCTGCTCTTTACAGAAAGTGGTAAGTGGTTGAATACTACAAAAATCACCAGTATTCTCGTATTGATTCCAGTTTTTTGAAACTCTGCTCAAAAATCATGTTGTAATCGGGGAACGCACCACTATCTGAGCTTTACGAATAGCCAGTGCTAAAGGGTGTAAACTGAGCTTAAATAACTCTGTTTCTAGTGTTAAAGTGTTCGTTTTCAAGGTCTACAAACAGGTAAAGGTATATTATATGGACACAGGAATCAGATCACTTACTACTTTTATTGTGTACTATGAATGAACTGTTGGTTTTAATTTATTAGTGTTAACATACTTTCTTCCCTTTTTATTGTTTCGTAGAAATGACAGACAAATCTATAATCATTTGAAGTAAATGAAGCAATGTACTTCATTGCTGCGTCACTTCGTAAAAATATTTCCAGAGAAGGGTTGGGTTGGTGCCATTCTGCAGTACAACGGATGTCCGGCGACGGCAGTGAGGAGCTACCATACAGACCAGTGGCGGCAAGTCTTGCGCACCGCTCGTAGACGCATACCTTAAGCCACGACACGCTGTTACACAGCCATTATTGTCTCAGTAATGTTATACCAGCTCTTATGCCATGTGTTTATTGCTCGTTTCTTACGAATAAAAGTTATTGCTTTTCCAAAAAAAGGCTTTTAGCACTGTTGTTACAACTAATCGATATTCTGGTTTTTTTACTCGGTTATTAATAAAAAAAATACCTGTTACAACGGAGACGAAACAAATACCAAAAAATACTGGTTATTCAGAACTGAAATGCTGGCTTCGCTTTTAACAGGTAGGTTTTTCCAATCCTCAAACAGAAGAGCTAGGCAGCTTGCCACATCACGCCCGACTTTCTGTGGCAGACTTGTGCAAATAAAACAAGACTCCTTCTGTAACATCCATATGTCCACGGGGAGTTAACTTCTAACATTTCTTTTTTCAGTTATTATTTTTCTGGGAGGGATATCCAGAAACTAACTTCAGATTGTTCGTTATTTCGTCGAGGAACTGTTCGCTCTGCATTTGAACTACGACCACGACAAGTGGTACGGAGTGTGTTAATTGTCAGCCTGATTGTGTTGACAAAGTAGTGAGTACGGAAAGAAGGCCTCTTGACTCTTTATTTATTGCACTGAAGCTTTTGGTGATGCAGGAGAACCGCTCTGGTCGGTAATATGTATGCACAAATTACGGACGGAAGGTTCTGTAACTAGCCTTATTAGAAACTAGTTCACATTCTACTTACAACGAGCTTCTTCCTGTATTTTGTTTTTATTGTGACAAGGTCAGAAGAAGAGAAACGAAGTGGCAGATTTCTAGAATAACTATTTGCTACTGCCAAACAAGCAATAAATTTAGGACGGTATTGCCCTATACGATGTAAAGAGATATTACCGGTCACGCAAAAAACGCATAAAAATGACGCCAAATTGAAACGTGAATGATTGCCACATATGAATGTTAGAAGTGATAGCGTGAATAATCATTGCTATGGTAGCTAACTAAGTACACTCTAAGAATAAAGAAAAGAAAAAAGAAGAAAACGGCGCACAACGAACGAATTATCCGAATGGGACGAAAATCGGTAGATATGATAACCATGCACAGACAAACTGATCATTACAATTTCAGAAAAACTGGATAATTTATTCACGAGAAAGAGCTTCGCAAATTCAGTAAGTCAATAACGCATTGGTCCACCTCTGGCCCATATTCAAGCCAATTTTTCGGCTTGGCATTGACTGATAGATTTGATGGATGTCATCTTTACGGATATCTTGCCAAATTCTGTTCATTTGGCGCGCTATACCGTCAAAATCCCGGTATGGGGGCGACAGCCAGGTTCGTCTCCCACCGTCTCCAGATATGTCTTCGGCCTGGAATCTCGTTGGTTGGAGTGATGAGTCCCACTTCTAAAGAGCCCCAGTGAACAGCGAAGACGTATCTGGAGACGCCCAAGACGCAGTCGGATACCAACCTCACTGTCGCCCGCTATACAGCGCGAAAACTAGATGTGCCATTTCGTTTCACAGCAGCACCCCTTTCATCATCATCCACAGCACAGAGTGTAACCTCCCTCTTACTAATCGGCCTATCCTGCTTGCGATATAAAATATGACCGTGGATCGCGTGTATGCCTAATGGATTTTATTCTAATTGTACACTCCTGGAAATGGAAAAAAGAACACATTGACACCGGTGTGTCAGACCCACCATACTTTCTCCGGACACTGCGAGAGGGCTGTACAAGCAATGATCACACGCACGGCACAGCGGACACACCAGGAACCGCGGTGTTGGCCGTCGAATGGCGCTAGCTGCGCAGCATTTGTGCACCGCCGCCGTCAGTGTCAGCCAGTTTGCCGTGGCATACGGAGCTCCATCGCAGTCTTTAACACTGGTAGCATGCCGCGATAGCGTGGACGTGAACCGTATGTGCAGTTGACGGACTTTGAGCGAGGGCGTATAGTGGGCATGCGGGAGGCCGGGTGGACGTACCGCCGAATTGCTCAACACGTGGGGCGTGAGGTCTCCACAGTACATCGATGTTGTCGCCAGTGGTCGGCGGAAGGTGCACGTGCCCGTCGACCTGGGACCGGACCGCAGCGACGCACGGATGCACGCCAAGACCGTAGGATCCTACACAGTGCCGTAGGGGACCGCACCGCCACTTCCCAGCAAATTAGGGACACTGTTGCTCCTGGGGTATCGGCGAGGACCATTCGCAACCGTCTCCATGAAGCTGGGCTACGGTCCCGCACACCGTTAGGCCGTCTTCCGCTCACGCCCCAACATCGTGCAGCCCGCCTCCAGTGGTGTCGCGACCGGCGTGAATGGAGGGACGAATGGAGACGTGTCGTCTTCAGCGATGAGAGTCTCTTTTGCCTTGGTGCCAATGATGGTCGTATGCGTGTTTGGCGCCGTGCAGGTGAGCGCCACAATCAGGACTGCATACGACCGAGGCACACAGGGCCAACACCCGGCATCATGGTGTGGGGAGCGATCTCCTACACTGGCCGTACACCACTGGTGATCGTCGAGGGGACACTGAATGGTGCACGGTACATCCAAACCGTCATCGAACCCATCGTTCTACCATTCCTAGACCGGCAAGGGAACTTGCTGTTCCAACAGGACAATGCACATCCGCATGTATCCCGTGCCACCCAACGTGCTCTAGAAGGTGTAAGTCAACTACCCTGGCCAGCAAGATCTCCGGATCTGTCCCCCATTGAGCATGTTTGGGACTGGATGAAGCGTCGTCTCACGCGGTCTGCACGTCCAGCACGAACGCTGGTCCAACTGAGGCGCCAGGTGGAAATGGCATGGCAAGCCGTTCCACAGGACTACATCCAGCATCTCTACGATCGTCTCCATGGGAGAATAGCAGCCTGCATTGCTGCGAAAGGTGGATATACACTGTACTAGTGCCGACATTGTGCATGCTCTGTTGCCTGTGTCTATGTGCCTGTGGTTCTGTCAGTGTGATCATGTGATGTATCTGACCCCAGGAATGTGTCAATAAAGTTTCCCCTTCCTGGGACAATGAATTCACGGTGTTCTTATTTCAATTTCCAGGAGTGTATAAGGCTATGTTTCCCGAAGAAGTGATACCCATAAGTAGGAGGAAAGTGTACAACCGACCCTTCTGATGGAAAGTCTACTAAAAATAAAAGTAATTAAACCGAACAGGGCCAAATTTGGGAAATGAAAGTTATTTTGTGCATTCACTCATGAACAACACTGGACAGAAAGGGGTACCACTGATCATGAATCCAAAAGTTACACTAATGAACGAAAAGGAAGTAATTAACGGTCGCCAGCCCACTAGGGAAATTTACGTCCCAAATCCTGTACAAGATGATGGGAAAGAAAAACATGTATTATTAAACACTGACGTGGCAACTAAAGGTTGCCACGTTTTTCTTTTTTTACACTAATTTTATGTGAGTATGTAATGATAAAGAAAACTGAGAAGTCACTCTTACGTTACGTTTAACGTTAAATTTTGAAAAAGGCAATCGAGTAATGATTTGAAAATATGCAATTAAACTGTATGTTAGTACTGAACTTCCTTACGTGAACAATGACTTTCAGTGACCTCAGCATAACGTCATCAAAGAAATCTAGAAAAAAAAGCAAGCACTTTTTACTTTGCCATTACTTATTCTGAAAATTGGATTTCATATTATTGTCTGAATAACTGAGCCTTTTTTACTGACTTGAACAGAATTAAACACTAGAATACGTACAAAACCAAACAGCCATGTGCTCCAAGCTATATGTAAAACAAATAAAACTTTCTCACTCTTAATTTGTGCATTTCTTTAGATTTGGATTTTTTCCAGTGATTGATTCTCAAACTTGAAAAATGAAATTTCCTTACTTTAGTCATATACTGAAGCCTCTGTTGTACAACAGTTCATTGAAAGGAGAATGGGGCTAAAATTCTTAAAACAGAAATTATTCATTAATTGACTATAACTATTCAATTTGTTTCTTATGACACTCAGTTAGCATATTAGGAAAAAAAGGAACAAGGATCCTGCTTGGTAACAATGTCTGGAGGCAATGAGGACACAATCGCCCTGAGTTTAACTGATTATTATTCAAATAAATCTTATCAATCAAATCACATTCAGTTGTGCTGCTGGATTAGCCGTTAATACTTTCTACCAATGAACAGTCTTACTTCAGTGCTGTGCATACGACGAAACTCGGAGCCGACGACGAAACTGTGTTGCTGGAACTGCTGCTGTTGTTGAAGACGGTAGCAAAAATGGTTCAAATGGCTCTGAGCACTATGGGACTTAACAGCTGAGGTCATCAGTCCCCTAGAACTTAGAACTACTTAAACTTAACTAACGTAATGACATCACACACACCCATGCCCGAGGCCGGATACGAACCTGCGACCGTAGTGGTCGCGTGGTTCCAGACTGAAGCGCCTAGAACCGCTCGGCCACACCGGCCGGCTGAAGACGGTAGCATATTGTGGAGCCACGGCTAATTATAGGAACGGGCAATCGTAATTAATAAGCCTCTTCCGCCCGTCCACTGTCCGTACTCCTGGTCTAGACATCTGGCCGGCGCGAGTACACGATGCCGCCGAAAATGGTACTCTCTACTGCGAGAGCGTTAATACCACACTTCCGCACACTAAAAGCGCTGGAACCGTCTCTCCCGCTCTCTCCGCGCGCTCTGTGCAACAACTCCCTACCGAAAGATTTTACAACGCACAAGCACTGCTATGTCTGGAGGCAATGAGGACACAATCGCCCTGAGTTTAACTGATTATTATTCAAATAAATCTTATCAATCATATCACATTCAGTTGTGCTGCTGGATTAGCCGTAATACTTTCTACCAATGAACTGCTAGTCGTTGCAAATAACAATTCCTTTGGCTTTTTTCAAAAAAAGGTATAAATGGCTCTGAGCACTATGGGACTTAACATCTAAGGCCATCAGTCCCCTAGAACTTAGAACTACTTAAACCTAACTAACCTAAGGACATCACACACACCCATGCCCGAGGCAGGATACGAACCTGCGACCGTAGCAGTCGCGCGGTTCCGGACTGAAGCGCCTAGAACCGCTCGGCCACACTGGCCGGCTGGCTTTTTTCCCAGAGCTTATACGTTTCACAGTAAAACACAGATAAATACAATGAAACGTCTACAGACGTCTACCTAAATGTATACATACAGTGAAGCAATGTCCTTACTTATTAAAAGAAAGCATTTAAATTACAAATATTTACATACAATTCAAAAAAAGTTATACATCGGTAGCATGTACCATGCATCCTGCATGTTCGGTGTTACAAGTGGTACGTCGACGATATTCTACGTTCCGTGTTGTTGCCTTTCATGTCAAGCGATCCTGGTCTTACACTTAAGCAAGACAATGTCCGCCTGCACTAGGCGAGAGTTTCTACTGCTTGTCTTCGTGCTTGCCAAACCCTGCAAGATCACCAGATCTCTCCCTGAGAAAGTCTGGAGCAGTAAGGGCACACCAGCTCGGGATTTTGACAATCTAACGCGCTACTTGGACAGAATTTGGCATGATATCCCTTAAGGGGCATGCAACAACTCTATCAATCAATGTCAAGCTGAACAAGTGCTTGCATAAGGGCCAGAGATGGATCAACGCTTTATTGACTTGCTCAATTTCTGATACTCTATCTCTTGAATAAATCATCCAATTTTTCTGAAAGTGTAATCATTGTCTGTGCATTTACATCACATCTACCGATTTCCATCCCATTCTATTTACTCCTTTATGGTGTGTCGTATCTTTCTCTCGTGAAGTTTTAGTATGATGACGAAATTTTTTTTATAGCTAGCTGCACAGCGGCTCATAAGGTTCACAAGAAAATTTTGAGGAAAACGAGGCATGTATTGCCAAGAATGTCAATAGAATAAATTCACTGTCATGACCCCTTAGACGCCAGTTGCTTTGGAAATTACTATGCCCTGAAGAACAGTCTCTGTGACTTATATCTATATTTACTTCAATACACGGCAAGTCACTTAACGGTGTTTGTCGAAGGGTACTTCTGTATCACTATAGCCCGCTTCACACAGGACAGCGCTTTTGCGCATGGTGGCGGAGCGATAGTGAAGCGTGGACGGGATGACGTTTGCGCGTGAGTCGCGGCAAACAAAAGTCAGTGCTGCCGAACTGTGTCGCTGCCGACAAAATCAGGCTCATTTGCCTTCGATACACCGTATTATACGTTCAAGTCCTTGAGAGGAATAATTGATTTTAAAATCCATTTAGATCAATCGTCTACATGAGAGAAACCCTACTTCACATCTTGACGTTGCGTCCACTTCTCCACAGTAATTGTCTGTGTTACGTCGGAAGGCGAGAACAGCTGACGAAGTTTCGTGAAGACGTTTTAACATTGCAACTGCATTTACGTAGCTTGTGCTATCTGTTTACCAAATTTGGTTTATTATGCACTCTGCCCTAACAGAACAAAATAGTCCTGTCACGGAAAAGGCACGTATAACACTTCCGTCAGCTATCGTTATACCATAACCTCTAAGCTGGAGGCAGTTCGTATAGTGAAATTATTAGTCAAAGCAATTATAGTATAAAGTAACAGTGCCGTGTTACCATCTGAAAGGAATTTTGTTGAGTTGACCGTGATATACCTAATGGAGGTGGCTTCTCGAAAGTGAAAGTCAGAATTACGTAAATATTTAAACAGTAACAAACAATAATTTACCTATCCACACTGTCCAAATGATAATAAAAACGGTCGCCAGCCTAATTAGGCATAAGAATGAGTAACATTCTTGTTCAAGAAACTGAAAATAAGTAACTTCAATCGGCAAACACAACCTATACTTTGTTACACGAGAGTGCAATGAACTCTGGCACACGTTAACGTTAGGGTTTGTAAGAGGTCCGAGCAGATGTAATTTCGATGTATTGCTCATGCGCTGCCTGCGATATGCAAAGTATAAGAGAATCGCTGACCAGAGAGCAGTGTTGACTGAGTAGGTACTGTGTAGCTGTAGCAGCAAGTAGTTGCTAGTCTGCGCTAGTATGCTGTCTGCTCTGGTCTGCTATAGTGTATCGTGTTGGCTGGGCCGGTCGCGGTGCAGCGACGCCGGAGCCTGAGTATTATTGTATAAGGTAAAAAGCAGCCTCGCGCATATCTAGTAATGTTATGTGAACTCCTATGTAAATCTTTTAAAAAAAATGTCCTAATAATAGTCTTTGTGATATAAAGTAATTTTTAACAAGCATTCATTTCAATTTAAAGAATCTACTAATTTCTCCAATCCATGATCATTCCTATTGTTGCAAAAGAAAAATCAGTTGCTTCCTTTCATAAATGACAAATCTATCGGCCAGCATTGCACAGAGCCGTGCCGGAAAAAGTTTAGGTAAGAGCAGATATACTCGCCGTTTTTATTGAGGTAAGAAGTTTTCCTTTTTTTTATTCAGAATGATCTTACAGGGCCATGACGCAGCACTGCTGTCGTCCAAAATTTACCAGGTTACTGAATTTATTTTTTATTACGAGGTTTAGGAATTTTTCTTTTTCGAGCTTGCATTAAATGAGAAAAGAATTTTGTGGGCACATTAAATGGGAAACAAATTTTGTGTGGAGGTTAAATGTGAATGCATTTCTGTACGCAGATTATAAATGGGAAGCAATTTTGTTCTGAGGTTACACAAAAATTAGAATCATATTCATATCATTATTATTATTTATATTATTTTTTTTGTGGGGAGGTTACACTTGGCGACAACCGGCCAGGATCGTATTCTTTGTGAATCTCTGAGTAGTAGTCATATATCTGCTTTTATTTACTTAAATGCAACGCATTTACTAATTTGTCACTTTTTCTTTCACAGATCATCGGCAATTTATTGCTCTTTGTTGTAATTGTGTTTGTTCCATTTTTTTCTTTTTGCTTTGTCGTTGTTTCATTTTTGTGCTTATTTTTGATTTGTGAAAAATGCCGCGAAAAACTGTTAACAGTACATCGCGTTGTGCAATGAGTGAAAAAGCCGACTCGAATAATTTGACCGAAAATACTTGCGACAGTCAGTGTCTTAATGATAGTCCTCCATTTACAGACAATCAGTGCGTATCCATCACTAGTAATGATTTTAATTCTAATGATGAGGAAACAAATTCAACTATGTCCACAGTAAATGTAACAATTGATGACGCGACACGTTCCGTTACAATGAACGCTGCTCAGTTTGTCACACTCGGTTTGCAAAATTTGAATTGTGAGCAAATAATTGTTTCTAACGAAGGTGAAGAATGTGCTCAAAGTACGTCAAATTTATTTGATTCCGATTTAGCGACCAATAGTGCACATCTGATTAGCAAACCTTTTCAAGAATCAGAGGATGACCAATTGGTTACACAAAATGTGACACATGTAGATACACCATCACACAGCATAGAAAATAGAATCGCTAATTTTGGCTTGGATCAAATTATGGCAGTATTGCTACAGTCTAAGAAAGAACAAGACGACAATTTCAAACAACTTAATGAAAATTTCAAACAGTCGAAGAAAGAACAGCAATCACAAACAACTTAGTGAAAATCTCAAACAACAAATTAATGAAATTAATGAAAAACTAGATAACAATTCCAAACAGCTTAGTGAACAGATTACAGCCGTTTCCGTGCAATGTCATGATACTAAGGAACAATTACGTGAGGAAATTAAGGCTTGTGCTAGGAATAGTAGTGAAGAAATTAGATCTGTGGCACAAGAATTAAGTAATACACATGCAGCGACAACTAAAATACTTAGAGATGAAATTAGTGCAGTCGCTAAACAATGTTCTGAGAATGCAACACAGTTAATGCGACGAATTTAAATTAATGTCAGCAGAACTGTCACGCACACTGGATGCGAAAGTAGACGCTAAATTTGACCAACAGAACAGCCAAATTGACGAACGTTTTAATTACCACCTACAAAACAGTGAAACGCGTTACCGTAAATTTATACAGGTACAGAATAAAGTAAAGCAACAAGTCATGGAAACAATTACTGCACAGAGACAGGAAGATAAGCGTAAATTGTTTACGAAAGCAAAAACATACGTAGACAACAATATTGCTACAGTATCAGACGAAATTAATACTATCAAACAGTTGAACACCGAATTGCATGATGAAATTTCCGATCTTAAAACAGAAAAACACACACACACATTAGATTTTCAGACAGTGACCGACAGACTTGAACAATTAGAACTAATACAGGATCCCGATGCCATCAAAGCAGACGTTAAGAAATTAAACAAAATCACACGTGTAAATACAAAAACAAATTAATGCTTGTGATACTAAAAACGATGATCAGGTAAAAGCACTGACTGAAAAATATGATGAACTGGCCAGTCGTGTTGACGTTATCGAAAGTAATAATGACACCAAATCAGACGACATGTCACCAGATTCGTTTAATCAAACACCCGAATTCCAAAATTTACAGCAGACGATCAGTGAGATAGGTTCGTCCAATAATTCATTACGTAGAAAATTGTCATCTTTACATCACGAAGTGACGGAGATGAAAAATATTTCAGCCTTTAACACATCACAGCATACGCCACTTTCCGAACATTTGTCAGACTCACACAGCCAGTATAATTTAGGTAATTTACAGAGAGTACGTGAGTTAGATTCCGAACAGTAACAGACAAACAGATTATTATACAATCCTGAACCTGTTCAGATATACAGAGACGATAATTTTGATTACAAGCACTTTCTATCCGTGAGAAAATTTAAAGTATTTAAAAATGACAGAACACAGATTCAACCCTTGGACTGGATACAATAATTTAAATTTGCTTTTCCACCGACTTGGACCGTAACACACAAACTTGAATTTATTTGCAGTTTTTTGGAAGGCGAACCGGCAACTCGTATGAGACCGATCGCGAGACAATGCTATTCGGTAGAAGAATTTCAGAATGCTTTCCTGTCAGCGTAGTGGTCGAAGACGACACAGCCCGGAATCAAGGATCAATTAATTAGTTTACCGAATTATGAGAACTCAAATTGTTCCACTGTCACGCAATTTTTTGAACACATGGTCCAACAAAACCAGTACTTAAGTGAGCCATACAGTGAATCTGCACTTATCCAATTATGTATTTCTAAATTACCACGATCATTAAGAGTATCACTTTTAACAGGTCAGCAGAAAGAAAATATTTCGGCATTCAGAGATCTGGTACAGCTTTTGGAAGTTCAGTAATCAGATTATTCCTTCATAAACAAAAATTTTTCATATAATAACCAAGGTCAACAAGCATACAGCAATTACGATCAGCCACGCTATTTCATTAGCAAAGGTAATAGACGCTTCAGGAACAACTACCAGAACTTTAATAACAGAAAAAATTTTAATCATCAGTATCGTCAAAATTATCAGCAACAGGAACCACATTTTGGTAACAATAGAGTTTTTTCCCAACAACAGCAACAAAACCAACCGGTTAGCATACCTAACCAACAATGTAATGTACAAGGTCAACCAAGCTTTAATGTTTCGCCGCCTACACGTATAGCGTCGGCTCCACCAAATAAAAACGCACAGCAACAAGGAAATCAGTACGTACAGAAAACACACCATTTCAACTCTTATCGCAATGCACCGTATAGAAATGACTATCATGACAGACGTAAAAGTAATGAGCACAATTTTCAGCGTACGTTTAATAACAGTCGGTCTTACCAGCAACAAAATCACCCGCAACAACAAATTATCATGAATGAACCAGACAGTAGATATCATCCCGAACGTAATACGTCAGGACGAAATAACAGAACAGTACAAATAGTCGAAATGCCACAGCATCCTCCCGCAAATAATAGCACGCCAGATAGTATTTGACTAGATACAGTACAGGTTGCATCTTCCAGCAGCGCAAGCAATACTTTTGACACACACAATCTTGTTCACGAAAATGTTATTACTTTTGACGACATCCGAGACACTCTTTTGCAGGAAAGACCAGTTATTCAAAAAACCATTTCACACCCTGTCATTGAAGAAAAAAATGGATCATCCAAATTTTCAGCAGTAATCGATTCTGGATCAACTATGTCAGTTATAAATGAGGAAACTTTCAACGAATGTAACAAAGAGAATACCTATCCAACGTTACCATTAGGCAAAACTAAAGTAAAAGGAGCAGTATCTGGTAAAGGAGTAGATGTAAAATTGCAGACACATTTATCATTTTGTACTGCAGATCATACGTTTCACTCAAATTTTTGGATTGTTCTCTTATTGACAACAGACGTTACTATAAGGTACGAATTTTCTGGTACAACACGACGCAATTATTGACTTTCAAAACTCCTATTTAATGTTAAAAGATGAAAATGTACAACTGGCATTAGAATTTCAGCACTCTTTATCTGCAGAAGAACAAATAATTAATCGTACAGAGGTCATTTCCGCATCACGTAACATAGACTGTCATTCCACATTGTTCACAGATACGTACGTACACAACTATAATACTCCAGACGAAGCCGACTATGACGTTATACAGATGATTTCTGATAAAGTTAAACAGAGCAGTGCAAATACAGACGACGAACGTACAGAGCTACGCAAAATTCTTTTACAGCAAGCTCCAGTTTTTGACAACATCCCTGGTACTATGTCCGGTTTTATGTATGAATTTCAAGTTAAACAGCACGACACGTTTAAAGCCAAACATTATCCCATTCCGTATATTCACAGAGAACAAGTTAAGAAAGAATTGCAAGCTATGCTTGACCAAGGAATTATTGAACCACCAGTTAGTCCGTACATAAACCCGCTCTATATTGTTAAGAAAAAGGATGGTTCACTTCGTCTCGTACTTGATTCGCGTCACATCAATGACATTATTATTAATGAAACAGATCGCCCACAAACACTAGAAGAACTTCTACAGAAATTTCATGGTACTGCTATTCATTCCACATTAGATTTGAAATCTGGATTTTGGCAAATTCAGCTTCATCCGGACTGCAGAAAGTACACGGCTTTTCTCTGTTTTGGTGACTGTTATCAATTTTGTAAATTACCGTTCGGTTTAACTATTTCTTCAGCAGCATTTATTCGCGGTTTGAATACTATACTTCCGACAGAACTGAAAGACAGAATCACAACGTATGTAGACGACATTCTTATTGCAGAAGCTAACCGGTCTGAACACAATCTGATTCTTGAACAACTGTTACGAACTTTCGTGCACAAGGACTCACAGTTAATCTCAGTAAATCGCGCTTTGGCAAAACTTGTATAAAATTTCTTGGACATGTAATTTCAGCAGAAGGCATTGCGCCTGACCCGGAAAAACTTCAAGCTTTACGTGACATTACTGTTACTACGACAAAGAAACTACTACGCAGCTTTTTGGGTTTAATTAACTTTTTTCGTAAATTTATTCATTACTCTGCTTTAGACACCCCTAGATTATGCCAGTTGACGGGTAAAAACACTATTTGGTCCTGGGATAGCCAAGCACATTCTGAATTTGTCAATCTGAAACAAGCTTTGTTGAATGCACCACTTTTATCACACCCAGATCTTACTAGAAATTTTTCCATTGCCACCGATAGTTCTAACACCGCTTTAGGCGTACACATTTTTCAGGAAATTGAAGAAGATGGTTGTACAGTAATTAAAAACATCGCCTTTGCGAGTCGCATTCTGTCACCTGATAAACGCAATTATTCTGTCACAGAACTTGAAACATTATGTGTTGTATGGGCATTTACGAGATTTCGGCATTTTCTTTGTGGAAGACATACGACCGTTTACACATATCATAGAGTGATTCAGTTTTTACTTTCCGCAAAAATTACACACGACAGATTAAGTAGATGAAAACTTTATTTACAGGAATTTAATTTTACAATTGTTCAAATTCCCGGTACACAAAGTATTGTAGCAGACGCACTATCCCGTTCTCTCAGCAACAATCAGCAAGACATCGCAACTAACTTCTGCAAAGCAAATTTCAGCGTCGTGTATATTCAACAAGTTGCATTTGAAAATTTCATTTCGGCGTCATTACGAGACATAGCACAAGAGCAGAGTAAAGACAACGTATGGAAAGAAATTAAACACCTTTGGCAAGATAGGAATAATGTTACCATTAGAAACCATTACACTGTGCGCAATAATATTCTGTTTCGCCGCTCTCACCCTGACAGCAACAATTGGTTATTATGTATTCCTGACGAACTTGTTAACAAATTAATTTGGTATACTCATTTAAGTTACGCACATTACGGAGACAGAAAATGTTTTCTTATACTGAGACACCACTGTTGTTTTGTCAATATGGAGAAACGTATTCGACGAGTTTTAGCGTCATCTAAAGTTTGCCAGAAAGCTAAGTCAGATACGACTTCACATATTCCTCCGTTCCATCCCATTGTACCTGTTAAATTGAGACACATGGCCGCTGTAGACATTTTTGGTCCGATTCCCAGAACTAATTGAGGTTTTTGCTACATCTTTGTCGCTGTTGAACTCACTTCAAAATTTGTTACCTTCACTCCGTTACGCAAAGCTACTGCTAAATCTGTTTCGAAAGCATTTGTAAAACATTTTTTATTCCATATAGGGCAAGTATTGAAAGTAATTTGCGACAATGGATCACAGTTTCGATCTGCTATATGGACACGTATGTTACGAGCTAGAAACATTTCTCCGATCTATATATCCAGGTACCACGCTTCTTCGAACCCTTGTGAATGACTAATGAAAGAAATTGGTAAACTATGTAGAATATACTGCTTTAAAAAAACATATTGATTGGGATACACACATATTGTCATTCCAGGATGTAATTAACTCAATACCAAATGAATCTACTATGCTATCTCCGACTGTTATACTGAAAAATGTAGAACCACCTAATAAAATTAAAGAATTAGTATCCTTTCCTACATCTCATCGACTACGACACCATGAAATAATTGACATTGCGCTGAACAACATCAAACGTGCCGCAGAGCGCCGGAGAAGACAGCAAAAACAGGTTTGTACACGCCGTGACTTTCACATTGGACAGAAGATATTAGTACGCACACATTATTTATCCAATAGAAGAAAAAGTAGACGCAGTAAATTTGAGCTTCTATATGCAGGTCCATATCGAATTCGCAGCATTCCTCACCCCAATGTAGCACACGTCGAAACTCTGAGAACCAGAAAAGGTAAAGACAATCACCATGTCTCCAATATTAAACCCCTTATTGAATGAACATACTTTATGATTTATCACACTGTAATGCCATTTTCTGATTTTTATATGACCAATTATGCAATTCTATCTATGTGATTACTTACTGATGATTATCATATTTTTTCTTGGCAAGTGCCCGGCAAGGTAAGGTTAGCAGGTCGCTTTTCTTGTCGTTATATATCAGACCGTACACATTTTCCATTTTTCGTGTATGTATGATTGTTTTCCTGTATGCACTATGAAATGTTTAGGATGTAACAAACACCAGTTGACTTTAACATTTTTCCTTATGATATATCAATATCTTGACTATTCTACACTTTTGGCTACTGCATTATGCGACTCTGTGTACATTTTTGCACCTGAACACTGTCTATGTTTTTGACATAATACGTTTTCTGTTATGCTATGCTGTATGCTTAATTATATCACTAGAAACCAGTTTTTATTTAATGAGTATATGATTTAAATGCAAGATATTAATCCCTATTCATCATTTTCAGAAAGCAATAACGTGTAAACGAAATAAGTTAAACAAACCCCAGTGGATTACTATGAAATGGGAATTTCACCTACGGAATGAACGAAATAAGATGCCATACCTCGTCACGAAGAGTAAATGGATCAGAATTAACAAGCATTAACAAGAATATTCTATACAAGTCGTATGACAGCAGTCTTAACAAATTATTTTTCTTTCAGAATACGTGGCGATTGATACAGGCTGTCAGACAGAACTACACATCTTAGTTTTAGTGATGAAATACGCTAGAAATAAGAAACTCTATACTATGAATAGTAGTATGAAGTAAGTGGTAATATGAATAATGAAGTGTCTCTTTTGCAGATGATAATGAATGGTGATGAATAGTTATATGAAGAATATGCTAATATGAATAATGAAGTTTTTCTTTGCAGGTGATGATAGTAATGAAGTTATGGTAATATGAATAATGAAGTTTTTCCTTGCAGATGAGAATAATGATGAAGTTTATATACTTACTGTTAGCTAAGAAATGGTATGTAGTTATTTAAGTATTTACTTGCAGTTCGTTTTGACAGTATGTCTTATATTGCATGATATAATGACTGAATGTTTTGGAAAGGACAGCTAGAGTACATACATATTGAGAACATGTTTCATTATCTGTTAATTCGAAGTTCACTACTTTTCAGCATAATATGCGTTCCTTCTTTCAGCTTAATAATCCATTTTGTATTTTTTCCAGGAGAAGCTATTCATGAAATTAATGTGCTATATGCACTTAATTATTGAACCTGTTCTAGTACCTGCATTTTTTTACCCAATTGTGTGTGTCATTCATGAATGTGATCACATATACTCTACTTGTTTCATAACCTTGCTACAGCTGACTCATGACGAATGACGTTAGTAATCCTTATTTGCAACAATAAGTCAAAAGCAAATATTTTCATGCCCCAATTAAGTATCGATCCCAACGCAATGCATTGCTAGCACAAAAAAAATGTATTACCAGTCCCAAATAATGCTACCAGTTTAAGAGAATTCTGAGTAATACTGAATGATGTTTTCTAACCACAGACCTTGAGTAGTAGTTACAGTGTGTTACATTTTAAATATGTCTTATGTCACTGGAATGATGACTTCTGAGTAATGTTTTCTAACCACAGACCATGAGTAATAGTTAAAGTGTGTTACATTTTAAATATGTCCTATGTCAGTTGAATGATGAGTTCTGAGTAATAGTGAATGATATTTTGTAATAATGCATACATGCTATGCCAATAATTACTGTAAATAATATTTTTGTTATACTCTATAAATGCTATGCCAATAATTAACTCTCATTTTGAATGATGACTTCTGAATAATACTGAATAATGTTTTATAAAACTATATGAATACTTTGTAACTGGCCAATGAGTGCCAATGATTACTGTAACTAGATGAATTATGTAAATGGTATGCCATTAATTAACTCTTGCTTTGAATGATCACTTTTAAAAATTGCACAAAAATATTTAGTTACTGGCCATTGAGTGCCAATGTTCACTGTAATCAGATGACTTATGAAAAATATTCTGTAATACTTCATACATAGTACAGAAATGTTTAGTAACTAGGCAATGAGTGCCACCAATTTCTCAAATTGGTTGATAGACTAGTGTAATTCTCAATGATGACTAGCATAAGACTTAATGTCCTTCATCTTCTGACCTAATTACCAGAAATTGCTGCAATATCCGTTTGTCCTGTCCGTCCTTATGATCATGGAGCACCATATTTAGTTTTTGCACTAATTCTATGTTGGTGTACCTTTCAAGAATGTGGTGTTGACACGACATGCTGTCCACCACCTTGAACGATGGAGATGTTATAATGGTCCCACTGTTTGGTGTACCTAATGTAGTACTAAAATGATAACATTGAATATTAATACGACATTTCAGTGTCTTGGGTACAAAGATTAATACTTCAGGAAAGAGAACTTGTCTCACTTGGTGTTGTGCTTCTGTACAAAGATATGGACTCTCAGTGCAGCTACGTGCAACCTACTGTGCTACAGCCATGATGCAATCCTTCCCTTTCCTTTCCTAGTTCTTGTAAAATGGTAAAAAATATATACAGTGCGTGTGCACTTTATGTCATTTGTTAATATGATTTGTACTCATTGCGTATACATTTTGTGATTTCTTGATATGTTCTGTACTACAGTGCGTATTCACTTTATGTCATTTGTTAATATGATTTGTACTCATTGTGTATACATTTTGTAATTTCTTGATATGTTCTGTACTCAGTGCATGTGCACTCTATTTCATTTTATGTTCTGCACTTATATATATATGTATATATTCTGTGACTGTAAACTTAGTTAATTAAGAAAAATTTGTTGCTCATGGCAAGTCCAATTGACTCACCATCGCTGCCAAATTTTTGCCCCCCCCCCCCCCAGTGGAGGGTTATGTAAGAGGTCCGAGCAGATGTAACTTCGATGTATTGCTCATGCACTGCCTGCGATATGCAAGGTATAAGAGAATCGCTGACCAGAGAGCAGTGTTGATTGAGTAGGTACTGTGTACCTGTAGCAGTAAGTAGTTGCTAGTCGGCACTTGTCTGCTGTCTGCTCTGGTCTGCTATAGTGTATCGTGTTGGCTGGGCCGGTCGCGGTGCAGCGATGCCGGAGCCTGAGTATTATTGTATAAGGTAAAAAGCAGCCTCGCGCATATCTAGTAATGTTATGTGAACTCCTATGTAAATCTTTTAAAAAAATGTCCTAATAATAATCTTTGTGATATAAAGTAATTTTTAACAAGCATTCATTTCAATTTAAAGAATCGACTAATTTCACCAATCCATGATCATTCCTATTGTTGCAAAAGAAAAATCAGTTGCTTCCTTTCATAAATGACAAATCTATTGGCCAGCATTGCACAGAGCTGTGCCGGAGAAAGTTTAGGTAAGAGCAGATATACTCGCCGTTTTTATTGAGGTAAGAAGTTTTCCTTTTTTTTTTTTATTCAGAATGATCTTACAGGGCCATGACGCAGCACTGCTGTCGTTCAAAATTTACCAGGTTACTGAATTTATTTTTTATTACGAGATTTAGGAATTTTTCTGTTTCGAGCTTACATTAAATGAGAAAAGCATTTTGTGGGCACATTAAATGGGAAACCAATTTTGTGTGGAGGTTAAATGTGAATGCATTTCTGTATGCAGATTATAAATGGGAAGCAATTTTATTCTGAGGTTACACAAAAATTAGAATCATATTCATATCATTATTATTATTTATATTATTTTTTTTTTGTGGGGAGGTTACAGGTTGGAGCTGACGGTTAGAGTAGAACAAGCTATTTGCATAAATATAACAGATAACGATACACACTATTACCTTCAGAGCTTAGTCAAACTGAATTGTCTCAATAATATTACTATTAATATTCACTGTAGAATCATAAACTGGACGAAGGTTCAGCATTACTTTTGAAACATTTTCGTATTTGACAAAAAATTGTAAATGTAGTTCACTGCAAAATTATGAACTGAGCATAGGTTAAGTCTCTCTCAGCTACATACTTTTCTATTTAGAATGAAAGTTATATGTATCTCACTAACAAACACTTTCTCACTGACCTTTGAGTAAAAGAAGTTACTGTTTTCATAGGTAGTGGTCTTTCTATTAATCGTTATTTAGCTTGAGCACAATAGACAAACTGTGGGTCCTGTTACACTATTAATAAGAACACAAGAGGAACCCAATACTGTACAGAACTTGACAGGAATAGGAAGAGTAATTGAAAAAATTTTCTATAATTACGTAACTTTGTGAATTTGGACTACTTTCAATGGGGGGAGGGGCGGGGCTTAATCATTACCACTGTAATAGAGCAAACCAAACGCACTTTCATTATATTAGTGAAACCAGCACTTGGCAAGCATGAACATGTAACTCTCAACAGTTGCAGTTCTGAACTTTTACTACAATGAAACACAAAATTGAGATATTTGCAAGATCCTTTGAACAAACAATATTATTTACAGCACAGTCTTTTGTCACATTATCTTTAATATGCTTACAGTGAAGGATACTCAGTAAGCGCTTCCATCCACCTTTCTGTCCATGCCAACCACATTTTGCGCGCGCTACACAGTTCCGTACCTTGAGGGAACCACACCACCTCTTACATACAAAATAACTAAGAACCCTAAGTGAGGAGCACCAATTACATAACAGCAACATATTAAATACACAACATATTAAATAAAATAGATCAGTTACACATATTGGTATTACGACAAAAAAATTATTCACACAGAAATTACAATTAAATACATTAAGATTTGTTCCCTCCAAATGAGGCAAAGAATTTAATAATAAAGACAATACATTGCACAGTATTTTATCAAGAGTTTTTACAAAGAAAGAAGTATACAATTTTGTGTTATCGATTCAAACCAACAACATTTACAGAAACTCAATGATATGATATTGAATATACACAAAGCAAAAAAATAAATAAATAAATCAGCAAACAGTTAGGTAGGGTCTGAGTTGTGCTGTTACAGCGTCAAAAACAATTTTTCTATAAATGGCGATATTCTAACGACAAGATAATTGAAAAAGGTTTGCAATATTTGCCATTTATTGAGATTCGAACTATAAGAAAAAGTGTAATACACACCAAAATTAGTCAAACTCAAACCGAATTCATTACATTTACTTGACAACTGCTCTTATCTCACATAATTTTTTAAACTGAGTATAATGCGTTTATAGCGGCGTCCTGCGCATAAAAGAGAATTTCTATTAGCAAAGACTGGTGCAAAATACTATTGTAAGAATTATCAGCATGTTATTATATTTTCTGGTATCAACAGAATTATCCCAGAAACTTTTCCTATAGGAACTTTAAAACTGCCAGTACCATCAGTGATTTTCCAGCAGGTATTCATGGAATGATACTGATTCACCCAGGTTTCGTCAATGTAATACACAGTTGACCTACCTCCTTCTCTTACACAGCCCGTTTTTATAATAGATGTGGTTCGTGCTGCACTTATGTCATATCTTTCAATTAATGTTCTTAACGTATTTGAACCTAATGTCTTTTAAAATTCTTCACGTGGACGAAATGCTGCCTTGGAGGCCAATTTGCTTACTCATTATTTAAGTAGTTTTTGTGCTAACTAGTAGTATATATGTATTTTGCACATGGAACACTTTAAAATATTGTATGAAGGTAGTAACTGTTCTCGAAACATCAGGTACCATTGATGATAATTAATTGAAACCCCTCAGCTTCCGACAGGTGTTGTTGATATACCTCGATGGGGACAGCAGAAAATGTGCGCCCCGACTGGGACTCGAGCTCAGGATCTCCTGCTTACATGGGAGACGCTCTATCCATCTTTTGCATTTTATTCATTGTTGATCGTTGTATTTGGTCGTTATGGACGTCACATGACATCTGTTCAAGTTCGTTGTTGATCCTTTTACTCAATTTTTTTATTACAGAGGCCAACCAGGTCTCTGACTGAATACGCTGAGCTACCGTGCCGGCTCCATCTGAGCCATCGAGGACACAAATGAATAGAGCGACTGCAGGGCCTTATCCCTTGCATGCTTCCCGTGACACCCTGAAACGTCCCCTTAGAAAAATTATACATGACTGTGCTTATACTGACACAAAATATTTCCATGCAGTCTTGAAGAAGTAGTGTTGTCCTTCCAACGGAGAGACAGTGCTGACTCTTGACATGCAGACAGGTAATGGGCCACAACAGAGCAAACCCACAGCAGAGTCAGTCGAAGTTTTGAAGAATATTGATAGGTAGGTCATCACAGAGCAGACCCACTGTAGTCCTGGTAGATATTATGGTATTGGTGGGCCACCAGAGGTGCAGACCCACTGCAGTCCTTGTAGAGATAATGGTATTGGTGAGTCATCAAAGGTGTAAACCCACTGTAGTCCTTGTAGAGATGGCTAGCAGCCATCCGTTGTGACTGTGCAGGTGCACAATCACCATCGAAGAGTCTTGTGGACAATATAGCAAGTCCATGAACCACCACTTGTGCACTCACAAATTTTTTTTTAAATGTCCTTAGAACCAGCAATGCTGTTAACCAGTACTTGCTGAATTATTAACACATGTGCAAACACTAATAGTCCCAAATTCTCACATACTGTGCATATATTATGACCAAGAGAAACGTGTGCAGTGAAATGATACTTAATTTGATGAACTGGTGTCTATAGAATTATAAATTTACAACATAAGAATACAATTACAAAGGTATAAAATACATCATTAAAGAACATAACAATACAGATAACATTTGTAGTAGTACAAGCTTTACAAAACAATAGAAATAAACAGATACAACAGTGTTACAGGAATTATGACATAAGTACGTACATAAAAGATCAGAATAACTTTCGAAACATCAACTTCACACATGAGCATTGAAACAAAACAGAATAAGTAATGTCTAAACACCTTTACAAAGTAAATAACATGGTATTAGAAAAATTCTGCAACATAACTCTCATCAGATAAACACATAAAGACGGGAAGAACACAAATACCCAAGGGTACACAAACACATAGGGGGATAACACAAAAGGAAGGGACAGGGTTTGTTTTCAGTGTAACATTTCGTACTGCAGTATTTTGCCATCAAACCTTTTTTTTTCTTGGAGATCTCCCTTCGTTCATCATTATTCCCAAAAAGTCCTATCTATACCTGCTTTCTGTACTTTTTTCATATAACTTCTCAATGCATTTCTTCCAATTCATCGCAACTCATTCTCTTACATAGTCTACCCCCTCTTAAGCTAACTTAAATCTACTGAGCTCAGATGCTAAACTAAGGGACGAGGCAACGCAGCAACACATAACATATTAACACAAACAGCAATGACAAAAAATGAAAATTGGCAAAGCAAGCAGCAGTAAATCTAAATTAACAGAGAAAATGCAACATTACAACTAATATGAGCCAATGTGCAGCAACAAGAAAAATAAATCAGTAGTAAAACTGGCTTAACAGAGTAATACAAAGTGAAATTCAGTAGCACAATGCCTGGCAAACAGCAGCAGCAAATGCTATAACTTATACCTAAACATGGCAAAGCTCAAGTAGAAAAAATATTACACTAAAGACAACAATGCAGATAAGGAAAATATCTATTCACATCTTAATGTCTATGTAATTAAAGTGGTGCACCACAAGAAGTTATTCTACCAAAAAAAATTACCAAGTAGTTGAAAATAAAATTATGTATGCAGTAACTGTTATTAATCTCTTCTTATTGTTCTTTCCTTTCCAAGTGCTCCTTTTTCGAAGAACGTGGACCATAAAATTATTATTTAATAGATCTGTTGGCAGAAAGTGTTCACATTAGCAAATGTATTTTATTTTATTTTATGAAACCAATGCTGCAACACAGCTGGAAACCAGATATTAAACAAAATGAGCAATCTCTCAACTAGAAAGACAATAGATGTAAAATGTTTCTCATCATTTCATTAGGCATTTTAGTAAATATCATAAATTAAGAGCTCCACAGTGTAATCAGGTGTTTTCAAGTTTGAGTGTGTCGTATTTGCGATGCTTTCGACAAAGAAATGTCAATAGCGAGGATAATGGCCTCTTTTTTTTCCACCTAATGGCTTGCTTTTGTCAGACGACTATCTCTCAGCAGCGCACCCAAAACGCATTACGTCAAGGTGACCTACCATCCTTACCGAAATATTTACATCAGTTTCCGCTACAGTGACAGTCTCATATAAAAATTTAATAGGTCGAGAATTTGCGTTACAAATGTGTAGAAACAAAATCCTGTAAATATAACAGTGTCCAAAAAATTTTCGGCGGCATTGTGATACATTCACGCATATACACACATTTCATAACTCTTAAAGTACTATTCTTGGTTTCCAACATCCTTTTCATAAATCAGAGTCCCTAACCACTACTCCTTATTCCTTACCTTATTACACATGTACATATTCATATTCATCAACACGTCTTCAATATTTCACCATAATAAATACATAGCATAATCAGATTCCTCATATAGCATCATCTCATTGATCATAAACATACCTCAAGAGCATAATACACATCGTCGTCGTAATAATAACACCATAACACCTCAGCCAAATCTCAGAATCGTTGTACCTACCTCCAATAATTTCAAAACCTAAAAAAAATCTCTGCCACTTCAGTAGTGTCATTTACCTCAAACGTACTTTAAAAATCATGATCCCATACCAAATACATCATTCAAAGCTCTCATAGTATCACGATGGTTCTGAAAAAAATATGAGCAGTTCACAAAGTACAGACAAAATACAATTTCATAAGTGTGAAGTTATCCAACTGTGTAATTACGTAAACATCTGTCACTGATGTAGTAAAAATATGTTTGCTTCTCTGTTAAAATAATCAAAGAGCTGTGTAATTCTGTGTTGGAGAAATATGGTACCGATGTGTAAAGTTGTATAAGCAAATACCATATTAGCTATGGCTCCTTGTGCTTGCCACACCATGGTACACAAAGTAAGCGTGTACCCCCTGAGGATTAATGTAATTATACCCTCAGGTGTTACAGAATACTGCAATGGAATGAAATGTATCACGGAAAACTTTCTTTGTAATTCTAATTCAAAAATCTTTAAAAATAAATGTTTTAAGTACAAATAAATCACTCAAATACGTGTACTGTAGCGCTAAACTGTGCGTCTTGTTGTAAGATAATCTCTGTGGAAGTGTCGTAGTTATCGTCCTCTGTAAGCAAAGTTCTGCTGAAATCAATGTACTTACTTCATCATAAAGGAAAGTGAAATGCTTTGCGTATAGATATCGTAGTTATTACGTACAATACTGTGATCAAGAAAGTACTATAATGTAATGTATTGTTGTGCTACGAAAAAGGCTGTCTCATTGTAGCTATACAACAAAAGTTACTACTAAAACATGTTTTTCTTTCCAGAAGAATTCAGAAAAACTGTGCAGATATAAAACAGAAACACCGCAAAAGCAACATTGTAAATTGTCACTCATTTGTAGCGTCATGATAAAATTGTGTAGCTATCTCATAAACTAACCACTGTGTCATCTGGTATCTCACAGAAAGTACTTTAAATCCAGAATTTCTTTTCAAGTAAACCAAAATGTTGCATTAAGGTCTCATTAGCAATACCAGTATATTTCGTAAGTATGTAAGCCTAATAGTCGTTACGTAATCGTGCAACTAACAAGATATTGCTTTGCGTATAGATATAGTAGTTATTACGTACCTTACCATGATCAAGAAAGTACTATAATGTAATGTATTGTTGTGCTACGAAAAAGGCTGTCTCATTGTAGCTATACAACAAAAGTTACTACTAAAACATGTTTTTCTTTCCAGAAGAATTCAGAAAAACTGTGCAGATATAAAACAGAAACACCGCAAAAGCAACGTTGTAAATTGTCACTCATTTGTAGCGTCATGATAAAATTGTGTAGCTATCTCAAATAACAACACTGTGTCGTCTGTTCACTATAACAATGCACTCGTAATTTCTGTTTAAAAATGTTCCCTAGGTTCTAGACTGGATAGTTAACTTTAAAACATTGTTGCACGTTAACAGTTTCTCAGTGTGACAAATTGTACTAGTAGCGTGAAGTGAAAAGTTTTATGGCAAAGACTAAGTTAAAAAACAGATTATCTTTCAATAAACGGTTTTACATGTGAAATGTGGTGTAAACCTTTACTCTTCCTAGTACGCAAAGTTTCAACTTCAACGCAATTATCATGTGGTATACGTCGGATTCTGTAAGGTCCATTGTAAACTAGAAAGAATTTGTGACTCAAGTGTTTCTTCTTATGTGACAATGAATGAGCTTTAATGAGATCTTTCTGACCAATATAAAGTTTTTTGCATTTGCTTTACCGTGTAGTTTTCTCCTTTTGTCTGCAGCAGAATTTATATTTTTAATAGCCAAATCAATTATGTCTTTGTGTCGAAGTTTACGTGTATTCGGGAAAGGTACAAGCTCTCTGATTCTCGTTCGGTGGTTCTTTATTTTTCAGTACAAGAATAGGTGGTAGAGCAGTGGAGTCGTGAGGCATTTCATTCAGCACGTTTTGAAATAAGTGTAAATATCTGTCCCAATGCTGATGCTTTCTGTGACAATAAAGTCTGCAAAGCTTATTGATTTCTTTCATAATCCGTTCAGACAGGTTACAATGTGGTGAGTACAATGAAATAAAAACAGGTTTGATTTTATGGTTCCGAAGCATGCGTGACCAAACAGCAGATCTCAATTGCGGTCTGTTATCTGAAATGACTTTACTAACGTGTCCCGCTTCACATAAGAAATTTTTAACAAAGGCGTTGGATACAGACAGTCCAGTGGCTTTACATAACGGAGTGAAAGAAACAAATTTTGGAGTAAGTTCAACAGCGACTAGAACGTACGAAAATCCATTCGATGTTCTGACAAGGGGTCCCAAGAGATAAACAGCAGCAAATTCTTTTAATTTAGAAAGAATGATAGGAAACAACGGAGCATGATATGACAGTAGATGGTTTAGCCTTTTGACAAAGTTTACAAATAGACAAGACTCTTCGAATTCTCTTTTCCATATTGTTAAAATAACAAGTCGTTCGAAGAATATGATAACATTTTCGTGGACCAAAATGTGCATAGCTGAAATGAATATACCAAATGAGCTTATTAACAAAATCGTCTGGAATGCAAAGTACCCATTGCTTGTCATCAACAGTGCAGCGTTTGAACAGTATGTTGTTTCTAACCAGATAATAATGCCGAATCTGTGTGTGTGTCTTTTCATGCCATTTACTTTTGATGTCTTTCCAAATCGGATCTTTATCTTGTTCATGAGCAATGTCCTTTAAAGATGTGGTGATAAAGTTTTCAAAGGCGACTTTCTGAATGTAAAGAATACTGAAATTTTTCTCGAGGTTGCCTTCTGTGTTACTTTTCTCAAGCCCAGCCGGTGCGCGTGACAGTGCGTCCGCAACAATGATCTCCTTGCCGAGAATGTACACTATTGCGAAGTAGAATTCTTGCAGAAACAATGCCCAACGTTTTAACCTGTCATGATTTAATTTTGAAGACATAAGAAATTGTAATGCACGATGATCACTGTATACTTTTACGTGCTTACCAGAAAGAAAGAAACGGAATTTTTTAAATGCCCAAACGATAGCTAAAGTTTCTAATTCAGTAACGGAATAATTTTTTTCAGATTTTGTTAGCACTCGGCTAGCAAAAGCAATGGTTTTCTGAACAGTAGTGTCATTTTCTATGGTTTCTTGAAATAAATGGGCACCAAGACCGACTTTAGAAGAATCCGTGGTAAGGCAGAAATCTTGTGACACATCTGGATGAGCTAGTATTGGCGCGTTAAGTAGCGATTCTTTCAAAGAATTGAATTCCAACTGTGCTTGTTCGTCCTAGTTCCAAATAGTATTTTTTCCAGGGAGAGAACAAAGTTTTGGTGTAACTAGAATTTGCATATTCAGAAAACGACAGTAAAAATTTACGAGACCTAGAAAACTGTGGACTTATTTTTTTGTGGATGGAACTGGAATGGCTCTGATTGCTTCTAACTTTTCAGGATCCGGCTGAATGCCTTCACAAGAAATAATATGTCCCAAAAACTTCACCTTTGTCCTACCGAATTCAGACTTTTCCGAGTTAACTGTAATGCCAGATTCTGCAAAAATATGTAACACACTGTTGAGGATTCGATTGTGTTGTTCCCATGAGGCTTCTGCTATCAGAATATCGTCCACATATAAGGTGATGTGACGTTTTAAGAACTCAGGTAATATGGAATTTAGCCCGCGAATGAATGCTGCCGAAGAAATGTTCAAACCAAAAGGAAGTTTCCGAAATTGATAACAAACGCCGAAACAAAGGAAAGCTGTGTATTTTCTACATTCTGGATGAAGTTCGATCTGATAAAAGCTGGATCTGTGATCAATAGAAGACAACACTTTTACACCATTAAAATTTTGAAGAAGTTGTTCCATCGTTTGCGGCCTGTCTGTTTCAGGAATGATGATACTATTGATTTGTCTCGAATTTAAGACAACTCTGATCGATCCATTTTTCTTCTCAACAACATGTAATGGATTGTTGTATGAGCTTACTGCAGGCTCAATAATGCCCTCGTCAAGCATAGATTGTATTTCTGTTCTAACACGGTCCCTATAATGTGCTGGAATTACGTATGGTCTAACACAAAATTTAGTATGCTCACGAACACGAAATTGGTATTGAAATCCCTTGATTGTTCCTGTTTTGTGAGTAAAAACTGTGGAATGTGCTTGTAAAATCTCAAAAAGGTCCTGCCTATCAATGTCATTACAGTTCTCAATTGTTTGAATTTTCTTCTGAATTAACTCATCAGTATCAAATACGCCGTCGATATCATCCCTGTCAGTACTTGCAGAGTGATTGTTAGTGTCAAGTTTCGTCGAAAATTCCGAACTGTTGTCTAACGGAAGGTAAAGCAGATTAATTTCCTCGTCATGGTTTGAGAGCCAATCTTCAAATTTCAAAGCAATTGACTTACCTTCTTTCTCTAAACTTATTTCAGCATCATGAAAGTTTAAGATTGCTTTGTATTCATTCAAAAAGTCTACTCCCAATATAATTTCCGTCGACAATAGTGGAACAAGAAGAAAGTTCATAGAGAAGCTGTGACTTTCACAAAAGAATTCTAAGTTGGTTTGTTGGCGTACATCTACACTTTTTTGCAAAAATTGCACCTTGTAATTTAATCTTACGTAAAGGAAGTGTGGGGCAATCGTTCGATTTGTTGCATTTGCTAAAAGCTGTATCATTAATTACTGAAATGGGACTGCCAGAGTCAAGTACTGCCGTAAATTTTACGTCATTTACTGTAATGTGAATCACAGGATATGCAATATTGTTTTGTTTTACGTCGTGTTCCTGGAGTAAGATGTCCCTAATGTCTTCCATTTTTACGTAATTACTAGCTACGGCAGCTGCGTCGTCAGTTTCAGAAGTACGTTTTGTGGCTGCCAGTGGTATGAGTCATTGCCTATTGTCTCTTTGTTGGCATGCGTCGTTATTGGGATTTGGAGCCCTAACTTCTACAAATTCACCTTGTCGAGTGAGCCCTGCCCTGTTTGAATCCCGCCAGTTCTGATGCAATTCAGGTCTGTCGTTACGATCATATCGTCTGTCGTCATGTCGGTAGATTCCATAGTTTCTTTCTTGTCGCTCAAGTGGTGGAGAATTTCTCCCTGAATCGTAACTGCGCGCTGGACTGTTGCGTCTATTCTGTCTCCCTTGATAATAATTATTTTGGTTCCCATATTGTCTGTTTCTCTGATTGTCTCTGTGATAGTCACTACCATGGAGAGGTGATCTTTCCCTGTAAGTATTACTACTCTGCCAACGGTTGCCATACGGGTGGTGTCTGTTTTTGTCATGATTTGTGTTGTGAGAATAGCCTTGTTGCGTCCAGTTATTATTTCTTTCATCGTGGAATTGCAACGGATGTGACCTGTAATTGTTGTGTTCCTGTTTTCACGTTCCGCGATTGTCAGTGTCAATTTCTAATTCTTGTAAGAGTCCCTGAAAAGCTTCAATGTCGTCTTTGCAACGTCCTGCCAAAATAATATGTCGTAAATGTTCAGGTAATTTGATTAAGCAAATGCGGATGCGTTCTGAGGGGCTGTATGCGTTTGACAGGTACAGATTCTTGTGCAACATGTCTTCAAAATATTTCACAAGGCTGGAAAATTCAGATTGTTCGAAATGTTTCATCATTATGATGCTATGTTTTACTCGGTCTTGTGTGGCTTGAGACCAATATACTGAGAGGAAGGCATGGTAAAATTCTCCTTCACTGTGGCAATCGTGAATGACCGATCGCATTCTTACAGCTGGTTCATTCTCTAAGTAGCCACACATAAATTCTAATCTGTGCTCTAATGACCATTTAGGACGAAAACGATGAGAGAATTGATGGAGCCACGGTTGTGGATGAATGTCGTTGCTAGAATTCTTAAATGTTTTGAATTTACGTGTAGTAAAGAACAGCTTACAGCCAAATTCACGGTGTCGGCGAGTCGCATATCGGTCATTGTCACGTCGTGTTGGCGGTTCCATCTCAAAATTCGGTGCACATTGCCAATTTCTTTCATAACTTCCGAAATGCCCTGTGTTATTATTGTGGCTTTTCCGTATTTCTAAGTCCCTCTTCCCATGTTGGAGCGCGAGTGTCCTCTGAATTTTGTCATTTTTGTATTACTTGTGCCAACTGATCTTGTACATCCCGGATTTCTCTTTTGTGTTGCGTATTAATTTGATTCTGATTTTGTTTGAATTTCTTAATTTGTTCATACTCTTCTGTCTCAGTGATGGCTACAGGTCTTGTGTCATTCATATCATCATCTACCTTTGCAGATAAGTTAGTGAACTGATCCGAAAGTTCGGCTACTTTCTCTGATAGTGTACTTATTTCCTCAGTGTGTTTTTCTGAACCAAGTTTCAGAGTGTCCATTTGTGTTGAAATCATATCTACTGTGTCCATTAAGATTTCCTGAGTTTTTGCAAGTTGTGTAACCGAATCGGCAGATGCAACTGAGTCAATTTTAGCTTGCAAGGTCTCATGATTTTCGTGAACAATAGTTTGCAGCTCTTTTATGGCTGCTTCGTGATTCTGTAATGTATTTTCATGCAGCGAAAAAATAGGTTGGAAATGCTCACAAATTTGTGTTTTTACGTCGTTACAGACTTTTTGACATTTCGATTCGATTTTATGTAACTCAGTAGTTAAATCTTCACGTGTTTGTTCAAGCGTGGTGTGAAGATTTTGTTCCATTGCGTCTAACTGTTGCTGTGTTTGTCTCTGGTGTTGTTCCATTGTGTCTAACTTTTGAAGATTTTGTTCCATTGTGTCTAACTTTTGTAGCCTTTGTCCCATTTGTTGCATTAACTGTAATAACAATGCACTGGTGTCTGAAACATGTTCCTCAGTGCTTTTCGGCAGTGAAGTTGCACCGGCAACATTCACATTTTGACAAGCAGAAATTGTGTCTTGACTTATTTGAGAAAACGGTGAAGACCCAAACACTGAATCTGCAGTATTTGCAAGATTGTGTCCATCATTCCCGATTCCTGAGGCAGGCTGTTGTCAACCGATCGATCGATAATGCTTCCCTGTTCACTAACTGTTTCACTGTCTACACCATTGTTTGCCGCCCGCTCCATTTCCCTATGCACAATTACCAAATTACTATGTTGAACATTAGTTAATTCATTACACAGTCAGGGATTTTTCTCTGCCTCGTGATGACTGGGTGTTGTGTGATGTCCTTAAGTTAGTTAGGTTTAAGTAGTTTCAAGTTCTAGGGGCCTGATGACCACAGATATTAAGTCCCATAGTGCTCAGAGCCATTTGAACCATTTGAACCATTACATGGTGGCGCTAACACACTGCTTTCGTCTTCACTGTCATTTCTCTGCTTACTTTGAAGCCTAGTATTACGTTTTTCACACGCAATTATTGTCACAATATTTCATACAACACAGAAAAGCACAATTTGAAGAGCAAAATTAGAAAACACATTAACATAGCACTGAAAGTAATATCTAGTTAATTGCAAGCGCAGCTGCGAAATACTTGGTGCAAATCTACATGCATGCCACAACTGCTTTACTGTACAACAATGAAAGACTACAACTACAAAGGAGATTCTCTCTACAATTACGCGCTAGCTTTAAACAAATGCTACACTAATTACACAAACTACAAGAAAAACATCTGAAGATTCCAGTGAGGTATCCTCGGCTAAGGATCGACATATGAAACGTCCCCTTAGAAAAATTATACATGACTGTGCTTAAACTGACACACAATATTTTTAGCGCAACGCAATCTGACTTTCAGTAATCCCTACAAAACAATGGCCCTGACTAACATTAACCTATACCTTTCACAAATCACTTACCTCACAAAAATCTTCGTTACTCAAGCTACTGCAATACAGCGAGCGCCACTACTGCCAGCTAAATAAAAGATTCAAACTACTGAAGGCACTAACTACTGATAGGCATAGTTAGCAAATGAAAGATTCTGATAGAGAACAAACACTGTATTTATCTTAATAGTGTTCAAAGGTCATAGTATATATAGCATTTCATGACATCCAGTCTTACAAATTTACTGTCTCTGTCCAGATCATCTGCTCTCAAAACTCCGCCATCTCACTCCCCACATCCACCACTGCTGGCGGCTCACCTCCAACTGCGCAACGCTACGTGCTGTTAATATCCAGCTGCCCAACACTACAATGGCAGACAACAATGCAAACTAGCCACAGCCTGCTCACAGCACAGCCAGTGATTTTCATACAGAGCGCTACGTGGCGCTACCAATAAGAAAACCTAAACAGCCTACTTACAACCCACATTCCCACCTGTCCACAATCTGCATACGTAATGTTCCTAACAGATATATTGCCCATCCACTCATTACTTGCGCCAACTAAGGTGACGATTCTCGTAAGAGTTCGGGCAACATGTGCGCATTCGCACAGACGATGGTTAATGGCTGGGTAGCCTTAAACATAGTTCAACAAATAACAACTTGTCTAAATCGTTTTACATTTTGTTTTGATCGTCAGACGGGTTTATAAGATGTTAAGTCACAGCATCATATACAAACAATCTAAGAGGGTTGCTCAGATTGTCTCCTAAACGGTTTATCTACATCAGGAACAGCAGAGGGTGGTTACCACCTTCTTGGGGGACGCGAGATATCATTTATGTTTCACTCGACGACTTTCTGTCAATTATCACTTACTGTAACCTTTCTGACAGGATACCGCACTAAAACGTTTACAGATAAACATTGAGAGTTACACTGCAACAAGAGAGTAACATTGACATCTGAATGAATAATTCTGTCGCTCTCACAGTTTAGTTTGTAACTTAAATCGCGGCTATCCGCTCAGGTAGAGAATGTATCTGCTAGCAGTTAATGGAGGGGATGCGCAGAACGGCTGAAAATTTCGCCGCCTTCCTACATGACGAACGATTCGTGTGAAGACTTCAATACGCCAGCGCTAGTTATAAAATAGAGGGGAGCTGGACTTGCCATAGATGGTCAATACACGAAAACTGTAACAACGAAGGATCCAGCGTATGTGCACATGGAGCTACTTTCAGTACAATGAGCAAAAGAAGATTTCTGACAGCAGGCAGCACTGTTGCTGGCTTTCAGGTGCGAAGTGCAAACGGCTGCAGGCGGAAACAATAATCGTCTACTGAGTTTAACAGCACTTGAGTGTTGCCAAAGAGACGAATACAAGATCATGTTTCATTATTGACTGAGGTAGTTGCGCGAAGTAGCTAGGCCAAGTACACGGCAACAGTCAGCAGAAACTAACACACAGCACGACATTGATGACGCAGTAAACATGAATGCAGTATGTCATACGTTAGTAGGGGGAATCAGCTTCCGTGCTGGTGCATTGTGTTCTTAGACGGGAAACGTGCAGAAATTTTCAGAAATAGCAATATGTCGTGTAAATTATCACACTGGACGAGATGCCACAGTGACAAAAATCCAAATTAATTTCTTCATTAATTTATAGTAGAAACATAGTGCTGGAATGCCTATTTTACATCTTATTTCTAAGTGGTAAATAATCTACAACACTTCTGCTTTTTCCTGTGTCAAAATTTTCTTTTTCATGAAAAACGCGAAATAGAAACAATAGAAACTTCAGTATGATGAAACTTGAGTTGGTAATAATTGTATCGTAAAATCAAGTTCCTGGCTTTAATATTCTGCACCTTAACAAATTATAAAAAACATTGGTTTTTTCGAAACTACGATGGACATTCAATAAGTAGCGCAACACATAATTTCGGTTGAAAAAATGCGGACATCATGGAATATTCGCGCTTTGTCCTCTCTAGATTCATGAAGTTCCGATAGATGGCGGTGCTGTGTAGACTTCAAAATAGTGTTTGTAACCGAAGTGCGTTCCAAGCAGAGAGTTTCTTTTGGTGGAATACCAGAGTGTTACAGATATTCATAGGCGCCTGTAGAATGTCTTCAAAGATGTGGCAGTGAACAAAAGCACGGTGAGTCGTTGGATGAGATGTCTGTCGACATTGTAACAAGGTCACGCCAACCTGTGCGATCTGTCGTGGTCCGGCCGGCTGCACACACCTGTGATTCCTGCAACGTTGAAACGTGCGGGCACTCTCATTCAAGGCGATCAACAGATCACAATCAGACACCTCGCTGCAGAACTGGATGTCTCTGTTGATAGTGCCGGCACCCGAGAGGAGCTCATAAAACTTCATTGGACCGTTCTTCCTCATCCACCCTACAGCCCGGATCTCGCACCTTCCATCTTCCATCTTCCATCTCTTCGCCCCAATGAAGGAAGCACTCCGCGGGAAGCAGTACCTGATTGGCGGGACAGTTATTGATACAACAAGACGTTGGATCCGACGTCAACCAGTAGGGTGGTACCACGTGGGCATACACGCCCTCCCACTAAGGTGACGTAAGGCTGTCGCGTCAAACGGAAAGTATACCGAAAAATAGAGTTTTGCAGCCAAAAGTTTGGGGAATAATATGGTGTATTGGAATCCTGGATAAAACGAACCTTGAAACCTCCCCGTGTGAAATTTAAAGAAATTTATATTTAAATGTTAATGGACATCGTGCTCAACGCAACCTCCCAGTAGAAATAAAAGAAAAGTCTATGATAATGAAAACGAGACAGAATGTTAGCTCCCCACAAAATTAACGCTAAAATGAACCTGGTAAATTTTATAAGAGCAGCTGCGCTGACCCTTGGCCCTGTGCAACAATTATACCTGAACACAAAAACCAAAACTCTCACATCAGCAAAACTGTATCACTATCTTATTTTTGGCACAGCTTCGTGCAACGCTGGCGTATATTTAATTCTGATTCATGGAGGAAATGCATAGGAAAAACTCTTTAAATTAAAATGATTACTTTGTTTAAAAGATCCACTTTATAAAAACTTATTATTGGGGCAATTCTTGAACAAATTAATTACAATTAACATATGTTATTAGCTGAGCGCAATGCTGCTTCATTACCTTCTAAAACAATATACCTCGTCCTGAATCGTGACCAGAGATGGAGGGAGAGCACGCCGCCGATCCATGTCGACGCCCGGTCAGTACAACCGTCCACTCGCTACAACTACTGCCGACCGACAGCCATCTCGCAACTACTCTTGCCGACTCGCAACACGCTACTAGAACTGTACTCGACTACTACTGTCGTCTCGCGCGGTCAAGCGCAGGCTAGCAACGATAAATAACTCTCTGGTCAGAGATTCTCTCATGGCTCGCCATCGCTTGTACTGAATACATATGAAACGTACGCGTTTCAACCTCCTTTCAGAAAATGATGTGTTACATTACTTACGTAACGCCCCTCGTATAATACTGATTATTGTAAAACTCAAGATATGAAACTTTTTCATTTGTTTCTGGTCAATTTAAGCTACAAGTTAGACTATATTAATTATTATATTATTTAATAAGTTTTTGAGCAGTCCCCAGCTGCAGGCACGATCAGGCAGTTTGTTCACTCGTTTCAGCAGAGGAGAGGTTTGGAAGGGAAGGGGGTCCCACCCTCTGCGGTCCTCTCTGTGCTATTCTGCACCTGTCGTAAGCGATCAAATTCACTTGCTTTCCCAAATCAGAGCTGAAATTTGACAGTCTAAATAGAGCATACGTACAGGCAGTTAGTTGCGATAGTCATCGTTTTAGCATGTAAAATTAATAATTCGTGTTTTAAACACACACTGATAATTTTTGGAGTTTACAGTTCATACTTTATCTTGTTGATACTTCAGGATCACCGTTCTTATTTTGAGTGGTCTCGTGATCTCCTCATTCTTAGAGAAAAAGGGAAAAGATTGTGTGTGTGTGTGTGTGTGTGAGAGAGAGAGAGAGAGAGAGAGAGAGAGAGAGAGAGAGAGAGAGAGAGATGACGTTGCACGTTAGGCAAACAGGCAGAGACGTAGGGGGAGAGAGCTGATTACTTAAACTGTCTCACATACGAGATCGGATTACACTTTGACGACGTTTAGCTCAGCTATTCTTTAAAAAATAATAAAATAGAGATTGAGAAGATAAAGGAGAGAGATGGAGACGGAACGAGTATTCAGTGTAAACTGCTACATTAAAAACTACCTAGATTAAATTCATAAGGACGCCAAAATTCAAGCTATGACGAAGATCCCTCGCACCCCAGGTCTCGGTTGGACTCGTCAGACTCGGAGCGATTACGGCGTGTATTGGGACGAGGTGTCGGCGTGATGCCAGAACAGTCACTATGTAGTCCTCCACGCAACATAAAAAGGCGATAAACGACAAGAATAGCTCAGTTATCATACCAGCGAGTTTTGGCGATTTTGGACATGTTTTCGTGGTCGCTAGGTACTTGCAGAACACTCACACTACTGCTTTTGCTTCGTTATGGACTGTGAAGAGAGGAAGTTTACACTTTAACGTCCCGTGACCGACGAGATCGTTAAGATGGAACGGAGCTTTTCTTGGAGAGAAAATCAGCTAGCATTATTCTTAAGCGATTTACAGATAGCACGAAACTCTATATCTGGATGACCAGACGGGGATTTGATAGGCGCCCGTTGAAAACGCGAGTCCATCAGTCCACCTCGATCCTAAGGGAACATCGAAAAAGTTCAGAGAGGGGCAACACGTTTCGTATTACCCCGAAGTGGCGGAGAGAGTGTAACGGATGGGGTATGCGAGTTGAGGTTGGAGCTATTAAGACCAAGACGTTTTTCGTTGCTGCGAGATGTTCTCACAAAGTTGCAACCATTAAAACCAAGGCGTTTTTCGTTGCTGCGAGATGTTCTCACAAAATTTCAATCACCGACTTCTCGTCCGAATGCGAAAAAATTTCGTTAACTCACTCCTATATAAGGAGTAATCATTGTAATAAATACGAGAAATCAGATCCCTCACGGAAAGACTGGAACGTCCGTTTTTTCCGCTCGCTGTGCGAGAGTGGAAAGGTAGAAAAGTAATCTGAAGTTACTTCGATGAACCATCTGCCAGGCACTGAAGTGTGAATTGCAAAGTAGTCATGTAGATGTAGATGTAGAGGTAGAGCCTCATGGACTTGGTGTATCCTACAATGTTTCCCTTTCTCCAAAATCTGATGCAAGCCCACGCAGCTTTTGCGCTTGTTCTATGAAAGGACGGTGCGAAGAATAGCATGGACTGGGAATGGTCCTTTCCTCGTTACTCAGCCAGTTTTAGGGAGAATTACAATTTAACGTGGATTCCGAACCACGATGCAACTCGCCATTTTCCACGTCAAAAACATAACCAAAGGTGTGATAAGTGCAGATAAAACTCATAGCATTGACCGACTGACCGTTATCCCAGTATTCCTCAGATGCTGATCCTACTCAACACTAGTGCAACGACACGTCCGATCTTTCAGCTCCCTAAGGACACGTACAGGCCGATTTGCACGTGCAGTGCTTGGTGATGTTAGAAAACCATTACCGTCATCTCAGCACTGCCAGCGAAAACAGTGCTTAAAGGTAGATGATCAAAATTCAGTGATCATGCTGTCTATGTAGGTCTGTCATCTGCACCGATCTCTTCATTTACTGGCGAATGATAATTGGTACTTCACTTGTCCTCCTACTGTTCACCGAGAACTTATTTCTTGTTCCTAATTCGCGTTTATCTCTTCCGTCGGCAGAAACCAACACTAAATTCTGCCTTCCGAAAATAGTCTCCGTGATTTAACCCGTGTAAAAAGTTTTTATGGCGTGAAGAGACCGGATAGTCGTTTTGTCATCTATTAAACTGATTTGTAACCGTAATAACTTAACCGTCGACGGCGTCTGGCTGCAACGCCCCTCCCCCTCGCCCTCCGCCAGTCCCCGACGGAGGTTTTTCTGACTGTGCTCTACTGCTACGGCTTCTATCCCTGATTGCCATAAATGATCATTTGATGCAAGATTACAGTACACCCACTGTCCTTTTCTTTTATCATGATATAGACTCTTAATATCCTACAGACTACACTCTGTTTTCCTACACTTCTAATTGTGACATTAATAATACCTAAAAGTTTTTTCAGCAGATAATTGGAAACGGCAACATCTGTCACCTCTTACGTTCACTGGCTACTGGTTTCTTTCTTATCATTTATTTAAAATCATAATTTATACTGTCCAGTTGCCTATTGAAGATGGTTTCCGAAAACTCTTAGGTGAAGTGATGTGTTGTTACGATCATAATAGTTATTTTGCTCCCCGGCATGGAATGTATTTATTTTTGCTTAATACTGTGAACACTTTGGCAAATGATGTCCATCTTCGAGTAGTTATCGTCTTATGTTCCAGAAAATTCGAGAATATGCAATAGACAATCGAGGTGTTAACAGAGCTATGAATTTTAATATGAAAATACTAAATTATGGGTGTAAATGAAATGTCAGTTTTCCACTGATGCAACAGTTAGCGTAGCAGCGCACGTTATCTTGGCGGAGTATCATCTGAGAAGACTGGAGTGGAAACGTCTTGTGGACCTCACACTAGGCAGTTTAGCTGCTTATACTGTAAGACGAACATCTTAAGAGATATTCCCAAATTGCAAGTTACGTTATGTTATCGTTTCCAAACCTGAACAGTGTTCATCATCTGTGGAACATCATGTCGTAGATTTGTAATGAGTAGTATTTATCCACTGCGCAACATCGAGAAACTTCAGTAGGCATGGACTACAAAAATGGTTCAAATGGCTCTGAGCACTATGGGACTTAACAGCTGAGGTCATCAGTCCCCTAGAACTTAGAACTACTTAAACCTAACTAACCTAAGGACATCACACACATCCATGCCCAAGGCAGGATTCGAACTTGCGACCGTAGCAGTCACGCGGTTCCGGACTGAAGTGCCTAGAACCGCTCGGCCACCGCAGCCGGCGGCCTACGAAACATGCTATCTTACTTTGTAGGGTATTTCTTTCACAGGGTGTTTCAAAAAGAATGACCTGATTTTAAAACTCCGTATTTATTGATAAAAACATAGTTCTTGAAGTTTTAGATATGCTATTACGAATATTCTATTCGTCGACCAGCTGCGCCAGCACGAACAACATCTAGACGATAGCTAAATTCGTCATAAACTTTACACAGTGTACCTGCTTTTACAGAAGTTATGGCGCTTGTTATGTTGTTCTTCACTTCTCCTATGTTACGAAGTAAATGGAAGATGAACACACTTTCCTTGACATAAACCCACAAGAAAAAATTGCATGTGGTCATGTCTGGCGATCTTGGCCACCAAGGATGCAGGCGAAAGTGTCTCGGGGTCCCGTGCGTCCTGTATAGCATTGAGGCAGAGTCACTGAGAAACTGACGTTCACTCTTTGACATAAAACATGGCCGTCGGCCGGCCATCGCAGAGCCAGAGTCCGCGCCGATCGCGAGTTGGGACAGATAACCTGGCCACACTTATAAATATTCGAAGTCCGGCCATCTGCACGATCTGGCAACACTGTATGTTGCAGAACTTCCTGGGAAGTCTTGCGTCCAATTCGAGCGAGCTGGTTCCGGCTGTAGCCGCGGTGTAGAGGTCGCCGGCACGGTAGCTCAGCGTGCTCGCTCAGAGGCTTAGCTCCACCTCATAATAATAATAATTAATAATAATAATAAATACTGAGAGAATGGATCAACGATGACCCTGAACGGGTGTCATGGGACGTCCGCACTGATCAAATGCAACGCCCGAAACGATATAAAAAGAAGCAGTGAAACGCATGACGTCTGGATGTGCTACATTTTTATAGTGCCTTTCGCCTGAGTGAAATGACAGCAGAGCTACAATTAATTTCACTTTCTGACACACCGGTAATAACAGTAACAGACTGACTGGCAGACCGTCTGCCTCTGAACGCCACACACGCCACTGTATCCGGGACCCATTTGCTAGCTCCGGCACCGGCTGTCACCGCGACTCTGCACTCCCTCGCCCCTTGTAGAAGGTACCTGCTACCACCAATCGCTTTCGCTGGTCTAAAATACTGTAATGTTGTCGAGTGACGCTTCAACAAAAATATCAACGATCTGCATTTCACGCTCGACAGCAACGGAGACATACGACTGTTTCTAAAATGATGATTTTTCTTTACAATAATGTGGCACAAAACTATTCCTATAGTTCGTGATCCAATTAAAATCCCTGACTACCTTGTTTAATGTTAATATTAATTTTTTATATCTCATTTCTTTTCGTTTTAGAGGTGGTTCTTCATGCAATGATTTCGTCAGGAATCTGTTTCCTTCAAGTCACAGTAAGCAACAGAGGTGCAATGCGTTTCACTGTCGTAGTTTGAATGCGTACGGTAAATGTATGCGATAAACTGTGTTAATGGTTCAAATGGCTCTGAGCACTATGGGACTTAACATCTGAGGTCATCTGTCCCCTAGAACTACTTAAACCTAACTAACCTACGGACATCACACACATCCATGCCCGAGGCAGAATTCGAACCTGCGACCGTAGCGGTCGCGCGGTTCCAGACTGTAAAGCCTAGAACCGCTCGGCCACTCCGACCGGCAAACTGTGTTAACATTTTGCAGCGCATGATCTACAGCAAGGAGGCACACTGCACATTTTGAAGACCACATTTGGATTCATGGAGATCTTAACAATAATAAAAGTGATTTTTGAGGTATTCTGTTAATTTAAACCAACAAAACTATCCATATTCGAAGGTATCCTGAGGAGAAGATAAGTTGCTAATGCCGGTGTCAGCAAACATATACATAGTGTGTCTAACTGCTGTTACAGAAATTTATCACAGGGGAAGTATATTAATCAATGTGTGCACTTTATAGCTATGCACCTGACATGTGTCTCCTACGTGACTAGCAAGCCTCCAATTCGTATCGTTGACGGTCGAGTCGAATCCCTTCAGCGAGAAAGCTTAAGGTGTAAAGGTTTTCTTCAGAATTCGTTAAAGAATTTCTACTACTAATTTTCAGCTCCATGAAGTAAAACAGGAAAGGGAAATTTTCAGTGCTGTGGTACCAACTCCGACTAGAACTCGCGACCCGAAATGTCGTCGCGTCGTAACACACGTACAGAACCACTGAGCTAGCAGAAGCCTTCTCACGTTGCAAGATTTTTCCCCGACCCTGGTAACACACCGATAGACATCAGAACAACTGTTGTTTATGTGAAGTACGGAATACCTGGAGTCCAAAAACGAAATTATTATTCTCTTATCTCGTCTTACATGAAGATTATAGAGCATAAGACATCGAGGTGGAAAATGAAAGTCAACTGAATTTAGCGGGTCTACTCAGTGACATATGCGGAAGTACATGCACTCTTATAGGTTTGCCAAATATCTGCAGCGATGCTGCCAATTCTTAGCTGTCCTAGAAGCAGCTACACTATGTCATCAGAAGTATCCGGGCACCCCCAAAAACATAGGTTTTTCATATTTGGTGCATTGTGTTGCCGCCTACTGCCAGGTATTCCATATCAGCGATCTCAGGAGTCATTAGACATCTGAGAGAGCAGAATGGGGCGCTCCGTGGAACTCACGGACTTCAAACGTGGTCAGGTGACTGGGTATCACTTGAGTCATACGTCTGTGCGCGAGATTTCCACACTCTTAAACATTCCTAGGTCCACTGTTTCCGATGTGATAGTGAAGTGGAAACGTGAAGGGACACGTACAGCACAAAAGCATATAGGCCGCCCTCGTCTCTTGTCTGACAGAGACCGCCGACAGTTGAAGAGGTTCGTCATGTGTAATAGGCATGCATCTATCCAGACCATTACACAGGCATTTGAAACTGCATCAGAATCCACTGCAAGTACTATGACAGTTTGGTGAGAGGCGAGACAACTTGGATTTCATGGTCGAGCGGCTGCTCATAAGCCACACATCACGCCGGTTAATGCCAAACGACGCGTCGCTTGGCACAAGGAATGTAAACATTGGACGATTCTACAGAGGGAAAACGTGGTATGGAGTGAGAAATCGCGGTACACAATGTGGCGATCCGATGTCATGGTGTGGGTATGACGAATTCCCGGTGAACGTCATCTGCCAGCGTGTGTCGTACCAACAGTAAAATTCGGAGACGGTGGTGTTATGGTGTGGTTGTGTTTCTCATGGAGGGGGTTTGCTCCCCTTGTTGTTTTGCGTGGCACTATCAGAGCATAGGCCTACATTGATGTTTGAAGCACCTTGTGGCTTCCCACTGTTGAAGAACAATTCGAGGATGGCGATTGCATCTTTCAACACGATCGATCACCTGTTCATAATGCACGGGTTGTGGCGGAGTGGTTACACGACTATAACATCCCTGTGATGGACTGGCCTGCACTGAGACTTGACCTGAATCCTATAGAGCACCTTTGGGATATTTTGGAACGCAGACTTCGCAAACGACCGACAACGATACCTCTCCTCAGTGCAGCACTCGGTGAAGAATGAGCTGCGATTCCCCAAGAAACCTTCCAGCACCTGATTGAACGTGTGCATGCGAGAGTGGAAGCTGTCGTCAAAAGTAAGGGTGGGCCAACACCATACTGAATTCAAAAAATGGTTCAAACGGCTCTGAGCACTATAGCACTTAACTGCTGAGGTCATCAGTCCCCTAGAACTACTTAAACCTAACTAACCTAACGACATCACACACATCCATGCCCGAGGCAGGATTCGAACCGGCAACCGTAGCGATCGTGCGGTTCCAGGCAGTAGCGCCTAGAACCGCTCGGCCACACCGGCCGGCACTGAATTCCAGCATTACCGATGGAGGGCGCCACGGACTTGTAAGTCATTTTCAGCCAAGTGTCCGGATACTTTTGATCACATAGTGTATGTAGCGAATGCTTGACGTGCTCGTCTTAGATGGGTTCTCAGAGGGGAGGCACGCGCGTTTGGATTTGTGCTGCGTTATCTCCTGATACTTCCTAACGTCAGCTTTTAGGCTATATTCATTTAAGTCAATAAATTAAATTTAACCAGAATTCCTCTTTTTCTATCCTTTCCGGTGTGTTAAGCTAGGTGTTAGCATATAACATCATACTAATATCAAAGCTAGTGATACTAGTTTCGCTCATGGAAGATACAGCATGCGGAATATTGCGGTATACAATTTTACGTCACAAATACAATTCTCCCAAAATATTTCAGTGGAATAGAAAGACACTGGAGATCAACTATGTCGCACACTTCACGAAACAGTAAGAAACCCAACTCTTCACGTCCCGAAATCGTCTGTCTGTCTAGACCCTTGTGTATGTCGGCATGATAAAAGCAAAAAGAAACTCAGTTAACTAATTATTCAGATGCCACGCAGTAATCGATTCATTTGAGATTTAGGAGAGAAGAAACTAGCAAATATGTTCATTAACACGGACATATGCAATTCAGTTCCTTTATACTTCTTCATCTGGATAGTCTGCTCACTGCTTTCTAAAGATCGTCCACCCCACCCCCCCTCCCCAGTTTGGTGCGCAAACGATGAAAAGAATCCAAATCCATGTCACAGATAGTTCCTTCGAATCGTTCTAGGGCGTTTTTCTTTGCTGTGTTGCTGCTTGGTACTTAGAAAGTAGAATACTATACTTTCTCCCATGGTATTGAATCAAGATGGCTAGGAGACTTACTAATTGCATTCTAAACCGAATGTCGCAAGTGAAGCACACAATTGATTACTTAGGATGTAAAAAATACTTTGCATAGCTGTGTAAACAAGAAAAAACTTTAATTTATGTGCTGCCATAACTCATCCGAATAGAAGCAAAACAGACTTGTCAAACACAGTTTTCCCATTAGTTGTCACTCTATAACGAACAGTTGAGTCAAGGGTAAACAATGTTTATGGTCAGAAATTCATCGCTATCTATAGCAGAGTCCATTCATGTTACGTATTGCTGAGTAATACACCGCGATGAGAATTTATCCGTCGTCATGATGTGAAATCGACAGAAATTGTTGTAGAGTTCTGCCTGCGTCATCGGTTGTCGTTTACTCTTATTGGGCTATTTCAATTGCCCTGAACACAAGACACGAAGTTAAATGTATGTAGTCTGGATGGCGAAGCATCCAGCATTCCACTCTTCCAGATCCACTGGTTAAGATCAAAAATGGTTCAAATGGCTCTGAGCGTTATGGGACTTAACTTCTGAGGTCATCAGTCCCCTAGAACTTAGAACTACACTACTGGCCATTAAAATTGTTACACCACGAAGATGACGTGCTACAGACGCGAAATTTAACCGACAGGAAGAAGATGCTGTGATATGCAAATAATTAGCTTTTCAGAGCATTCACACAAGGCTGCCGCCAGTGGCGACACCTGCAACGTGCTGACGTGAGGAAATTTTCCAACCGATTTCTCATACACAAACAGTAATTGACCGGCGTTGCCTGGTGAAACATTGTTGTGACGCCTCGTGTAAGGAGAAGAAATGCGTACCATCACGTTTCCGACTTTGATAAAGGTCGGATTGTAGCCTATCGCGATTGTGGTTTATCGTATCACGACATTGCTGCTCGCGTTGGTCGAGATCCAATGACTGTTAGCAGAATATGGAATCGGTGGGTTCAGGAGGGTAATAAGGAACGCCATGCTGGATCCCAACGGCCTCGTATCACTAGCAGTCGAGATGACAGGCATCGTATCCGCATGGCTGTAACGTATCGTGCAGCCACGTCTCGATCCCTGAGTCAACAGATGGGGACGTTTGCAAGACAACATCCATCAGCTCGAACAGTTCGACGACGTGTACAGCAGCATGGACGATCAGCTCGGAGACCATGGCTGCGGTTACCCTTGACGCTGCATCACAGACAGGAGCGCCTGCGATGGTGTTCAACGACGAACCTGGGTGCACGAACGGCAAAACGTCATTTTTTCGGGTGAATGCAGGTTCTGTTTACAGCATCATGATGGTCGCATCCGTGTTTGCCGACATCGCGGTGAACGCACATTGGAAGCGTGTATTCGTCATCGCCATACTGGCGTATCACCCAGCGTGATGGTATGGGGTGCCATTGGTTACACGTCTCGATCACCTCTTGTTCGCATTGACAGCACTTTGAACAGTGGACGTTACATTTCAGATGTGTTACGACCCGTGGCTCTACCCTTCATTCTATCCCTGAGAAACTCTACATTTCAGCAGGATAATGCACGACCGCATGTTGCAGGTCCTGTACGGGCCTTTCTAGATACAGAAAATGTTCGAATGCTGCCCTGGCCAGCACATTCTCCAGGTCTCTCTCCAATTGGAAACGTCTGGCCAATGGTGGTCGAGCAACTGGCGCGTCACAAAATGCCAGTCACTACTCTTGATGAACTGTGGTATCGTGTTAATGGCCAGTAGTGTACTTAAACCTAACTAACCTAAGGACATCACACACATCCATGCCCGAGGCAGGATTCGACCCTGCGACCGTAGCGGCCGCTCGGTTCCAGACTGTAGCGCTTAGAACCGCTTGGACACCCCGGCGTGTCACTGGTTAAGTGCATTGGCACAAAACAGCGACATGAAATTTTTGTGACTGAGGGAGTGATAATAATGACAGTATAAATAACTAACCAATAATGAACGAATTTTATTACTTAACAAAATATTTTGATTAAAAATAAAAATAGGCTGATCATTCAGTCGGCACAATGCAAAGGTTTCCTTCTCGTTTTGCTACTGGACTTCCTTCTTAACATTTGCAAAAAAAAAAAAAAAAAAAAAATCGACGCGATATACATCGGCAGACCGACATCTGAACCAGCAACAGGCCTTTCATTAGACTACGAGAGAAAGAGTGGTGCCAAGGATCTAATGTGATGCAAACAAACTGAATTTACGTTATTCGAAAGCATACAGGACCAATTTACAAAAAGAAAGAAACCTTCCCGGACGCTACCAGACTTGAGTCTTCATCGGTAAACGAGTTTTTCGTAAAACATATAAATCATTTCTACCTCTTATGATATAAAACTTGTGTTACAATGAAGCGGGAAAATATGCATTTTCAGGATTGTGCTGTATCCTGTGGATCCCAATGCCAGGATGCACCTTAAACATAATCACAGATAGCACTTGCGTATGTCTCCACCAACTAGTCTATTTCCATGTTTGCACTGTTACCACCCAGACAGTTTTGTTCTAGGATTTGCTGTCATCAGGCCCTTCATCAGAAATAGGCTTTCATTTTTGAATTTCTCTACAGAGCAACTAACAGTTAAAAAGATTTATTGCTCTACCTTTCACCATGCCTGTATTTAGTTCTGACCGTCACTTTCTAAAATGGTAGCTCCTTTCGAAATCGGTTCCAAATATTTTGCAACTGCTGTATCTTGTTAATTACATTTCGTTACAAGCAGTGACTGTTTTGATGTGTTCTGACAAACAAAGGAGCCTGTGACTACTGGAGACAGTGCCACAGGTTACTCCAAAGCGTAATACAACACACACAAGTCATATTAATATTTGAAAACCCACCTAATGATGCAGGTTTAATCCTTTTCGCCACTTGTTCAACTGAGCCACCAACTGTCACATCGAAAGTCAGAAACTAATCTTAAGTAACCATCTATCTCATGTGAGTACTAGCACCTCATAGGAGATGCCCGAGTCGTCTGCTTCGCAAGTACAAAGTTACGTCACCAACAGAAAGCGTGAAAGTCTCTGAAAGATGTGAAGTAATTGTTAGTGACACAAATCTACATTTTATTCAGCATCTCGGTATGAAACAAGACGGGATAAATTACGGGAGCACTGAATACGCTTGTTAGGACCCATTACCTATGGTAGACCTAGTTGAGAAAAACTTATGGGAGTGCAAAACTGCACTTTTCCATATATCTTATGATTTTTTGTCCTTCAGGAATCATACATTCAATTTTTCTTGTGAATTCACAATTTGATCTATTACTGTGTCGTATTGCTATATTAGACATATAGACAGAGAATCATCCTATGACAATATACACGTGCGACGAGTCGTTACATACAGTGGATTATCTATAAGAGAATTACCAGACGTATCAGTATGGGAAGAAACTTCCGATTGTGTAATTATGAACGTTCTATATGCAATTACGTCCGAGTCAGAAAACTGTTCGAACCACCAACACTAGAAAGTAATGTAGAATCCACACTCGAAAGTCCAACACTAGACCACGATCGTCCTGGACGAACTTCCAACACAGTCAAGGCAAAGTCGAATCGCCTACCACGAAAAACGATCTGTCCCTGAAACACATCAACAAGAGTAACATTCCCAGTTCCCATATTACAATATCTCCACATTTTGGTGGAATTCCTGTCTAGTTATATGTTACGCATTAATAGACGTAATACAGTTTATTTCAAATCAACAGCCCTATGAACCCTACTGTCTCTTGACATTTTGGACATGGTCGTTTTGCACTAATTTTAATTCTGTTAAAATAAACTTTCACAGAAGACCGAGCAGGATAAGTGGGCAACTCATTTGTATTTCTCAGCTGTGTAATCTGCTGTCGATCTGCGGCCTTCGCTTAGATCAGTGTCTGGCAGCGCAGCTCCACTGAGAGGTGACTGGAGCAGGCTATCGATAGCAATCAGGACATTGTGAGCTGTTCGAGAAGTTCTTCATAGCGATAATGCAGATGCGACTTGGAAATACTGCTGACGGTGTTTGGCACCTCTGCGATCGTTCACTCACTTTCGGTATTAGTTCTGAATTTGCTAAATGCTCATAATAGTCCCTTTTTATACTGATGAAGTTGTCTGGTTAGTCACTGTTGCTGCTACATTTATCGTGAGAGAACAGCAACGGTATTGATATTTTAAACAAGTCTCATATATTCCTGTCTCATTTGCACAATCTTCGAAAACGTGCAACTGAGATCAGAGAATAAATCAGATTTATTTTAAATCTCAAATAGTCATCGCATTTACATGACATCAAGATCGTAAATTTAATTTTTCTACGTTTGGAAGGTCAATCCATGCTTAAGTTGCAACTGGTTCGCGTTGTGACTTGTCTGCATTAACTATCACCACAGCAATGGCAGAGAGTGTGATGCAGCAGTCTTATGTTAGCACCACGGCGCCAGCCTTGTATCATAATATCAGACCAGGGCAGTTGCTGGTTCAAATCTCTTAGGATTACCGATTGTAACGCTTCACTTTTTTCTTTGGTCTCTGCAGATAGCCACAATAGAGTTCAATAAATACATGTGAAGGAAACATTTCTATTGTTCTGACTAACGCTCAGCCAATTTTTGTCTATTTTCATTTTTAACCGTCACCATTCTTCTGTAATGCAATAAACTTCCTTCATTATTAGTTCATTAGTGTTACTGTCAGTACTGTTATTCCTTCCATCGCAAGAGCTTTTGTATCCCTACTTTGTGTCGATGCATGTGATCAACGAATCTGGAAGAATGGGATGTTGGACGTTTCACCACCCAGGATACGAACATTTACCTCATCAACTTGTGTTCAGGGTAACAGGAGTAGCCCAATAAGAAAAGCTGACAACGGAAGGCCAGTGACGCAAGCAGGACTCTCCAACCTTCCCAGTACATTACTCAATATTCAAATATGCAGTATGTTACACATGTCTGCTAATTTGTGACCACGACCATAGTTTAGTCTTCGCAAGGCTGCTGGTTGTAGTCTAACAAATGTAACTGGAAGACAATGTTTGTGCTGCTATTCGAATGGGTTATGCCAGTGGATAAATGATATTTTCCTGTTGCTTTTATTTACACAGCTACTTAAAGCATTATTTAAATTCCAGGTAATCAAGTGCATGTGTCACTTGTGACATTAGATTTCGAATGCAGTTCGTAAGCCATCTGGCGATCTTGATCTAATACCTTGTTGGGTGCAGGCATGGTGTCCTGCTTTACAGATATTAAGCAACAACATAGATAAATTTGAAAAACGACACTGTTCCTCCAGGCTGTGTTCCCTACATTTTTTATTTACACTACCAGTTCGGGCACTGCCCGTTCTCAAGTGGATCTGTAGTGACACATGTGATCACATCGTTGTTTAAAAAACCGAGCCATGCATATTTCTGCGCAAAAATGCCAGGCACACGATTTTTTAAAATAACGACAACGATCTCTCCACGTTTGTCTCTACAGATGCATTTGAGTCTGGACAGTGCCCGAAACTAGTAGTGATAACAATAAATACTTACAACACCGAAACAAAAGCCGCTAGAACGATTCGAAGGATCATATGTGACCTGAATTTGGATTCTTTTCATTATTTAGAGTACCGAAAAAAGAAAACATTAAGAAAGCAATTAACATATATTTAGTATTCATTATATATATATATATATATATATATATATATATATATATATATATATATATCAAGGTCAAAAATGTATGAAGGTGCTGATACGCACATTGCCCACATGGGCAGTTTTGTTTCCGTGTTAATGAACATATTTCTCAGTTTTATCTCTTTGGAATTCTGAAATGAACTGATTACTGTGTAATAATTAGCTAACTGCAGTTCATCTTGCTTCCACCTCCACTAACATACACAATCGATTTCGAGGTGCAACGCATTTGATCTTGTTTCGTGACGTGGGGCACGGCTGATTACCAACTACATTTATTCAATTGAAATAAGCTTTCGTTGTAAGCTATCAATGTGTTTTATTCGTTTTTTTTGTGAAAATTGTGATGGAAAATTATATACCTCAATATTTAACCTACCATATCCTCCATGAGCAAAGCTGCCACTAGCTTAGATATCCCTACGTTGATATTGTATAACACCAGGATTAACAGCCCCCTTCCACTCTGGAAAGTTTAAAAAGTGAGAAATTCTGGATTAAGTGTAATGGACTGACTTAAATATAGATATCCTTAAAGGCGACTTTAGAACCTATCAGGAGATAACAGTATAAGACGAGCACGTCGAGCGTTTCGCTATGTAGCGTCTCCTAAAACAGCCAAGAATCGGTAACATCGTCGCAAATATTTGGCAGCTCTGTGAAAGTGCATATACTTACGCGTATGGCACTGAGCAGGCCGCTGTGGCCGAGCGGTTCTAGGCGCTTCAGCCCGGAACCGCGCTGCTCCTACGGTCGCAGGTTCGAATCCTGCCTCGGCATTGGATGTGTGTAATGTTCTTAGGTTAGTTAGGTTTAAGTAGTTCTAAGACTAGGGGACTGATGACCTCAGATGTTAAGTCCCATAATGCTCAGAGCCTTTTGAACCATTTATGGCACTGAGTAGACAAGCTAAGTTCACTTGACTTTCAACTTCCACCTCGATGATTTATCCTATATAATCTTCATGTAATGTGTGACTCTGAGAAGTAAAATTTCATTTTTGGTCTCCAGGTATTCTCTGCTTTACGTAAGTCACAACTGTTCTTATGTTTGACGGTGCGTTATCAACGTCACAGACAGGTCTTGTGTATGAGAGTGCTGATGCTAACAGTGTCTCTTTAGCTAAGCGGCCCTGCCGGCACCGTAGCTCAGCGCGTTCGGTCAGAGGGTTAACTGCCCTCTGTAATAAAATAACGGAGTTAAAGTATCAACGATGAACGTCCACAAGTGTCGTAGAACGACCGCCCCGAACAAATACAACGATCAAATACAAGCAAAATGAGATAAAAAAAGTGGCTCTGGACACGTGTTAAAATGCGATGGTAAGTTCAAATCGTCGTGGCTGGAAGGGCATTTTTTCCCGTTTTACTTCATGAAGCCGAAAACTGCTACAAGGAATTCTTTAAAGAAATCAGAAGAAAACCCTTTACCCACTCGGCTTTCTTGCACTCCCGACTCTGTAAGCTGTTTTAATGGCCACAGATGTCCTTTTTGCGAATATCAAGTTCCACCAATACACAAACGGCTCCGAATATATGCTAATCAACTGTCTACCATACTATTTGATTTTATTCGTCACGTGGAAGACAAATGTCAAGCGGAATAGCTATAAAGTGAACATACTGATTAATACAGTTCCGCTGTGCTAAGCTTCTATAATAGCATTTAAGCACTCCCCGAAGGAGTATGCTTACATTAACGTCAGCAACTTGCTTCCGTTCTGGGTGGCTCCGAGTATCGGCAGTCGGCAGTTAGCCGTGACACGGTTCGGACGTGCTGCGCGCCGAGCAGCGCCCCGCACGTGTGTTTGTTTACTCACTGCGTTTGTCGTTGAGATTCAGAGCTCTTACTAGTTATGGGGTTTCTCTCACCCGCCAGGCAACGGTGAAACTCACGTTCGATGATTCCTACGCGCGTGCATAGGCTTATGAAATCGAACGGCTTTTGACAGACGACATGCATATCGATCCCCACGAGCTGATAGGCATCCTCCTATCACTTCCAGTACAGTCTCAAGATGAAGAACGAAGAGGCATGTGACAACCTAGTCCGACGTTCCACTAACAGCTACCGCTTTCGGCGTGCACGTTAACCGTGAACAACGTGGGTATGGTAGCGCGTACTGTGCGCATATTCGAACTGCCGTTCTAAGTCCCGGCCGGGTTCGTCACTGACGGTTACGGCCATATGGCACGGTCCTAAGCAACATGGAAAAGAACTGGAACACCTGTGAAACCTATCACGTTCTCACCGGTGTCCGACGGGTACACATCGAACTCCGCAAACACGTACCGTCGTACGTGTTCATCGGCAGTTGACGAGCCTTCATTATTTATGACGGACACCCGCGAACGTGCGCTGGCTGTGAACAGGAAGACTACGTCAGATCAGACTGCCTCTATGCCGTCTTGTCTAGGTACGACGTGCAGGGCTATTACAGGCAGCTCATGTACGTGGAAGCGGTGCGGATGGTGTGCACAGATGCCGCGCCCATGACGTAGTCCCACGCGACCGCGAGCTCAGTCGCGCCGGATGACGAGACATCCTTGAAGAACACAACGCCTGCCACCACCACCACCACCGAAGTCGTACCAGAGACTTCGGTTACAGAAGCCACCCTCGTGACCAAAGGTACTGACCCCAGCCCTTCGACGGACACAGGAACAACGGTCGCCGAAGTGACATAAAGAACGCCGCCTCTCGACAGAAGACGACCAACGGGGTGGAGATAGAGTAAGATGTCGACGGCGACTCTGACGCGTCGTTGCCAATGGACTCTACCAGTAACGTCTCAAGGCAGCCATCCGACATCACGGACAGAACGGCGGCCTCACACATCCCAGACGTCCCCATGACTGAAGACCCTCAGGACAAAGAACAGATGGAGCGCATTGCCTGCGTCGACGCGCCGTCACCGATCCCTTCTCAGTTCGGTGACTGGGCCACTGAAATGGAGGCAGAAGACACACCAGACGCCCTTGATGCTTCTCCGCTACACAGGACTGGCGCCCACTCGGGGAGAGCCAAACACCCACAGAAGGGCCGCGTTGAATATGCCTGCCAAAACGATGGGTAGCCAAGCAGCCCCATTACCACCGAGATGCCGCCATTTGCATCTACATACTCCGCATTAAGCTGTCCCAATACTACCGTGTGGGTACTGTCAATGTTAACAGCATACACTCTGTCATCAAAATGCGGATGTTCCATGACAAGCTCTGGGTGCCAGACCCTCCTCCAAGAAGTCCACCCAGAGCTGCAACTGAACATTTATAGATACTCAGACTACCGCATCCCATCTAGCGACAGTGTTGGCGGAACAGCCATCCTATTACGCGATGGTATCGAGGTCATCTGCATGAGGCCTTGCCATCACGGTGAGAGCAGTCAATATAATCAACATACACGCGCGCTCAAGGACATGGTGAAAGGATCATCTTTTATTCAAACTAAATTGATCTAGTCCTAAATGGAAATACAGGATTTTAGTAGCGTCTTGGATCCAGTGGACCAAACACCGCACTACTCTACTTGCCCGGCATTATGAGCACTCATGCAGGATCTGGCGCTGCAAGACACGTGGCGTTTTCATCACAAGGACCAACGTGTCTATATATACTTCACCAACCACTCTCCCAGCCACCTCGACCAGATATACATCCCTCAAGGACTCCAAGCTGCGACAACGGATGCGGAACCGACAGCCTTCACCGACCATTTGTCAAACATCTGCTCAGCCACACTCCCTCACCAACTCACTTACCGCAGCCGTGACCCGTGGATGCTGAATGTTTCCCACCTGTATAAGGATGCATGTCAGAGGGAGATCAGTGCTGCATGGCACTACTGCCTCTGGAGCTTGCATGTACACCGTTCCACCTTACATTGGTGGCTCAACCAGAGATCTAATGACACAGCCTCCATCAAGAGACTGGCGTACCGCGGTTAATCGTCTCAAAGCTCACCCACTCTGTCTCACTGCAGAACAGCTTAATGAAGTCCGAATCCAGGCGAGGGCGCAGGTTACCATCCCCACCGAAATGGCATTCGTATATCACGTCATAAGAGAGAGAAGCCACCCCAAGTGCCACCTTATAACATCAGCAGAGGCAGAGGAGGGTGGACGCGTCGACTTGCAGTGTGCCATCGCTGCGGCATTCGTCCAGCATTACAGGACATATTATTCTGAGAACCCATGGACCGTACATGAGTAGTAATGCATCCTGCGCGATTTGCATGACCCCAGGGTAGTGGCCCAGGACGACTCCCTGATGGCTGACATAGCTGATGGTGACTTAACAGCGGCCTTGGTACGCGGCGCCCCGAGCAAGTCACTGGCCCGGACGGCTTACCGAACGAATTCTACCGCGCCTTCTATCCCCTGATGGGCGCTCAGTGGATTCAGATATCTCCTCCGCGACGATTTTACCGTCCCCACGGATTTCCTCGAAGGCATCATGATACCGGTTCCAAAATCAAGTGATTTTCACCGTTGTCACGACTATCGTCATCTTACGCTCCTGAATGCCGGCTATAAACGTTTCGTCCGTATCATTCAGACACGAGTTCAGGCTACAATCGGATACTTGATCCATCCTGAACAGACATGTTTAGGCAGCGACAATAACATCCACAGTGTACTTGGAGCTTCGACGAATCCACGGAGCTGGCAGTGGCCTGCCGCCTCCGAACCGCCGTTGCCGCTGTCGATTTTGATGACGGCTTTGATCGTAACGACCACGGTTTTCTTCGCACCGTGCTCGAACGCATGGGCCTCCCGCAGGCGTCAGCAACAGTGGTCTTATTATGTAATCCACAGGGCGCGCTCTTGCATTATGGTCAATAGCCGCCAGACTGAACACGTCACTCTTGCACAGTTGGTGAGACAGGAAAGTCTTTTATCAGGAGTCTTATTCACGGCGGCCCTCGAACCTGCGCTGCACAACCCTCACCAACGACTGGAAGGCATCTGCATTCGAGACGTGACCTTCCGATGTGATGTCGGGAGAGGTCTACTATACACGACTGCGATCTCCTTCCAAAACGTTCCCTCAGTGAACGCATTGTGAGTACAGTTTCCAGTACAGTTCGCCAAACTGAAACAGTCACATATCGCCAGCTATAACGGACACGAGCGCTGCTCCGTGATAGCAGATTCCGCAAAATAAATATGGTTCTCCGAACGCGTTATGCCAACACTTACCTAGAGTCCAAACTTAATTATTTTGCACACATCCTTCCTCTAATGGTCATCATGGCCCACAGTTTCCAGGTGGCGTATGGACAATTTGTGAGTGCAGGTCACACGTTCAAAGTTGGCTACACTACTTTAACGAGGTTTCCACTGGCAGGATGCCTGGTGTTGACTCATTGCCACATCCGTGCATTGGCATTATACCTATGGACGATGCGACCAACTTGATGAGGACGCTGCTTCAGATCGTCACACCCCAAGATGTTCAACCGCCAGTCGCCATGGGCCACATAGCTCCGTCTCTCGCCCACATCTGAGATTTCTTGGTCGAAATGATCCCCCAGCCCATTGGGCGGCCCGAGTAATAGAAGGCACACTTGAAGATGATTCACGGCACAGGATTGATCCTCTGAGGAAACGGTTTAGTGGGAGTCCCCCCACCATTAAATACGCGGAGACGACTCGAAAGCTTCTGGTGGCAGTAGTAGGATCCGGTTAGAAATAATAAAACATAAAACTAAAAAAATAAGCAAAATAAAATAAAATAAATAAATGAAAAATTATACATACTTATGAATAAATACAGAAAATTGATCACATAAAGTTCTCTTGATCCTGCAGACCACTTTCCTTCCTTGGCTCTGGAAGAGCGAGAATGGGACATTGAGGCCAGGACTCGAAAGACGACCCCTGTCTTCCCTGCTCCTGCTCCTCCTCTCGGATTACTGAAAAAAAAGTGGCTCTGGACGGTGCCGGCGGTAAGATCAAATCGTGGAGGGTACAAAGGCACTCGAGGCTTATTTTGGCTGTTGTTGTTCTTGCCTTTCGTTTTCCTTCATGGAGCCGATGACTGCTAGAAGAAATTCTTTAATGAAATCAGGAGAAAACCTTTACACACTTGGCGTTGTTGCACTCTCGACTCCGTAAGCTGTTTTAATGGCCATAGAAGTCCGTTCTGCGAATATCAAATTCCATCGATACACAAACGACTCTGAATAGATGCTAATCAACTGTCAAAGATACTAATTTGAGTTTTATTCGTCACGTAGAACACAAATGTCAAGGGGAATAGCTATAAAGTGAACATAATGGTTAATATAGTTCTCTGTGCTAAGTTTATGTAGTAGCAGATAGGCACCCCCTGAAGACGTTTGCTTGCACTGACGCCAGCAACTTGCTTCCATTCTGGATGGCTTCGATATTGGCAGATTTGTTGGTTTAAAGCTAACTGAATACCTTAAATATCACTTTCCATTACGGTTAAGTTTTCCATGGGCCACATGCAGTCCTCAAAAGATGCGGTGTGTCTGCGTTGCACTGCAAAGTATTCGCAAAGTTTGTCTCAAACAACTACAGTAAAACGCCGTGCACCACCATTACTCACTGCGGCCCGACACAAATAGACGAAAACCTGGGGAAATAATTGCATGAAAAATCGCCTCTAAGGATAAAAAAGCGACATATAAAGCACTAATAACATTAAACAACGTAGTGAGGTATTATAATTGAATCAGCATTTTATACTCTCCAAAGCGACGAGCGCCAACGGCCTTGCCGCAGTGGTGACACCGGTTCCCGTCAGATCACCGAAGTTAAGCGCTGTCGGGCTGGGCTAACGCTTGGATGGGTGACGGTCCGGTCTGCCGAGCGCTGTTGGCAAGCGGGGTGCACTCAGCCCTTCTGAGGCAAACTGAGGAGCTACTCGATTGAGAAGTAGCGGCTCCCGTCTCGTAAAGTGACGAACGGCTAGCAGAGCGGTGTGCTGACCACATGCCCCTCCACATCCGCATCCAGTGACGCCTGTGGGCTGAGGATGACAGGGCGGCCTGTCGGTACCGTTGGGCCTTCCAAAGTCAGTTCGGACGGAGTTTAGTTTTAGTTCGAAGCGACGAGCGATAGCAGGCGCCTTTGACAGGGGGCTAGGCAGCGTAGCGCCGCCGCAGCGACCGCTGGCGGTAACCAAGGAATGGCTCCCGGACTGCACTGGCGCATGTGGCGTTCAGAGGCAGACAGTCCGCAAAGCAATCAGTCGGAAAACCGCTACTGGGCGGAACTGCTATTACCGACGTCGCAGATTGGAAAATACATTGTACCCGCATTATGATTTCTCTCATGACATTAACATTTAGACGAAAAGGGCTAAAAATTTTTAAGCAGGAAACGGTCTCGATTGCGACACCTCATATTCAGACACCACACGTTTCACCGCTTTGTTTGTTTTTTTACTCTCACTTTGTTCATTTTATTCATCGCATTTGTTCGCGGCGGGCCGCCAATTGTGGCCGAGCAGTTCTACGCGCTTCAGTCTGGAACCGCACTACCGCTACGTTCGCAGGTTCGAATCCTGCCTCGGGCATGGGCGTGTGTGATGTTCTTCGGTTAGTTAGGTTTAAGTAGTTTTAAGTTCTAGGGGACAGATGACCTCAGATGTTCAGTCCAATAGTGCTGAGAGCCATTTGAAGCATTTTTTCGCGGCGGACGTCCCATGACACTCGTCGAAATTTATTGTTGATCCATTCACTCAGTTATATATTAGAGACGACAGCTAACTCTCTGACCGAACACGATGAGCTAGCCGGCCCATGTGGCCCTGCGGTTCTAGGCGCTACAGTCTGGAACCGAGCGACAGCTACGGTCGCAGGTTCGAATCCTGCCTCGGGCATGGATGTGTGTGATGTCCTTAGATTAGTTAGGTTTAATTAGTTCTAAGTTCTGAAACGTCCCCTTTGAACAATTATACATGACTGTCCTTAAACTGACACACAATATTTTTAGCGCAACGCAATCTGACTTTCAATAATCCCTACAAAAGAGTGGCCCTGACTAACATTAACCTATACCTTTCACAAATCACTTACCTCACAAAAATCTTCGTTACTCGAACTACTGCAATACAGCGAGCGCCACTACTGCCAGCTAAATACAAGATTCAAACTACGGAAGGCACTGATAGGCATAGTTAGCAAATGAAAGATTTTAATAGAGAACAAACAATGTATTTACCTTAATAGTGTTGAAAAATCATAATATACATAGCAGTTCATGACATCCAGTCTTACAAATTTCAAAACTCCGCCATTTCTCTGCCCACATCCACCACTGCTGACGGCTCACCTCCAACTGCGCAATGCTACGCGCTGTTCACATCCAGCTGCCGCTGCCCAACACTACAATGGCAGACAACAATGCAAACTAGCCACAGACTGCACACAGCACAGCCAGTGATTTACATACAGAGCGCTACGTGGCGTTACCTATATAAAAACCTAAACAGCCTACTTACATAGCCCCCATGCTCCCCACAAAAAATTTTACAAATTGTTTTGGGCACTAGCCAATACAGATTTGAAAATTTTTTTTCATAATTGCAATAAGAAAGATATCAAATGCACACACTTATTAATACAATGTTGGTCAAAAGCTAAAATTTTCTCACAGTCCATAAAGTCAGTCCTGATCATTCATCACAGTAAAACTGCCGTTTCTTTTCTCAAAGTCTGAGCAGTAAAAGACAATGCACAAGGAAGTAGCGAATTTCCATGCAGTCTTGAAGAAGTAGTGTTGTCCTTCCAACAGAAAGACAATGCTGACTCTTGACATGCAGACCCACTGTAGATCTTGTAGAGATGCCCAGCAGCCATCTGTTGTGACTGTGCAGGTGCACAATCACCATTGAAGAGTCTTGCGGATAATATAGCAAGTCCATGAACCACCACTTGTGCACTCACAAAATTTTTTTTGAAATGTCCTTCGAACCAGCAATGCTGTTATCCAGTCCCTTGCTGAATTATTAACACACGTGCAAACACTATCAGTCCCTACTTCTCACATATTGTCCATATACTATGACCAACAGAAATGTGTGCAGTGAAATGGAACTTACAAGTTAATAATATGATGAACTGGTGTCAATTAGAATTTTATAATATAAGAATACAATTACAAAGGTAGAAAATACATAATTAAAGAACATAACAATACAGATATCTCTTTACAAAAGAATAGAAATAAACAGATACATCAGTGTTACAGGAATTATGACATAAGTACATACATAAAGATCAGAATAACTTTTGAAACATCACCTTCACATATGAGCAACAAAACAGAATAAATAATGTCTAAACATCTTTTCAAAGTAAATAACATATTATCAGAAAAATTCTACAATGTAACTCTCATCAGATAAACACATAAAGACAGGAAGAACACAAATATAGAAGAGTACACAAACACATAGCGGAATAAAAGAAAGGGCAAGGACAGGGTTTGTTTTACTGCAGTATCTTGCAAACAAAACTTTCTTTACTTCTTGGAGATCTCCCTTCGTTCTTCATTATTTCAAAAAGTGCTATCTATACCTGGTTTCTGTACTTTTTTCGTAAAACTTCTCAATGCATTTCTTCCAATTTATCGCAACTCATTCTCTTATAGAGTCTACACCCTCTTAAGCTAACTTAAATCTACTGAGCTCAGATGCTAAACTAAGGGATGAGGCAATGCAGCAGCATAAAACAATTAATACAAACAGCAATGAAAAAAATGGAAATTGTCAAAGCAAGCTGCAATAAATCTAAAATACCAAGCAATGCAACATTACAACTAATATGAGCCAATGTGCAGCAACAAGAAAAATACATCAGTAGTAAAACTAGCTTAATAGAGTAATACAAAGTGAAATTTAGTAGCACTATGCCTGGCAAACAGCAGCAGCAAATGCAATAACTTATATCTAAACATGACAAAGCTCAATCAGAAAAAATATTACACTAAGATGGCCATGTCTAATACGTATGTCACATCTTAATACTAGAGTGATGCATCACGATAAGTTACTGTAGCAGGCAAGTTACCAAATCGTTTAAAAAATTATTTATGCAGTTCCTGTGAAGGGAAATGTCTATTTGTGCTCTCTTTTCTAAGAAAGTACATCATAAATGTATTCTTTCCTGGGTCTGTAGACAGAAAATAGTGATATTAGTACATCTATTAAATTTTATAATAACCAATGCTGCAGTGCAGCTAGAAACTAGATATTAAAAATGGTTCAAAAGGCTCTGAGCACTATGGGACTCAACATCTTAGGTCATAAGTCCCCTAGAACTTAGAACTACTTAAACCTAACTAACCTAAGGACATCACACACACCCATGCCCAAGGCAGGATTCGAACCTGCGACAGTAGCAGTCCCACGGTTCCGGACTGCAGCGCCAGAACCGCACGGCCACCGCGGCCTGCTAGATATTAAACGAAATGAGCAAATATATATAGCCTATATAGAGCAATGCATGAAACGTCATTCACTAGGCAAATGGCGTTTCCAAAGGCAAAAGAATCTCTCAACTAGAAAGACAATAAATGTAAAATGTTTCTCATCATTTCATTAAGCATTTCAGTAAATATCATAAATTAAGAGCTCCACAGTGTAATCAAATGTTTTCAAGTTTGAGTGTGTCGTATTTGCGATGCTTTCTACAAAGAAATGTCAATAGCGAGGATAATGGCCTCCCTTTCTGTTTTTTTTTTTTTTTACCTGTGCCTCTGAAAAGGCACACACTAATGGCTTTTTCTCCAGGCACCTGACACAGCTGGCCGCTCAAGACGCATTACGTCAAGGTCACTTGGCTTTCTTACCAAAATATTTACGACACCAGTTGGCACTACTGCGACAGTCTCATATAAAAATTTCACAGTTCGAGAATTTGCGTTGCAAATCTGTAGAAACAAAATCCTATAAATATAACAGTGTCCAAAAAATATTCGTTGGCATTGTGATACATTCACGCATTTAGACACATTTCATAACTCTTAAAGTACGATTCTTGGTTTCCAACCTACTTTTTCACAAGTCAGAGTCCCTAACCACTACTCATTATTCCTTACCTTATTACACATATACATATTCGTCGACACTTCTTCAACATTTCATCATAATAAATATGTAGCATAATCAAATTCCTCATATAGCATCAGCTTATTGATCATAAACATACCGCAACAGCGTAATACACATCGTCATCATAACATCACAAAACCTCAGCCAAATGTCAAAAAAGGCGTAGCTTTCTGCAATAATGTCAAAAAATAAAAAAAATTCTCTGCTCATTTCAATAGTGTCATCTACGTCCAACGTACTTGAAAAATCATGACCCCATACCAAATACATCATTCAAAGCTCTCATAGTATCACAATGGTTCCGAAAAAATATGAACAGTTCACAAAGCACAGACTAAATACAATTGCGTAAGTGTGAAGTTATCCAACGGTGTAATTATGTAAACATCTGTCACTGATGTAGTAAAATAAATGTTTGTCTCTCTCAGTTAAATGATCAGTTAGCTGTGTATTTTGTGTTGGAGAAATATGGTACCGATGTGTAAAGTTGTATAAGCAAATACCATATTAGCTGGGGCTCCTTGTGCTTGCCACACACATGGTACACAAAGTAAGCGTGTACCCCCATGAGGATTAATGTAATTATACCCTCAGGTGTTACAGATTACAGCAATGGAATGAAATGTATCACGGAAAACCTTTGTATCATTGTAGTTCAAATATCTTTAAAAATAAATTATTTAAGTACAAAATTAATCACTCAAATACGTGTCCTGTAGCGCTAAATATGCGTCTTGTTGTAAGATAATCTCTGTGGAAGTGTCGTAGTTATTGTCCTCCGAAAGCTAAGTTCTGCAGAAGCCAATGTACTTACCTCATGAAAAAAAAAGTGAAATGCTTCGCGTATAGATATCGTAGTTATTACGTACAGTACCGTGATACTACACTGTAACGTATTGTTGAGCTACAAAACAAAAAAAAAGGCTGTCTTATTGTAGCTATACCACAAAGTTACTATTAAACATGTTTTACTTTCCAGAAGAATTCAGAGAAACTGTGCAGATATAAAGCAGATACAGCACAAAAGCAACAATGTAAATTGTACAAAATTGTTAAGGCTTTCGTGGCCACTTGTTGACAAACTGCCTATTGGCTTCTGTCTCGGGTTCTTCGGCCGACGTTCATCTAATGATTTTTCTGACGTTTCGCCAGCACGAGTGGCTGGCATTGTCAAAGCTTCACACTCCATTGCCGGTGGTGAACTGGAGGCGAGCTCGCGGCCGCAGACTACAGTATATGTACCTGGCGCGCCAACGTCCGAGGGCTGCTCCGCGGTCATTTCCGGTGTGGTTCTCCTCTTGCTACCTGCGACGGTCGTTCGCTGCAGTACGGGAAGCCAGGATCCGCTTACCTTAAGGCTTTCCTCTTCCTTGTTGAAACTGTTCGCGTGTTTTTGGATTTCTACAGCTTCTCTGAGCAAGCGCGTGTGATAGTGCTTCTCTACAGCCAGAACTTCCGTGTCAGCGAATTTTATTACGTGGTCGGTCTCATTCAGTGCGTGCTCTGCCACGCCGGATTTCTCCACCTGCCCCAACCTGCAATGTCGCTTATGCTCTTTGATCCTGGTGTTAATGGATCGTCCAGTCATTCCGACATAAACTTTTCCGCATGTGCAAGGTATACGGTATATTCCCGACATTGCAAGTGGGTCTCTTTTCTCCTTCGCCGATCTAAGACACTCTTTGATCTTCCTTGTCGGTTTGAAAATCGTCTTTACGCCGTGTTTGCGCAATATACGGCTGATTCTGTCCGTCAATCTGGGAATGTATGGCAGAAAGGCCGTACCCGACATTTCTTTTTCTGGTTCCTTACTTCGCCGAGTGTTTGGCTCTGTTACACTTCTAATGTAATTTGTAGAGTACCCATTGCTCCTCAGAACAGTTTCCAGGTGTTGCATTTCTCTTTTGAGGTGTTGAGGCTCACATATTCGTCCTGCTCTCGTTACGAGCGTACTAATAATGCATCTTTTCTGGCTCGGGTGGTGGTTTGACAGTTTGTGCAGGTATCGGTCCGTGTGTGTCGGTTTTCGATACACGCTGTGTCCCAGGTTTTCGCCGTCCCTTGTGACCAGCACATCTAGAAATGTCAGTTTCTTGTCCTTTTCTACTTCCATGGCAAATGTTATGTTGGCATGGAGGATGTTCAAGTGTCTCAGGAATTCATCGAGCTGTTCTTCACCATGGCTCCACACCACGAAAGTATCATCGACGTACCTGTACCACATCTTAGGTTTGCAAGTCGCCGAGTCCAGTGCCTGTGCTTCGAATTGTTCCATGAAGAAGTTGGCCACCACTGGACTGAGAGGACTACCCATGGCGACGCCTTCCAGCTGTTCGTAGAAATCGCCATTCCACGTGAAATAGCTCGTGGTGAGACATGTATGGAAGAGCTTTTTGATGTCTTGCGGGAACATGGAACCGATGTGCTCCAGAGCGTCGCTGAGTGGCACTTTCGTAAATAACGAAACAACATCAAAACTGACCAGGAAGTCGTTTGGCGCAAGTTTCAGTTTCTTCAGCTTCTCAATGAAATGTCCTGAGTCCTTAATGTATGTGTCGGTCTTTCCCACGTGTGGCTGGAGCAGAGAGGCCAAGTGTTACGCCAGTTTATACGTTGGTGAGCCAGGAGCTCTAACGATCCGTCTCAGTGGAACGTTGTTCTTATGGATCTTGGGTAATCCATACAGCCGAGGTGGTAGGGCTTCTGTGTTGCGCAGGTTTCTCTGTATGTCCGCCGGCAGAGAAGACGCCTTGATTAATCGATGCGCCGAGCAAAACCACCAGCTTGCAACCTGAAGAAAGAAGAGGTACAAGCCATTAAGAATCTCAACGCCGACTGGAGTATATTGGTACTGCCTGCCGATAAGGGGAATGCGACCGTCGTAATGAGGACCGAAGATTATGAGCAAAAGATCCGAGACCTATTAGTTCCGACGACGTACCGAAAACTAAGAGCAGATCCGACGCAGCGTAACACTCGGAATACGAATCGATTAATCAAGGCGTCTTCTCTGCCGGCGGACATACAGAGAAACCTGCGCAACACAGAAGCCCTACCACCTCGGCTGTATGGATTACCCAAGATCCATAAGAACAACGTTCCACTGAGACCGATCGTTAGCGCTCCTGGCTCACCAACGTATAAACTGGCGAAACACTTGGCCTCTTTGCTCCAGCCACACGTGGGAAAGACCGACACATACATTAAGGACTCAGGACATTTCATTGAGAAGTTGAAGAAACTGAAACTTGCGCCAAACGACTTCCTGGTCAGTTTTGATGTTGTTTCGTTATTTACGAAAGTGCCACTCAGCGACGCTCTGGAGCACATCGGTTCCATGTTCCCGCAAGACATCAAAAAGCTCTTCCATGCATGTCTCACCACGAGCTATTTCACGTGGAATGGCGATTTCTACAAACAGCTGGAAGGCGTCGCCATGGGTAGTCCTCTCAGTCCAGTGGTGGCCAACTTCTTCATGGAACAATTCGAAGCACAGGCACTGGACTCGGCGACTTGCAAACCTAAGATGTGGTACAGGTACGTCGATGATACTTTCGTGGTGTGGAGCCATGGTGAAGAACAGCTCGATGAATTCCTGAGACACTTGAACATCCTCCATGCCAACATAACATTTGCCATGGAAGCAGAAAAGGACAAGAAACTGACATTTCTAGATGTGCTGGTCACAAGGGACGGCGAAAACCTGGGACACAGCGTGTATCGAAAACCGATACACACGGACCGATACCTGCACAAACTGTCAAACCACCACCCGAGCCAGAAAAGATGCATTATTAGTACGCTCGTAACGAGAGCAGGACGAATATGTGAGCCTCAACACCTCAAAAGAGAAATGCAACACCTGGAAACTGTTCTGAGGAGCAATGGGTACTCCACAAATTACATTAGAAGTGTAACAGTTGTATTAATTGTAATAACAATGCACTGGTGTCTGAAACAGGTTCCTCAGTGCTTTTCGGCAGTGAATTTGCTCCGGCAACATTCACATTTTGACAAGCAGAAAATGTGTCTTGACTTATTTGAGAAAATGGTGAGGACCCAAAACCTGAATCTACAGTATTTGCGAGATTGTGTCCTGTCCTTTCGGATTCCTGAGGCAAGCTGTTGCCGACCGATCGATCGATATTGCTTCCCTGTTCACTAATTGTTTTACTACCTACACCATTATTTGCAGACCGCTCCATTTCCCTATGCACAATTACCAAATTATTACTTTGAACATTAGTTAATTCATTACACGGTGGCGCTAACACAATGCTTTCGTCTTCACTGTCATGTCTCAGTTTACTTTGGAGCCTAGTATTACGTTTTTCACACGCCATTATTGTCACAATATTTCACACGATAACACAGAAAAGCACAATTTGAAGAGCAAAAATAAGAGAACACATTAATATAGCACAGAAAATAATATCTAGTTAATTGCAAGCGCAGCTGTGAAATACTTGGTGCAAATCTACATGCATGCCACAACTGTTTTACTGTACAAGAATGAAAGACTACAACTACAAAGGAAATTATCTCTACAATTATGTGCTAGCAATAAACAAAAGCTACACTAATTACACAAACTACAAGAAAAAATCAGAAGATTTCAGTGAGGTATCCTGGCAGGGTCGCCATATGAAACGTCCCCTTTGAACAATTATACATGACTGTCCTTAAACTGACACACAATATTTTTAGCGCAACACAATCTGACTTTCAATAATCCCTACAAAAGAGTGGCCCTGACTAACATTAACCTATACCTTTCACAAATCACTTACCTCACAAAAATCTTTGTTACTCAAACTACTGCAATACAGTGAGCGCCACTACTGCCAGCTAAATAAAAGATTCAAACTACGGAAGGCACTAACTACTGATAGGCATAGTTAGCAAATGAAAGATTTTAATAGAGAACAAACAATGTATTTACCTTAATAGTGTTGAAAAATCATAATATACATAGCAGTTCATGACATCCAGTCTTACAAATGTCAGAACTCCGCCATTTCTCTGCCCACATCCACCACTGCTGGCGGCTCACCTCCAACTGCGCAATGCTACGCGCTGTTCACATCCAGCAGCCGCAGCCCAACACTACAATGGCAGACAACAATGCAAACTAGCCACAGACTGCACACAGCACAGCCAGTGATTTACATACAGAGCGCTACGTGGCGTTACCTATATAAAAACCTAAACAGCCTACTTACAGTTCTAGGCGACTGATGACCTCAGAAGTTAAGTCGCATAGTGCTCAGAGCCATTTGAACCATTTTTTGAACGATGAGTTACCTTGCCGTGGCCGCTAGCTCACAGCCATGATCACAGCAGACTCGCTTGAATTGGAGCCAAGACTTCCTCCAGGAAGTGCCGCAACACACAGTGTTGCCAAATTATGCAGATGGCCGGACTTATCAGTGTTGCCAGGTTATTTGTCCCAACTCGCGATCGGTATAGAATTAGGCCCTGTGGAGGCCAGCCGCCAGCCAGGTTTTATGTCAAAGAGTGTACGTCGTTGTGTGGTGGAGCTCCATCCTCCTGGAAAATGAAGTCATCGGAATCCTACTGGAGCTGTTGACAAAGCTAATCCTGCAGCATTTGAAGAAAGTTCATTCCAATCTGAGTCTCTTTCGTACTCATTAATGATATGACTGTTCTGTAGCCCCCATATGTGCACGTTACGTCAGTTTACTTTTCTGCTAACCTGTAATGTTTCTTCACCACTGAAAATCAACAGTGGTAAAAATGTATCGTCTTCCATGTCCTCTACCACAGCATTGCAAAATGGCTCAAATGGCTCTGAGCACTATGGGACTTAACATCTGAGGTCATCAGTCCCCTAGAACACAGAACTACTTAAACCTAACTAACCTAAGGACATCACACACATCCATGCCCGAGGCAGGCTTCGAACCTGTGACCTTATACCCATATTCTCAGTTCATAATCGTAAATTTACTAAACTACAAGCTGTGTAAAACGTCCTTCAGTCATTCATTATTGTGGAGTTTCTAGATAACAGAACGCAGCCTGTCATTCTCAATGGAGACAAGTCTTCCGAAGTAAGTGTGATTTCAGGTGTGCCACAGGGGAGTGTCATGGGACCGTTGCTGTTCACAATATACATAAATGACCTTGTGGATGACATCGGAAGTTCACTGAGCCTTTTTGCAGATGATGCTGTGGTGTATCGAGAGGTTGTAACAATGGAAAATTGTACTGAAATGCAGGAGGATCTGCAGCGAATTGACGCATGGTGCAGGGAATGGCACTTGAATCTCAATGTAGACAAGTGTAATGTGCTGCGAATACATAGAAAGATAGATCCGTTATCATTTAGCTACAGAATAGCAGGTCAGCAACTGGAAGCAGTTAATTCCATAAATTATCTGGGAGTACGCATTAGGAGTGATTTAAAATGGAATGATCATATAAAGTTGATCGTCGGTAAAGCAGGTGCCAGACTGAGATTCATTGGAAGAATCCTAAGGAAATGCAATCCGAAAACAAAGGAAGTAGGTTACAGTACACCCGTTCACCCACTACTTGAATACTGCTCAGCGGTGTGGGATCCGTACCAGATAGGATTGATAGAAGAGATAGAGAAGATCCAACGGAGAGGAGCGCGCTTCGTTACAGGATCATTTAGTAATCGCGAAAGCGTTACGGAGATGATAGATAAACTCCAGTGGAAGACTCTGCAGGAAAGACGCTCAGTAGCTCGGTACGGGCTTTTGTTAAAGTTTCGAGAACATACCTTCACCGAAGAGTCCAGCAGTATATTGCTCCCTCCTACGTATATCTCGCGAAGAGACCATGAGGATAAAATCAGAGAGATTAGAGCCCACACAGAAGCATACAGACAATCCTTCTTTCCACGAACAATACGAGACTGGAATAGAAGGGAGAACCGATAGAGGCACTCAGGGTACCCTCCGCCACACACCGTCAGGTGGCTTGCGGAGTATGGATGTAGATGTAGATGTAGATAAAGAATGGTGGCGAAGGAAATCGGTCGTCTCTTTGTAAAGAAGCAATTCACCGATTTACGGAAATCACGGGAAACCTATATCTGGGTGACCGGACGGGGATTTCATGTGATGTCATCCCGAATACGTTTGCATTACCTTCCTCGCTGTGTTGAAGTAGACTGTACCTATTGACATTTAACGAGTATTATTCGAACGTCAGACAGGATTATACAGCAACGCCGATGCCATCTCCAGTACACACTTCCTACTCTTAGTACCCACAGATACATAATATATATCACGTTCGTATTTTATTGACTTTCAGAAAAAATCCTACTCCCACTTTATTGGCAAATTGCCGGATAACACTTTTATTTCTAGCGTTATTCACAAACTGAGCTGTATCGTTACTTGACTGTTATTTTTTTCACAATTTCTTTTGCTGGGGCTGCAGAAGTCGGAGGAATATAAATTACTGATAAATTATACCCATATTCTCAGTTCATAATCGTAAATTTACTAAACTACAAGCTGTGTAAAACGTCCTTCAGTCATTGTTTACGTAACATTTCTTTTCGCACTTTCTTATCCTGGAATCTGCGTTCAAGCAGCAAGCAATTCCGGGAGGACACGTAGGTCAGTTATAAACTTAACTGTGCAAATTCTGAGACAATTTGATCAGTCTCACTAAATGAAAATAATAAGAAAAGAAATCATCTTTCACCAGAAAACTTGCTTGAAATAATTATTCTGAGCATTTGTTGTATTGCCCCTTTTTGTATCTCGTAGCATGTCTACTTAATCTTTTCCCATTTCCATTGCCTAATCCCTCTCAAATGAAAGCGCTGTCGACAGGACGTTAAACTCTAAACTCAATCTCTGTCTTTCCTCCAGTGCCTAATCTAGGCACAGAACGCAAAACCCAAGAGGAAAAGATTTTTCAGTGGCTACATTGAAGATATAGTCAAATTTATATTAGAAGAGTTCTAAATCTATGGACAAGTATTCACAGATAGATAAGAATTATTTACGGAGTGTTTCAATGCGTGATGATTTGAGCTAGGTCTTCGGCACACATACTCAGGTAATTAGAACCGAGCGAGAGGAGCAGTGGTTAGTTTTCAAGAAGACGTCGGTTCAAATCTCCGTAGGCAGTCCTGAATTAGGTGTTCCGTGATTTCCCTAAATCATTTCCTTCCAGTGGTTTGGTAGCTACTAGAAGGAAAACAAGAATAATCTGAATAATTTTCTTTACTGTGTACGTTTCTTAGATCGTTTGAAGTTCGCTGGAGAGCATAGAAAGAGATGAGAAAATTCCCAGCTCCAGTACCTTCAGGATCGCATAGAGTTGTGCACGTTGAACTGTTAATGTGTCTGGTAGGGGAATGCTGAAGACATGACCAGAGAAAGGAATACACCCATCGGTATGTATTTCTAACGAAATTGAGAAGCATACCTACAATATTATAAAAGTAAACTTTAAAATTAAATTGAGACTGCATTTCATTCTGAAAACTGTTCTGTCTAAAATACGGTTGGGACTCATAATAATCCAAAGCACTTATAAATAAATTACATTAAAATCTGGCACTTCAGTTTCTGGGAGAGAGTCGTTTGCATTAATCCAAGAGGGCCTTACTGCTTGTAACATCTCTTAAAAGAATTTTTTTTTTTGATAGGATCCTCCTTCAGCATACTCAATATTTTCTTATTTTTACCCAGACATGTTTCACTGCAGTTGCGTCATTAGTGGCTTTTTTTAAATTTCTTTCTGTTTCCACTCGCTTTGCTTTTTTTGGTTTACTGTATGTTACGTGATGACTTCACACTTTCACACTTCGTCATTTTGCCTGATCTCATTATCGTCACAGTGAAAACTGCAGTTATAAACTTACAGTGTATCTCTGTTTACAAGAGCCGAAGTGAGCTTCAACCTGAGGTTGCTAAAATACTTTTGCCGTGTGCAAGAACTGGGATACAAATAAAATTTAATATGCGCTACAAGCAGTTACTGCCTATTGAAAACTGCAGATGTCCAGTTTCAGCGCAGAGGGTGGGCGCGTCCATGGTCCCAAATGCATTGTGACCATCCTAATTCTTTCAGGGCTTACCGCATCAAGGGTCACGGTTAAAAACAATGGGTATACTCGACAGCTCGCAACATAGGTTCTATAAAATCGGAGAAACCGATTTCTCCCTGCTCTCCAAAATATTTTGACTGATTTACCTTAAAACAATGTGCACTTTGAGCGACCGTACTTTAACATTCTTCTGGTGAATTATCTAAAGATTTTAGGGCATAAGCATGCGCAGTGTTTGAAATATAAAATAGTTACTCCCGCTCTAGAGATTAAGGACACGATGACAAAGACTGAAAGCAACAATGTTTTGAAAACTCTTTTCGAATCGCACTGAGAACTGCTTCTTGATTGTTGGTGCACTCTTCACCAGTATTCACCAGTAAGTTTTCAACCCTAAAGTAATTTTGTTTCCTTGTGACGGGCGTCAGCGACTTACAGAATTAGTTTCTTTTATCAATATTAATGACTCATTGTACGACACAGTAGTATTGTAGGTAATGACACCAATAATTTGATCAAGGGCGTGGTGGTGGTTGTTGGGATGTTTAAGGGGGACTAACATCAAGGGCGTGACAGGGAAGGAAGAAAGAAGAGGGTTTTACTTCCTGGCAGCAATGGGGTCCTTATAGACGGAGCATAAGCTCTGATTGTGATGGGAAATCAGCCGTGCCATTTCGAAGCAATCATCCCGGCATTCTACACTGTGCAATAGAATTACAGGATCACTTTTTCGAAACCCCGTAATTCCCACCTATTTCGACCCATAAATTTTAAATTTGCCGCAAAGGAGCGTGCAACCTTCCCTTCTAATGGTGCAAAAGCGTGGCACCCTGTGACGTCACCCTCTGGCTCAATAACGCTTCAAACAACAAGGTGTCAACATATGCGAGAAAAGAAGTAAGTCGTGTAAAGTGGGTTAATGATATCACATTGGGTTCAAACATCACCACAATTCTGCCCAGCGCCGCCGCAGACTTGTCACACGATGGGAAGATGGGCACATCCCCTCTTACACATATTTCACCCTTTCTTTTGACGCCTCTGGGATGAGAGTTAGAGCTTCGATACCCAGTGTTGAAATCACGCGGTTTTCTTGTGAGTTGCTGAGGAAAACCTTCCATACACACCACAGATCAGTGGTTGGCATAAAGGGCGTCATTAAAATCATTCCTTCCTTAAGGCGTTGATTCCCACACATTTTAGCCCGAAAACGACAGTCTGCAGTGCGATGGGCAACAGGAAGACGTTCTTGACAACCTTTCCACACTGCAGATACCCTCTGACATTTCAAACTTTCTCTGAGGATACTGTGGGGTTGCTTCCCTATTGAAAGTGATCTGAACCCTTCAAAGCCCTGCACGACCGAAAGCTGGAAACACTAGGGAAAGTTCAAAACCGTTCGGTTAAACCGTAACGTGTTCTGTGGCAGGAAAGTGTACTTAAACACTTTCATCTTTACTATTTCGCGTCCTCCTCTAGCGTAATCAGAGGGCGGAAGGTGGGGATGGTGTTGGGTCCAACATACCACATATGTGAACAAAACGTTAAAGGATCTCTTTCAGATCCCCAAGTTCGGCAAAACTGTGATACCAGTCCACCTCTATTGAGAATTTTAAAACAGAACGTGTGCAGAAATAACCTGTAAAGTGCTTCACGGCGCCTATATGTAGGCAATTCACTAACACCCCTGAAAATCCGGTTGGCTGCCTGCAAGCGCCTCGGACTACTTGACAGATTGTTTCTGTACACATTCATTTGTAAAATTCGCAATGAAAATGGTGGGGTGGATGGACGGGTGCTACCGAGGGTATTGCCGAACTGGACATGTGTTAGTGTCACCGCGATCGCCCACCCCCCACCCTCCCTGCGGCCACGCCATCATTGTACAAGGGCGATAGCAGTGTCAAAGTTGTCAAGAATGTGTTCCTGTCTGTTACTCAGTGCACTCCGAACCGTCCGTTTCGACAGTGAAACGTGTGGAAATCAACACGTGAAGGAAAGGGGTGCTTTCATTCACGCCCTTTTTCACACCATCTGAGCTGCTGTGTATCTGGATTGTTTTCCTCGGCCACTCATAACCACTCATAAGAAAATCGCTTTATTTCAACGCTGGAAACAGAGGCGTCCAAAGAAAGGGTGGAATTTGGGTAAGAGAGACCGGACGACATTCCCATCGTGTGACGCGTCTACGGTGGCTTTGGGCAGAATTTTAGTGAATTTTGACACCGATGTGACATCATTAACCCACCTTACAAGTCAGTTGAACTTCTGATCTGTGGCCTTTTTTCGCATGTGTCGGCACCTTGCTGTTTGAAGCGTAGTCAAGCTCGAGGGTGATGTGACAGGGCGCCACAATTTTGAACCATTAGAGAGGAATTAGAATTATATTATTACCTTCAGCTGCTAACGGACGTTGATATATATCAACGGGGACAGGTGAAAATGTGGTTGGGACACTACGAATATAGTGTGTGGGCATACAAGGTGAGTATGTGGATCTCGCGGGGAGCGTGTGAAAGATAGTCCCTGCAGTCGCGCTATCGTCTGTGCCCTCGGTGGCTCAGATGGATAGAGCGTCTGCCATGTAAGCAGGAGATCCCGGGTTCGGACATTTCCGAAAGAACAGACACCATATCCCTGTAAGTATATAGTTCTGGCAACACCAGCCATGACCTTCCTCTTCTGTGCGGATGCACACGTATTCCCCGAACTCTTACGGGACTTGGAAAGAATGTCCCACGAGTAATGAGTGTGTTGGGGTGAGACCCTACGAATGTAGTGTGTGGACATACAAGGTGAGAATGTGGGTCTCGCGGGAAGCGTGCGCGAGATAGTCCCTGAAGTCGCGCTATCCTCTGTGCCCTCGTTGGCTCAGATGGATAGAGCGTCTGCCATGTAAGCAGGAGATGCCAGTTTCGAGTCCTGGTTGGGGCACACATTTTCACCTGTCCCCGTTGATATATATCAACGACCGTTCGCAGCTGAAGGTATTAATATCATTCTAATTTTATTCTAGACGGCTGCAGGTCATCAATGGTGTCTGTTCTTTCGGACAAATCCGGATTTGTCCGAAAGAACAGACACCATATCCCTATAAGTATATTAGAGAGGAAGTTTGTTTGCACCTTTGAGCCACGTCCGCAGCTCGTGGCCTAGGAGCTAGCGTTGCTGCCTATAGATCATGGGGTCCCGGCTTCGATTCCCTTCCGGGTTGGGAATTTTCTCTGCCTGGGGGACTAGGTGTTTGTGTTGTCCTCATCATTTCATTATCATCATTTATGAGAGTGACTAGATTGGATTGTGAAAAGAAAATGAACTGTGTCAAAATTGGGACTTCGTACGGGCGCTGATGAACGCGCAGTTGAGCGCCCCACAAACCAAACATCACACCTTTGAGTGAAATGTAAAACATATGCGTCGCAATGGGAGACAATTACGGGGTTTCCAAGAAGTGATCATTGAATTCTGCTGGGCAGTATAGTTAAGTATTTTAGGGAAATCACAGTCGGTAGGGGATTTAAATAGATGTCATCCGGAATATGAATCCAGTGCCTCACCAGTGTGCCAACTGGCTCGCTAGGAATGAGAAATCCACGCGCAGATGGTAATAGGGAAACGCCAGACCAGTGCGCCGCCAGAACCATTGTCAGTATTATCACGTTTAAAATGTTGCGTGTGAGTCATTGTTTGCAGCAATACATATATCAACATATGTAGTAAGTAATCAGTGACGAACATCTGCCACAGACATTGCTTAAGACTTCCCAACACTTAATGGGCGGCATCACAAAGCACATCGAGCAAAAGCAACTGCAGTCACATGTCACCTGGGAAGAAAATGAAGATCACCATAGTCAACAGAACCTGCGCAGTTTGAGGAAATTGCCGCACGCTGTGTATTACGTTGCGACTGTATCGACCCTCTTATAGTAAAGGCTATTGTTTGTTTTATTTAGAACAGCTCAATGTCGGTTAGACCGTCAGCGACAGAGCCGCTCGAGTTTCTGCTGCTAATAAGACGAGTACACCGTTTCGTTTATTACATTTTTGCATATTTACGTATTTTTACGAGTTTCAAACAGAAGTGACTTCAGAAATGGATAGGCACTGTGATTGTTGTGCATAGATGCGAGCTCAAAATGGTGCAAATGGCTCTAAGCGCTACGAGACATAACATCTGAGGTCATCAGTCCCCTAGACTTACTAGACTTACAACTACTTAAACCTAACTAACCTAAGGACATCACACACATCCATGCCCGAGGCAGGATTCGAAACTGCGACCATAGCAACCGCTTGGTTCTGGACTGAGGCGCCTAGAACCACTCGACCACAGCGGCCGGCATGCGAGCTCAATTGGTGACCCTTTGCTCATAGCTCCAGGCATTGTTGGCTTCCGTCACACAACTTGAGGCTGCTCCAGGGGCTATCACTGTGGGGTGTCGGACGCAGGGATGCGAGAGGTGTCGAGAACGACCCACGTGTCCCCCCGATCAGTCCACTGCTGTGGCCGCCCCAGGTACTGCCTACACTGAGGTTGACCTCTCACCTGTGGTCGAGTGCGAGATCATCCCAAAGTCTGGCAAGCAACAAAAGACTTTCATGGTGGGGTCCATTTTTGTACCACGACACCATGCAGCGCGGTACAGGTGGGCCAAAGAACATGCCGAATGGACCGCTCAGGATTGGCATCACGTTCTCTTCAGCGATGAGTGTCGCATATGTCTTCAACCAGACAACCGTCAGAGAAGTGTTTGGAGGCAACCTAGTCAGACTGAACGACTTAGACACAATTTCCAGCGAATGCAGCAAAGTGGAGGTTCCCTGCTGTTTTGGAGTGGCATTATGTGGGCTGACGTACGCCGCTGGTGGTCATGGAAGGCACCGTAACGGCTATGCGATACGTGAATGCCATCCTCCGACTGATAGTGCAACCATATTGGCAGCATATTGGTGAGGCATTCGTCTTCATGGATGACAATTCCCCACCACCACCACCTCATCCATCGTGCACATCTTGTGAATGACTTCCTTCAGGATAACGACATCACACGACTAGAGTGGCCAGCATGTTCTCCAGACATGAACCCTATCGTACATGCCTGGGATAGATGGAAAAGGGCTGTTTATGGACGACGTGACCTGCCAACTACACTAACGGATCTACGCCGAGTCGCCGTTGAGGACTGGGACAATCTGAACCAACAGTGCCTTGATGAACTAGTGTATAGTACGCCACGACCAATACAGGCATGCATCAATGCATGAGGACGTGCTACTGGGTATTAAAGATACTTGTGTGTACAGAAATCTGGACCAATCACTTCTCCTCTAGAGGTGTTTGGTGGTACAACATGCAATGAGTGGTATTCATGAGCAATAAAAAGGGCGGAAATGACGTTTATGTTGATCTCTATTCCAATTTTCTGTACAGGTTCAGAAACTCTCGGAACCGAAGAGGTGCAAAACTTTTTTTTATATGTGTTGAAAGGTGGCTACACAGAGGCACAGCGCCAGAGATTGCACCAAAGAGTATTATTCCGCCGCCTCCACTGGCGCAGTAGTTGTTCAGAGAATGTCGAGGGCAGTTGTAGTTCAGAGGTTGCCGTGGGAAGTGCTTGTTGAGAGGATGTCGAGAGCAGTACTAGTTGAGAGCATGTCGTGTGCAGTTGTTGCTCTGTTGGGCGAGACAGCAGATGCTGTTCGGTTGGTGTAATGTATAGATGGAAGATGTTGCAATGATCACAGTGTATTTTTCGTTAATATATATGAAGGTAACAAAAAATTTTTATTTCAGATTTCCTAAATAACAATGCCTCTTGGTCACAGGTTCAGTCAACAAAGCATCTGGCTCGTGTTCATGTATTAGACTGTAATTCTGGTTACTATGTGCAATTATAGTATTTCTGGTTTTTTAATTACTTCATTGTAAATGGTGTTTAAAATATCTTCTCGTATTGAGGAAGAACCGTGCCAGATACGTGTACGTTGAATCACACTTCCACACACAGAACAGTTACATTTGTGCTTTGTTGTTTCGTAGCTTCTATAGTTGCTGGGGACTTAATTAATCAATTGTGTTAACGGAAATTTCCTTTCATTCTTTATTGTCATTTTATGCAGTCAGATTGCGTACTAATACTACTCAGGGCCAACCGGTTACGAGACTTCGTAACCGGACACACAGCTACTAAAATTATTGTATTTTTATTTATATAAGTAAGCCTCCACGCACGTGGCTACCGCTGCTTCGGATCGTCCCTTGGAATTCTTTTGACAGTAACAATAGCAGGCAGTAGGATTGTTGTAGTAATTTGTAGTATAGTAATTGTAGTCTATATTGCACGTATAGATTTTGTAATTGAACATTTGTAGTTGTCTTGTCATTCTTCTAATGGTATTTTTGCAGAATTTAATTTTTGATGTCTCGTATACGAGTTTGACAATTTTGTGCAATTATGACGATTTCAATTGTTCGTTAATCGTGTATGTCGGGAAGCATTTCGTGTGAATGGTATTGTTGGTGATAAAGTGTTATATTGTGTGTAATTTTCGTGTAGTGACGAGTTTTCTATGTTTTGTAAATGATTACGCGATCGATGAAAAAGGCAAAAATGATGGATAGTCAGAATGACGAAATTGTTAACATGGCGAACTCGCCAACACAGGAGAACAGTATGATGAGTAATGAAGTAGAAAACAATTTAATAAGCCGGGAAAATAGTCCGGAACCAGTTCAAAATTTTTCACAATCAAAAAATTTTCAGAATACGAGATTAAAGACAGAAGATTCTGGAATAATATCGAACACAGACAGCTTTACAGCTATGGCGAAGGAAGTTAGTTTTACGGGAAATGTTAGGGGCGAAAAGAATTTCGAACCAGTCAATTGGAGCAGTTGATGAGCGCAATATTAAATTTGGGATCACAGTTAGGGCCTGAATTAAAAACAGTGGCAACAGGGCAACACGGTTAGAAACTGATATGAGAACAATGGAAACACAGTTAAGATCTGATTTAAAAACAGAGATGGGAACATTGGCAACACGGTTAGACTCACGAACAGGGAAATGTTTCAAAAACATGAAAGATGAATTAAAGAAAGAAATTAGAGAAGAAGGACAACCGATTTTAAATTCTCACAATAATAGATTAATTTCAATAGAAATTAGACAAAAAGAACAGGATAGAGAACAGGAAGAAAGAGATCGCGCGATAGTACAAAAATTTTCAGAGTTAAATTTACAACATGCACACGATAAGGAAGAAATATTTGAAAGAATCGAGGAATCCGTACCAAATGACAGAATAAATAACCTAACACAACAGTACGAACAGTTAACTACTAAATGTGTCAATACTGAAACCCGAGTCGTGACACTTACAGAAGACGTAAATAAACAGAAAGAACAAATAGGTGACTTATCGGAAAGAGTTGCGGAGATCTCAGATAAATTGACAAGTCTTAGTTTAAATGGGGACAGAGATTCAGATGATACAGCTCCATTGCCATTTGCAGAAACAGAAGAGTACCAGAATATAAATAAACATGTAGAAAATCAGGGAAAATTTAATGAACGCGTTAAAAGGGAATGTGAGGCGTTACGAAAGCAAGTTAAACAAATTGAAAGCGAAATCGTAGGAAAAGACAGTAGAAGAAATTTAGAAGCACAGATAGCAGCGGGTTTTGAAGAAAATAATTTATTTCATTTACGAGATGCAACAAGAGAGCGCCAGACGCGCGAACTTGACAATAATCGACATTCGGACTGGGACAGACGCGGTAGGTCTTTGTCGCCACGAGGCGAAAATTTTGACTATAAACATTTTTTAACTGTTCGGAAATTTAAGATCTTTCGCAATTCTAAGAATGACAAAATGGCTCAAATGGCTCTGAGCACTATGGGACTTAACATCTATGGTCATCAGTCCCCTAGAACTTAGAACTACTTAAACCTAACTAACCTAAGGACAGCACACAACACCCAGTCATCACGAGGCAGAGAAAATCCCTGACCCCGCCGGGAATCAAACCCGGGAAGAATGACATACATCCATGTTCATGGTTAGATCAATTTATGTACGCACTTCCACCAAATTGGCTACTAAGTCACAAACTGGAATTTATGTGTGGCTATTTATGTCCTCAGGGGATTCACTACACTATGTGAATATGTGCCGTAGCGTGCACAGGGCCCCAAGCTGTAGTGGTGCTATTTCCCTTTTAGTTTTCTGCACTGCTGCCTATGCTTTTACTATTCTTTGTTTCTATCAAAACAGCTCTTCTATCTAGAAAAGGAGTCAGTAAAGAATAGCCGGATATGACTATTTTACCAAAAAGTGACAGTTTTCAAGATACTGATGAAAATCGAAGCGGCGACGCGCATGCGTGCACTTATTAGAGTTTGTAATAATTTAAATGATTTTTATCATGCATTTTTATCGGGATATTGGTCCGAAAACACGCAAGACAGAGTCAAACATAGTCTTATTATGCAGCGTAATTTTAAACAGTCTGAGTTCCGCACGCCGGCAGAATACTTTGAAGACATGATTCGAAGAATCAATTCCTTTCCAACCCTTATATCCCGACTGAATTAATTCGCATTTGTTTAACTAAGCTGCCACAATCGATAAGACAAATTGCTTTAGCCGGAAGATGTAAAGACGACATTGAGACTTTTAAGACTTTGCTACAAGAACTTGAGTATGACAACTTCGACGGGACTTCTTGTAATTTTTTCAGTAACGGTAATCACAATAGATTTTCAGAGAAAATGGATAATGATCGGAATTGACGTTATAGCGGTAATTTTGAAAATAACAGGCGAAACAGACAGGACAATAGATACCAGCCTTATGTCAATAACAGACGTTCTAACAGAAATTACACAGACAATTATAATAACGGAAACTCCTACCGGAATGATCAGTCATACGGAAACAGTAATCGGTATCATCAAGACAGAAATTATTCATACAATAATAGAAATTCTTACTACAGAAATTACCAAGGTAGTAGATATAACAATAATTTCAGAAGTGACAGTCGAAATTACACAAGAAGTAGTCATGCAGATAGCCAGGAATATTGAAATTTTAATAACAGACACAACCAAGAATTTACATGTAACAGACAGGAGGGATCTAATTAGCATCCTCCACGTGACAGATCGTCAGAGAGACAAGTGCAAATCGTAGACACTGATCCGCGAAATGACGCGAGTAATCAAAGACGTGACGCAAACAATCGACAATGACGTGTAGCTTCGGCTTCTGGCAGCAATATAGACGGTTCAGAAAGTAATAACGCTACGACTTTACATGGAAGACATGAGAGATATTTTGCTAGACGAAAAGGGAAATAATGTAGACGCATTTTTACATCCTGTTATTGAAGTATGTGTGAGTAAGAATAAGTTCACTGCGGTTTTAGATTCTGGGAGCCCATTGAATGTTATTAGTGAATCAGTTTTTCGTATATGTGCAAGAACTATTGCTTGTCCTGTGTTACCTGTTTCTAAAACTACAATTCGAGGAGGTATTTCTGGAAAAAGGGTGGAAGTCAAACAACAGACCAACTTAAATTTCATTTGTCAAGGATATGAATTTTCTGCTAATTTTATTATTGTCCCATTACTCAGTACACAAATTATATTAGGTATGGAGTTTCTTAGCACATATAAGGCAATTTTAAACTTTAAGGAAGGAAGTGTGAACTTGACTGATGCCGGAATGCCGCGATGTTTGAAATTTTTCGAGTGTGTAACGAAACCTGAATCACACACAAATTGTTTAAGGTTTCTTACTTCTGATGTTTTCGCTTAGTATTATGACGACAATGTGTTCATTCATGACAACGACAATAGGTACAGAGACGCGATGGATGATATAATTAATAGTGAAGAATTAATTAATGAAAAGGTTAACAAAGCTGAAGTGCCAGATGACGTTGCAAGAGAAGAACTGAACCAAATTTTGACTTCACATGCTAAAGTATTTAGTCATCACACAGGAACTATACAAGGCTTACAATATTTATTTAAAGTAAAAGAACACACACCATTTCGGGGAAAAACGTACGCTATTCCTTTGGCTTATAGAGACAAGGTTAAGAGTGAACTTCAATACATGTTAGATCAAGGCATTATTGAGCCAGCGATCAGTCCTTATACCAGCCCATTTCACGTCGTTCTTAAAAGGGATGGGTCAATTCGTTTGGTTCTGGAGTTCAGACAGATAAATAATATCATCATTCCTGAAACTCACTGTCCACAAAATCTAGATTCCATGGAATTAAAGTTTTATCCACAGTTGATATGCGCGCAAGTTTTTGGCAAATAGAAATCCACCCAGATTGTAGAAAATACACTGCGTTTTTAGCCTTTGGTAACTGTTATCAATTTCGGAAATTACCGTTTGGACTTACTATATCTTCTGCAGCATTCATTCGTAGTTTAAACGAAATTTTACCTGTTTATCTTCGTAACAATATTACTTCATATGTTGACGATATTCTTATTGCTAAACGTTCTTGGAGTGAGCATAACAAAATATTGGATTCATTATTACGTATTTTTGCAAGAGTTGGCATTACAGTGAACTTGGAAAAATCTGAATTTGGTCGTTCTCACGTGAAATTTCTTGGTCATATTATTTCTACAGAAGGTATTCTTCGTGATCCAGAGAAACTAGACGCTATTCGTAATTATGCTGTTCCTAGTAGAAAACGTGATGTTCGTAGTTTCCTTGGTGTCTGTAATTTTCTTAGACGCTTTGTTAGATTGGACAATTTGGCCACACCTCGTTTATGTGAACTATCTGGAAAGAATTCTAATTGGTGTTGGGATGAGGAAGCTCAATCAGAATTTGAACAACTTCGTGATGCTTTAGTTGCTGCTACACTTCTTTCACATCCGGATTTATCTAAAGATTTTTGTTTGGCGACGTTTGACTCATCATGCAAAGGCCTAGGTGCACATTTATTTCAAGAGATAGAAGGAAAGGGCGTTGTAGTACAGAAAACTATTGCTTTTGGAAGCCGTGTTCTCTCTAAATCAGAAAATAATTATTCGGTTACGGAACTTGAAGCTTTGGCTGTTGTATGGGCTTTCACAAAATTTCGCATATTTTTGTATGGCAGACATACTAAGGTTTACACCGATCATCGAGCTCTGGAATTTCTTATGTCAACAAAATTAACACACGGAAGATTGTCACGATGGGCGCTGTATCTACAGGAATTTTATTTTAGTATTGTTTACATACAGGGTTGTCCAAATATTATTGCTGATGCTTTATATAAGTGCACATATGGGTTTAAAACAAAGTGCTGAGGAGGACTGCAAAGAAAACAATTATTGTTTGATGTATATTCAAGGTGTTGCGTTTGAAAATTTTATTTCGTCTTCGCTCCAGGACATCGCTAAGGAGCAAAACAAGGATCCAATCTGGAAGGACATTAAGGAGAAGTGGAGGAGAAAGGAAAGCGTAGCGATTAGACAGTATTATTTAGTTCGCAATGAAATTCTTTTTAAACGAAAATCGGTTGACAACTCTGTTTGGTTAGTTTGCATTCTTGATGAGTGGGTAAATAAATTGATTTGGTATACACATTTCAGTTATGCACACTTTGGTCCCAGAAAATGCTTTCATAAATTACGAGAAAATTGCTACTTCATTAATATGGAAAAACGTATTCGATTTGTTCTTGCCAAATGAAAATTATGTCAAAAGGCTAAGCCGCCAACTATTTCTCACAGAGCACCGATGTTTCCTATCATTCCAGCGAAATTAAAGGAGTGGCTGCAGTCGATTTGTTCGGTCCAGTGGTTCGTTCTACTAATGGTTTTGCGTACATTTTGGTAGCAGTGGAATTGACATCAAAATATGTGTGTTTTACATCTTTACGCAAAGCAACAGCTCGTTCAGTATCTAATGCTTTCATCAAACATTTTCTTAAAGAGGTGGGTCATGTTGATAAAGTTATATCAGATAATGGATCACAGTTTCGCTCTAAAATTTGGCTTCGTTCTGTACGGCGTCATAAGATTAAACCAATTTTCATTTAACTTTTTCACAATCAATCTAATGCTTCAGAGAGCTTGATGAAGAAAATCAATAAATTGTGTCGACTTTATTGTCATCAGAATCACAGAACGTGGGATCAGTATCTCCATATTTTTCAAAACATTCTGAATGAACTCCCTAATGATTGAACTTCTTTAACGCCTATATTGATATTAAAAAATGAAGCACCGACAAATCGCATTTCTGAAATCGTTCCTTTTCCGCCTACACGAAAACTGCGGCATTCTGAAGTTGTCAACCTGGCTCTACAAAATATTGCATCTGCGGCTGCTAGAAGAGAGAAATCAGCTAAACGTCCTGGTCGTTTAAAAACTTGTCAGCTGGTCAAAAGGTGTTAATTAAGTCTCATCGTTTGTCTCACAAATGAAAAGGCATGTGTCGCAAATTTTTTCTCCTTTATAACGGTCCATACAGAGTTCGCAAAATTATTCATGATAACACTGTCGAAGTAGAAACTCTTAAATCACGGCGCTCTAAGGGAATACATCATATATCGAACGTTAAAATTTTTGTGGAATGACATACTTTTGAGAAACTAACAGTTATAGGTAAACACGCAGAGAATACAAGGATACCGCACCGTGTTCTGGCGGCGGCACGTACTCAAAGCAACAGTCACGTCTGCGCGCCATACAAGGCAGTCGTTGACCGCAAACAGTTGCTTCCTACGTCACGCGTACCTACAGCTGATCGAGCGCTCAGTGCGAATGCACTGACAGCCGTAAACAAATACACAGTCTAATTTCTCCGAATAAATTCAGTATAAAGCTATAGTGACTTGATAAATTATGTTATTAACGTTCAGTTTTTTTCAGGATACGGTTGTATAAAATATTTAAGACCTTCAGGTAAATTCTGTGTGTGTCCGACGTTAAGAGGACTTGCTATCGAGAAATTTTCAGGAAGAATGTAATTTCGAAGAAGAAACTAATAAACTAAAAAGGTAACCATTAATTGAGTTTATTTTTCAGGTAACATATTTCCACTTTGGTACGTACTTTAGACGTAATTTGCTGCTCGCGATTACGTGATTTATACTTTGTGTTATCTGATTTTGACAATGATTGATTAATGAACAGGGTTGTTACTTATGTATATTATGCATCGCTTGGCTACTCTGCTTTTTCACTGATGTCACTTTTTTTTGTTATGTGCCTGCTGTGCTTATTTATTTCAATTATAATTGTCACCTGATTAGTCGTGCTGATATAGTTATGTATGTAAGTCATACTTTGTGATTTATCTGCTTGCGCCTTCATGTTGACTTATTAAGATTACATATGAACATTTATTTGCTTATGCTGATATGATGCTAATGACCTGTATTATGTAAGATATATATCTGTTGCTTTGTGTATGGATTGCATATTTACACATTTTTGTTTTGTTGTCATAACTACTCTTTAATTTGGTATATAAAAATGCTGATATACGGTGTACGAACATGGAGTTTAGGTCACACTATGGTATTAATTATAGATTGTTCGCTTGGCAGAGCCTCGTTGTAGGGATTGTGCTACATCCATTTGTTGACATTCTGTTCTCTACTGGTATTTTTACTCGCTATTGCATGATTTGCTTACGCTCAGTGCTTTATATTTTAAGATAAGAAAATGAACTGCTATAGTTCTACGAACGACATTGGTACAAGAAACTTAATCGAAGTCACATGAGCTGGAGGTTTTATGGAAGCTGTATAAATTTATGCTAATAGAAAGGAAGCTAACGACATGACATACCAACACTAGGTTTAGACCATTGACAGTTATTACACTGCATTCTTCGCAAGCAATCGAAATAGCAAGTGACACTTGGCACAAGAAATACTCCCCATAGTTGCTTCTGTTTTGCCATGATTCTTGAAGTGGTGTACACACTGTGAAATATTATGATCATTCACACTCCGTACTCGTACCTACTTACTGAAAGTTATTCAAACTAAAGGCTGTTAGAGGTCATGTGTGCATTTCTTTTATTTAATGATGGACAAGGTAATGTATTTTATAATTCATAATGAGCAGAAGATTTGACTCAGGTGGATTACACAGAGGTTGTGTGTGGACACTGTGTCTTCGGATTGTATGGGATGATGAATTGAAGTTTGCACTAGGATTTTATCTGTACTTGTTCGAGGTGACTGACTAGAGGAAAGAGTTGTTATGGAAGTGAAATGATATTGGTGATAAGGTTTATATGTATCAACGTATTGAAGAGGTATTATTGAGGTATTGAGATTGTATGAAGTTGATGATTATTGGAATTTTGGTGGACAAGAGGTAAGGTAATTGATATTGATGATGAGATTTATGTGTATCGACGTAAGAGGTATTATTGAAGTACTGAGATTATGTAATGCTGATGATTATTGGAGTTTTGGTGGATAAGAGTTAAAGTAAGTGAGGAGCATATTTTTGTTTTTTGTTGGTTTATATGGAACAAGGACGATGAAGATGGCAGTCTAGAACACTCAAGTAGAAGGAAGACTGTCTACACACACACTTTGTTAAATCAATAAGCAATATATACTTTCTTTGGAGAGAGGAAGTATTTGCATATCTTGGCACACAGACAGTTGTTCGGCAACCGTACATTTTGATTTGCCTTGCCAAACATTGGTCTTGACATGATGACTATGACGTTGACTAACTATTATTGACTGTTATACACTGTTACCACTACTACTCGATACACATGTTGAACATCAAATTTTGACAGAATTGCATTTACGCAGTTAACACTATTCAATTACACAGTAGTACTTAAATGTGGATGAAAGATGAGTGAGTGTGTTTTGTGTTTTTTTCTTTCCTAATCTCAAATAATTGGTACCAACCTATCTCCTAAATTTTATTTTACTTGTTTGTTGTGGCTTGCACTGACACCCATAAACATTATAGGTTTAATGATATTTATGTATTTGTAATAGTTAATATGACAATTATCTGATATCATATGTGTGTTTATTATAATTTGTATGTTTAGTGTAAGAGCATTGATAATAATTTTGTAAAAGCAATTGTGTGTGCATTCAAACTGTTGTTCGTGCTTGCACCTATCATCATTGATGGGTGCCACTTGGAAATGTTTAATTTCTCCTGATGAACTCTGATGAACTGTCTAATTAGTGATAGTGAATATTATGGACTGTTACCTGCACTTGTTCAACATTGATGGGTGCCACTTGGAAATGTTTAATTTCTGCTGATGAACTCTGATTACTGGGTGCCACTGTTGGAACTGCTTCTACTGAGATGATGTCACTTGATGCTGTCTGCACCTGTTCAACATTACTGGGTGCCACTGATGGAACTGCTTCTACTGAAATGATGTCACTTGGTGTCTGCACCTGCTCAACATTGCTGGGTGCCACTGTTGGAACTGCTTCTACTGAAATGATGTCACTTGCTGGTGCCTGCACCTGTTCAACATTATTGGGTGCCACTGTTGGAACTGCTTCTCCTGAAATGTCACTTGTTGCTGTCTGCACCCGTTCAACATTACTGGGTGCCTTTGTTGGAACTGCTTCTACTGAAATGATGTCACTTGTTGGTGTCTGCACCTGTTCAACATTGCTGGGTGCCACTGTTGGAGCTGTTTAAATACTGCTGATGAAATGTTATGAGACTGCTATTTGCACCTGCTGACCATTGCTGGGTGCTACTGTTGGAACTGTCAACTACTCTGAGGAGTGCTACTTGTTTATTAAACAACTGAAAAGGTTTTATGTGAATATTTCTATAAACTGATTTTTTATGTATTTACTGTTTATGAAATGTTATGAGACTCTTACCTGCACCTATTCGTCATTGCTGGTATCATTGATTGAATAATACTTGTATAAACTGCTATGTAAAATCACATGTATGCAAGCATTTGTATTACTTACTGTATTTTATATATTAGGTTATTGAAGGGTCAGTGCGAAGCCAAAATTTATTTAATTATGTGATATTTACTTGTTAATATCATCTTTTATTTTTGTCTGTATTTTTTTGACGTATTTGGTGGTATTTTCACCACCAATGCTGGCAAAAGTATCATCAAATTCTAGCCCGTGGAGGAGGGGCATATGAGACACAGCGCCAGAGATTGCACCAAAGAGTATTATTCCGCCGCCTCCACTGGCGCAGTAGTTGTTCAGAGAATGTCGAGGGCAGTTGTAGTTCAGAGGTTGCCGTGAGAAGTGCTTGTTGAGAGGATGTCAAGAGCAGTACTAGTTGAGAGCATGTCGTGTGCAGTTGTTGCTCTGTTGGGCGAGACAGCAGATGCTGTTCGGTTGGTGTAATGTATAGATGGAAGATGTTGCAATGATCACAGTGTATTTTTCGTCAATATATGTGAAGGTAACAAGAAATTTTTATTTCAGATTTCCTAAACAACAATGCCTCTTGGTCACAGGTTCAGTCAACAAAGCATCTGGCTCGTGTTCATGTATTAGACTGTAATTCTGGTTACTATGTGCAATTATAGTATTTCTGGTTTTTTAATTACTTCATTTTAAATGGTGTTTAAAATATCTTGTCGTATTGAGGAAGAACCGTGCCAGATACGTGTACGTTGAATCACACTTCCACACACAGAACAGTTACATTTGTGCTTTGTTGTTTTGTGGCTTCTATAGTTGCTGGGGACTTAATTAATCAGTTGTGTTAACGGAAATTTCCTTTCATTCTTTATTGTCATTTTATGCAGTCAGATTGCGTACTAATACTACTCAGGGCCAACCGGTTACGAGACTTCGTAACCGGACACACAGCTACTAAAATTATTGTATTTTTATTTATATAAGTAAGCCCCCATGCAGTGTATTTAACATAAAAACACCAAACTTTCATTAAAATGTTGGTAAATCCAGTCGCTTCAGTCACTATATGTTCGAACCGAAATTAGCTCGCTATTTCCTCATCTTACAGAGTATTTTTAAGGAGCGATCTAATATCGTGTTATCCGTAGGCCGGCTAGCAAGCGGCTCTCTCGAGGTACTCTTCTCTCTGCCCACTCCCCTATTCGCACAGGAACAGCTTAATTCTGATTGGCTGTTGATCTAAAGGACCAATCAGAACGTTCCTTCCTGATCATTCTCGCGGCAAAACTTGCCTTATCCAACCACTAATTTGATAGTAATTAATGTCAGAAAAACTTCAATTTCTTGTATTATATTTAACCAAAATAAGCAAACTGCGAAATATTCTTCAAATTAATAAATAAACTTTTTCCGCCTCTAACTTCCATTCTGGCTGCTTTTATACAAAAGCATGCTCACACAGACATACGTCACATTTCCCATGTTTCGTTTGTACAAGGTTTTACATAAAATGAAATATTAAATTTTAACGTATGTCCCACATACACTCTCTCAATCATTCTCACGCTCTCGCACAACAAAATACAAACAAATAATAATTCTGACCGAATTTTGTATTACGTAATGCAATGTGACTAAAGTTTTAAAAAGAAAATTCTAATTAATCGATTTTTGATGCACTGATAACTTTGTAATGGCTTCAAATGATAATGAAAGTCAATCTGTTATTGTTCCTAACATGGTTTTAAAAAACAAGCGTAGGTTTTAAGACTTTTAGGTAATTTTCTTTATCTCCGGAACTATAATAAACAAAAATCTGAAATTTTGACAGCATCATTCCATTAATAACAAAAGTCTGTGTACCAAATTTAAACAAAATCGGATGATAACTAATATGGATTATTTAGATTCGTAGAGGGTGTGAATCTCCATATCGACTGAATATTACGCTATGCAGTTCTCACGGCAGGCAGCGTTAGCCGAGTGCAAGTCTTATTTCAGTCGACGCCACATTGGGCGACTTGCGTGCCGGTGATGAGGATGAAATGACGATGAGGACAACACAACACCCATTCCATGAGCAGAGAAAATCTCTAACCCAGCCGGAAATCGACCCCGGGCCCGCTGCATGGAAAGCAAGCACGTTACCACTCAGCTAAGCAGGTGGACATGTTACACACTGGAAACCTCTTACTGAATGGTAATTAACAGGGCTGGCCCAATCAATATGGCAATGTGGATACACATACATAGACATATTAGTTAGAGGAGGGGTCATCTCATCTATAACGAAACAAGTGGTTACTATAATAATCAGATTTACTATCGCCAAATAAAACACGAATTATTCACTGATTTAACAACTGATAGTTTAATACTTGGATAAGAGAATTCGAACGATGACCTCTAATCTTTGCACAGGCGGGTGGAAACAATAAACGTAAAGTTACGTCGATAATACACGAATACAAATAGTGGCTGTAAGCGTGGTTAGGAAATTACAGGAAGAACACGGAAAACTGGGATCGAACACCAGTGAGATCGCCAAAGCACATACTGAAAGCAAATTAGCTGACTGCGAAGTATTAAAACTGAATGACTGGTTCCTGAAGGGAGTGAACCAATATTACTTCCTTACAGAATCGCCAGCTGCAATGATGCCGGGTCTTACCAAACTCGTAGCATAATGCAGCAGGCAGCGGCAGTAGCGGCTGGATATTTTGAGCGATTGTCTCTCTCTGTACGCAGTGAAGTCGAGACATCATCTTACATACCAGGTAGGCTTATCTCTCAGTCGCCAAAACTGCACCACCGTCTAGCCGTCAGTACTACTCCTTCTTCCCTGAACATGAAGCGTCCTCTTTCTGGATGTTCTGTAACTTCGCTGTTTTTCGCCGGAGCAGGAACTCGCTAACAAATAGTGGCAGACATTGCGAAATCCATCCAGTAAAACCTAAATATAGACGTTAAACAATCTCCTGTTCTTGCAGGTTTTTGTTATTTCAACCAGTAGTGCTCTTGGTGAGGAGGAAGGCTGAAAGTCTCTTTCACTACATGGCACAATTTTGAAAATGACCTATGAGATGGCTGACATGTGGCCATGGCCGAGAAACTGTTTGCACTGCGCAAAATAACAGTAAGAACCAACCAGAAAGCTGGATTCTGAAAATTCACACTTAAAGCTATTTTGTGTCATTGCTGCTGAAGTAACAAAGATTCATACACTGGCCTCTGGGATGCAATATCTGGCTAGAGACCGCTTATCTTGCTAAAAGGATTCTATGAATAAGTCTGTATTGTTTTCGACAGGAAGCGGCCACCCTTTGTCGTGCCTTAGAGAATGGGATGGGTGAACTGAATACCAGTCTGCCTACCCCTCGGACTGTGAACATTTTTATGGTAGCCAACTCCTCTTAAAACAACTCTTATCTTTCACTAGTCAGTTCGTAGGCTCCCAACTGTGCGGTCCCTTCACTGTATTGAAGAGAAGTGAACAAAAAGGAACACTGTAGGTACTGAATTTTGATTGCAATTATTATGCAGCCTCTGTGATTGACTACTTGATCAAGGAAAATCAGCATAAAAAAACATTGTGAAATACGTTGGGTGACAGTTACAGAGAAACCTGGCCACCTAACAAATGCCATGGACATAAATCGAGCTCACTCTCTGTGAGAGACATATAAATGAAACCATACTTCCCTTGCCTTAGTTTTACATTCATTTGTCACAGAAATTGTGTTTGCACTGTGCACTAAATCAAATGCATGGCTTATTCGTTAACATCAATGTTTATGGAAGCAGAGGAGCTGAACAAACACAGTATGAAACCTGATAAAAACTGAAAGTAAAAACTAGTATTTAGTTCTACATTGCTGAGACGCTACATAAACCAGAATGTACAGACCAGGAAACACCATGTATAGTGCAAAACTATGTTTCAGTGGAATTTTCTGTGTGAGTGACAACTGAGCGCTGGAAATTCCAAGTACTCTCTTCCCCCTGCCTTCCTCCCTCTCCACATAGAGCTACCTAACTCTTATGGAGCATGCACGCTTCTTTGGCGGACTTCACAGGGTTTCACCCACTCCGTTCGATGGGGACAAACGGACGTGCAATGCCACACAGGAAAGGTGACTATGATTGTGAAAGGAAAACGAGAAAACTAACTAAGTGAAAGCACCTCACTTAGAAACATTACAGATAACCCACAGATTTGTAGAAAACTGCTATTCCCATGGTGTTCACAGACGATTAAGGTATAGCTTCACAAATAAACTCATTCTCTCACACAAAAGCTGATATTTTGTCATAGAAATGGCTCTTTCAGAGATCAATGTATTTGTAACAGTAAGTATGGGATAGGATGAGGAATACCATTTAAAAATTTTCTGTCTGATAGGCAAATGGAATCACTGACAATGTAAAAATATTCGTGGAAAGGTGGTGTGGAGGTGAGTGTCAGCTACCCCCTACTTTTTCGAAGTATTACAATTAATTTAACTTGAAATCAACCGGGTTTTTCGAAGGGAGAGAGTTTACAAACAGATCCCGTCCGGCAAGGGGTGAAACTGAATCCCTACTGGTCGCGATGTGCATTTACTTAACTGACATACAAAATTAATAATCAATAATGAGATGGATCACAAAATTAATAATCAGTAATGAGATGGATCCTGAAACTTCCTAGCAGATTAAAACTGTGTGCCGGGCCGAGACTCGAACTCGGGACCTTTGCCTTTCGCGGGCAAGCGCTCTACCAACTGAGCTACCCAAGTACGACTCACGCCCCGTCCTCACAGCCTTACTTCTGCCAGTACCTCGTCTCCTACCTTCCAAACTTTACAGAAGCTCTCCTGCGAACCTTGTCCGCGAAAGGCAAAGGTCCCGAGTTCGAGTCTCGGCCCGGCACACAGTTTTAATCTGCCAGGAAGTTTCATATCAGCGCACACTCCGCTGCAGAGTGAAAATCTCATTCTGGAGATGGATCCTCTCCAATAAAAGGCAATGTCCATTGACTAAGTTTGTTAATCTTCCAACAACAGAACACACCTAACTATGTCCTTCTCTTTCGCACTAATATAATTCACAAGTCAAAATCGTTTATTCCACAGAAGCCACAGAAATTTCCGTTGGGTCAGTGCAAATCTAATTATAAATATAGTAAGATCCTCTGTGAATTATTTCGCGTGCTGGTGTCCATGCTAACAAATGATATTCACATGAATCGTGTACGTTGATTCACATCTGCTTAACGCGAAACTTTCTCCAATACAAGTCTTCTAAATTAAATGGTTCAAATGGCTCTGAGCACTATGGGACTTAACATCTGTGGTCATCAGTCCCCTAGAACTTAGAACTACTTAAACCTAAGGACATCACACACATCCATGCCCGAGGCAGGATTCGAACCTGCGACCGTAGCAGTCCAGCGGGTCCGGACTGAGCGCCTAGAACCGCTAGACCACCGCGGCCGGCTTCTAAATTAACTTCATATATTAAATAAAACATCCCTGAACATAACTGCTTAAATACTTCTAACCTAAGCTCTGACATGGCCATTTCCTGACTTCTAGCCCTAAATGTTAATTCAGCCAACGTCATCTTCTAACTCCAAAACCACTGTTAACTCCAAGTGCTCGCTACAGCAAGCATTGTCGGAGAGACACGACAGCCCGATAAAAGAGGAGTAACAGCTTGTGCATGATAAGCCCAGGACTGCAAGCGTGCTTACTAGAATACATGGTAAGAATTACGTGCGGGTGTGCTGTCAGTGGAGATATCACCGCTGATTCTGTCGTCTCACCTCACAGCATAGAAACTGATGGACACAGTGTGCACACATATTTAACTAATACGCAGTTGTGAATGCAATCGGGATTTTTTTATTTTGTGCTGCGTTGTTACTATTAACTTATTTATTCGTTAAATGAAGAAATAAATTTGTCGTTATTTAAAGATACAACGATTTATAAGATATGCAAAGTCATGTCACAGCCTTGCAATATCTTCAGATGACGATCAGTACACTGACCTTTCTTAGTCGCTTGTTGTTGATTGTAAGGTAAAGATCACACAGCCGCTTCTTCTTACAATGTTTTAAAAAATTCATCATTACACCGAGGGAAACGATCTTCTAAATCCGTACTCTTTTACGACAGTTCTTTTATTTTTTTCATAATTTCAAATTGTTGTCAGCAGTGCTCATTATCTCATATACAACATTGTTTGTTCCCATAGCTAATGTTTTCTCTAGTTCTGTTTCTTGCTTAGCTGTTAATATATTTACTAGTAAAATCTGCTCTACTTCTTTATTATAAGTTCGTCTTTTGTGCCAAACTGTTCCTCTCATTATTAGGCTCATGATTACCTCCTAAATAAACACTGGATAATGGACAACTCATAGCTGAAACAGCATCCGGCTTTGACATGTATTTCAGATGAAGATTCAAGAGGTTTCAAATCCCTTTCATAATCCAACTAAGCAAAAATGTACTGAGCACACGAGCATTAGCAATAACAAACGAATTGGTAAATTAACAAGCATTTATCCATTTTTCATCTCGTTTCTCTTAGGAATTATAGGAATTACATGAAAATTAATTCTGATCTGTTTTCGTTGTCTATACAGCCCACGAGCACAGAGTAAGCCATTATTTTTCATGGGAAAAATTCAAAGCATGCTTTCAGAACCTGTCAATATAACTGTGGCATAACTTTGCACTTAAGTGTCAATCATGGATTTGGTCGCTGTGGGGGGTAGGGAAGAGGGTGGTTATGAAAGTGGGGAACTTGACCTTGTGCATGTAAGCAGGTGGAAGTTTTAGTAGCCATGGAGCATTTGCCAGTGCACAACGTGCCTTTTTTATAGAGGCATATTGCAAAATGCATCTGCTTTTTTGTTTAATCTTTGTACGGAGCACAGCATCGCTTGGTAAAACCTTTACGGAGTAGACAGTGCTATCTACTGTAAGTAGGACAGGGAGCACAAGCACGGATTAGATAATCTTAAGGATGTAAATTAGTCTTGTCATTCTCCAAGGCGCCATCAGTCCTATACGATAAGGATCCCACACCTCACAGCAGTACTCAAAATAGGACTGACAGGTGTTGTGTAGGCAGTCCATTAGCAGATTTACTGCACCTCTTAAGCGTTCAGGCAATAAAATTGTCTCACGCCTACACACAACCTAAACACTGATGTAGAGGATAATCACGATATTTCTCTTGGTCAGCGCAGCCTTGGCGACCTGATTCACATAAAGTCATCATTTAAAACGCAAGACACATGAAAGGATGTATAATTTATTATTGACTTAACTTATGAACTGAGAGTTGCTATACAATGCACAAAAGGCAATGGGATAGACTCTTAATGGAATGAATAAAATCTGTATTATAGTATACACAAAAGTGTCCCCACCGCTCCAGAGGCTAGAAGAAATCATGCAACCCACACACTTTCTACTTTGGCACAACAGACTCTTTACAGAGTGATAATATAAATGTGATTTATTCAGTTTGATACTCCAGTCACATATATTTCATCAAGAATGCCGGTAAGATGAAACCATCAAAATAAACAATGCAGTCATATCTAGTTTTCCTGGGGAATTTATCATTGAATAAAGTCAACTGTAAAATACGTCATCTGGGGCTCCAGCTTACAACTGTGCAACTCTCTGCAGGCCAGCCAGGTGGGCTCAGGTGGCAGCCACTTGTCTTTAAATCATTTCGGCAGGTGGTGATAGTTGGACAGGGGCATCCAGTGCATTTCAGAGGCTGAGATGGGTACGGGAAAAATTTGCCAGCGCTAGGGAGCCTTGCCGTGGTCCAGTCAACTGTTGTTTCTTGGTGGGTGCACGATATACACACCACCATAAGGGCCGTGCACACCCAGCTGTTGACCACTTCAGTCAATTGTGAGTGTGTAATCGAGGGTTCTTTTAAGCACGCAGATGACTGATAAATGGATTAAATGTTCAAAAAGTCTATAATTGTTTAAAACCTCTTCTAATACTGAGCACATATCTGGAGCAGCCATATGTGACTAACCTCCTCTCAGTGGCTGCAAGGCTAAGTATCCATGTAAATAAAAAGTTCCTGATCCATCTTTGTTTAAAAGAATGAAGCCCAACACCTCCGTAGCCTAATTGTTCTGTATTCAAATGGTACAAATGGCTCTAAGCACTATGGGACTTAACATCTAAGGTCATCAGTCCCCTAGACTTAGAACCACTTAAACCTAACTACCCTAAGGTGATCGCACACATCCATGTCCGACGCAGGATTCGAACCTGCGACCATAGCAACAGAGTGTTCTTCATTATTACCCAACCAGTGTGTGCTTTGTTTAAAAAGTGAGCACCAGCACTCCAACAGTGTAGATAAGTATGCTAAACATCCTCTGCTAGCTGTATCATGCAATAACAATAAATCATGGTGTGAGGCAACAAGACCTATTGCCTTTTGGGGAGAGGAGTGTGAACTGCCAAGGCCAAGTGGGCTTTTGATGCCATATAGGCAGCCACCTTTTGACCAGCCACCACGCTGGTCACCTTCTTTTGGCTTTCCATCATCTTGGTGACCTCGAAGGTTAGTTACACCGTCTGACATAATAGCGACATCATCTTGTCTGCCACCTTGGATTGTGATGTTAAGGTTTTGCCATCTTTTGAGCAGGCGCCATCTTGGTGAACTTTCGACCTTCTGCCATTATGGCTGTCGCCTTGATGATTCCTTGACCATGGGGGAGGGGACCTAAAATTCTCTCATTAAATGTGCTCATGGTCATCAGGAACCCTTGATGGGTTACTATAATTAATTCAGCTGTCAATCAGGGAATGAAGATTTAAATAAATTATTCCAGTTAGGTAATGAAGTATCCCAATAAGGATCCCAGGATAATAAATTATCCAGAACTGTTATTTATATGTAAGGCAATTGGCCTAGAGGGGATAAGAAAGGTGGGAGGGGGTGATAACTCAAGGCAGTGTGTGACATATGGAACCCCTAGCCAGATCATAAATCACTGATCCAGAACCATCTCAGCCCTATTACCCTATTACTGACATGGGAATAGATGCTAGTTTCATTCCATTGTTTCAGTAGACTGAAAAAAAGCGACTGAACGAAAAAACAATTGACTGTTCAATCAGTTCTTACAGCGATTTGGTTGTCACATCACTGATTCCTAACGGCTATTGTAGTAACTGTGAGTATAAGTGTCAAAAACACAGTGCGCTTATATTAGGAATCGGAGATGGTGGCTGGATCGATCACCAAGAGGCAGATGAGGTAAAAACTAAGTTGGTGCAGAATCTTTGGAGAGTAGTATTAATGGTAAAACAAGAATCATGCAATCGATTACCTATGAAGCAAACAATTACATAAAATTATTTTACTCAGAATTTACCAGCAATGGGAATAAATAAGGATTTAGAGGTTGATCTGTTTAAAGCCCCCAGGAGTCATGAGAATGGTTAACATTGTGTCTTTAGGACAAGGTGAGTTAAATTAGGCGACAAGGGCAAGTGACCTTTACTGTACACCATTAAGATAGTATTGTGCATTTTTAAGCAAAAAACTTGCACCCAGAGGACACAACACGACATCCGTGAAAGGCCTTCGTGGACTGTGACAAGGGTTGGCAGCAGCTCTGAACTCCACAGTTTTCAAACTGGAACAAAATTTCAGAAACTCTTTTGAAACCGATGATATTGTGTAATGTAGTACGGAAGGATAGTTTTTTAAAAATTGTTTTTGACAAAATGACGGAACTCTGAAATAAAAGTCAACGATTTCGAAAAAAAGTTGTTATAGAAACGTGGACCAAAAGTAGAAATTAAAATATGAGTACATCGCAAAAATCCTAAGTACTACATTAGAAGAAACGTCGATTCACAGTTTACAAGAAGGTATTATGTAAGTGTATCTATATTTCATGAGTTATAGGATCCATCAACTTAAAAAGTTTTATTTGGAAAAACAAGCGCTTCAACTTGCGTTTTTTATTATTGAAACTGAACAAACCTTCAATCGGCAGTGCCAGCACCGTACAGTTAGCCTCTTCCCGTCGATGTCGAAACGCTCTAATTTTAACGAAATTGTACCGATTAATTGGCTTCCGCTTACCAAGCGAAGCGTTTTTTGCACGACTGGGATTACATTTCGAACCTTTTCTATTCATCTAAATACGTTTGTTTGTCATTATCAAACAGTCACGTTTCACTTCATATAAAAAACAAGCGGAATCAGAAGTTAAGCAGACGCGAGGCAAGCACGTGCTTTCGGACCGTTTATCACAGACGAGTCATGTTTCGAAGAGAAATATTCCTGAAAATAGTATTTTAGTTGATACTAATGCCGTTTGTGATACACCCGAAACTAAAATGACCCCTTATTCCGTCGGTAACTGTTATAGTATTATATCGCTTGCATTCGAGCACTCAGATGCGACAAACCCCCATGCAGTACATCGTAGTTTTAACATATTTTAACATTTGTAGCACACTTTACATGAATGAATCTTAAAAGTAGGCCCTCTAACGGATATTTTAGGTCTATGGAAAAATTAGGTTAAAAAAAATTGAGCCCTGGTCTACGCCCTTAATCCGTTTCGCAAACAGCAGGCGGGGCGCGAGATAAGTGGGGTGTGGGTACGGGTAGCGCCGGCTGTGGGGCAGAGAGAAGAGGGAGCCATCGTAAAGGCCGGCGCGGGTCCCGGGGTCCGCAGTACACACCGGTCGGCCGTAAATAAGGCGCTCCCAACCGGTTCCGTTTAGTGCGGACCACTGTGTGTTCTCAAGCACTACGTCTTGATTTGCAATCAACCAGCTCCTGAGGCTGTATATGTGGCCTAATGAAGTGGATGACGGGGTATAAAAGATAACAAGTGCCCTGGCTAAACAGTACCAGCTGCTAGATCGGCCATTCAGTTGGCAATGGAAACTGCGCGTTAAGTACTGTCGTATACAACCGTACAAGTTGCGACTTCGAGAACGCTATTTCTATTGTAGACGTGCAGTCATTCAATAAAACAGTGTAAAACGGTAACTCAGTCACGTTTACTTACAATGCTAACTATCTACAGTGGAATCAGTTCTCTGACAGTAATACTAACATCGTATCCATCGTGAATTACACTTGGACAAATTAAAATGTTGCACTTAAAGGTAAACATCTATATTAAAATTAGGACTGACATAAAATTACTGTAATTAGACTGCGCAGGTAACGAAAATAATCGTACAGTACACCGACAGCCTTATGTTGGCAACGTGTTGCGTTCTTCGTAAACAAGCGACCTGGGTGGCCGAGCAGTTCTAGGCGCTTCAGTCTGGAATCGCAAGACCGCTACGGTCGCAGGTTCGAAACCTGTCTCGGGGGCCGGCCGGAGTGGCCGAGCGGTTCTAGGCGCTACAATCTGGAAGCCCGCGACCGCTACGGTCGCAGGTTCGAATCCTGCCTCGGGCTTGAATGTGTGCGATGTCCTTAGGTTAGTTAGGTTTAAGTAGTTCTAAGTTCTAGGGGACTGATGACCTCAGAAGTTAAGTCCCATAGTGCTCAGAGCCATTTTTGCCTCGGGCATGGATGTGTGTGATGTCCTTAGGTTAGTTAGGATTAAGTAGTTCTAAGTTCTAGGGGACTGATGGCCTCAGGAGTTAAGTCCCATAGTGCTCAGAGCCATTTGAACCATTTTTTCTTCGTACAAAGCGAAAAGCAGCTCACAATCATCGCGACGAGGTGTCTGGTTGCACTGCGGAAGTCGTCTTCAGTGATGGAATCCGTGCCAACAAACGCGCCAAATCTTATACAGTATAACAATAGTCACATCGTCAACATATCCTTGGCGACTCTGTACTTTACAAATTCGAGGTTTTCAAAACATGCCCAACATGTTACACGTGATTCGCCTGTTCTCACAAGTGAACCGGTTCATCTAGCCAGATGAAAAATTTGGAAAAGGGTTGATGAATTCAATTCTGAAAACTTGTGAGCAACCATAATACACAGAACCGTTTTCTCGCTATGGGATTCACAAGCCACTATCTCATGCACAGTGTTTAGAGTCCAGTATGAGTACAGAGCTTCTGCAACAGAGAATATTACGATGTTGGAGTCCCTTTGTTATTGTGATTACGATGCAAAGGAACAGGCACTGCAGCAACCACAGCCGTTACGAAACACATCAAATGAATTCGAGATTACGAATAACGTTTTCCATCAATTGTAGAATGGAATGACGTCAATGAAAACTTGTGCCGGGCGGGGACTCGAACCCGGATTTCCTGCTTATCGCGAGCGGTCGCCTTACCATTTGGCTGTCCGTGCACGACTCACGGCCAGACCCAAACTTCCATACGTCGTCAAACATGCGACCTGTACTGTACATCCATTATGTACATTCCCGTACAGGACAGACGTTGTACTTTAAAGTCGCTTGCCTGATACGAGGAGATAAATATGATATCGCAGTGCCTGTGTTATTCTTATTATGATGCAAAGTTCCTTTGTACATGCATGCATGTCATCGAGTTCAGATCTACCAATGCCTGCCCAAAGGAATCAGCACGTATGTCATATTAAGCCAAGCTGAGAGTCAATTTCATTGCTGAGAATCGTGAGCAGTGTAATGAATTTTCCAGTACTTTCCAAAATGGTTCTACGCTACGCTTTTAATGACAGTCACGTTATTTTCGGCATCCATTGTAAATTTAAAGCAATAAGTGATGCTTCTCAAACAAGGGCACCCATACGATTGTTTGTACAGGGAACGTGAGGGTGGGGCGGGGGGCAGCTAGACCAATGAGTATTAAGCATTTTTAATGTTTTGGAAGACGAATGGCGACTTGTAAGTAGCAATAAGAAAGTTTCAGTTATGACTCTGTTAAAAATCTACGTAACACCGACCTTCAAAGGAATTTCTTGGCAGAAAAACACCTGCCTGCACTACATTTTCTCCGTCCCGCCTTGCCCCCAGGCATGGGCACTTTTTCTGTCGAAATTGCTCTTCAGTAGGTATTATTTGATCACCAAGCGAATTATTTCCTATCACATTAAAAGCTGGCAAGTAAACTAATCGCTGCACCCTTTTATTCAGGTTATTCCAGTGGACATAATCAGTTTCTTGGACAGAGTCTTCCAATCATGAACTTCATCATCATCATTATGGTCATATACTAAATAAACGAAACAGACAACAGTCCTCGAGAGAAATGGGTACACAATAAACAAGATGCTCACATTCAAATCATTACTGTGAAACACTGAGTATTCGACACCTCCATCACTAGAAACGACAGTCCAAATACGACTGCTGGAATGAAGAAGACGGCGACGGCAAATGCTTCAAGTTCTAGAAAGAAACGTAGGAGATAAACAATAAAAGTATATCAATCGGTCACCCGGAGGAAAATAACCATATTATCTTGTAGGGCCATTCCACCACTTGTATTTACACAACCGTTCCTTTTGCGGACATTTTAATACAACTTGACTGAGCGTGATGCGACATCCAATAATTTCTATGTTTCACTACAAATTATTTGAATGTGAGTATTCTGCTTATTCTGTACCCGGTTGAGGGTTATTATCCATTTCGTATATTTAGTTTCCAAACATCACTGAAATTACAAAAGGGTTTCACTGGACCTCTGGTCAAAAAAATTTTAATTTTCCCTCCAGTCACTGTTTTTTTTCCCATTCAGATGGTACTTTAGGTTGTGAAACCAGTTGTACTAATAAAGTTTTATTCAACAGCTGCTGCAGTTTTGTTTAACATGAATACATTCTTGCAGCTATGGTTACCCACAATATATAGTGTGTTGCTCATAAAAGCAATTATTACGATATATTGCTGGAGCAGCGAATTGTTTCGATGTTGAAAAATGAGAATGAACGATAATATTTTGAAATTTTCGTTTAGTGTTTGTGTGAAAATATGATTTATTGAACTGTAATCTTTTTTACATTTACAGTATTCTTGTATTATCTATGAGTGAAAATATGCAAAAACTTCAAATGTATGAAAGGCGTAAAAATATTAAAGGTAAATGAATATAATCTTTTTCACAATAAATTTCACATCTACAGCAGTTTTGTTTTTTCCTTCCCATTCCATTTGTAATATACTACAAAGACAGAAATGGAGTTTGCAGATAAGGCGGTACAGTATTTGACATAAGCAGAGAGAGGTGAAATTTACTGATGTGAAATTTACCTATGATGAAACTCTACGGTATATGACACAAACATAAGTGGAGTATGAAACAGACAGATATGAAATACAGGGATGGAACACTACGCAGTGTGTGTGTGTGTGTGTGTGTGTGTGTGTGTGTGTGTGTGTGTGCGCGCGCGCGAGCGCACGTGCACACGTGCGCTTACAGAAAGTTTGATAAACAATCGAATACTTTTGAACATAGCATTTTTAAGCATTTAATTGGCTGAAAAAACTTTCCACTGGCAATTTTTCAAAGTTTACTGTCCAAATGATGTCACTAAAAGAAGGACGTGGCCTGTGAAATCATCTTGAAACTTTCCATTGGCATTTTTTTCAAAGTTTCCTGACGAAATGATGTCATTGAAAGAAGGGCGTGGCTTGTGAAATCATTTTGATGAAGTGATGGATAAGAGGGCTTGGTTAGTGATATCACAAGTGTAAACAAAGTGAGACAGGCATCCAAATTTTAACACTGTGCAACCTCAATAAAATACCTAACGCATATGGAATGTTTTGCTTGATCGATATGTAACAGCTCAAATTACCAATGTACATACTTCTGGAAAAGCCTCCACTACCCGTAGCTGTTTGTTTCAAAGACGGCAGCGAAATAAAATACAAAGGACACCGTGAATTCATTGTCCCAGGAAGGGGAAACTTTATTGACACATTCCTGGGGTCAGATACATCACATGATCACACTGACAGAACCACAGGCACATAGACACAGGCAACAGAGCATGCACAATGTCGGCACTAGTACAGTGTATATCCACCTTTCGCAGCAATGCAGGCTGCTATTCTCCCATGGAGACAATCGTAGAGATGCTGGATGTAATCCTGTGGAACGGCTTGCCATGCCATTTCCACCTGGCGCCTCAGTTGGACCAGCGTTCGTGCTGGACGTGCAGACCGCGTGAGACGACGCTTCATCCATTCCCAAACATGCTCAATGGGGGACAGATCCGGAGATCTTGCTGGCCAGGGTAGTTGACTTACACCTTCTAGAGCACGTTGGGTGGCACGGGATACATGCGGACGTGCATTGTCCTGTTGGAACAGCAAGTTCCCTTGCCGGTCTAGGAATGGTAGAACGATGGGTTCGATGACGGTTTGGATGTACCGTGCACTATTCAGTGTCCCCTCGACGATCACCAGTGGTGTACGGCCAGTGTAGGAGATCGCTCCCCACACCATGATGCCGGGTGTTGGCCCTGTGTGCCTCGGTCGTATGCAGTCCTGATTGTGGCGCTCACCTGCATGGCGCCAAACACGCATACGACCATCATTGGCACCAAGGCAGAAGCGACTCTCATCGCTGAAGACGACACGTCTCCATTCGTCCCTCCATTCACGCCTGTCGCGACACCACTGGAGGCGGGCTGCACGATGTTGGGGCGTGAGCGGAAGACGGCCTAACGGTGTGCGGGACCGTAGCCCAGCTTCATGGAGACGGTTGCGAATGGTTCTCGCCTATACCCCAGGAGCAACAGTGTCCCTAATTTGCTGGGAAGTGGTGGTGCGGTCCCCTACGGCACTGCGTAGGATCCTACGGTCTTGGCGTGCATCCGTGCGTCGCTGCGGTCCGGTCCCAGGTCGACGGGCACGTGCACCTTCCGCCGACCACTGGCGACAACATCGATGTACTGTGGAGACCTCACGCCCCACGTGTTGAGCAATTCGGCGGTACGTCCACCCGGCCTCCCGCATGCCCACTATACGCCCTCGCTCAAAGTCCGTCAACTGCACATAGGGTTCACGTCCACGCTGTCGCGGCATGCTACCAGTGTTAAAGACTGCGATGGAGCTCCGTATGCCACGGCAAACTGGCTGACACTGACGGCGGCGGTGCACAAATGCTGCGCAGCTAGGGCCATTCGACGGCCAACACCACGGTTGCTGGTGTGTCCGCTGTGCCGTGCGTGTGACCATTCCTTGTGCAGCCCTCTCGCAGTGTCCGGAGCAAGTATGGTGGGTCTGACACACCGGTGTCAATGTGTTCTTTTTTCCATTTCCAGGAGTGTAATTGGCCATAAGGTCTTCATCTGGTACTTGTGGGTGCAGACCAAGGTACACTGTTAAAAGATTTAAAATTACGAAAGTGACGGTAAGACATTGGGCCTTATCTAGATTTTATGAAGCATAACGTTGCTTTACACTCGTACATAATGGGAAAAATGCTGACATCCACCTAGGTTAATAAAACGTGAGCTGCTACTCAGAGTTCCATTCTACACTAGGGTGGTTATTTTCAAAATTTCATCCATGACTTAATTTGAACAGTAGCTGTTTAATTTGCGGTTGGAAATACGTAACTATTCAGGTGAGGCATTGAGAATTATACGAAATCATGTTCTGGACAGAGGTAATTGTGTGATTAGAACAAATTGGTTGATTCTCAACTCCAATAACACTCAGCACTTTTTATTGCACACCGTACATGTCTTCCCACTGATACGCAACTCTTATAGTGATGGCACGATTAGTGGTTCAGAAGACTACACGTATTTATTCTTTTTAAGGTTTCAGACCAATGCAGTTGTAAATTACAAAGATATTTACCTTTTTCTGTATTAAAGTTAGAAAAGGGAAATGCCACTCTTAGGTAAACGACCCAAACAAAGTAATGTCAGACTCCATCGCTTTGTAAAGTATTGTATTGGCCCGTCAATCCGGTATGTTACCATACAGGGTGTTTCAAAAAGAATATACATATTACAAAGTATTATTTTGTCAAAACTATCGATCGCTGCGCCTCAGCTCTGCTATTGGAGAAACTAATACATAGGTAAGTTTATATTAATAGCCCTAGATGCCAGTTTACTTCTGTTTTGCTTGGTAACCGTCATATGTTTAAAATGGCTACTCCGAGTTTGCGAAGTGCAATTCCGTGATTACACTGGAAAGACGTTTCGGGTTGAGGTACCAAATTGGTCCTCCGAATGGGTGGAACATTCGCAGAAGATATCGTCAGTTTCTAGATACAGGATGTGTATGTAAAGGAAAGAGTCCTGGCCGCCCTCGTGTTCCTGAAGAAAATGTTGCACAAATTCAAACTGCTTTCCATCGTAGTCCTTCAAAACCAACTCGTCGTACCAGTCACAACTGCCTACAACAACAATTTGGCGTGTTTTGAGACGTCGGTTGGTTATGAAGCCGTACAAGTTACAGCTGTTACAAGCTCTGCGTCCTGATACCAAACGCAAACGTGTGGCATTTTGTAACGAGATTTTTGATGCTATTGAGAATGATAACACTTTCGCACAACGCAACGTGTTCAGTAATGACGCGACTTTCCATGTTAGTGGTAAGGTAAACAAACACAATGTTCGAATTTGGGGCTTACAGAACGCACATGCAGCAATTTAACATGTACGAGATTCGCCCAAAGTCAATGTGTTTTGTGCGATATCCAGATCATCTGTTTACGGCCCATTCTTCTTTGATAGAAACACGGTTAGTGGTCAGCGGTATCTCGCTATATTACAAAACTGGTTGTTTTCGAGACTGGACGAAGACAACTTCATTTTTCAACAAAACGGGGCACCCCCTCACTGGAGTCGCCAAGTGCGTGAATATCTGAATGAAACTCTAACAAACCATTGGATTGGTCGTCAAGGAGCTAGCGACTTAGCACGTCTCAGCTGGGCTCCGCAGTCACGGAATTTGATACCCTCTGACTTCTTCCTGTGGAGTTTCGTTAAAGACAACGTTTATGTATCACCACTCCCACAGAAACTGGAAGAGTTGAAGAACCTGATGCGTACTGCCATAACATCGATGACGAGGAGCATGCTTGCCCGAGTATGGGAGGAATTTGAGTATCGATGTTCGTGTCGCTGATGTAGGACATATTGATCATCTGTAATATGAACTTCAGAGGTTCGTAAATATGTGTGTTAAGTTTCATATTCGTGTGTCTTAAAGTTTAATAAATATATGCATTCGAAATACGTATATTCTTTTTGAAACACCCTATATTTCACTATAATCATTGCAGATTTAGTTTGAGGAAATCATTTACAGACATCGAAAGAAACAATAGCCGTTACAGACTACACTGAAACATTCATGTGTAGATATCGAGGATTTAGCTTAAAGCAACAGGCGTTAGAACTTGTCGTAACAGTTTGCAGCAACTGCAGATTCGCCGCAGTTGGTGTTACGGTGCTTCACAAAAGTGTAATTTCTGTACGATTTAGATACCCTTTGCAGAGATAATAAACTGGAAGCTAACCATCGAACAAAACTAGCTTCGTGCTAGAAAGGCAAAATATGAATTTATAAACAAATAAGTATCGTTGATTAGTTCAGTTAGATTTGGCGGAGAATGTGGAAACTAAGCGTCGTCGCTTTTGGAACCAGAGTGGCTGCCTGCTGAACTTGCTAGCTGATACCATCAACAACGGGTCCAGGAAGTAGCCTGATTTAGTTTCATTGTAATATTTCGGCATTAGCTAGAATTTGGAGTATAAGGATGTAGCCAGTGAGGCTTTCATTTCTAATGTAGTGTAGGTGAGACCAGCTGTGGTTTTAACTTATTTAAGTAGAGAAGGCCACTTATTTGTACAGAGAAGACCGCAAGGCTAAGCTTGATATTATTTCCAAAGCCGTATCTTATGGCGGTGGAAAATTTGCGTTTGGATTACGTCTCATGGACATTAAATTTTTGGGGGAACTTCACCCCTTTCTTGAAAAATTATGGACGGATGTTACTACTTGAAATTTCAGGTTTATGTAGTCTAAAGATGATTATGGACTGTAAAAGAAATATTAATACAGTAGCCTCTTGGTGCGATTTGATAATTTTAATAAAAAACGCAGACTCATTTCCTTGTTAACGTAGTTAGTTTTGCGAACACATATTTTACTCAAGTTGAAAAACAACTTCTCAGCCAAGAAGGCATTTGTGAAACCGCAATTGAGTGTTTTATAAAGGTAATCTTGGCAGAGAAGTTATCTTTCTTCCAGATGAATATTTATAGATCGCCCCCTTATAGTCAGCTACCCGACGTCTCAAAAAAGAGATCGACAGGAAGTGCAAAATGGATAAGCAGTGATGGCTAGAGGACAAATGTAAGGATGTAGAGGCTTATCTCACTAGGTGTAAGATAGATACTGCCTACAGGAAAATTAAAGAGACCTTTGGAGAAAAGAGAACCACTTGTATGAATATCAAGAGCTCAGATGGAAACCCAGTTCTAACCAAAGAAGGGAAAGCAGAAAGGTGGAAGGAGTATATAGAGGGTCTATACAAGGGCGATGTACTTGAGGACAATATTATGGAAATGGAAGAGAATGTAGATGAAGATGAAATGGGAGATACGATACTGCGTGAAGAGTATGACAGAGCACTGAAAGACCTAAGTCGAAACAAGGCCCCGGGAGTAGACAACATTCCATTAGAACTACTGACATCCTTGGGAGAGCCAGTCCTGACAAATCTCTACCATCTGGTGAGCGAGATGTATGAGACAGGCGAAATACCCTCAGACTTCAAGAAGAATATAATAATTCCAATCCCAAAGAAATCAGGTGTTGACAGATGTGAAAATTAACGAACTATCAGTTTAATAAGTCACGGCTGCAAAATACTAACACGAATTATTTACAGACGAATGGAAAAACTAGTAGAAGCCGACCTCGGGGAAGATCAGTTTGGATTCCGTAGAAATGTTGGAACACGTGAGGCAAGCAATACTGACCTTACGACTTATCTTAGAAGAAAGATTAAAGAAAGGCAAACCTACGTTTCTAGCATTTGTAGACTTAGAGAACGCTTTTGACAATGTTGACTGGAATACTCTCTTTCAAATTCTAAAGGTGGTAAGGGTAAAATACAAGGAGCGAAAGGCTATTTACAATTTGTACAGAAACCAGATGGCAGTTATAAGAGTCGAGGGGCATGAAGGGAAGCAGCGGTTGGGAAGGGAGTGAGACAGGGTTGTAGCCTCTCCCCAATGTTATTCAATCTGTGTATTGAGCAAGCAGTAAAGGAAACAAAAGAAAAATTCGGAGTAGGTATTAAAATTCATGGAGAAGAAATAAAAACTTTGAGATTCGCCGATGACATTGTAATTCTGTCAGAGACAGCAAAGGACTTGGAAGAGCAGTTGAACGGAATGGACAGTGTCTTGAAAGGAGGATATAAGATGAACATCAACAAAAGCGAAACGAGGATAATGGAATGTAGTCGAATTAAGTCGGGTGATGCTGAGGGAATTAGATTAGGAAATGAGACACTTAAAGTAGTAAAGGAGTTTTGCTATTTGGGGAGCAAAATAACTGATGATGGTCGAAGTAGAGAAGATATAAAATGTAGACTGGCAATGGTAAGGAAAGCGTTTCTCAAGAAGAGAAATTTGTTAACATCGAGTATAGGTTTAAGCGTCAGGAAGTCGTTTCTGAAAGTATTTGTATGGAGAGTAGCCATGTAAGGGAGTGAAACATGGACGACAAATAGTTTGGACAGGAAGAGAATAGAAGCTTTCGAAATGTGGTGCTACAGAAGAATGCTGAAGATTAGATGGGTATATCACATAACTTATGAAGAGGTATTGAATAGAATTGGGGAGAAGAGGAGTTTGTGGCACAATTTGACGAGAAGAAGGGACCGGTTGGTAGGACATATTCTGAGGCATCAAGGGTCACAGATTTAGCATTGGAGGGCAGCGTGGAGGGTAAAAATCGTAGAGGGAGACTAAGAGATGAATACATTATGCAGATTCAGAAGGATGTAGCTTGCAGTAGGTACTGGGAGATGAAGAAACTTGCACAGGTTAGGGTAGCATGGAGAGCTGCATCAAACCAGTCTCAGGACTGAAGACCACAACAACAACAACTGACACTATTTCACAATTTTTGTTACGATTTGAACAATGACAGTATCACCTTCTGTGAAAATAATGGATTTCGTACTGTGCCGTCCACAAAGGAAATAATAATCGACTATAAAGTACAGATTACCTTTCAGACGTATAGAGCCATGAACTTTATGGATGTAAGGTGCTGCAAACGTGGAGATTCAGTAAGAATCCAATCGCAGATTCAATAGCACGCAGTGGCAGTGGCAGAAAGTTTTGTTTCCTTTCTTCGGGGTTTTGGTAATCAGTCATTTACACTCCGGTTAATAGTAGCTAAAAACTCGTACAGCCTTTTCTCACTGGTAGGAAAAGAACATCCAAGTACTAACAGAGCCGACCGCACAGAGCGAAATCTGAGTCCAGCTACATATATCATTATAATATCGTCCGCAGCTAGTACCAGTGAAAGGATGAAACTTATTTGCTTCGCGTACCCTCATTGTGTGACGTCATATAATATTTGGAGTCGGCTCACTTCTGAGAGGAAGAATATTTTCAGCTCAAGGTCGAGCAGTCAAGGCTATAAGTGGTATAATATCGCGACCTCATGTATGCAACTATGTAAAGAGCTGGGAGTTGTTTCAGTAACATCGCAGCTCAGCTAAACGTTAACATAATTGTGGTCTACAGTATTATATTCAATGAAAGAAGCTGCAGAATCACACATTATACAAAAGGAAGAAGACTGGTGTTCATGTTGCGAGTCATCTCTTGCCACAGTTCAGAAAAGTGTGCAGCACTCTACGGTGTACGTTTTCGGTTGTCTTACACTAGAGTTGCATCCAGCCGAGTTGTTTCCATTTTATGCACAATACTTCTTTAGGTACTGCGACTTATGCTGTTACTTGTACTCGCTGCCAGGAGTACATCAGACTGTGAACTGTTGTTGGCCTCGCTCCGCTATGAGTACCTGATTGTGAGTTCGACCCCAAACGGACACCACATCCTTTTATGCTTATTTGTTTTTCAGAGACTGCACTGATATTCGACATGTGGCCGACATGTGTGTGCCGTGGCCACATGGAACAATAAAAACTTGAAGAGTTCCTGAAACATTAAACATCCTAACATAAAATTCACGATGGAACTCGGAAACGAGCTCCAGCTACCTTTCCTCGACAAGTTAAGAAAAAAACTAGACTTCTGCGTTACAGTGTATATGCACTGAAGAGCCAAAGAAACTGGTACACCTGCCTAATATCGTGTAGGGCCACGCAAGCACGCAGAAGTGCCGCAACACGACGTAGTATGGACTCAACTAACGTCTAAAGGGCTGTCGATAAGTCGGTAAGAGTACGAGTATGGAGATCTCTTCTGAACAGCACGTTGCAAGGCATCCCAGATATGCTCAATATGTTTATGTCTGGGGAATTTTGTGGCCATCGAAGTGTTTATACTCAGAAGAGTGCTCCTGGAACTACTCTGTAGCAATTCGGGAGGTGTAGGGTGTCGCAATGTCCTGCTGGAATTGCCCAAGTTCGTTGGAATTCACAGTGAACATGAATGGATGCAGACAGGATGCTTACGTACGTGTCACCTGTCAGAGTCGTATCTTAACGTATCAAGGGTGCCACATCACTCTAACTGCACAAGCCCCACACCATTACGGAGCCTCCATCAGCTTGAACAGTCCCCTGTTGACATGCAGGGTCCATAGATTTATCAGGTTGTCTCCATACCCGTACGCGTCCATCCGCTCGATACAATTTGAAACGAGACTCGTTCGACCAGGCAACATGTTTCCAGTCACCAACAGTCCAATGTCGGTGTTGACGGATCAAGAGGAGGCATAAAGCTTTGTGTCGTGCAGTCATCAAGGATACACGAGCGGGCCCTCGGCTCCGAAAGCCCGTATCGATGATGTTTCGTTGAATGGTTCGCACGCTGACACTTGTTGGTGGTCCAACATTGAATCTGCAGGAATCTGCGGAAGGGTTGCACTTCTGTCACGTTGAACGATTCTCTTCAGACGTCTTTGGTCCTTTTCTCGCAAGATCTTTTCCCGGCCGCAGCTATGTCGAAGATTTGATGTTCTACCGGATTCTACCTCGGAGATGCTGTGCCCATCACTCGTGCTCCGACTGTAACACCACGTTGAAACTCAATTAAATCTTGATAAACTGCCAATGTAGCAGCAGCAACTAATGTAACGACTGCCCCAGACACTTATAAAGGCGTTGCCGGCCGCAGCACCGTATTCTGCCTATTTACATATCTGTATTTGGAAATGGAAATTTGTGGTAAGATCTTATGGGACCAAACTGCTGAGGACATCGGTCCCTAAGCTTACACACCACTTAATCGAACTTACGCTAAGGACGACACACACACCCATGCCCGAGGGATGATTCGAAACTCGGTCGGGGGGAGCCGCGCGGACCGTGACAAGACGCCCCAGACCGAACGGCTTCCCCGCGCGGATATGTATTTGAAAACCCATGCCTATACGAGTTTCTTTGGCGCTAGAGCGTACAAAACCCATGCACACTGACTGTCTCCACGCCTCCATTCATCCCCACTCGTCAAAAAGAACTTCGCTGCTAAAGACTGATCCATAGAGTTTAAACATCTTCAGAAATGGAGAGCCTCGCCGAAGAATTACAACACCTGCGAAAGTATCCCGAAAGAATGGGTAATCGGATCGTCAAATCGAGTGGGCGTTTGTCAGCGCTGTTTTCGATAGTGGTACGACGCTATGAATCGTAGATACCCTTTGTGCATCGATATTTCTCTGGAACTTTAGGAACTGAGCATCGTCTTCCAAAAGGGACATTGTTTCGCTGTTACGTTCGACAACGCCCAAATGCTACCGACCACGCGCCAGAGTGCCAAGTGGAGTCGTCAATTGGGTTTCGCGCGAAACGGAGGCGTGTAGCTGAATCGCACCAAAATTATTTGAACGGTCAGTATACATAGTTAAATATGAGTTCTGAACTTGCCCTTGATTGGTAAGGCAACAGTGAGTAATTACTCGGTTTGTTATCGACGAGTGTCCATAATTACACACGAAATCACTGAGGAAAACATCATCGCCGTTCTTAGTAGAATCCGTTCGCAGGATATATTATTATTTGAATAGTTATAAACGGCTACCATGGACTGTCATAGCATAAAAGGTGAATGTGGAGAAGCTATACCACAACGGAAAACTTCAGCGTGAAAGAGGAATACATTTTACTGTTAATTCGATCAAGGTTGTTTATATGCGTTGTTAGGAAGTGTGTTACTTATTAAATCATTACATGAAGTAAAATGGTATATACTATTATCCTTTCAAAGCAATATTTTTCTATCTAAGTGCGAGGAACTTTAATATTTGTAAAATAATGCGATACGTTTTCGTTTTAGGCTACATGGTCAGATTTTGCAACGACACCTATTCTCTCTGTTTATCATTCATGGGTCACGTCCCATCGCCCCAAACTCAGCTATTGCCATGAAGCACGAGAAAAATGTAAGCTTAATGAGATTACATGTTACAGCCAAAATAAAGAATGCCTGAGAAAGGGGTTGAGACCGAAACAGAAAGAATCGCTTATCTACCTTATGCTGGCTCAATAGCTGGAATGATACGTAGACTCCTACGAAAATACGGCATCTAGTATATTTCGATTCCATCAACAAAGATAAAAAGTCTTGTCTGTAATGTTAAAGACGGTATAGGTCTACAAAAGATGGGTTGTACCACATTTTCATGCAAATGAGGCATGTGTTACGTGGGCTATACTACAAGAACAGCCGAGGAGAGATGCAAGGAAAAAGTAATGTTCTACAGAGTAATTTCACATTAATGAGAAACAATGTACTTGGCACATCATTGTTTGGATTCCAGAAGGCTTTCTCGACTGACAATGCTGTTTACACTTATACTCACCAAATTGTACAAGCCTTAAATAATAAAATTTCGCTTGTTGGTATTTTTTGTGACCTTACCGAGGCATTTTACTGCGTAGATCTTGTTACTGTCCTAGGAAAAAATTGCCTTTTATGGAACTTATGGGTTTAGACACTACTGGTTCAAATGATACTTAAAAAGACTGAATGTAAAACGTTGTGTTGAATAATTGCAACAGTGCTGGAAGAAGATAAAATTTTAGTTACTGAGGATTGGGGAGAAGTTTGTGGCACAACTTGACCAGAAGAAGAGATCGGTTGGTAGGACATGTTCTGAGGCATCAAGGGATCACCAATTTAGTATTGGAAGGCAGCGTGGAGGGTAAAAATCGTAGGGGGAGACCAAGAGATGAATACACTAAGCAGATTCAGAAGGATGTAGGTTGCAGTAGGTACTGGGAGATCAAGAAGCTTGCACAGGATAGAGTAGCATGGAGAGCTGCATCAAACCAGTCTCAGGACTGAAGACAACAACAACGAGGACAAATCAAGATGGGAGTTCCACAAGGTTCAATTTTGGGTCCACTCATATACCTTATATATGTGAATGATCTTCCACTTAACATTCATCAAGCAGAATTGGTACTTCTTGCAGATAATACAGTGTTATAATAAATCATATTACAGCGAAAACAACAGAAGTGATCGTTAATATTATTTTTCAAAGAACTGTTAAGTGGCCCTCTGAAAATGGACTCTCTCTAATTTTTGAGAAACGCACCACGCACTGTATTTAATTCTGTACAAGAAATAGAGTCATATCACCAACAGATGTAGCATACAGTATGAACAGAAGTCAGTAAACAGGATAGAATGAAACCAAATTTTTGGGTATGCATATTGATGAGAACTTGAACTGGAAGAAATATTCTCGAGGTATGAATTAAAAAACGCCTTCAGTCACAACTTTTCGTGTTTTATTAAGTACACGATGCATTTCGGACCCTGTGCGATCATCTTCAGGTATAATTCGTCTTAATGTTGTTTACAAACATGTGTTTCCGACTGTGGCTCTTCAATGAAGTGATATGTTTGAAAACGATGGAAGAAAAAGTATGCTGTTGCTAAAACGTTAAAAACACTTTCCTTGGATTATTTGGTAAGTTTACACTGTTCATCTTTCCCACTACTTCGCACATATTTTACGCATCTGACTTAACGAAATTCGTAACCTAACATCAAACCTTTTCGTGACAGGAATATTCATTTCATCTCATTCAGAAGAACAAATAAAGCATGTATTAAGACAAATTACACCTGAAAGATCGACCTGTGGGGTCCGAAATGCATCGTGTACTGAATAAAACACGAAAAGTTGTGACTGAAGGCGTTTTTTAATTCATACCTCGAGTGTGTTGGTTACAATCACGTTTGAAGCTGCAAGAAGAAAGAATCAGTCCTCTGATATATTTTATATATTTCCACTCAGTAATGTCTTATGGAATCGTTTTCTGGGGTAGTTCATCATTCAGAAGGAAAGTATGGATTGCGCAAACGCAAACAGTACGTATAATTTGTGTTGTTCAACTGTAGTCGTCATGTAGGCGTCTCTTCAAAAATTAGGTATTAATTGCACAATTACAATACAAATATTCCCTAACGAAATAAATAATATATCACAAAATAAATAATATATCACGATTGAGAACCATAGTGGTGCCCATACCTAGGACATGAGAGGAAAAATTACTTTTATTACTCATTATTCAAACTGTCAGTGACTCAGAAAGAAGTTCACTGTGGAGTAACAAAAATTTTTGTTATTTGCCGAATACCATAAAATAGGTTTTAAATATAACCTCTAATTACTCCTCCAGGACAACTTCTGCTATTCTATGGGCTTTTCTTTAAAACTGTTAATCAATAAAAAATAATATGTTTATTAACGTTAACACTAATCACGTAAATGTTGACGCTAATCTTGTAAACTGGGTCGTTCCACATTATTTCGATAAAAGATATCGCTCAGATGACAAGCGGAATATGGAACTAAGTCAACGACACACCGGACCAAAAAGACCAGCTAAATCAGCTGTCGCCGAGAACTGCCTCGAAAACAATATCAAAATGAAATGTGACGAGACTGGTATGTTGGAGAAACGTCAAGTTTCTGGGACAGTGTAATTAAGGAGTCTATCGAAATAAGGATGTCAGAGAATCTAGTAAACATGTAAGGATGTTTCAGTTTAAACAGGGCTTGGTGCTATTAAGATCTCAAAGGCCATCACATCTACCAGAACAGTAAAACACTGAGAGAATATGCATCTCACGGATATCAGTGCGGACTCTGAAAAACAAAAGAACAGCATAGGGCGTAGAGGTCGTCGGGAGTCGAGCTCGCAGTCAGCTATACACAGCGTCTGGTTGGAGTGCAGGTAGCGAGTAAACGTAACAGCATAATTCGCAGCACCTGAAGAGAACGCCTGGGTCGGTCGTCGAAATATTGAGCGTATAATGGCAACAGCAGCTCGGCTAGACGCGGAAGCGCACCATTAAAGAATCACGCCGAAAAATCGTAAGAGATCACATCAGTGAAAATAGGAAATTATCAAACTCAAGTTGAAGGCTGTTATTCAGGCAAACTCATTCTGTTCCGTGCAAAGATACTTTTTTTTTCCCTTTATTGTAATTTTAAGCACCTCATACAAGGCGGGCTGTCAGCAGCATATTACGCCGCTCTTCAGCCTTAAGTGGTACAATAAGATGACAGATAGGTGACACAAACAATACAATAAAAACGGCGGGCAAAAATGTAGATACAAAAACAAGAAACATGAAGCCGTTCACGCTGGACGAAAAAAACACTAACACTTGTTGACACGGTGCACATAACACGGACGACTGCGACGGCACACGTGAACAGTGGAGGCGTGACGACGAAATAACACTAAACACAGACGAAGGCACACACACGAGATACTGATGGCGATGATCTCCGGCGCGCGAATGGTCACTGAGAATGTGCGAGTCCGGGGACCTGCCAAGAAAGGAGGAGGAGGAAGGGGAGTGGGAGAGGGGAGAGCAGAGATGCCATGGGCAGGGGAGAGTGGGGGAGGGAGGAAGGGGGAGGGGAAGCCCGGGGGAAGAGGGGCGGAGGAAGGGGGACTGTGGAAAAAGGAAAGAGAAGGGAGGGAGGGTGCCTAAAGGAAAGGAAACAGGAAGTGGGGGGAGGATCAAAGTTGATAGGAGGGGTAAATGGAAGGGAGGAGGACATCATCAGGGAGGGGGAGCTGGTGGAAGCCAACTCGGGAGAGGGTAAGGAGGGTGGAGAGATGGAGACCGGGTGGGACTTGGGAATACAGGCATGGCAGCGGGCGGGGGTGGGAGAGAATCGGGGAGACGAGCGAGTGAGGAGGATCGAGTTTACGGGAGGTGTACAGGATCTGTATCCTTTCAAGGAAAAGGAGAAGGTGGGGGAAGGGGATGAGAGCATAGAGGATCCGCGTGGGGGAGGGGAGACGGATGCAATAGGCGAGGCGGAGAGCATGGCGTACAAGGATTTGGAGGGATTTGTAAAAGGTAGGGGGGGCGGAGATCCAAGCCAGATGGGCATAACAAAGGATAGGGCGGATGAGGGATTTATAGGTGTGAAGGATGGTGGAGGGGTCCAGACCCCACGTACGGCCGGAGAGGAGCTTGAGGAGACTGAGGCTGGAGCATGCCTTGGCTTGGATTGTCCGGAGGTGGGGAGTCCAGGAGAGGCGACGGTCGAGGGTGACGCCATGGTACTTAAGGGTGGGAGTGAGGGCGATAGGACGGCCATAGATGGTGAGATAGAAATCAAGGAGGCGGAAGGAAGGGGTGGTTTTGCCTACAATGATTGCCTGGGTTTTGGAGGGATTGACCTTGAGCAACCACTGGTTGCACCAAGCGGTGAACCGGTCAAGATGGGATTGGAGAAGGTGTTGGGTGGAGAAGGTGCTGGGTGGGGGCAAGGACAAGGAAGGTGGTGTCATCGGCAAACTGGAGAAGGTGGACGGGGGGGTGACGGTTGCGGCATGTCCGCCGTGTACAAAAGGTACAGAAGGGGGAGAGGACGGAGCCTTGGAGCACACTGGCAGAGGGGAAAAAGGTGTAGGAATCTGTGTTATGGATGGTGACATAGGAAGGACGGCGGGAGAGAAAGGAGCCGATCAGACGGACGTAGTTGATGGGAAGGGCGAAGGTTTGGAGCTTGAAGAGGAGACCAGAATGCCATACACGGTCATAAGCTCGTTCGAGATCCAGGGAGAGGAAGATTGCGGAGCGACGGGAATTAAGCTGGTCGGAAAGGAGATGAGTGAGGTGAAGGAGAAGGTCGTCGGAAGAGAAGGACGGCCGAAAGCCACACTGGATAACGGGAAGGAGGCGGTGATGGCGGAGATGCTGGTGGATGCGTCGGGTGAGGATAGAAATGTTCAAATGGCTCTGAGCACTATGGGACTCAACTGCTGTGGTCATAAGTCCCCTAGAACTTAGAACTACTTAAACCTAACTAACCTAAGGACAGCACACAACACCCAGCCATCACGAGGCAGAGAAAATCCCTGACCCCGCCGGGAATCGAACCCGGGAACCCGGGCGTGGGAAGCGAGAACGTTACCGCACGACCGGGTGAGGATAGATTCCAGGACCTTGCTGAAGACTGAGGTAAGGCTGATGGGACGGTAGGAGGAGACGGCGGACGGCGGTTTGCCAGGTTTTAGGAACATGAGGATACGGGAGGTTTTCCACAGGTCGGGGTAGTAACCGGTGGACAGGACTACATTGTAGAGCCTGGCCAGGGTGGAGAGGAAAGAAACAGGTCACGTAGGTGACACGATCGTGACCAGAAGCGATGGTGCGTTTTGTGCGGAGTGTAGCAATGAGATCCTGCGTAGTGATAGGGGCATTGAGTTCCGTGTGCGCAATGTTGTCCAAGTACTGGAAACCAGGAGCGAGGGGAGGGACAGAGGTCTCAGTTCGATCGCGGACATCCGGGAAGAGGGAGTAATCGAACTGGGGATCATCGGGGATGGAAAATACATCGGAGAGGTAGGAGGCAAAGTGATTGGCCTTACTGAGGGTGTCAGGGAAGGGGTGATCATCATGGAGAAGAGGATAGTAGGGGGAGGGTTTAGTTCCGGTAAGGCGACGGAATACTGACCAGAACTTGGACGAGTCGATAGGTAGGGTAGTATTTAAACGGGTGCATGTCTGTCGCCAGTTCCGGTGTTTCTTAGCCGCGAGCAAATTACGAATGTGTCGCTGGAGTTGCCGGTGGCGTCGTAGTGTGTCCAGGTCACACGTGTGGAGGAAGGCACGGTAGAGACGGCGGGATTCACGGAGGAGGAGGACGGCCTGTAGGGGTAAGGTAGGACGGTGGGGGTGGATGGCGACAGTAGGGACGTGGGCCTCCACGGCCTCAGACAAGGTCTGCTGGAGAAAGGAGGCAGCATGGGTGACATCATCGGGGTGGTGGTAGGTGAAAGGGTGGCTATCGACATGGGTGGAGAGGGTATCCCGGTAGGTAGTTCAGTTGGCACGGGAATAGGCATGGACGTACTTAGGGGGAGGGTCATTACGAGGGTCGGGTCGGGGGCGACGTCCGTCTGAAACGGTGAGGAGGACAGGGAGATGGTCACTACCAATAGGCTCCAGGACATCCACAGTTATGCGACCAAGGAGGTTGGGGGAGGAGAGAATAACATCGAGAGTGGAGTTGGATTCGGGACGGGTGTGCTGGGGGATGGGGATGAGGTCGCCTTGAAGGGTGGAGAGGAACCGATGCCACCGCCGTAATTGGGCAGCGGAACGACTATGGATGTTGAGGTCGGCGGCGATCACGTAGGAGGAGAAGGTACGGTCGATGTGGGAGAGGAAGTCGAAGGGAATAGGAGCGTTGGGGCGTGCAAAGATACTTTAGGTATCGTTATTTGTGCTGTGGAGCTGTAATTTACTGAAGTGGGTGGAATATTAGACAGTTCTGCCCCTATTGAGTACTTTAGGCATTATTTGTGTTATAGTAATTGGATCCCACTCAAATGAATGGACGAGGCCAAAACTGCTCGTGAGACACGATACAGACTTGTTTACCTTATTCAGCCATCCTGATTAAGGTATTCCCAAATAAACCATTCAAACGCTAGGTTGGTTTCTGCTCGCCGAGCGGTCTAAGGCGCTGCAGTCATGGACTGTGCGGCTGGTCCCGGCTGAGGTTCGAGTCCTCTCTCGGGCATGGGTGTATGTGTTTGTCCTTAGGATAATTTAGGTTAAGTAGTGTGTAAACTTAAGGACTGATGACCTTAGCAGTTAAGTCCCATAAGATTTCACACACATTTGAACATTTTTGGTTCCTGCTCGTAAGCTAGTGCTGAACCCCTGTTTTCCTTATACGTTATTAGCCTTTTGAGGCGTAGCGCCTTCGCATTGCTCCAGTCCCTTGTTAGGACGATATCGTTACAGGTATGAGACATTGACAGATGTCACCAGCTCATATGGACCCGAGTTGCAGTACTAGTTGTACTAGTAGGCGGCAGAGGTCAGCAGTTGACGGACAGTGTTAGCAGTCGTAGTCAAAACAATGTTGTAAAGTTATGTTTGATTAATATTTAATGTATTTGCATAATTACAATTGTTTTATATGTCTAGTAATTAGCAGTGTGAGTGTTGTATGAGTGAAGAAGAACAGAAGTAAATGAAAATTGTTTTGTTTATTCACGAAGTACCAGTTAAACTATACAGGGGATTTACTATAATTAAATGTGCAGTCAGTTTATGGTACTAATAAATCGTGAGTAGAACACAAATTAATCGTTAATTTCAGAAGGAGTAATTTTATATTTGATACTTTTCTAAATTTATTTATTTAGCAGTTGCCGTAGAAACAAATGTTATACTATGATTGGTCATTGAAGTAAAGCGCGGGCTGGCGCGGGATAATACTGCAACCTGATTTGCTGTTTGTGATATCAGCCAATCATAAAAATGCAGGCTCGCGCCAATCTATGCTGGGAACAAAGCCTTTGGGGTGATCTAGGGGGGTCGGGGCTGAGGATTCGAACTAGTAACATCTCATTAAAAGCAGCTCCGACGGAAGTACTGTAAAATCGCGGAAAAATGCTAATTACGAGTTCGCGAAGTAGTACAAAGTGTATTTAAGTGAACGGTATAGTGGAAGTCGTGTGGAATTTCGAACGGAATATCAAAATTATTGCTTTTGACTGTTAGTTAAAACCGCGTGGCGTGTTGTGCGATCTAAGACTGGAACAGGTATTACGTGTAGAGCAGAGTGCACAACATTTGAGAGAGGGTTTTCGTAACCAAGCGATCCGGTGAACTCTATTAACTTCGGTAACGGGTGTAAATACCATAAACTGGCTATGTGTGTGATTGTGGTGTGCGTGTGAACTTTACATTGTGTTGCCACTTAGTACTGACTTGGCAGTATTAACTGTGATCTTTGCCGGCCCAGGTGGCCGAGCGGTTCTAGGCGCTACAGTCTGGAACCGCGAGACCGCTACGGTCGCAGGTTCGAATCCTGCCTCGGGAATGGATGTGTGTGATGTCCTTAGGTTAGTTAGGTTTAAGTAGTTCTAAGTTCTAGGGGACTGATGACCACAGCAGTTAAGTCCCATAGTGCTCAGAGCCATTTGAACCATTTTGAACTGTGATCTTTATCGTAAAAATACACTGAAAATTTACATTGGCAAGTTAAAACTTTTATTTCAGTAGCTAGCAACATCCCATTTACTGGACAATTCTATGTATGCTGCGATCTGCAATAGACAGTAGTGGTCTTGTACTTTCTACTACAGCTTTTAGCTAGACAAATGAACAGTGCTGGACACTGGCAGGGCGGTAAAAGTAACGTGCCGCGCCGCACATGGTACATCGGCCGGGAAACATTATAAAGCTGTAGGAACCGAATTCGTGATCGAGGGGAACGGTCAATAACCAACTTTGCAACAGTGACTGTAGGTGCGAGTGAGATATTGCTGTGAAGACGAACATACGTTTTGAGATGCAACGAGGAGAGAACCTGTGGAATAGGAGATTTTCTAGCGAACTGGAAGCTACGGGACTGAAGGCGCAGCGTAGAATTGGTCCGCTGAGCAACAGATGGCACAGTAAGCGGACAGCAAGGCGCAGCAGCTTCCATCGCAGTGGCAGCGCGTGGGGGCCCTGAATCTGATACACCGCGGGGAGAAAGGCAGATTGCTGTTTTCAACACACTGCGTCGACGTCGGACGAAGATATATAAGCTAAGTTTATATAGTGTATTATTTGAATGTGTAAACAGACTTGATAGTATGGATCTGTGGTTGTGAGAGAGGGCGATGTAAGTCAGTTTGATGTGAGTGCTAGTCAGGCGAGTACTCCTGAACAAAAGCAAGTAGGGGATACCGTTAATATGGAGGTATTAAGTAACAATGTGCCTCAGATATCTCCAGTTGTAAAGATGGAAGTGGAACATAATGTTCCGACCAATTCTGGTATGGGTGACATTTTAAATCTTGACGATAGTCAGTTGAATGATTTCTGTATTAATAATTTGTTTGATATCAGTAGTGTTAATCTGAGTGAGGAGGCTGACAGAACAGATACCAAATTTGGTATTGTGTCTGTACAATTAGCTGAACAAAAACTTGTACAACAGGAAAACAAACCAGTAAATTTACAAGATATGTTTGCAGCTTTAATGACGAATATGAATCAAAATTTCAGTAATATTAATCAGAATTTCACTGAGGTAAAAAAAATTTTGGGAAGTTAGATCAGAAAGTTGAACAACAGTCTGGTAGTATTATCAAGCTAGCTAATGATCTGAAACGGTTTAAGACTGTAATTAATGATAAAATAGAACAACAGGCTGTTGAGCTTAAGAAGATGTGTAGGATGGAGTTGAAATAAACAGTTCACATAATATGCAAAAACTGGTGATTTCCCAAACTGGGGAACAATCAAGAATGGGGTGCCGCAAGGTTCAGTCTTGGGTCCTCTGCCGTTCTTAATATATATTAATGACTTACCATTCTATATTCACGAAGATGCAAAGCTGGTACTTATTTCCGATGATACAAGTATAGCTATCACACCCAACAGACAAGAATTAACTGGTGAAATTGTAAACGATGTTTTTCAGAAAATCATTAAGTGGTTCTCTGCATATGGGCTCTCATTAAACTTTGACAAAACACAGAATATACAGTTCCACACAGTAAATGGAATGACCTCATTAATAAATATAGACTTCGATCAGAAATCCGTAGCTAAGGTAGAATATTCAAAATGTCTAGGTGTATGCACTGATGAAGGGTTGAACTGGAAAAAAACACACTGAGGATCTGCTGAAACGTTTGAGTTCAGCTACTTATGCTATCAGGGTCATTGCAAATTTTGGCGATATACATCTGAGTAAATCAGCTTACCACGCCTATTATCATTCTCTGCTTACATATGGCATCATATTCTGGGGTAACTCATCATTGAGTAAAAGAGTGTTCATTGCACAAAAGCGTGTAATCAGAATAATTGCTGGAGCTCATCCAAGATCATCCTGCAGACACTTACTTAAAGAGCTAGAAATCTTCACTGTAGTCTCACAATACATATATTCACTTATGAAATTTGTTATTAACAATCCAAACGAATTCAAAAGTAAGAGTAGTGTACATGGCTACAACACTAGGAGAAAGGATGACCTTCACTACTCAAGGTTAAATCTAACTTTGGCTCAGAAGGGGGTAAGTTACGCTGCCACAAAAGTCTTTGGTCACTTACCTAGTAGCATCAAAAGTCTGACAGATAGCCATATAGCATTTAAAAGGAAATTAAAAGAATTTCTTAATGGCAACTCCTTCCACTCATTAGTTGAATTTTTGGATATAGTAAGTGGGTAATTTCCCAATCCCACAAAAGAAAAAAAAACAAAAAAGAAAAAAGAAAATAAAAGTAAGAAATAAAAAATAAATTAAAAATATTGACTGTCATGTAATATTTTGTCTAATGTAATATCCTGTATAGACACTTTTTATTAACCTGACATGTTCCACAACATTACGAAGTGTCGTATTCATGATCTATGGAACAAGTACCAATCTAATCTAATCTAATCTGCAGGTGTTTGATACTCATGTAAAAAAGAGAATTTCTGATGCAGAAAGTAGATGTAAAAAGTCTTCAGAAAACATAAAATGTGAATTAACAGAGTTGGTTAGCAATGTTGCTATTGGAAGCAAACAGAATATAGATCAGATAAGAAAAGAACTAGGTCAAGTCAAGTCAAATCTGACATCAGTAGAATCTTTGTGTCAAACTGCACATGGAAATTTAAATAAAAAATTTATTCTGTGAATGAAAATTGTTTGGGCAGTGTTAAAGTTGTATCTGAACGAGTGAATGCAGTTGTGAGTGGTGTAGAACAAATTACTAACGAAACTGAACAAATAACCCTTAAATTAAATGAACATGACAGTAGACTAAACAAAGTGGAACGTTATATTAGATTGGTTGCTAAGGGTGTGAACTGTAGTATGGTGACAGAAACTGCTGAAGTGTCTTATATTACAAACAGACAGTTTCTTCGTTTTGATCCAGCTGGAAATGTTCATCCGAAAGATTTCTGGAACGATTTTGAAAATGTTTTACCTAGTTTGTGGAGTGACCGACAGAAGATTGGTTTCGTAACATTGAAGTTTTTGGGTGAGGCTAGGATATGGGGAACGACTGCAAGGGAACAATATGAGACGTTAGAGTAGTTTAAGGAATCGTTTTTCAAAGTATATTGGGGGAAGCAAAAGCAAATAGAATTGCAAAACAGTTTCTGGGCTGGGGAAAAATTCAATCCCAGGAAAGAGAATATAAAAAGATTTTCTTTAAGATGGGTGACTAATTTGTCATATTTGATGAACAAATTAGAGCCTGAGCAAATAATTATGGGGTTAGATGGAAAGTTGCCTCTAAGCTGGAGAAATAAAATAGTTGCTGCTCCTAGGGACAATGTTGATAACTTTATTAGCTATTTGGAAAGGGTGGAGAAGCTTATGCAGTAAGAGGAGCAGCAAATCGTAGTTTTAGGCCTCAGAATACAATTGGGAGAAGTCAGAATGTTAATGTAAACAGAATGGGTGTGTCACATAACAGCCGAGGAAGGAGAGGAAGGGGTTGAAGCTATGCTCCGGTTCCAAGGACAATTGATAATGATCAGGGGCACGCTTACAGATCGCGATCGCCAATTCATGATGAAAATGATTTTCAGGAGAGAGATCAGGTGGGGGTGCGAAGCAGAAATGAAGCAGAAACACAGGGCACAGGAAACTAGATCCCGTGTGTGAATGGGCTGGCATCTGCAGAAAGGGTAGCAGTAATTTGAATCCTCTGGCCATACATTTTGTGTACAATAAGAATAAAGTAACTGAAGTCCAAATTATTGACAATAATGATACATTTGAAAGTAGTAAAGCGAAGGATGATAGAATAGGCATGCTACAAGGTGACTAAGTAGATGGGAGCAGGCAAAAGAAGCACTGTGCTGCAGGTTGTTTGGTACGAAAAGATGTTGAAAGTGGTGTAAAATCTAGCAGTGAAGGAGAAGTGTACAGTAGAGCGAATGAGGAATCTTGCCATGGAGAAGGACGAGATACGAATATACAGGGATTGCAGGAGCTAAATGAGAAGTGGGTAGAAGAATTATTGATGTCAGTAAATAGGGACTTAGAGGAAGCTATGGAAGCATTTCATGCCAGTGATGACCAGAATGGGGGTCAGCCGAGTAAAAATAATGTAGAAGGAGAAGATGAGGTAGAAGGATTAGTGGAGAAACTAATTACTGTAGAAAAGGGAGCTGCAGATTTGCAGAAGTGTTTAATCTATCCATAGTGGATAGGCTAAAGAATGTAGGAAGGGAGAGTAGTGAAAGCAATCCTGTAGATATTTGTATAATCTCTGGGCACAAGGAAGGTTTCGAAAGGCGTAAAACTGTACACGACTTGCTTGAGGAGGGTGAAGTCACTGTTAAGGAAGAAAAGAAAGTTCGATCAGTAATCAATCTGTTAGTGCAAGGGGAAGAAGTACAGTGCCTAGCTGATAGTGGCAGTGATTTGTGAGCTGTTAGTCAGCAATGGTTAGATGCTTTGCCTAATAAAAGAGAGCTAGTAATTATGCCTATCATGGGAATCCAGATAATTGTAGCCACAGGAAAAGTGAAGAAGCATGGAAAGTACGAAGTGATGTTGTCTATCAGTATAAATGGTAACCAGGTGTATCATAACTTTCTAGTTATTGAGGGCTTAAGTATAGATATGTTAGTGGGAATTGATTCCTTAATGAAGGGGAGGCTGGACTTTGAAAATGACAGAATAAGCCTGGAAGTGGTTGGGAAAAACTTTATAGCGCCCTTCCCTAAGAAAGAAAGCTTACAAAGAGGGAAGGTGAGTTGATTCCGATTAAATATTGTAGGAAGAGAACAGATCTGGAAGGGTGTAACGAATATGGGGAAGAAGTGGAGGTAGATCCTGATGAAATCCTCTTAGTAGAGAATAAAATAGAGGAAAAAGTTAGAGATATTCAAGGTTTAGACGAAACTCAAAAAGGGGACTGAAAGATATCTTACTCAAACATAAAAAAGTTTTCTCCGATCAGCCAGGCTTGGTAAGAGACTATGAGCGTTACTTGAATGTTAAAGAAGGTGCACAATTTTTTAAGAAACCAATACTAATTGCTGAAAAACATAAAGAAGCTGTGAGGGATTTAATACAGAGCATGCTTAAATGGGGAATAATAGATAAAGCAGTAAGCGTATTTAACAATCCATTAGTTGTGGTGATCAAGAAGGATAAGTCAGTAAGGTTGGTACTAGATGCAAGAGCTTTAAATAAGGTGGTTTTACTGGAAAGTGACCGACCCGAAAACATTGACGAAATGCTGCAAAAATTTAAGGGAGCTAAATTCTTTACATCAATGGACGTAACTTGTGGTTACTGGAACTTCCCACTGGCTAAAGAATCAAGGATGTACACGGCATTCTTGTTTGAAGGCCGGTGTTAACAGTTGAAACGTCCCCTTAGAAAAATTATACATGACTGTGCTTAACTGACACACAATATTTTTAGCGCAACGCAATCTGACTTTCAAAAATCCCTACAATGGCCTTGACTAACAATAACCTATACCTTTCACAAATCACTTACCTCACAAAAATCTTCGTTACTCGAACTACTGCAATACAGCGAGCGCAACTACTGCCAGTTAAATAAAAGATTCAAACTACTGAAGGCACTAACTACTGATAGGCATAGTTCGCAAATGAAAGATTTTGATAGAGAATAAACAATGTATGTACCTTAAAAGTGTTCAAAAGTCATAATATATATATAGTAGTTCATGACATCAATTCTTACAAATGTACTGTTTCTGATAGACACACGTCCAGATCATCTGCTCTCAAAATTCCGCCATTTCTCTCCCCACATCCACCACTGCTGGCGGCTCACCTCCAACTGCGCAACGCTACGTGCTGTTCACATCCAGCTGCCCAACACTACAATGGCAGACAACAATGCAAACTAGCCACAAACTGTACACAGCACAGCCAGTGATTTTCATACAGAGCACTACGTGGCGTTACCAATAAGAAAACCTAAACAGCCTACTTACATAGCCCCCATGCTCCCCACAAAACATTTTACAAATTGTTTTGAGCACTGGCCAATACATATTTGTTAAAATTTTTTCACAATTACAATAACAAAGAAATGAAATACACACAGTTATTGATACAATGTTGGTCAAAAGCTAAAATTTTCTCATAGTCCATAAAGACAGTCCTGATCGTTCATCACAGTAAAATAGCAGTGTTTTTCTCAAAGTCTGAGCAGTAAAAGAAAATGCACACGGAAGTAGTAGATTTCCATGCAGTCTTGAAGAAGTAGTGTTGTCCTTCCAAAGGAAGGACAGTGCTGACTCTCGACATGCAGACAGGTAATGGGCCGCAACAGATCAAACCCACAACAGCGTCAGTCGAAGTTTTGAAGAATATTGGTAGGTAGGTCATCAAAGAACAGACCCACTGTAGGCCTGGTAGAGATTACGGTATTGGTGGGCCACCAGAGGTGCAGACCCACTTCAGTCCTTGTAGAGATAATGGTATTGGTGGGCCATCAAAGATGCAGATCCACTGTAGTCCTTGTAGAGACGGCCAGCAGCTATCTGTTGCAACTGTGCAGGTGCACAATCACCATCAAAGAGTCTTGCGGATAATATAGCAAGTCCATGAACCACCACTCGTGCACTCACAAAAATTTTTTTTTAAATGTCCTTACAACCAGCAATGCTGTTATCCAGTCCCTTGCTGAACTATTAACACACGTGGAAACACTAGCAGTCCCAACTTCTCACATATTGTGCATTACTATGACCAACAGAAACGTGTGCAGTGAAATGTAATTTAATTTGAAGAACTGGTGTCTATACAATTATAAATTTACGACATAAGAATACAATTACAAAGGTACAAAATACATCATTAAAGAACATAATAGTACAGATAACATTTGTAGTAATACAGGCTTTACAAAAGAATAGAAATAGACATATACGTCAGTGTTATAGGAATTATGACATAAGTAAATATACAAAATAATGAGAATAGTTTTCGAAACATTAATTTCACACATGAGCATTGAAACAGAACAGAATTAATAATGTCTATAAACATCTTTACAAAGAAAATAACATATTATTAATGGAAATTATATTTGAGGATAGCAGTATTCCTCATCATAGGGAATGTAGCTTAGTACTAGAAAAATTCTACAACATAAATCGTATTCGCTAAACACACAAAGACAGGAAAAACACAAATACACAAGAGTACACAAATATATAGCGGAATTATACAACAGGAAAGGACAGGGTTTGTTTTACTGCAGTATTTTGCAAACAAAACTTTCTTTACTTCTTGGAGATCTCCCTTCATTCATCATTAATCCCAAAAAGTCCTATCTATACCTCCTTTCTGTATTCTATTCATATTTCTTTCAAAATAATTATTTCTCATTGTACAATACTCATTTTGGCCCAAATCTTTTTCATATAACTCCTCAATGCATTCTTTCCCTATTCTCCATAGTCAGTTTCTTATATAGTCTACCCCCTCTTAAGCTAACTTAAATCTACTGAGCTCAGATGCTAAACTAAGGGACGAGGCAATGCAGCAGTGCAAAACAATTAACACAAACAGCAAAGATAAAAAATACAAATTGGCAAAGCTAACAGCGGTGTATGTAATAACTTATATCTAAACATGACAAACCCACAAGCAAAAAAAAAAGTACACTAAAGACAACAATGCAGATAAGGGAAATGTCTATTCACATCTTAATGTCCATGTAATTAAAGTGGTGCACCACAACAACTTATTGTAAAAAAAATGTTACCATGTACTTGAAAAGAAAATTATGTATGCAGTTACTATTACTAGTCCCTTCTTATTGTTCTTTCCTTTCCAAGTGCTCCTTTTCTGAAGAATGTGGATCATAACATTATTATCTAACAGATCTGTTGACAGAAAGTGTTCACATTAGCAAATGCATTTAATTTTATTTTATAAAACCAATGATGCAACACACCTGGAAAACAGATATCAAATAAAATAAGCAACTATGTACAAAGTAAAGCATAAAAATATCATTCAGTAGTCATGAGGCATTTTATAAGTTAGTAGAAATTCTCTCAATTCTCGTAGAAAGACACTTGTCATAATCAGGTGTGCAGATGCACGAATATTTCCCATCAATTCATAAACATTTCAGTAAGTAGCACAAAGTATGTGCCCCACAGTATAATCATACGTTTCCAACTAATAGTGTGTCATATTTGCGATGCTTTCTAAAAAGGAATGTCAATAACGAGGTTAATGGCCTCTTTTTTCTCCACCTGTGCCTCTGAAAGGCACACACTAATGGCTTTTTTCCAGGCGACTGTCGTACAGCTGGGTGCTTACAGTGACCTACCTTCCTTACCGAAATATTTACGACATCAGTTTCCGCTACAGTGACAGTCTGATACAAATAAAATTTCATAAGTCGAGAAATTACAGAAGAAATGTGTAGAAACAAAGTCCTACAAATTTAACAGTGTCCAAAAAATTTTCGCCGGCACTGTGATACATCCACACATTTACACACATTTCATAGCTCTTAAAGTATGATTCTTGGTTTCCAACATCCTTTTTCACAAGTCAGAGTCCCTAACCGCTACTCGTTATTCCTTACCTTATTACACATATACATATTCGTCGACACTTCGTCAATATTTCATCATAATAAATACATAGCATAATCAAATTCCTCATATAGCATCAGCTTACTGACCATAAACATACCTCAACAGCATAATACACATCGTCATTGTAATAATAACATCATAACACCTTAGTCAATCTCAAAAACGTCGTAGCTTTCTGCAATAATTTCAAAACCTAAAAAATATTCTCTGCTCATTTCAATAGTGTCATCTACCTCAAACGTACTTTAAAAATCATGATCCCATACCAAATACATCATTCAAAGCTCTCATAGTATCAGAATTGTTCCGAAAAATATATGGACAGTTCACAGAGTACGTACAAAATACAGTTTCGTAAGTGTGAAGTTATCCAACTGTGTAATTGTGTAAACATGTGTCACTGATGTAAAAAAAAGTTTATCTCTCAGTTAAATGATCAGATAGCTATGTAATTTATGTGTTAGAGGAATATGGTACCGATGTGTAAAGTTGTATAAGCAAATACCATATTAGCTAGGGCTCCTTGTGCTTGCCAAACACATGGTACACAAAGTAGGCGTGTACCCCTCTGAGGATTAATGTAATTATACCCTCAGGTGTTACAGATTACAGCAATGAATGAAATTTATCACGGAAAGCTTTCTTTGTAATTCAAAAACCTTGAAAAATAAATGGTTTAAGTACAAAATTAAGCACTTAAATGCGTGTCCTGTAGCGCTAAATGTGCGTCTTGCTGTAAGATAATTCTGTGTAAGTGTCGTAGTTATCGTCCTTTGTAAGCAAAGTTCTGCTGAAGTCAATGTACTTACCTCATCATAAACAAAAGTGAAATGCTTTGCGTATAGATATCATAGTTATTACGTACCTTACCGTGATCAAGAAAGTACTATAATGTAATGTATTGTTGTGCTACGAAAAAGGCTGTCTCATTGTAGCTATACCACAAAAGTTACTACTAAAACATGTTTTACTTTCCAGAATAATACATAAAAACTGTGCAGATGAAACAGATACACCGCAAAAGCAACTGTAAATTGTGTCACATATTAGTAGCGTCGTGATATAATCGTGTAGCTGTCAAAGAAACCAAATACTAAGGCATCTTTAATCTCACAGAAAGTACTTCAAACAAAGAATGTATTTTCAAGTAAACCAAAATGTTGCATGAAAATCTCATTAGCAGTGCCGGTATATGTTGTAAGTATGTGAGCCTTATAGTCATTACGTGATCGTGCAACTAACAAGCAAGAATGTACACACACAATAACACTTTGTCGTCTGTTCACTATAACAATGCATTTGTAATTACTGTCTAAATATGTTCTCTAGGTTCTAGACTGGATAGTTAACTTTAAAACATAGTTACATGTTAACAGTTTCTAAGTGTGACAAAGACTACTAGTAATGTGAAGTGAAAATTTTTATAGGAAAGACTAATTTAAAAGGCAGATTATCCCTCAATAAATGGTTTTACATGTTAAATGTGGTGCAGTCCTTTACTCTTCCTAGTGGACAGAGTTTAAACTTATACGTCGGTAAGGAATGCTAAAATTTTTCTCAAGGTTAGAGTCTACGTTATTTTTCGCTGAGCCAGCCGGCGCACGTGGCTGCCTGCAGTGCGAGTCATTGTCTGTCTCTTTGTTGGCGCGCATCGTTATTGGGATTAGGAGACCTAACTTATACAAATTCACCTTGACGAGAAGGCCCTGCCCTGTTTGAAGCTCGCCAGTTCTGATGGAATTCAGGTCTGTCGTTTTGTCGGTAGTTCACAATTTCTTGTTTGTCAGTCATGTGGTGGAGAATTTCTCCCGGAATCGTAACTGCATGGTTGCGTCTGAAGTTATTCTGTCTCCCTTGATAATAATTATTTTGGTTCCCATATTGTCTGTTTCTATGGTTGTCTCTGTCACATTCATTACTATGGAAAAGCGATGTTTTTCTGTAACTGTTATTCTGCCAATGGTTGTCATACGGGTGGTGTCTGTTTTGGTCATGATTTACGTTGTAAGAATAGCCTTGTCGTGTCCAGTTACTATTTCTTTCATCGCGCAATTGTGACGGATGTGACCTGTAATTGTTGTGTTCCTGTTTTCGCGTTCCGCAATTGTCAGTGTCAATTTCCAATTTTGGTAACAGTCCCTGAAAAGCTTCAATATCGACTTTGCAACGTCCTGCCAAAATAATATGTCGTAAATGTACAGGCAATTTGATTAAGCAAATGCGGATGAGTTCTGAGGTTCTGTATGGGTTTGACAGGTACTGATTCTTGTGCAATATGTCTTCAAAATATTACACAAGACTGGAAAATTCAGATTGTTCGAAACGTTTCATCATTATGATACTATGTTTTACTCGGTCTTGTGTAGCTTGAGACCAATAGCTGAGAGGAAGGCATGATAAAATTCTCCTTCACTGTGAATGGCCGATCGCATTCTTACAGCTGGTTCATTCTCTAAATAGCCACACATAAATTCTAATCTGTGCTCTAGTGACCAGTTGGGAGGAAAACAATGAGAGAATTGATGAAGCCACGCTTGTGGATGAATGTCGTTGCCGGAATTCTTAAATATTTTGAATTTATGTGTAGTAATAAACAGCTTATAGTCAAAATCATCATGTCGGCGAGTCGCATGTCGGTCATTGTTACGTCGTTTCGGCGGTTCCATCTCAAAATTCGGTGTACCTTGCCAATTTCATTCATAATTTCCGAAGTGCCCTGTGTTATTATTTTGTGGCTGTTCCGTATATCTATGTCCCCCTTCCCGTATTGGATCGCGAGTGTCCTCTGAAATATGTAATTCTTATATTACCTGTGTCAACTGATCTTCAACTTCCCAGATTTCTCTTTGGTGTTGCGTATTAATTTGATTCTGATTTTGTTTGAATTTCCTAATTTGTTCGTACTCTTCTGTGTCAGTGAAGGCTACAGGTCTTGTGTCATTCATATCATCATCCACCTTTGTAGATAAGTTAGTGAACTGATCCGAAAGTTCGGCTACTTTCTCCGATAGTGAACTTATTTCCTCAGTGTGTTTTTCTGAACCAATTTTCAGAGTGTCCATTTGTGTTGAAATCGTATCTACTGTGTCCTTTACGTTTTCCCGAGTTTTTGCAAGTTGCGTAACCGAATCGTTAGATACAACTGAGTCAATCTTAGCTTGCAAGGTCTCATGATCTTCATGAACAATAGTTTGCAGTTGTTTTATGGCTGCTTCGTGATTCTGTAATGTATTTTCATGCAGCGAAAAAATAGGTTGGAAATGCTCACAAATTAGTGTTTTTACGTCATTACAGACTTTTAGACATTTCGATTCGATTTTATGTAACTCAGTAGTTAAATCTTCACGTGTTTGTTCAAGCGTGGTGTGAAGATTTTATTCCATTGCGTCTAACTGTTGCTGTGTTTGTCTCTAGTGTTGTTCCATTGTGTCTAACTTTTGAAGATTTTGTTCCATTGTGTCTAACTTTTGTAGCCTTTGTCCCATTTGTTGCATTAACTGTAATAACAATGCACTAGTGTCTGAAACATGTTCCTCAGTGCTTTTCGGCAGTGGAGTTGCACCGGCAACATTCACATTTTGACAAGCAGGAATTGTGTCTTGACTGATTTGAGAAAACGGTGAAGACCCAAATCCTGAATCTGCAGTATTTGCAAGATTGCGTCCTGTCATTCCCGATTCCTGAGGCGAGCTGTTGCCGACCGATCGATCGATAATGCTTCCCTGTTCACTAATTGTTTCACTGTCTACAACATTGTTTGCCACCCGCTCCATTTCCCTATGCGCAATTACCAAATTACTATGTTGAACATGAGTTAATTCATTACACAGTGGTGATAACACACTGCTTTCGTCTTCATTTCTCAGTTTACTTTGGAGCCTAGTATTACGTTTTTCACACGCCATTATTGTCACAATATTTCACACGATAACACAGAAAATCACAATTTGAAGAGCAAAATAAGAAAACACATTAACATAGCATTGAAAATAATATCTCGTTAATTGCAAGCGCAGCTGCGAAATACTTGGTGCAAATCTACATGCATTCCACAACTGTTTTACTGTACAACAGTGGAAGACTGCAACTACAAAGGAGATTCTCTCTACAATTACGAGCTAGCAATAAACAAAAGCTACACTAATTACACAAACTACAAGAAAAAATCAGAAGGTTCCAGTGAGGTATCCTTATTTTTAGCGCAACGCAATCTGACTTTCAAAAATCCCTACAATGGCCCTGACTAACAATAACCTATACCTTTCACAAATCACTTACCTCACAAAAATCTTCGTTACTCGAACTACTGCAATACAGCGAGCGCCACTGCTGCCAGCTAAATAAAAGATTCAAACTACCGAAGGCACTAACTACTGATAGGCATAGTTAGCAAATGAAAGATTTTGATAAAGAACAAACAATGTATTTACCTTAAAATATATATAGCAGTTCATGACATCAATTCTTACAAATGTACTGTTTCTGATAGACAAACGTCCAGATCATCCGCTCTCAAAATTCCGCCATTTCTCTCCCCACATCCACCACTGCTGGCGGCTCACCTCCAACTGCGCAACGCTACGCGCTGTTCACATCCAGCTGCCCAACACTCCAATGGCAGACAAGAACGCAGACTAGCCACAGACTGCACACAGCACAGCCAGTGATTTTCATACAGAGCACTACGTGGCGTTACCAATAAGAAAACCTAAACAGCCCACTTACACAGTACAAAGTCGTTCCTTTCGGATTAAATATAAGTGTTTGTGCTTTTGTTAGAGCAATGTCACAGGTTTTAGGTGTTAAGCTGCTTAGGAAAATTACAGTAAATGTTGATGATGTGCTGATTTCCTTGGGATGAACGTTTCATGCTGGTAGACAAGGTTTTAGAAGCTATTGAAAAGGGGGGAATGAAATTGAAGTTGGACAAGACAGAATTTGTGAAGAAAGAGTTGAAGTTTTTAGGCCATATTATTAGTGGGGAAGGAATATTTCCAGATCCTGGAAAAATGGAAGCTATTAGGGAATATAGGGCCCCTATTAATAGAAGAGATTTGAAGGGTATGTACGGATTATTTGGATTTTATCGTAGTTTTGTGCCAGGTCAGCTGTTTAATACTCCATATTTAAGGGACCTTTTAAAGAAAAATGTACCTAACAAATGGACAGCTGAGCGTCAGTCAGCATTCGAAGAACTGAAAGCAGCGTTATGTAATAGTCAAGTACTACACCACCCAGACTTTACAAAACCGTTTTGTTTAGTAGCGGATGCATGTGTGTATGGAATTGCTGTTGAGTTATTTCAAGTCGATACAGAGGGAGAACAAGAAATTCACAAGACTAAAATTACTGCATTTCAGAACAAGAAGCCTTAGCTATTGTTTTCGGTTTGTATAAGTTTCAACAGTATTTGTTGGGACATAAAGTGACTGTATATGGCGATCAGAGACTTACTTACAGACTTGTAAACTTGAGCGACAGAGACTAACCCAGTGGGCAATGTATGTACAGCAATTTGACATAGAAATTAGATATATAAAAGGATCTGAAAAAGTGGTAGCAGATGCATTATCTAGAAGTGTGGAGAATGAGGAAGAAAGTGAAAGTCCAATGTTGAGTAAGGCAGGGGTATGTAATTTTGCAGTTATGATGAGAATAGATGAGGAAGGACAGTTGAAAATGATTTGTAAAAATTTACGAATGGAGCAGAATCAAGATAACAATATCAAGTTGGTAAAGAGTTATTTGAGTGATCCAGCAAACCTTAAAGTAGCAGAATACTACCAAATACATAAGGGCATTCTGTTTAGGAGAAAGAAGAATACCGACAGTCAGTGGAAAAATTGTTTTCCTGGGCAGCATGTAGACCTACTTATTGACTATGTACATAAAAAGTTTGGACATTATGGGGCAAAGAAGTGCATAGCAAAGCTAAGTGAGACAGTACTATTTAATAACATGTGGCGTCGAGTACAGAAAAGAGTAGAAATTTGTGACCGATGTCAGAAAATTCGAGCCAATAACAGAAGTGTGCAAGGTGAAATGTGCTCGGTAGAGCCTCAGAATAGACTAAATCTAGTCGCGGTGGACCTTTTTGGACCATTGCCTGTATCTAGAGGGGGTGTGAGTATGTGTTCGTTTTGGTAGATGGGTTTACGAAATTTGTGAAGTTCTATCCAATTAGGAAAACAAATGCAATGGTATTAGTGAGTAAATTGCAGAAAGACTATTTTGTTACAATAGGGGTACCAAAAGCAGTATTATCGGATAATTGTCCGCAGTTTGTGTCAAAAAGATTTAAAGAATGTTTAGAAAGTAAAAATATTGAACATACTGTATTAAAATTTCGGCATACTTTCCTCAGGGGAATATGTGTGAGCGAATTATGAAGGAGCTCAACAGACTGTCTCGAACGTATTGCCACAGAAAGCACACTGCATGGGCACAATATTTAGAATATTTTGAGGAAGTGATAAACCATCTAAAGCATGAGGCAACAGGTTTTGCCCCCTGTGAACTGATGTGTGGTGTAAGACCTAATAACTTATTATTCGATGTTGTGGAATTTCCAGCGATCGTTGATTTAGCCCAGGATCAGAAGGAAACTGTAGCTCGAGAGAACATAAAGAAGAAGGCATTAGAGCAAAAGAGGAGGCATGATGCAAGGGCACCGTCTACAAGCTTTAAGATAGGAGACCTAGTTCTTGTTAAAACCAGAGAAAAGTCCAAAAAATAACTTCGGAAACTAAAAAGTTTACCGACGAGTACATGGGTCCACTCAGAGTTATTGAAAAGCCGCATCCAAATGCATATAGGTTGGCATATTGGAAATCAGGAAAGTTGTTCGGATTGCGGAATATTGTTGACCTGAAAAGATATGTGCATGTAGAATAGGATCTGAGGGTACTAAAACCTCAGAGGGTGTTGTACTCTTTGCAAGGCTAGGTGACTGACGATCACCAGGTGCTCGAGTTATTGACAATACTACTTCACTTTCTTTTCGTGTTGTCAATCTTCCTCTTCTGTCTTTATGAACTTGCCTGTCATCTTTCATATTCTTCACTCTATTGGAAATGAGAAGGAGTAGCAGGGGACGTTGTTGTGATGAATAGTGGTAACAGTGCGAGTAAAGTATGTGTGGAAAAAGGAGTTGAGAAAGTTAAAGTAATGAGACAGGCGGATATAATTTGAAAAATAAAATGATGCGTTATGGTGATTTTGCAGTAGTGATGTGTTGTCATGTTGTATATGAAGGTATACATTTTGAAGTAGTAGTGAAAGAAGTAACAGAGATGACTAATTATAGAGTATAATATAAGGGCTCAGAGTAATGAGGAGGATGGTAAAGGAATTGTGGAGTGTTGTTACAAAAGTTGATGTTTGAAAAAAAAAAAAGGGTGTTTGATTACTAATGGAAAGCGAGTAAGATTTGCATGAAGATGCATAGTCATAATGGAAAATGAATCTATCCCAAAAATGACATGAACTTTACTGAAGGTGACTAATAAAATAAACCGATTGAGACGACAACCAAAATATTACTAATACTAATGCTACCAGGTGTGAAAGGTAATGGATTTTGTAAATAGGTATATGAATTTGAATTTAATATCTTATGGGATTTTGAAGTCATGCTGAAGTTTTGAATTTTGTGTATTATTTGCTTTTGTAAAAGACTTCTTAAAAATTTTTGAAGAAGAAATAATAAAGTTAAGCGTATTTATGGAACCTGGTAAAAGCTGTCATAAACACTTTGCCGAAGTTGTCAAGTTTTGAGAAAAGATTTAGTGGATAGGGAATAATCGGAATTTAACCTAATTAAGTGATTTCAGTGTATGCCTTCAATAGCAATGCATAATTTTGCTGAAGTAGTTAAACACTTCAAAAGAAAATGCAAATTTTCTTGCAGTAAGAGTTAAATGTTCTGTTAATTTGCTTTGAATAGTGAAAACATAATTAATTAAAGAGTATAGCACCAGGAGAACAATTTTATACTATGTGTTGAGACGGTTATGTATATTAGTAGTCTTAGACGAAACTATGTTTTGTAGGTACAAACCACTGTACAATAAGGACTGGTTTGAGAGTGGACCAATGTGCAATGTTATGGACGCCAACCAACCAAGGTGTTGTGACATGCTAAGAGAAAAATCGTGAGGTTGAGGACACTTATGCAGTGCAACGTGTAAGGTAGGAGTGATTTCAAAATTACACCAGCACACCAATAAAAGTGCAGGTGGAGATTCAATGAAATATTGTGTTCATGTAAATAAGAGGAGGTAAAAGGCGAAAAATTTAATTGTAATGGACAAGAACTATTTTATGTAAAGTCACAATTTGTGGAAAGTTTGGTTTTGAAGGCAAAAATTAATTAGTTCAGTTGTAAAGTTTTGTAAAAAAAGTCCTAAAAAATCAAAAAGTTTTGTAAAATATTAGACTTAGGTAGGCTAGTATGCCAAGTCCGAAGTAATAATTCTGTAACTTAGATTAGTAATTTTCAAATTTCGCATTTGTTTTGAGAGTAAGGACACAGTCGCGATGTAGTAAAATTATAAAAAGTTGTTTTCAACAATTTTAATAATTACAGGGGGTGTGAGATGTAACGCCTTCGCATTGCTCCTGTCACTTGTTAGGACGATATCATTATAGGCATGAGTCATTGACAGATGTCACTAGCTCATATGGACCTAAGTTACAGAGCTGCGCATAGTTGTACTAGTAGGCAGCAGAGGTCAGCAGTTGATGGATAGTGCTAGCAGTCGTAGTCGAAACAATGTTGTAAAGTTATGTTTGATTAATATTTAATGTATTTGCATAATTACAATTGTTTTATATGTCTAGTAATTAGCAGTGTGAGTGTTGTATGAGTGAAGAAGAAATGAAGTAAATGAAAATTGTTTTATTTATTCACGAAGTACCAGTTAAACTATACACGGGATTTACTATAATTAAATGTGCAGTCAGTTTATGGTACTAATGAATCGTGAGTAGAACAAAAATTAATCGGTAATTTCAGAAAGAGTAATTTTATATTTGATAATTTTCTAAATTTATTTATTTAGCAGTTGCCATAGAAAGAAATGTTATGCTATGATTGGTCATTGAAGTAAAGCGCGGGCTGGCGCGGGATAATACTGCAACCTGATTTTGCTGTTTGTGATATCAGCCAATCAGAAAAATGCAGGCTCGCGCCAATCTATGCTGGGAACAAAGCCTTTGGGGTGATCTAGGAGGGTCGGGGCTGAGGATTCGAACTAGTAACATCTCATTGAAAGCAGTATTAACTGCGTGGCGTGCTGTGCGATCTAAGACTGGAACAGGTATTACGTGTAGAGCAGAGTGCACAACATTTGAGCGAGAATTTTCGTAACCAAACGAACCTGTGAACTCTATTAACTTCGGTAACGGGTGTAAATTCCACAAACTGGCTACGTGTGTGATTGTGGTGTGCGTGTGAACTTTACATTGTGTTGCCACTTAGTACAGACTTGGCAGTATTAACTGTGATCTTTATCGTAAAAATACACCTTAAAATTTACATTGCCAAGTTAAAACCTTTATTTTAGTAGCTAGCCACATCCCGTTTACTGGACAATTCTATGTATGTTGCGACGTGCAATAGACAGTAGTTGTCTAGTATCTTCTACTACATCTTTTGCTAGACAAATGAACATTGCTGGACACTGGCAGGGCGGTAAAAAGTAAAGTGCCGCGCCGCAGTTTGTAAAATCAGCAATAATTATACACTGCAACTTAATATTTATATTGTTTGCAAAGTTATTTTAACTCAGGAATTTCAGAGTTCCATATTCAATATGTGGTTCATGGTGTGGGTTCCTGTAGTAATGTCCTAGTTCATGAACCACGGGCAACGTATGAGTGGCCAAGTAAGTGGTTCCGACAGTCGGGATACCAGTTACTTTGGAATAAGGCTGGGCATCTCGGACATATTCTGAGTCATGGTCACCTTTGTGCTCATACGGCAAAGACTACCAAATCCACCGGTTAGTCCCTCAGCCGTTAGGGGTAAAACCCAATGGGACTCGGAGCAAGTAAGGCTAGCAACCTGCTTCCCTGTTACTTTAAATATGATGCTGGCAACAATCAGAGCAAAATGCCTCGGACCTTTGGAGGTGACGGAGTCCCACCTCTAACTGACAAACCAGGGACTGCTAAGATACGACTTGGCAAACAAATGGTAATGAGATGGGGAGCTATTAATATCAATGGGGGCTACTCTGGGAAGAAGGTAGAGCTGGCAGAGGCTGCAAGTAAGATGGGGCTGGACGTTTTAGCTGTTAGTGACATTATGGTAAGGGGTGAGAAAGAAGAGGAAGTGGGAGAATACAAGGTCTACCTGTCAGGAGTCAAAGCAGGAATAGCACAATGGGGTGTAGGGCTTTACATCAGGAAAGAAATGGAACCCAGCGTAGTTGCAATAAGGTATGTAAATGAACGACTGATGTGGATAGATTTGACAGTGTCTAGCAAGAAAATTAGGATTGTGTCAGTATATTCGCATTGTGAAAGGACAGATCAAGAAAAGATGGATAGTTTTTATGAGGCACTCAGTGATGTAGTTGTTAGAGTAAAGGACAAGGACAGTGTTCTGCTCATGGGTGATTTTAACGCCAGGATTGGAAATCGAACAGAAGGGTATGAAAAGGTTATGGGTAAATTTGGAGAGGATATGGAGGCCAACAGGAACGGGAAACAACTCTTGGATTTCTGTGCCAGTATGGGCTTAGTAATCACAAACTCCTTTTTTAAACATAAGAACATTCACCGGTATACTTGGGAAGGCAGGGGAACCAGATCGGTCATTGACTATATAATAACAGATCAGGAATTCAGGAAGGCTGTGAGGGACACACGTGTATTCAGGGGATTCTTTGATGACACTGATCATTATTTAATCTGCAGTGAAATTGGGATTGTGAGGCCGAAAGTGCAGGAGATCAGGTCCATATGTAGGAGGATAAGAGTGGAGAAACTTCAGGATAAGGAAATCAGGCACAAGAACATAACAGCAATCTCAGAAAGGTACCAGTTAGTTGAATGTAATCAATTACAGTCATTGGAAAAGGAATGGACAAGGTACAGGGACACAGTACTAGAAGTGGCTAAATAATGTCTTGGAACAGTAGTGTGTAAAAGTAGGATGAAGCAAACAGCTTGGTGGATTGATACAGTCAAGGCAGCCTGTAAAAGGAAAAAGAAGGCGTATCAAAAATGGCTACATACCAGAACCCAGGTAGACAGAGAAAGTTATGTTGAAGAAAGAAACAAAGCCAAACAGATAATTGCAGCATCCAAGAAGAAATCGTGGGAAGACTTTGGAAACAGGTTGGAGACTATGGGTCAAGCTGCTGGAAAACCATTCTGGAGTGTAATTAGCAGTCTTCGAAAGGGAGGTAAGAAGGAAATGACAAGTATTTTGGACAGGTCAGGAAAACTGCTGGTGAATCCTGTGGATGCCTTGGGCAGATGGAGAGAATATTTTGAAGAGTTGCTCAATGTAGGTGAAAATGCGATCAGTAATGTTCCAGATTTCGAGGTAGAATGGGATAGGAATGATGATGGAAATAGGATCACATTTGAGGAAGTGGAAAAAATGGTCAATAGATTGCAGTGCAATAAAGCGGCTGGGGTGGATGAAATTAAGTCGGAACTCATCAAATACAGTGGAATGTCAGGTCTTAAATGGCTACACAGGATAATTGAAATGGCCTGGGAGTTGGGACAGGTTCCATCAGACTGGACAAAAGCAGTAATCACACCAATCTTTAAACATGGAAACAGAAAAGATTGTAACAACTACAGAGGTATCTCTTTAATCAGCGTTGTGGGTAAAACCTTCTCAGGTATTGTTGAAAGGAAAGTGCGAGTATTAGTTGAGGACCAATTGGATGAAAATCAGTGTGGGTTTAGGCCTCTTAGAGGTTGTCAGGACCAGATCTTTAGCTTACGGCAAATAATGGAGAAGTGTTATGAGTGGAACAGGGAATTGTATCTATGCTTTATAGATCTAGAAAAGGCATATGACCGGGTTCCTAGGAGGAAGTTATTATCTGTTCTACAAGATTATGGAATAGGAGGCAAACTTTTGCAAGCAATTAAAGGTCTTTACATGGATAGTCAGGCAGCAGTTAGAGTTGACGGTAAATTGAGTTCATGGTTCAGAGTAGTTTCAGGGGTAAGACAAGGCTACAACCTGTCTCCACTGTTGTTCATATTATTTATGGATCATATGTTGAAAACAATAGACTGGCTGGGTGAGATTAAGATATGTGAACACAAAATAAGCAGTCTTGCATATGCGGATGACTTAGTTGTGATGGCAGATTCGATTGAAAGTTTGCAAAGTAATATTTCAGAGCTAGATCAGAAATGTAAGGACTATGGTATGAAGATTAGCATCTCCAAAACGAAAGTAATGTCAATGGGAAAGAAATATAAACGAATTGAGTGCCAAATAGGAGGAACAAAGTTAGAACAGGTGGACGGTTTCAAGTACTTAGGATGCATATTCTCACAGGATGGCAACATAGTGAAAGAACTGGAAGCGAGGTGTAGCAAAGCGAATGCAGTGAGCGCTCAGTTACGATCTACTCTCTTCTGCAAGAAAGAAGTCAGTACCAAGACTAAGTTATCTGTGCACCATTCAATCTTTCGACCAACTTTGTTGTATGGGAGCGAAAGCTGGGTGGATTCAGGTTACCTTATCAACAAGGTTGAGGTTACAGATATGAAAGTAGCTAGGATGATTGCAGGTACTAGTAGATGGGAACAATGGCAGGAGGGTGTACACAATGAAGAAATCAAAGAAAAACTGGTAATGAACTCTATAGATGTAGCAGTCAGGGCGAACAGGCTTAGATGGTGGGGTCATGTTACACGCATGGGAGAAGCAAGGTTACCCAAGAGACTTATGGATTCAGCAGTAGAGGGTAGGAGGAGTCGGGGCAGACCGAGGAGAAGGTAACTGGATTCGGTTAAGAATGATTTTGAAGTAATAGGTTTAACATCAGAAGAGGCACCAATGTTAGCACTGAATAGGGGATCATGGAGGAACTGTGTAAGGGGGGCTATGCTCCAGACTGAACGCTGAAAGGCATAATCAGTCTTAAATGATGATGATGATGATGATATTCAATATTTTTCCCTGCTGAGGACCACATGAAATAACTTCCGTCTTCTTTCTTCACTATTATACAATAGTGTGCTGTGGGTACTGTTGTCGAACATAATACAAATGAAATGTAATGTGATGTAATACGAGGTGTGATAATAAAAACAACGGAACTGGGGACTGATGCTGTCAATGAATTAGGACCCTCCCCAAAAAATGACGACGAATGGCTGTGAAGCGTGAAGCCTTCTCAGTCGAATGAGTGTGGCCATTGTCTTCGTTTGTGTAAGACCTGTTATTTTGTTTTGCCGGAAAAATGATAGATATAATAACAGAGCAATGAACTGTTATAAAGTTTCACATGGAAGTTGGAAAATCTGCCGCTGAAACCTATGTTACTAAAAGAAATGTATGGCGAAGACTGTTTATCACGCACGCTAGTGTTTGAGAGGTTCAAGTGATTCCACGATAGCTGAGACGCCCGGGACACCTTTTACATCAAAAACGAATGAAAATATTGAAAAAGGAAGTAATCTGATTCCTGAAGACAAAAGTATTAATCAACATTACTACCTTTCGTCTCTGACTCAATTCCGGGAGGAAATAAGAAAAAAAAAGACCCGAATTGTGGAAGAACTCATGGGTTCTGCATCAAGACAATGAATGGATTCATACCACACTGTCTGTAAAGAAGATTCTAGAGAAGTACAGTATCCAAGTGTTAGAACTCCCACCTTATTCGCGTGACTTAGCACAATGTGACTTTTATCTATCCTCCAAGGTGAAATCTGCATTAAAAGGAACAAGATTTCAGTCTTTTGAAGCAATGAAAGAAAAAGCGGCACTCGTCTTAAAGGAGCTCACAGAGAAAGACTTGCAGCACTGTTTCCATCAATGGAAAATTCGCAAGGAAAGTTGTAGGTTTAGAGGACAGAAGTATACTGAGGGTGACAATAACTAACCCTGCATGTATTGAAATAAAATGTTTACCGTTATGTTACAGCCACACCTCTTAAATCGAAAATAGAAGATTCTGAGTTGCGTTGGTGGGAATTTACTCCCCTCTTCCCTATGGAAAATCAGATAAGCTATCTTTTGGACAGAAATAAACACGTGATGCGAGTTTGCAGCAACGGCTGACCCGCTTACAACCTCCGCCACATCGTTCAGAAGCCATTAATCAAACCGTCTGACGTTGCGTCTTCATTCGCAAAAGAAAGAAAAAAGTTGTCTAGTGAGATGTTGTCATGATCTTTCTCCAGTATTCGTCACCATGCACTGAATCAAAATGAGAATCCTGCAGAAATTAGGTCACAACAGTGAAATGTAAATTTTTGTAAAAAGCTGTTCTGCCACATTAGTCTTCCGTCTCGTAAGTATAACGTGTTTAGAAATTAATCATGCGACGAGCCGAAGGCAACTTGTACTCTCTTTTGGCGGCACCCGCAAGTCGGGCGATTATGCGTAACGCAGCCAACAAAGTTGTTTTCGCCGTGTTGTTCGGCGCGGCGGTGCACACATAGCGGGCTGAAGCGGTGCAGCAATTAAGAGGACGTTATGCTGGGGTGGCGGGTGGAGGGAGGAGGGGGAGTGGCCGCGACGGCCAATATTGCCTCGCGCCCGCCTCCTTTATGCTCGCTCCGCGTGCCAAGAACCCCGTCTCTAATGTTAGTTATTGCCTCTCTTTATTGCAACGACTTCCCACATACGCTGGGAATACTCTTGCGGTCTCTGTATTTGTTCGGCTTCCGGCGGGGATATTCACCACCGAGCGTTCCAGATTCGAGTGACGTTTCAAAAAAGGAGAACCGTAGCCGAGGCAGAACGAAGAAGCATGTCAGCAGTTTTACTGAATTAAATGGCGATACGCAGTGCATTAGCGCCCCGCAGATTTACCGCAAATAACGGCCGCATCTTCAACGCAGCCAGAGTCGAGAGAGGAAATCTATTACTCTTCATTTGAAAATGAAGTGAGCATAGCGGATTGTAAATGACAATTTCCTCCGCGAGCGCGCCGAGGGGCAGGGGGGAACATAAAGATTCGTAAGCGGAATGAATGGCGCCAGAGCGGAGAGCTGAGTGACGATGCTCCCAGCCCGCAATCGATGGGCGGTGGCGGGGGCGGTAGCGGAGGCGGCCAGACGGCGCGAGGCCTGTCCGCGCCGTAGGTGGCGACGGCGCCTTTCCCGATACAAATGGCGAATAAAAAAATAATTTCGCACGCCCCCCATGTCCGAGGACCGGTTAATAACGTGGAGCGAGGTGCGTCCGCGTAATTATTTCTGACAGCCTCGCTCCTGACCAGCTCGTACATCTTCGGCTGTGAATTAGCAACTCCGGGGCCGTTAACATCTACTCCGCAATAACTGCGTCGCGACGGTTCTCGGAGCGCTGCGTAACTGCCGTCGTTATCATCGTGTTTTATGGTCGACAATAAGTGCTCCCGGGAGCAGCAGTAATTTTTTCGCAGTTTTCTTCAGCGTTGTTGTAAGTCCTTTATCTCTCCAAACAGTTTGCACGAACCAAAAAGAGACGAGCGCACCTCAACTGGAACATTACAGTTCGGTAATGAGCCTGAAACGTATCTGCGACAAGACGGTAAAATGGTCTACGTTGTTTCGAAGAAACAATATACAGAAAGAAAGACGCTAAGGTATATATTCCAAAAATCTTTGCGTGGTTGGTGAAAACAATAAAATCCGTTTGTTTACTGGAAGGGCAATACATGAAGCCTTCAATCAATATATTATTGCAGAACCTGTCCAAAAACACCAATAAATATTGCGTATATGTAAAGGCTGCCACGGTCACAAAGGAAAATTAAGGAATGGCACCACGATTTAGTTGCAATACCGATAACTCCAAAAGACATCAGTGGCCCATGGAATCACTGCGAGGTTCTAAACGATATTTGCAATGAATTGGATTCACTCTTTCGCACATCTTACTGAAGGTGCTTTGGTTAGAGCACTGGTCTCTGCTACTGGGAAAGAGCGCAGGTCGCATTGATCTACAAACAATAAGCAGACCTACCGCCTTATGTAGCTCTCATCAGTTTGTAAGAGAATTCTATGACCTATTATTATTTCACACCTAATGATCGACCTACAACAAAATGACTTTCTCCATGAAAGTCAATGCTAATACCGTAAACATCGGAGCGTGAAACCCGTCCAGCACTGTTCACCGATTTCCGAAGTGCCGGCCGTGCAGGCAGATAAACCATGAGATTCGGTGATACTGTATTCCGGAAAGCTTTTTATTCTGTTCCATATCGTCGACTACTGAAGAATATGTATTAATACTCATCTATAAATAAAATATTGTTATGGAATTGTAAGGCTACTATTTATTATCCCAGAAGCGTTTAGTCCTTACACAGATATTAGTGTAGATGCTGCAGAAGACGGTCGCTCTTGAAAACCTTAATGAAAATACATTAGAATGGAATATACGAGGCCTGTTCAGGTAGTTAGGAGCTATCGGACCCTCATATATCCAGGCTTGTGATAGGATGGAGGGTTTTTTGACAGAAGGCAGCGCTATCCTGGACGATAATTATCTATAGACACAGAGGTACGCCTCAGGAAATGTACCAGGCCCATCATCGTTCAGTGACATCCCAGTTGTCTGAAGCTGCATAGAATATAGTCGAATGTATTTAAAATACCCTTAGTGTATTATTTAATCACTATAAAGGGCAAAAATCAGAATAACAGAATCTTCAGGCACTGTAAGTGCAGCAGTTCTACAAAAGTAGCTTACTTGTACAATAAATTTATAATCTTATTCTTTTTTCAGTGAGAAATTCATTTATTTTAGAGCCTTTATTCGCACTGATTTCACAGGAGCTAAGCGTCAGCAACTTGCGAGACAGACACTGCCACCAACCACATTATTTTTTTCTTCTTCGTACTTCAGTTCACAGTCGTGGTGTTTCATGGATAAAATAATGTTAACATGTATTTTAGTGTCTGATTACGGGGTTCTTTTGATTTTTAAAGCTTAAACCACCAGTCACGAACGTAGTCTAGCAAATATGGTTGTGAGTGGAGAGAAATAACAATTGCACTAAGGTGTACATTTCTTGCATGTACAATCTTTGCCCGTTGAATCTGTGAACTGAATCGGAAGAAAACTTAACATCCATACATATTATATAAAAATGGACTGATTTCAACCGAAATTGGTTGACACAATCCTTACTGTCAGGCAACAATCGCTGTGGGGATAATAACCACATGCCTATCAATCATAGTTCAGCAGATATGACATCGTAAACACTGAGTTAAATAAACATTAAGAGAATTTATATATTGCATTATATGTTTCTTAATTTGCATACTATATTTACACATTTATACATTATGCATATTTATTTGTATGACGGTTTCACAATTTCAAAGATGTTTTCATGAGTACATGGAAATTAATTTTTTCCTACATTACATTACAAACATAGTTAAATTTTGTTTTCGTTTCTAATATGAACTGACTCCATAGCAGTTCTCTCAGAGGGAAGTTAATGATCTAGAACAGGATCTGAATTTGCCAAAGGGATATATGCTAATATACTTGGTTCCCCGCTGAAAAATAAAAATCTTCTAGCTCCAGGAACATGTTTTATACGGTACAGGTACAGAGAGAAAGAACTAATTCCTCCATTCTCTATGAACAGACCTTTGATTTACTGAAACTGCATCAATAAACTAATCTGTTACTACAGGGTTGGATGCGATCCTCCTAGTGAAGATTTTTTATTGACTACATTACGCAGATATATGTAAATCCATTCTTGCGATCCGTTCCCTGAGTCATTCGTGAATATGAAGGTCACATTAACAATTATTCAGTACGCAAAACACAATTGGCTATATATATGTATATACCAACATCTGCACTTGTATATGGAAATGCGATCTGATGTTTTTTCTTTGTATTTTTAACCCGAATAATTCTGAAGTGTCCACTTGGTCACGTCTTAAGTTCTCCACTATATTGCGGCAAGCACACTTGTTGCCATTTTCAGGTGATTCCTGATGACTGCTACTCTGCTTAGGTCAATGTCCTGCGTACGTTGGTCATCACCCTCTCCACCACTCTGCCCTAACACTGTCCATGTAGCCATCACGGTGGGTGATGGTGGTAGTGATGGTGGTGGTGTCCATGGTAGGCGTGGGTAATATATCATTTCTACACTGTGTGTTTCTGTGTAAAAACTGTGTAATGAGAATGCGAAGCAAAGACATTACTCAGTGACCGCACTCACAGTAGTGGACAATGGTTAAATATGATCTCTGAGAAAGTATGATCTCTGTATGTAGTAATTAAGATTAAGACGATTAGGTCTTCTTCTGTTCTGGGCTTGGCCATAGCGGAAAATAAATAGATGGATGGGCTATTAATTAAATCAAGGATTAGCTCATCGTCATTGTATCAGTACGAAAGTATTATTCTCATCGAAGAACAATAAATGGGTTTTCGCTGAAGAAGATTTATTAGGTGACACTCAGCTAAAACTCATTATTTCTGCCCGTTATTAATACCTATGAGAACTTTCGGATTTTACGTGAGTAACGTCGGCACACTTTCACAAAGCAGCAACCACCTTTTCAGGTCACACAGAACTAGAAAATATACGACGCCACGAAATTAGTCTGTGTGTGATCAGAATATTACATTACATTTCACATACAAACATACAACTAACAATAACTGCACCCTCCAGTCTTCACGCTATCGTTATCAGATGCAGACCTCACTGAACAGCAATGCTTCATTTTTTCTTGGCTCAGTGCATAACTCATTACTCAGCTGTGGACAGCTAACTTTGTTAATTAACCATTCTTGGATCCCAATTTCGGTGGGCTCTTTGATCACACAATTCCAGAAGGGGGAAGATTGTATAAGCATCTTGGTGTAGTTGTAATCTATAGGATGGTCAGTTTTCATTCTATGTTTGAGCACAGCTGATATATGTTGAGGGGTGTGTGTGATAGGCATGGGGTACTCTCCACATATATGAGGTGTTATGAATGTTGACAGAGAGGGTATGTGCAAAGACAGTGCCGCCAACCTAAGTGAGGGAGAGGTCATGTATCAGCATCAGAGTTATAGTAATGGTAATACTACTGGATGGAAGGAAGATGGTAGTACTTAAATACAAGAGGGAAAGCAAAGTCTCTTGAAAGGTTTAATTGTTAAACTGCAGTGCAATGTGTGTCTATGCAGTGGTGGAATGTGCAATAGTATGTTTCGTAATGGGCAAGAAGTATAACTTTTTATTTAACACAGGTGTACAAGTGTCAGTATCGAGTAGACACTTAGTGGGTCGGGGCCAATGGAACCAAACATGCTACAAGTTGCATGGGGTGGGAGATAATTTTGTAAGGCCATTGGGGTCAGTAGACATAGATTTTCAAGTGAAGACAGTTCGACTTAAGCAGTGTTTGGAGGTAGCGCCTCATGTAAGCGAAGGTTACAGAGTAATCCTGGCTTAGGCTTTTATATCAACACCACGCCAAATTGACCTTCAGGAATGCATGGTGGAACTTAGTGGGAAGATGCTGCAGGACAGCCATTGCCAGCAGATCTGTAACGAGGTGCCTCTGCTGTATTGACCAATCAGATTAAACCAAGCACAAATACACTGTGGCTTTATTTGCATGATTCTGTGCCAGGTGGCACCAGAAAGTCGCTCTAGATGACTGGAAACTGAGACTTAACCTGTTAGTATGTTGTGTGTAGTAGACTTTCTGGAAGGAAACGATGTGTTGGATGTAGCAGGTTGTTTTGTTAAAAGATATAGTATAAGTAAACAACAAAAAGATGTTGGGAAGGTATTACCTGAAAATTTAGATAATTTTGGAACCAAAGAAGTAAAGTTGACGAATTGGATGTTAATAGCGTGTTTTGACTTTCTGGAAGGAGATGTTTGGTGCACAGAGGGTGCCTAAATCATGGGCAGCCACACGCATTAAGTAGAAATGTGGAGCATCTAAACAAAGTAAAGAGAGTGGGGATCGGGTAGTTCTTTTTAGAGTATGAAGTTCTGTTTTCTCCTTTGTGTCTGTTGTCAGCAACGCCCATTACACAGTACTGAATTCTGACAGTAAATGAAGCACCAGTGTACCATAGACCCTGCCTGGAACCTTGATATTTACAACCGATTCTGGAGGAGCTTATCAACCACAATTGGCTGAAGGGGTAATAGATCAATAGTCCTTTGGATGGAGGATTGTGATCATGCCTAAGAAACCCATGCACATTTCTAAGAAGTACAGTTTCTGCTGTGATTAGTGTTATTTCACAGTAAGACAGTAACAGATGCATACCCTATATCCAACATCACAGAAACCATCAACAACTTGGAGCAGCGCCGGTATTTCTCTACTGTGGATTTGAGAAGTGGATACCATCAGTTGAAAATGGGTCTGGAGTGTCGACCAAAGGCAGCTTTCTCGTTATTCTGGGCCTATTACCAGTATCGGAGGAAGCTGCTCGGGCTACAGAATATTCATGCAATATTTCAGCAACGGTTGGAGGAATTGTTGAAGGGTTAAAGCCTCACCAATGTCTAGTCTACATGGTTGATATAGTCATGTTCTTGAAAGATACAGTCAAACATAGGCAACGGCTGAGGGAAATATTTAAGAGGTTGCGAGCTGCATTTCAGACATTAAGTACGGGAAAATGTCATTTTGCTTCGGAGGAAGTAGGTTACTTAGGGCATGTGATTAGTAAAGGTGAGGTGAGAACGGTTTCGAGACTGGAGTTGGCGTTACAAGGCCTTACAGTTCTGATATCAGAGAACTACAGTCGTTCTTGGGTTTCTCGAACTTTTATAGGAGATTCGTGAGGGTTTCACTGATGTAGCATGACCACTCAAGCAGCTGTTGAAAAAAGGTGAGAAATTCATGTCGACAGAGGAATTTTAGGGCGATTTCGAACAGCTGAAAAGAGTATTTATGTAGAGCCCAGTTTTAGTTTTTCTGGATTTACAAAAGGGATTTATACACTCCTGGAAATTGAAATAAGAACACCGTGAATTCATTGTCCCAGGAAGGGGAAACTTTATTGACACATTCCTGGGGTCAGATACATCACATGATCACACTGACAGAACCACAGGCAAATAGACACAGGCAACAGAGCATGCACAATGTCGGCACTAGTACAGTGTATATCCACCTTTCGCAGCAATGCAGGCTGCTATTCTCCCATGGAGACGATCGTAGAGATGCTGGATGTAGTCCTGTGGAACGGCTTGCCATGCCATTTCCACCTGGCGCCTCAGTTGGACCAGCGTTCGTGCTGGACGTGCAGACCGCGTGAGGCGACGCTTCATCCAGTCCCAAACATGCTCAATGGGGGACAGATCCGGAGATCTTGCTGGCCAGGGTAGTTGACTTACACCTTCTAGAGCACGTTGGGTGGCACGGGATACATGCGGACGTGCATTGTCCTGTTGGAACAGCAAGTTCCCTTGCCGGTCTAGGAATGGTAGAACGATGGGTTCGATGACGGTTTGGATGTACCGTGCACTATTCAGTGTCCCCTCGACGATCACCAGTGGTGTACGGCCAGTGTAGGAGATCGCTCCCCACACCATGATGCCGGGTGTTGGCCCTGTGTGCCTCGGTCGTATGCAGTCCTGATTGTGGCGCTCACCTGCACGGCGCCAAACACGCATACGACCATCATTGGCACCAAGGCAGAAGCGACTCTCATCCCTGAAGACGACACGTCTCCATTCGTCCCTCCATTCACGCCTGTCGCGACACCACTGGAGGCGGGCTGCACGATGTTGGGGCGTGAGCGGAAGACGGCCTAACGGTGTGCGGGACCGTAGCCCAGCTTCATGGAGACGGTTGCGAATGGTCCTCGCCGATACCCCAGGAGCAACAGTGTCCCTAATTTGCTGGGAAGTGGCGGTGCGGTCCCCTAAGGCACTGCGTAGGATCCTACGGTCTTGGCGTGCATCCGTGCGTCGCTGCGGTCCGGTCCCAGGTCGACGGGCACGTGCACCTTCCGCCGACCACTGGCGACAACATCGATGTACTGTGGAGACCTCATGCCCCACGTGTTGAGCAATTCGGCGGTACGTCCACCCGGCCTCCCGCATGCCCACTATACGCCCTCGCTCAAAGTCCGTCAACTGCACATACGGTTCACGCCCACGCTGTCGCGGCATGCTACCAGTGTTAAAGACTGCGATGGTGCGATGGAGCTCCGTATGCCACGGCAAACTGGCTGACACTGACGGCGGCGGTGCACAAATGCTGCGCAGCTAGCGCCATTCGACGGCCAACACCGCGGTTCCTGGTGTGTCCGCTGTGCAGTGCGTGTGATCATTGCTTGTACAGCCCTCTCGCAGTGTCCGGAGCAAGTATGGTGGGTCTGACACACCGGTGTCAATGTGTTCTTTTTTCCATTTCCAGGAGTGTATTATCGTGCGATGAATCAACCACACTCTGAGGCGACCCAGACAAGAAGATTACACGCGCTGCCAGCAGCAGTCATGAGTTCTGGTCTCCATCACAATTAGTCCACCCTCCGGACTTAATTCCACAGTGTAGTGGGCCTTCCTAGCTCACCCCGGCAGCATGCAGACTCCTGCTCTGGGGGCAGAACGTTGCAGCCTGGCGGTGGGCGCATCTCCAAGCTGCTTGCGTCAGCTACCTGAGCGAAGGCCTTTGTCGTAGACTTGGCTACCTCTGTAAGATTTCTATTCGCTTTCATGCGCCGCTGCTGTCTGATCTTGTGGCTCACGTAACAGAGTCGCATTTCAGGGACGGAGTGTAGTCGTCAGAGAAGCTGGGCGCCTGTGTGCTGCAGCAAGCTGGCCGGTCGCTTGCTGTCATCCTGTCAACTGCCTACGCTCTTCCCACGGAATAAGGACGTCGTTGCCTCCACGTATCGACACATTGCTAATGTAGCAATGCAAAATAAAACATTAATTTCCTCAGCCGCTTCTCTCTGGGCCTGCTACCCAACCTCAACCCTCCGGCATCTGCCATCCTGCCGTCGTAGCCACCCCTCCACCCCTGGATCGCTGGATCGTCTACAGTGTGTATTTTCTCATATGGCCGTGAACCAATGGAAGATTAGGACTACTTTAGCCCAAACTCTCCTCCACGTTAGTCCAGAAATAAAAAATCGTGGCAGACCAACCAACTCAGACCCAGTAGAGATCTAGAAGTTAAAATACAGAGAATCTTCGTTGTCTTTAAAGGAAGTTAGATTAGATCCCATCAGTCACAAGCTAATTTGCAAGAAGAAGAGAACAGCATGCAAGGAATATACGTACTTGATGTGCGAAAATGAGACGTTAAATATTTAAAATATGAAATCTTATTTTGCAAAAACTCCTGACTTGGTAGAGTAAAATGAAAGTAATTTTTGGGATCAGCATTACAAATTGATTCTAGAACACTTATTTTTGAGGAACCGTCCGGCAAAAAAAATAAAAATGCTGTAATATGTTATCAAGAAATTTTGTATGGAGAGAAGATTATGCCAGACCATGTGACACTTTCAATGCACTGAATCACGGCAGGAATTTGTTACAACATATATTCCACATGCATGAATACGAAATAAATACATAGGTAGAACGGCAGACAGATATAAAAGAGACCAGCATAGAGATTATTATTATTATTATTATTTAGCGTATGTGGTTTTCAAGTACAAATGGTTTCATGTTTAAATACATACAGACAGATAAAGATAAAATCAACATACATTATAACACATAAATAATGTCTCATGTTATGGACATTCAATTAAGGATAAAGTAGGCATACACAGGTTGTTACAATAAGGTATCTTGTCATAGATAAGATAAAATTATCATATAGAAAGTGTAGCTATAAGGTCATTCAGCAATCACATATATGGAATCTATAGTGTCTCTTTAAAGTTCTATGTCTAGGTTTTCCATCCACTCGACAGCTTCAGGGGAGCCTGCACAAAGTTCTCGAATGGATCCTTTAAACGCACGTTTAGGGCATTCCTGAATGATGTGTGGGTCGTTTGCTCTGGATGTCCACAATCGCACTGTGGTGAATTTCGTATGCCCCATCTACAGAGCATCTCGCCACTTCTGCCATGACCAGTTCTGAGTCTATTGAGTATAACCCAAGTTCTTCTTGGCAGGTCTGTACCAGGTAGGTTTCCACCAGGTGATATTTCATTGCAGTTCTTGGATAGTCCAGTCTGAGACCATTCATTTTTCCATGAATCCATAGCGTCGTAAGACGCAGCCATAAGGTTTTGAGCTGTTCTCCATGGTGGTCTTCTAGGTCTTAGTCGGGAAAGATTTGGGGCAATGTCCTGATGGATTGGAAGGTTGGTATTGGAGGAGATTTTACGCCATTCATTAACTAAGGCGGTTTGCCGCCTAAGATGTGGTGGAGCTATATTACAGAGAACAGGAAGCCAAGGTAGTGGGGTGGATTTAATGGTCCTAGTTATGGTTCTCACGGTATTGTTTAGTTGAGTATCTACTTTAGACGTGTGGCTGCTGTTAAGCCAAACTGTGCTGCAATATTCCGCAACAGAGTATACCAGCGCTACAGAAGAAATCTTCAGAGTATGTACATCAGCTCCCCACCTAGTATTGGCGAGCTTTTGAATAATATTATTTCTTGTACGTATCTTAGCAGCAGTATCTATTAGGTGTGGTTTGAATGTAAGCAATCTATCCAATTTAATACCAAGATATTTTGGGTTGGGGTTATGCTTTAACTTTCTACCAGCAAAGGTAACGTCAAGGGATCAGGTTGCCTGTTGGTTGTTTAAATGAAACACTGTAACTTCTGACTTTATTGGGTTAGGAATTAATCTCCAAGAACTGATATATTTACCAATTACTCCGAGGTCTTGGTTAAGGGAGTTTTCACACTGTTCAAAATTTTCATGTTGCACAGCCAGGGCAATGTCATCTGCGTAACAGAACTTCCGCGCATTTGTTGTTGGTACGTCGCTTATGTACATATTGAAAAGTAATGGTGCCAATACAGAGCCTTGTGGTAAGCCGTTGTTTGAAACAATGGTTCGACTCTTCTTTCCTTCTAGATGAACTTCAAGGGTTCTACTGCTGAGCATATCACTTAGTAATCTGTACAAGGTCTGGCAAGGGATAATCTCACGTATCTTGCTAAGAAGACCATACCTCCACACAGTATCGTATGCAGCGGTTAAATCTACAAATGCAACAGCTGTTTTAAGTTTCCGTTCACAACCGTTCTTGATGTGTGTTGTTAAAGCCAGTACTTGGTCGCAACAGTTACGTTGTGCTCGAAAACCAGCCTGCTCGATGGGGATTCTATCATTCAAAGTCGTCCCAATACGATTATACAAGAGTCTCTCCAAGAGTTTGAAGCAGCTGCTCAGGAGAGAGATAGGTCTAAAATGTTCAAGCTTGTCTGGTGTTTTCCCAGGTTTTAATATTGGCAATACTTTAGATCTTTTGAATATCTTAGGCACTCGGCCTTCTTCAAGGATGTTATTATAGAAGTTCACGAGCCAGTTGATAACATTTTTCCCACTATACTTAATGAATTCTGGATATAACTCATCTGGCCCAGCTGCCTTCCTAGTTTTGATGTTCGAGATAGCCGTTTTCAGTTCTTCCACTGTGAAAGGTGCTGCAGGATGTGATCTTTCAGTAGCTTGTCTCCACCGTGTTTTAATTAGTTTCTTAATGTTTCTGGCGGTTTCTTTGTCAAGAGGTGCCCTGGACATATTGGCTATACGGCCTGCAATTGCATTGGGAGTGGTTTTTGCTCTTTCACAGGGATTGTATGCACCAGATCCTAGTTTCCTGAGGAGGGCCCACGCTTTTCGACTGGACTTTCTAAAGTTTATACCTTCCTCGGGTTTTTTCCACTTTTCTCTTCGGGCGCTGTCAAGTGACTCGATAAGTTCCTCTGCCACTTCCTTGTCTCCCGATTCTTTGAACTCGTTATAGAGGCCTTCAGTTGTTTCATTCTAGGCAGGTGTATATTCTTTCCTGAAACCGCGTTTTATAGTTTTCTTAGCTGATGCAATAAGAGCTTTACTAAATCGTTCGTAGTTGTTAATGATCGGCTTTATCCACCGTACAGTGGCATCGGCACGTTTTGCGTATGACTCCCAATCAGCCTTTTCAAAATTCCATCTTGGTTTTGGAGCTGATTTTATAAGAGGGACTTGTATTCCAATGTGGACAATGACAGGTCTGTGCTGGCTGTGTGGGAAGTTAGTTAATACTTTCCTGCTTGATGGGTAACCTTTACCTTTGTGGTCTCTACTAACAAAGCACAGATCTGGGTTGAAACCGCGTTGCCATCTAGCTGACCAGAAGGTGTGTCTCTCTTTAGCATCATATATTAGTTGCAGGTCTTCAATATCTGCCCACTCAAGTAGGGCTTGACCATTATCATCGTTTTCACTATAGCCCCATAAACTATGGTGGCTATTGAAATCGTCCATTAAGAGGGTAGGGTATTTTGTTTCAGGGAGTGCTTCTTTTGGCCATTGGATGTTAGGAGGCTTATGTACATTGACTATTGTGAGGTTACTTACTAGTGTTCCTATTAAAAATATCCGGAGAACTTATTTTTATTGGAGCCCAGTTATCAATGTCACTACGCACGTATGTAGAAGATTCATAGTTTTCATGGTGAATAGCTCCAGCAACGGTGTATCCACTTATGAGACCTCTTTTCATGAGATCTGCCTCGTGGTTTACATGTGTTTCTTGGACCAGTATGACATGTATATTGTTATCCCGCGCTAGTCTTGAGAGGATAGATATACAGACAAGGGATTGCGACAATGAACCTATCAAATACGTAGCTTCAATAACGCACATACATTTGTCTACATATTTTTGCGTTGGAACTCCAAAAAATCCTGTGGATACCCAAGAACTTCAGTTCTGCTAAATTATGGATACCTAAATACTAGCCGGCCGGGGTGGCCGAACGGTTCTAGGCGCTACAGTCTGGAACAGCGCGACCTCTACGGCCGCAGGTTCGAATCCTGCCCTGGGCATGGATGTGTGTGATGTCCTTTGGTTCGTTAGGTTTAAGTAGTTCTAAGTTCTAGGGGACCGATGACCTCAGAAGTTAAGTCCCATAGTGCTGAGAGCCATTTGAACCATTTTTGATCCTAAATACTAAACCACTCCCCAACCAGAAGATCTACGCTTTATTGGACGTTGTCTTTAGAATAAAATAACAGAAACATGTATTTGCGGCAGTTTTGATTGTGATTTAAAATCAGGAACCGTTACTGTACAGGTCAGTAGTGTCATTAAGAGCGTAAATGCTTGACATGACACAGACTACTAAGTGATATTTCAGCTGGATTAGAAACAAGTTAGCATGATTAACTAAAGGAAACATACAGCTTATTCGCTAAGCATTTTTCATCTCTCGTTCAGGATACTCAAGTTTCCTCTTGTAACCGCTTCCGCTTTAGTATTTAGGCAGCTGGACGCTGCAACACCATTACAATGATAACAGTCCTACTCCGATGGTCGATGCCTAACTCGCTAAATATCTCTCCGATAAAATGGGTGGGATTATCAATTTGGTAGTTGTTATTTCTCAAGTTAATGTAGGGTTGATCAGGTCAAGTTTGTTAGGGGCCAGGTTTACGCAAGGGTCCATAATTCAAACGCTGACCGTTGAAGTGCGCCATTCGGTTACGTTAGCAGAAGCGTCACATCTGCCACGTCGAGTCAGCCGAGCGAGCGGTTAGTCAAGTGGATAGCTTTCTTTGTTTGTTCTTCAAGGGAGTAATTTATTATTATTAGTGTTGACAGAAACTGCGCCTTTTGATTCACACAATTTATTATGGCTCGCAGCTGTAGACCGTTCTTTTGTTGTAATTTCAAGTTGTTCGACTGATCACATCATGTGCAAAGCTTAGGGTTTAAGTTAAAAGAAAGATGTGGGTTGGCGTCCAGGTTTACACAGAAAATCCAACAGAAGAACAAGTTTTGACACAAACGAAAAATGGAAAACTTTGAGAACGTGATTTAGCATTTGATAAAATTTGTACTTGCAAATTGTATTTTTTTTCTTTTTCAGTCTGCATCTGTATTATCACAAAACGGAAATATTCATTTTCTAGATATCCCAGTTTAGCAACTGGGCAAAAAGCTTAATGAATGAGAAATTATTTAATCTGACATGGACACTGTGAATCACTGGTTTCATGCTATACGTTAATGAAGGACAGTTGACATCAGTAACACATGGTCTTAAGATGGGGGCCGAGTCTACCTTTAAATGTTAAAACATTCTACCCAATTGTATATATACATTTATGTTTATAGTGTATAATCTTCAGAACTCGACCAAGACGTACCACGACCCGTTGACATTGTTTTGCGTCATTGCTGCTGATTTGGCTCTGTTAAGATTAAAGCTGTGAGCTAATTATTATTATACCGCAGTATCTTCGCTAATTTTACAGCTATTAAATAGGAACCCAGTACTTCAAGACATACAGATAAATAGTATTTTTAACTCTTGCGTTCATATGCTTACAGGCTTTCGCAGCAGAACAGGAAACGCTTATTGTTGAATATTTAGAGAAAGCTGCGAACATACACTTCGGGGTGACAACAAGATTCGCCTATACTTCTGTCGTTGCAAGCAGTGGGAATATATCACCATCTTGGGCTAATCCTGAAATTTCGGGGGTTGAATTATTTCTTATGTTTCGTGGAAAGAAGCAAATAGCTATGCATCAAGTCACCTCAAGCAAGTAGGATAGGAGAAACCTTGAGCTATTTCTCAAATTTCATAGCAGTTTTGTCGCACGCCTTAAGATGCGACCTTCAGCCACATGGCATGTCGATGAAACTGAACTCTAAGAGCGTGGACGAGATTCCGTCAACTATCAGTATCACATCCGCTGAAGCGGGAGTCTCGTGACACAGCATATGCTTCTGGCGACAGCGCAGCACATTTCACGGTGCTTCCTACGGTTAACGTCAAGAAAAATTTCGTAATAGTTTTGTGGAGTGTGAAGAGAATGTGTATCCCTCAGGATAGATGGTAGAAATGAATTTTTTATAATTTGCGAAGCATTTTATCCACAGATGCCCTGCTGCGAGGCCTTACCAATTGTTACTCGACAATCATGACTCAGATCCACGATTTGACGTCCTTGACTATTTGAAAAATGCAGTGTGACATAAATAATTTTCTCCACAGTTGAGCCGCATGCTCTAACCATAATACATATAGACGTTTAGGAAACTAAAGCTGCCAATGACAATTTAAAAAACACTTTACCAAAAGTACTGCCGCTAGCGACCACTCCTCTCAGTGTCAAGGGGTCTGGGTTCAGAATTACAATAATTTGTACTTGAGAAGCTGAAATATTTCAAGACATAGATATCATATTGTCTCGTAGTCTTGCCAGATACGCCAACTCCTATGACGATTAAGGAAACTCCTCCAAACTCTTGTACATACACTTTAGATTGTTCAACACTGTTGCTTGCCGGACATGAACCATTCACTTCAACTGGAATGTCTCCCACTCCTGACCTCACAATTATTAGCAGAATCACTAAGACATTGTTCTCAATCCCGGAAGACGCGGGGCCGTTTACAAAAGCATTACATGTAGGCTAAAAGGAAATACTACATGTAGAAAAGAGAGCCAACCTGTTATTCTTACAGACTCGCCTATGAAAAATGCATTAAAGTGCTAAATGATTTGTTTAAAACAGAAGTTGGATTCAACTAGTTGAACAAAAAAAGATGACACTACCGCTACAGCTATTAGAAAGAAATATGCACGAGAAAAACAAGTAAAGTTAAAAAGAATAAAGATGAAAAAATGATGGATTTAAATTAAAAATAGGAACTAAATCAAAAGAAAAAGAAATAACTGATTATAATTATTACAAGCACAATAAAAACTGTAAGTATTTACTGTTCGGGACCATATGAAAAGTGAATACCTGAGGAATAGTAGGTATAGTGCACCCTGTGTAACAGGTCCTCAAGTGACGACTGTATTACAATAGTTGATGCAACATTCCTTTTTACAAATTATGAGAATGAATCTGAAACCGATGTTGATTCATCATAAGTTAACTTTATAATCACACATGTAACTTTCAAAATAAAATTTGTAATTTTGTAGAACTTCAACACAGATTAATAAATGTGACACTTTAAATTTTATTTATGCTGTAGTTTAAGGTTCAATTAATACGTCGGTATAATAAATAATTACAACAGAACAATGACTAAATACGAAAAAAGTAAAGCTAAAAAAGTGTGTAAACCTACCTCGCCCTGCCCTTTGCGCCAAAGGTAGCTACACATTGGGAGTAAGGGTCATCTTCAGTAGGTCTTATTGCAGCGTATGAGGCACTTTGAATAACCCTGGCCTCTACTGTCTGATAAGAAAAGATAAGTTAGTGAGGTGAGTTGGCGTTTACTTAATAATCATATGTGTTATATAGAATTCCCAGGGACCAAGAAGAGTGGGGAATATCGAATTTTCCATGCCTCTACGTCAATTTGTATTTCGGGACTACACTGACAGTAGCACTTCGTGCTGACGAGGAAACTCATCCATCAGTCGGAATGACTGTGAACCAGCACAATAATCAAGGGACGTCGTTACTACAGACTAAGACCAACGGTTCGTTAAATCAGCGAAGTCTAAATCGCTGAAGCTGCAAGTTTCCTTTTTACGTCTGCGTAACAGAAATCGTTCGGGAGAGCGGGGACGCTGCGGTAACGCGAAACGTCTTTGTATCACTTTGGATCGCATCATCATGTTGGACGTGAAACATAAAAGTGCTGACATGTAGCAACATTCCGCGAAAGGGAAGGGCAGACACTGGGCACTGCATCGCTCCGTGAGGCGCTCGTATAATTTTATCGGAGCCAGAACACACTTCTTGGATCCGTTCCTCAGTCGAGTGCAAATTCTTCGTATTATGGCAATACGGCGGATGTTATTCTAAATAAAACTTAAGAAATAAGTTGAGAGTTTATGGGATATTTCGTCGCGTTTATATTGTGGTCATTAGAGGCTGAGTAATACATCAAATGGTTCAAATAGCTCTGAGCACTATGGGACTTAATATCTGAGGTCATCAGTCCCCTAAAACATAGAATTACTTAAACCTCACTAACCTAAGGACATCACACACATCCATGCTCGAGGCAGGATTCGAACTTGCGACCGTAGCGGTCGCGCGGTTCCAGACTGAAGCGCCTAGAACCGCTCGGCCACGAAAAATACATCAGTTGGGTGAGGTCCACGATGACAATAATCCGTGGCTCTGTTGAAAGAACCACCACAGCATACCTTTGGAGTGGTCTAGGAAAATCACATAAAACGTGTATCACACAGGGTGCACGAACATTATAATACCACTCCAGTCCAATACGAGTCCAGTGGAATATTCATGTTCCTTTTCAAAGAACAGATGGTACTCCTGATGAACATCTCCCATTTTGTGATGAAACGACTTTGTTACAAGGCTCTGACTTTTTTACGAAACCAGTTTGCTACAAGAAATTCGGTTTTAAAAAAAAGAAAGAAGCTTAGGATTTCATGACCCAACGACGACGTAGTCATTAGATATGGAACATTAACTCGGAATGGACAAGGATATGGATGTAAAATTGGTGTGTCGCCTTCGAAGGAAGCAATCTGGAAGGCAACTTAATCGGTTTGAGGAAACGACGGAAAATTGTAGAGCACTATGTGGGTTTATAGAACACTCTACGACACGTGAAATATTATGAGCTCCATAATGTGACACACTACATAACTTCTTAAACTGCAAAATTTTAGTCACCCAGAGAGATTGTGATCGTTATAATTGTTAAAAATAAGTTATTTTCCAACAGAATCACAGTTATGATTTCAGATTATAGCGTTTGAGCGTCTCAAATGGCCACCCTCAGTACATGTACTGCACTGGACCATAAAGTTTGTCACTACAAAATATACATCTCTATTTATTATGACATTTTTCGACAAATCGTTGTAAACGGAGCAAGGTAGGGCAATGATTAAGACACTGGACTCGCAGTTGGGAGGAGGGGGCTTCAAAAGTTCTGGTCATTCCCCTAAACTGGTAATGACGAATGCTGGGATTTTCCCTCGAAACCGACACGACAAATGTTACTTCCAACTCCTGTCCATGAAAGCTTGTGAAAGCTTGCTCCCTGTCTCCAATAACATCGTCACTGACAGAATGTTAAACCCTAATATTTTTTGATATCGTATACTGGGTGTAAGTACGGCAAAAATGGAAAAGTAATTCGGAAAGTATACGCAGCACTGCAGTGCGACTATGAAACAAATGCAAACAAGGAAATGGGATAGTTCGAAATTAATATTTTTAATTAACGCTTTAGTTGAGTCAGTAGTGTGTATAGTGGTGTAGTTCAGTTCATCATTGTGTGCATCTGCTGTTCACTTTAGTGATAGGGCTACTCGATTGGCCACAGGATGTTTAGTAGTCAGTTTGAACTGTTTCCTTCTTCACTAGCCTGAATAGTGACTGTGTAAGTAGGCTGTTTATGTTTTCTTTATGTAAGTAGGCTGTTTAGATTTTTATATTGGTAATGCCACGTAGCGATGAGCCGCCAGCAGTGGTGGATGTGTGGAAGGAGATGGCGGAGTTTTGATAATTTGTAATACTGGATGTCAATTATGAATATTAAGGTAAATACATTGTTTGTTCTCTATTAAAATCTTTCATTTGATAACTATCCCTATCAGTAGTTAGTGCCTTCAGTAGTTTGAATCTTCTATTTAGCTGGCAGTAGTGGCGCTCGCTGTATTGCAGTAGTTCCAGTAACGAAGATTTTTGTGAGGTAAGTGATTTGTGAAAGGTATAGGTTAAAGTTAGTCAGGGCCATTGTTTTGTAGGGATTATTGAAAGTCAGATTGCGTTGCGCTAAAAACATTGTGTGTCAGGTTAAGCACAGTCTTGTATAATTGTTCAAAGGGGACGTTTCATATGTCGACCCTTAGCCTAGGATACCTCACTGGAATCTTCTGATTTTTTCTTGTAGTTTGTGTATTTAGTGTAGCTTTTGTTTATTGCTAGCGCGTAATTGTAGAGAGAATCTCCTTTGTAGTTGCAGTCTTTCATTGTTGTACTGTAAAACAGTTGTGGCATGCATGTAGATTTGCACCAAGTATTTCGCAGCTGCAATTAACTAGATATTATTTTCAGTGCTATGTTAATGTGTTCTCTTATTTTTGCTCTTCAAATTGTGTTTTTCTCTGTTATCGTGTGAAATATTGTCACAATAATGGTGTGAAAAACGTAACACTAGGCTCCAAAGTAAACTGAGAAATAATAGTGACGACGAGTGTAGCTTATCAGCACCACTGTGTAGTGAATTAACAGACGTTCCATGTAGTAATTTGGTAATTGTGCATAGGGAAATGGAGCGGGCGGCAAATAATGGTGTAGACAGTGAAACAGGTTGTGAACAGGGAGGCATTATCGATCGATCGGTCAGCAACAGCTCGCCTCAGGAATCCGAAATGACAGGACACAATTTTACAAATACTGTAGATTCAGGTTTTGCGTCCTCACCGTTTTTTCAAATAAGTCAAGACACATTTTCAGCTTGTCAAAATGTGAATGTTGCCGGTGCAAATGCACTGCCGAAAAGATTAGAGGAACAGATTCCAGACACTAATGCATTGTTATTACAACTAATGCAACAAATGGAACAAAATCAGAGACAAACACAGCAACAGTTAGACACAATGGGACAAAATCTTCAAAAGTTAGACACAATGGGACAAAATCTTCAACAGTTAGACACAATGGAACAGAATCTTCAAAAGTTAGACACAATGGAACAAAATCAGAGACAAACACAGCAAAAGCTGCAAAAGTAAGACACCACACTTGAACAAACACGTGAAGATTTAACTACTGAGTTACATAACATTGAATCGAAATGTCAAAAAGTCTGTAATGACGTAAAAACACAAATTTGTGAGCATTTTCAGCCTATTTTTTCGCGGCATGAAAATGCACTACAGAATCACGAAGCAGCCATAAAAGAGTTGCAAACCACTGTTCATGAAAATCATGAGACCTTGTGGGCTAAAATGGACGCAGTTGCATCTACCGATTCGGTTACGCAACTGGCAAAAACTCAGGAAAACTTAAAGGACACAGTAGAAAGACACACTGAGGAAATGTGTTCACTATCGGAGAAAGTAGCCGAACTTTCGGATCAGGTCACTAACTTATCTACAAAGGTAGATGATGATATGAATGACACAAGACCTGTAGCCTTCACTGACACAGAAGAGTGCGAACAAATCAGGAAATTCAAACAAAATCAGAATCAAATTAATACGCAACACCAAAGAGAAATCCGGGAAGTACAAGATCAGCTGACACAGGTAATACAAGAATTACGTATTCCAGAGGCCACTCGCGCTCCAATACGGGAAGAGGGACATTGAAATACGGAACAGCCACAAAATAATAACACAGGGCATTTCGGAAGTTATGAAAGAAATTGGCAATGTGCACCGAATTTTGAGATGGAACCGCCGACACGACGTAACAATGACCGATATGCTACTCGCCGACACGATGATTTTGACTATAAGCTGTTCATTACTACACGTAAATTCAAAACGTTTAAGAATTCTGCCAACGACATTCATCCACAAGCGTGGCTCCATCAATTCTCTCATTGTTTTCCTCCCAACTGGTCATTGGAGCACAGGTTAGAATTTATGTGTGGCTACTTGGAGAATGAACCAGCTGTAAGAATGCGATCGGTCATTCACGATTGTCACAGTGAAGGAGAATTTTATCATGCCTTCCTCTCAGCATATTGGTCTCAAGCCACACAAGACCGAGTAAAACATGGCATCATAATGATGAAACATTTCGAACAATCTGAATTTTCCAGTCTTGTGAAATATAGAAGACATGTTGCACAAGAATCAGTACCTGTCAAACCCATACAGCCCCTCAGAACTCATCCGCATTTGCCTTATCAAACTGCCTGAACATTTACGACATATTATTTTAGCAGGACGTTGCAAAGACGACATTGAAGCTTTTCAGGGACTGTTACAAGAACTAGAAATTGACACAGACAGTCGCGGGATGCGAAAACAGGAAAACAATCACTACAGGTCACATCAGTCACAATTCCGTGGCGACAGAAACAATAACTGGACACGACAAGCCTATTCTTACCACGTAAATTGTGACCAAAACAGACACCACCTGTATGACAACCACTGGCAGAGTAATAGTTACAGAGAAAGATTGCATTTCCGTAGTAATGAATATGACAGAGACAATCATAGAAACAGACAATTTGGCAACCAGAACTATTATTATCATAGGAGACAGAATAACTTCAGACGCAACGCTCCACCATGCAGTGATAATTCAGGGAGAAATTCTCCACCACATGACCGACAAACAAGAGACTATGTAAACTACCGACAAAACGACAGAGGTGAATTTCATCAGAACTGGCGGGGTTCTAACAGAGCAGAGCCCTCTCGGCAAGGCGAATTTGCGGAAGTTAGGCCTCCTAATCCCAGTAAAGACGCGCGCCAACAAAGAAACAGACAATGACTCACACCGCAGGCAGCCGTGTGCGCCGGCTGGCTCAGGGAAAAATAACATTGACGCTAACCTTGAGCAAAATTCCAGTATTCTTTATGGACGAATACCGCATGATAATTGCATTGAAGTTGAAACTCTGCATACTAGGAAGAGTAAAGGTTTACACCACATTTCACATGTAAAACCATTTATTGACAGATAATCTGCTTTTTAACTTAGTCTTTGCAATTTTCACTTCACGCTACTTGTACAATTTGTCACACTGAGAAACTGTTAACATGCAACAATGTTTGAAGTTAAATATCCAGTCAAGAACCAAAAGAATTTATTTAAACAGAAATTACGAATGCATTGTTATGGTGAACAGGCGACACAGTGTTATTGTGTGTGTGCATTCTTGCTTGTTAGTTGCACGATTATGTAACGACTATAAGGCTCACATACTTGGAACATATACCGGCACTGCTAATGAAATTTTCATGCAACATTTTGGTTTGCTTGAGACTGGATTCTGGATTTAAGGTACTTTCAGTGAGATACCAGATGAGACAGTGGTTAGTTTATGTGACAGCTACACTATTTTATCACGACGCTACTAATGAGCGACAATTTACAATATTGCTTTTGCGATGTTTCTGTTTTATATCTGCACAGTTTTTCTGTATTATTCTGGAAAGTAAAACATGTTTTAGTAGTAACTTTTGTGGTATAGCTACAAGGAGACAGCCTTTTCTGTAGCACAACAATACGTTACAGCACAGTACTTTCTTCATCACGGCAATAAGCGTAATAAGTATGATATCTATACGCAAAGCATTTCACTTTGTTTATCATGAGGTCAGTACATTGACTTCTGCAGAACTTAGCTTTTGGAGGACGATAACTACGACACTTCCACAGAGATTATCTTACAGCAAGACGCATATTTAGCGCTACAGGACACGTATTTGAGTGATTAATTTTGTACTAAAAACATTTATTTTCAAAGATATTTGAAATACAATGATACAAAGGTTTTCCGTAATACATTTCATTCCATTCTTGTAATCTGTAACACCTGAAGGTATAATTACAATAAACCTCAGGGGGGTACACGCCTACTTTGTGTACCATGTGTTTGGCAAGCACAAGGAGCCCTAGCTAATATGGTATTTGCTTATACAACTTTACATATCGGTACCATATTTCTCTAAAACACAAATTATACAGCTATCTGATCATTTAACTGAGAGATAAACATTTTCTTTTACTACATCAGTGACACATGTTTACGTAATTACATTGTTGGATAACTTCACACTTACGAAATTATATTTTGTCTGTACTTTGTGAATTGTTCATATTTTTTCAGAACCATTGTGATACTATGAGAGCTTTGAATGATGTATTTGGTATGAGATCATGATTTTTAAAGTATGTTTGAGGCAGATGACACTATTGAAATGAGCAGAGAATATTTTTTATGGTTTGAAATTATTGCAGAAAGCTACGACTTTTTTGACATTTGACTGAGGTGTTATGATGTTATTTTTTTGACGACGATGTGTATTATGCTGTTGAGGTATGTTTATGTCAATAAGATGATGCTACCATATATGAGGAATGTGATTACGTGTTTATATGTATATGAATAATGAATAGAAGTTAGGGACTCTTGACTTGTGAAAAAAGGATGTTGGAAACCAAGAATCATACTTTAAGAGTTATGAAATGTGTGTGTAAATGCGTGAACGTATCACAATGCCGGCGAAGAATTTTTTGGACACTGTTATATTCATAGGATTTTGTTTCTACACATTTGCAACGTAAATTCTCGACCTGTGAAATTTTTATATGAGACTGTCACTGTAGCGGAAACTGCTGTCGTGAATATTTCCATAAGAAAGTTAAGTGACCACCTGCACATGCGTCGTCGGCACACAGCTGTGTCAGACACCTGGAGAACAAGCCATTAGTGTGAGTGCCTCATCAGAAGCACAGGTAGAAAAAAAAAGGGGAGGCCATTGTCAGCGCTACTGACATTTCCTTGTTGAAAGCATACTGTGGAGCTCGTAATTTATGATATTTACTGCAATGCCTAATGAAATGACGAGAAATATTTTTACATCTGCACATCTGATTACAACAAGCGTCTTTCTACGAGAGTTGAGAGAATTTCCACTAACTTATGAAATGTCACATGACTATTGAATGATATTTTTATGCTTTGGTTTGCATAATTGCTTATTTCATTTGATATCTGGTTTCCAGCTGTGTTGCAGCATTGCTTTTATAAAATAAAATGCATTTGCTAATGTGAACACTTTCTGTCAACAGATCCATTAAATAATAATTTTGTAATCCACATTCTTTAAAAAAGGAGCACTTGGAAAGGAAAGAACAATTAGAAGGGACTAGTAACAGTAACTGGACACATAATATTCTTTTCAAGTACATGGTAATATTTCTTTTCACAATAAGTTGTTGTGGTGCACCACTTTAATTACATAGACATTAAGATGTGAATATACATTTTCCTTTTCTGCATTGTTGTTTTTACTGTAATATTTTTTCTGCTTGAGCTATGTCATGTTTAGGTATAAGTTACTGCTGTTTGCCAGGCATAGTGTTATTGAATTTGACTTTGTGTTACTCTTCTAAGCTTATTTTTATTGTTTGCTGCGCATTGCCTTATATTAGTTGTAATATTGCACTTGCTTTGCTAATTTATGCTGCTAGCTTTGCCAATTTGCATTTTTTGTCATTGCTGTTTGTGATAATTTGTTATGTGATGCTGCATTGCCTCGTCCCTTGGTATATATATCTGAGCTCAGTAGATTTAAGTTAGCTTAAGAGGGGTAGACTATATAAGAAACTAACTATGATGACTTGGAAGAAATGTATTGAGAAGCTATATGAAAATGGTTTGGGCGACAAAAAAAAAAAAAAAAAAAAGGATACTGTACAGTGGAGAAAAACTATTTTTGACAGAGGATGTGAACAGAATACAGAAGGCCGGCTTAGATAGGACTTTTGGGAATAATGATGAATGAAGGGAGGTCTCCAAGAAGCAAAGAAAGTTTTGTTTGCAAAATACTGCAATGAAACAAACCCTGTCCTTTCCTTTTGTGTTATCCCACTATGTGTTTGTGTACCCTTGTGTATTTGTTTTCTTCATGTCTCTGTGTAGTTTCATAGAATTTTTTCTTCTTTTAATATTAAGCTACATTCACTATGATGAGGAATACTGTTCTCCTCAAATATAATTGGCATTAATAATATGTTATTTACCTTGTAAATATGCTTAGACATTATTTATTCTGTTTTGTTTTAATGCTCATGTGTAAAGTTGATGTTTCAAAAGTTATTCTGATCTTTTATGTATGTACTCATGTTATAATTCCTATAACACTGATGTATATGTTTATTTCTATTCTGTTGTAAAGCCTGTACTACAAATGTTACCTGTATTGTTATGTTCTTTAATGATCTATTTTGTACCTTTGTAATTGTATTATCATGTTATAAAATGGTAATTGACACCAGTTCATCATATTAGTAACTTGTAAGTTACATTTCACTGCACACGTTTCTGTTGGCCATAGTATATGGACAATTTGTGAGAAGTAGGGACTGTTAGTGTTTGCACGTGTGTTAATAATTCAGCAAGGGGCTGGATAACAGCATTGCTGGTTCTAAAGACAATTCCTAAAACTTTGTGCGTGCTCAAGTGATGGTTTATGGACTTGCTATCTTCTCTGCAAGACTCTTCGATGGTGATTGTGCACCTGCACAGTCGCAGCAGATGGCTGCCGGCCATCTCTACAAGGACTACAGTGGGTCTGCATCTTTGATGACCCACCAATACCATTATTTCTACAAGGACTACACCTTTGCTGACTCACCAATACCATTATTTCTACAAGGACTACACCTTTGATGACTCACCAATACCATTATTTCTACAAGGACTGCAGTGGGTCTGCACCTCTGGTGGCCCACCAGTACCACAATCTCTACCAGGACTACAGTGGGTCTGCTCTGTGATGACCTACCTACCAATCTTCTTCAAAATGTCGACTAACTCTGCTGTGGGTTTGCTCTGTTGTGGCCCATTACCTGTCAGCATGTCAAGAGTCAGCACTGTCTTTCTGTTGGAAGGACAACACTACTTCTTCAAGACTGCATGGACATCCACTACTTCCGTGTGCATTGTCTTTTACTGCTCAGACTTTGATAAAAGAAACGGCAGTTTTACTGTGATGAATGATCAGGACTGTCTTTATGGACTGTGAGAAAATTTTAGCTTTTGACCAACATTGTATAAATAAGTGTGTGCATTTGATATCTTTGTTATTGTAATTATGAAAAATTTTTACAAATCATTATTGGCCACTGGCCAAAAAAATTTGTAAAATTTTTTGTGGGGAGCATGGTGGCTATGTAAGTAGGCTGTTTATGTTTTCTTTATGTAAGTAGGCTGTTTAGATTTTTATATTGGTAATGCCACGTAGCGATGAGCCGCCAGCAGTGGTGGATGTGTGGAAGGAGATGGCGGAGTTTTGATAATTTGTAATACTGGATGTCAATTATGAATATTAAGGTAAATACATTGTTTGTTCTCTATTAAAATCTTTCATTTGATAACTATCCCTATCAGTAGTTAGTGCCTTCAGTAGTTTGAATCTTCTATTTAGCTGGCAGTAGTGGCGCTCGCTGTATTGCAGTAGTTCCAGTAACGAAGATTTTTGTGAGGTAAGTGATTTGTGAAAGGTATAGGTTAAAGTTAGTCAGGGCCATTGTTTTGTAGGGATTATTGAAAGTCAGATTGCGTTGCGCTAAAAACATTGTGTGTCAGGTTAAGCACAGTCTTATATAAGTTGTTCAAAGGGGACGTTTCAACTGCAGCGCTACTTTATGGCTAAATGGTAACTGTGCCCTTTGTAGTGATCCAGCTATACACAGCTAACCTGCTATTTTATCTAGTTGAGTTATGAATCAAGCCATATGTAGTGATCATGACTCAGCCCTGCCACTAAATTTTCGCCAAACTACCATAAAACACTGAGTCAATCCTGCTTGCAAATCTGGTGTGGTGTGAAAAAAAGCACTGTTCCATTTCTATTAACAAAAGTTTGATCATTTTGCCTATGATTTATCTCTGTATACACAGTTACGTATGGTACAGCAGCATGCATATGTGTTCATGTTTATCTGGCAATAGGACATTTACTTCTAAGTGAACACACCGTGCTCAGTCTTACACTTGTTATTATATTTACTCACATGTGCATATATTGCACCAATCAGGTGTGCTGTCACTGGCTGTTACATTCAGCTTAATGGCGGACACCAAAATTTGAACAAATGGTTAAAATGGCTCTGAGCATTATGGGACTTAACTTCTGAGGTCATCAGTCCCCTGGAACTTAGAACTACTTAAACCTAATTAACCTAAGGACATCACACACATCCATGCCCGATGCAGGAGTCGAACCTGCGACCGAAACGGTCGCGTGGTTCCAGACTGTAGCGCCTAGAACCGCTGGGCCACCCCGGCCGGCAATTCGAACAAATACCATGCCTAAATAATTGTACATTAAATTCACTCACAGAAATTACGGTGCGCACATGTTTCACGCTCACCAAAAGGTACTTAAAATAGCAGACAGTGGCAGCAGCGCTAAAATTATGAATGAAAGAAATAGACATAGGATTGGAAACAACTACACTAATGGAGGTAAAAAAGTCTACACTAATAACAAAATTTCGCTAACATGACTTTCATTTTAAAGAAGAAGCAAATTAAGGAGTAGTTTCTTTGAACAAGTTCCATATAGAAAGTTTACAATTTTAATAGTTGTTTTAGTCTTTGATGAGAGCTAAAGCAGCTATCCTTATCTGTCATGATGAGGGCGGTGAGGTGCAATGTCGTCGGCAGCTTATCATTGCAGAAGGCATGTGTAAATCAGCTCCATCATGTGTAGATGCTTCAGACGAATTATCTCATGTGAAGGTTGCAGGTTCGAATCCTGCCTCGGACCTGGATGCGTGTGATGTCCTTAGGTTAGTTAGGTTTAAGTAGTTCTAAGTTCTAGGGGACTGATAACCTCAGATGTTAAGTCCCATAGTGCTCAGAGCCGTTTTGATTTATCTCATGTGGACTTTCACTTTTCGCTCAGCGACGATTTCATTAGTGATGTATTATCGGCCACTGGACAGTTGGGCGTTGTTACAGTTGTTGCCAACATTCAGCTTTGCATGAGCGATTTATTACGTCTTTCATGCACAACGCTGAAGTAACACAATTCGATAGAGGGTTTTAAAGTTATTTCAATTGCGGCATTACATCATAATGTACAGTTTCTATATGCCTGTGGCACAATTAATTGTTCATGCAATACGGCAGTCAGCGACTACGCAAACATGCATTGAAATTATAAAGTATTTAAAATGTACACGGCACCGTTACAGCAAACAAATTTGTTTCCAGAACACTGTAACTACAATGTCGTCTGTCCATAGTTATATTGTCGTAGTTACGCTACACAGTTCGCTTGGCGGGTTACACAATCCAACTTCTCTGTTTACTTTAAACATTTTTAAATTCCATTACAAGAAGGAGCGGAAATGTATCTCATCGTTAATCAGTTTCGTTCGCACCGAGTCAGCACACTTCAAACCTCCTTCCGCCTTCTCGGTATAAACATGAGTGCAACACACGCTCTACTCACACTGATCGACCCTCATAATCGACCTACTGATCTCTCTCGCTCTGCATGTACAATATCTCAGTATACATTTAACTTCACAAAGTCATTCCAATCAAATGCAATAAATGATAAACGAAGTAGCAAAATATTTTACATATTCGATAAACAAGAAAATCTAATTACTGTAGTCGAAAAGGGAAATAATATCAGCTACATATTATTATTTTCAACAAACAGTTACTCATTACGTTATAAAACAAAGTAAACACTATGCTATATCACCAGGAATTCATGTACAACTACGAAAAACGAAAGAAAACAGAAAAAATTTCTTATATAAGTCGCAACTAGCGATGTCTTCACACCTCCTGCATCCACTTCCACAACATTCGCGAACGGAGCAAGAAAGTGGGAACTGATGGTGGAACAGAAAGTACCATCGGAATCGCGCCACTTGGTGACTTCAAGAATAATGCAGTATTTATGTATAATTGCATCATGTTATTAGTAATACTTTTCGAAACATCGTTCTTTCATATTTTTCTGTTACTTAAAGATAACACGGCGATTTTTCCCACACACGCAGTTGTTGGGATTCATGGGCAAATAGTGTATGACAGTTTAAAACTTCTTTTTTGCTAGCGACTTCACTTCGCCACACACACAAAGATCCCGAAACACTTGTTTTTCCGTTATACTGTGTACGTACGTCATGTAAAAAAATCTGATTTTTAAAGCTTTCTTTGGGCTTGCTGTTGATCCTGTACAATCCTAGCGGCAGGTTTCGACAGAGATTGCTATTTAATTTTTTCCGGTGAGCTCGTTTGTTTCCGAGTTATAACCGGAGAAGTGACCGCATCGCGACGTGTTTTGCGAATGTTACGACAAAAGTGTTGGAAGAAAGAACAAAGCATGTTAGTAAAGCCTTGTGAAAACTACGAAAAAGGGTTATGGAAACATCTGAATTGATTAATTGATTAATGTTTACAGTGAGGGAACGTGAATACTGAGCCATGCTACGAGGAAACATGAACGCGTCGCCGTGCTGCGAATGCTCCAACCTTTTTAAGTAGGGAGTAACCATGGGGCTCATGGAATAGCAAGATGTGGCTGTCCAAATTATCGCTGAATCCCCACCATGTTTCATTCTTGGGATGTAAACTCGGCAAGAATTTGGAAACAGTGTGAAACATGATACGTCTGAGCAAAAGACATTCTTCCATTACTCCATAGTCCAGGTTTAATGGCTTCAGCACCTCGTCTTCCTGTTGCGGTCGTTTGCATCACTGATGAAAGGTTTTGAAATTCCAACTTGCCCCTCTATTCCCTGCTTCTGAAGATACTTTATGTTGTTTTGGTGCTGACAGGACTCGCAAGTGCGACACTCAGTTCTGTAGTGACTTCTGCAGCTATCGTCCCCTCATTTTTCGTCACAATCCTCTTCAACGACCGCCGATCACCATCACTCAAGATACACTTCCCTCCGATTTGTGATTTAACGGAATGTGCTCTTCCGCTTTCCCTGTGTACGCTTCAAATCTTCGATGCGGTATCTCTTGAAATACCAATCCTTGGTTACGGCAGCACACACCACACGAGGACCAACAACTTTCTCACGTTAGAATGCTCTGAGTTCCGGCACAATGCACTCACAACTACAAAGAACCCTTGCAAATGTGCTTAGACCCAGTGGTTAGATACAACAGCACAACTGCAAGCTTAGTTTAGCATCTGCATTTATGGTGAAGCATGTATTACTCGCGGTGTTTCCGTATTTTTGTCCAACTACTGTACATACATATTTCGTAAGCCACCATACGGTGCATGGTGGAGCGTAGCTTTTACCGCTGCTAGCCATTCTCTTTCCTGTTCCAATCGCAAATGAAGCGAGGGAAAAACTACCGTCTATGTACTTCTGTATGAGTCCTGATTTCCCGTACCTTGTCTTCGTGGTTCTTGCACGACATGGACGCTCGTGGCGGTACGATCGTTCAGCAGTCTTTCGCAAATGGTGGTTCTCTAATCTTTTTCAACAGTGCTTCGAGAAAGAAATGTCTTCTTACTTCCATCGATTCACATTAGGGTTCCGGCGCATTTCTGTAAGACTCGCGTCTTGATCGAACCTATCGGTAATTTATCTAATGGCACCCCTCTGAAATGCTTTGATGACTGCCTTCAATCTGACGTAAGGGGATACCAGATATTCTAACAACACTCAAAATTGAGTCATGCACGCGTTCTGTACGTGGTTGCCCTTATAGGAGAGCTACGCTTTCCTACAATTCTCTCAACAAGCCGAAGTCGACCACTGACCTTTCATTACAATCGACCTAATATGCTTATTCAATTTCACGTCGCTTTGCAGTGTTGCGCCTAGATATTTAAGCGACGTGACTGTGACAAACAGCATTTATATTTCCCCACACTTAGGGCAAACTGCCATTCATCACACCAAAAAGATATTCTGACCAAATCATCCTGTATCATTCTACAGCCATTCAGAGACAAAACTTCCCCTTACGGTACAAAAGCATCAGCAAACAGTAGCAAATTGTTGATCATCCAATGCACCGTATCGTTTATGTATGTAGAGAACAAGAGTGGACCTGTCACACTTCCCTGGGACACTCCTAACGATACCTTAGTCTCCGATGACCGCTCTACGTCCAGGACAACGCACTACGCTCTGTTACTTAAGTATCGAGAACCTATTCCGTACGCTCGAACCTTCGATAATAGTCAGCAGTGTGGTACTGTATCAAAAGCTTTCTAGAAACCTGGAATCTGTCTGTTGTCCTTCATCCATGGTCCTCAAGACATCGTATGAGAAAAGAGCAAGCCCTGAATGGCTGACTGCTGGCCACGAAAAAACGCAAAGAGAAATTTCCCACGAACATTTTGATTATTACAAAAAGATTTGATTCTGTGAGCCATTTCGTTATTCTGAATGAGACATGAGTCCAATACTTCACATCAGAATCGAAAAAGCAATAAAAACAGTGGCCGGAAGCCAGTGCCCAACATAATAAGAGCGAAGTCTATTCCGTCTGCCAGAATGGTTACGGCCATTGTTTTCTGCAATCCGCTATGAAAGTCGTTTGGGTCGGGTAAAAAGATCAATCACATTAATGTGACAACACGTCGAAAGCCAGAATAACCACCTTCTGCAGTAAGAGACATGCAACAAGAGAGTCAGTGAAGTTCTGGAAGGTACCCACAGGAATGCGGAGCCCTGACGACTCCAGTGTCGTAGCCGGGCGCGCTAGATTTCCCGGTCGAGGATCCATGGGCGAACAGCCCGGCCGAGGTAGTCTCACAGACTCTCCTCTGGGTTCATATTTGGGGAGTATGGTGCCCATGGGAATATGGTAAAGCCATACTGAAGCTCTTCGAACCATGCACGTACACTGCGAGCTGTGTAACACATTACACTCTCCTCCTGCTAGGAGCCATCGCGCTGCAGAAAACCAGACTGCATGTAGGACAGGGCACAGTCCCCAAGGATATTTGTGTCCATCCATTGTGCTTTCGAGAATGACGAGATCCTCCAGGGGATCCCACGAAAACATTCCCAGGACCATAAATGCTCCCTTCTGCTGGCAGAGTGTTTGCTTGCGGACGTTCCACATCGTACGCGCCAAAGGCCAGCTGTGAGACCGTGCATAAAATATGCGCCATCTCAAAAGCCCACCTGTCTCCGCTCCCTGGATGTCTAGTTGTGGTATTGGTGTGAAAATTCCAGACTTCATCGCCGATGAACAGCATTCAGCGTGGTTGCATGGCCAGCCGTTGTGGCTGAGCGGTTCTAGGCGCTTCAGTCCGGAACCGCGCTGCTGCTTCGGTCGCAGGTTCGAATTCTGCCTCGGGCATGGATGTGTGTGATGTCCTTAGGTTAGTTAGGTTTAAGGGGACTGATGACCTCAGATGATAAGTCCCATAGTGCTTAGAGCCATTTGGTTGCATGAGCAAGGTGTCTGCTGCGGTGACCCATACGCAGCAAACCTTCGCTGAACGGCCGTAGAGGAGACACTGTTGTTAGCCTCTTGGTTCATCTGGGCCGTCAGTTGCTCAACAGCTGCACGTCTATTCTCCCTGACACATTTCCGCAGCTGTGGTTCGCCCCTTTCACTGTGGCTCGTGGTGCACCACAGTTCCTCGACACCTGTTTTGGAAGCGCGATTTTTCCATACACGGTATACTTTAACCACGGTGGCATGCGAACAGTTTACAAACCTAGCCGTTTCGGAAATGCTTGCACCACTGGCCGGAAAGCGCATTTGTCCGTCAGACACATCGCTGCGTTTCCGCATTAAGACAACGACTGCATCGTTTACTCCGTTCCCCCGACTCGCTTTATACACCCTCCACTGCCAGCGCTGCCACCTTCCGTATGTGTGTGGTTATTGTACATCGACGTCGCCTATGCGACGCTCGTATTAATTTGACTGGATCGTGTAATGAGAAACTTTGATCGTTAAAAAAAGGAAGCATATCTCAAGGTCACAGTATGATGGCACTCAGTTGGTGCTACGATGGGAAAGCTGAGAAACTTTTCGAATTGTTCGACCATCCAATCTGTTCATCGGTTTTGGCAGTTTCGGATTTCCACCTATTCTACACTTACTTGTTAGAACAGTATGTGTCTGGTAAAGGATCTGAGTAAAATGAATAGAAACGCGAGCCTGGGAATGGTGTGTTGCAGATTTTCCAGAATTGTACTCCATAGATGTGATCTACTTGTACAAAAAAGGTACAAAGTGCTTCTACCTAAAAGACACAAACTCTGGACTCGGGACTTCAGTGCACACTGAACGAAATCAATGTAGTTTTTTAAGCGACACGCCTGGTGAACACTGATGTGACTAAGAAGTGCGGCGGCGCTGGGCGGCGTCGTGTGGGGCGGCGGGCGCACGCGACGCGGGCGGACGGCGCGCTGGTGGCGCGTGTTCGATGCTAATGGCGACACGGCGGCATGCGGCCGCGGCACATTCCAGCGCCACGCCCCCTATACCGCGGGCACGCGCCGGCCGAACGCTCTGCTTTGACCACAACCACGACCGCCTAAGCCCCCGTACCATTAGGCAATGGCTCTCCTACATTTTACCTTCGCGCAAATCCTTTAGCAACGATTAAGCACCATTTCCAACCACCCTTGTACGTATTTACTGAATAAAGTACAAAGTGACACAACAATCCGTTAATAATTAAAAATGCACTAACTCACGGAATAATGTAGGTAGAGAGGTAAAACTTGACACATATGTCTGAAATGACACGAGGTTTTACTGAAACCAAAAAGAGTGCAAAAACAGGCCAGCAGATTGCTCTGGATAATGGGTTGCCGGCCACAGTGGCCATGCGGTTGTAGGCGCTTCAGTCCGGAACCGCGCTGCTGCTACGGTCGCAGAATCGAATCCTGCCTCGGGCATGGATGTGTGTGATGTCCCTAGGTTAGTTGGGTTTAAGTAGTTCTACGTTCTAGGGGACTGATGACCTCAGAAGTTAAGTCCCATAGTGCTAAGAGCCATTTGAACCATTTTTGACAATGGGTTGTTGCTTTTCAAATTTTCAGCGTGACAAGTGCGAGGTACGCCGATATGTTACAGAAACTTGCTGGAAGCACGACTTTTACGCAGGATAGCGCTCCACCCCATAATGTGAAAGATCTCCTGCTCACATCGTTTGGTGAAGACGCGTGCCAAGCCGCCATGTCAGTCATGCTTAGCCTCCCAGGTCCCTAGAACTCAGTGAGTGCTGTTATTGGTTGTAGGTTACATGAAGCCGCAAGTCTACCACAATCGTCCGACTTCATCAGTAAAGCTTAAAGGCAGCATCCGATGGCAATGTCTCTCCGCACATACTGATAAGTCGTACAGTGCTGTTCACAACATTGTTCCTCGACTACAGGTAATGCTGAAGAATGACGGTCATCATGTTGAGCATTTGTTATAAAGAACATCACATTTGGTAAAAATCAATTGATATGCTAATTATTGCTTTTGTATCGTATGAAGCTCCATTTATTGGTCATTTTGTGCACTTTTTTGGTTTCAAAATAAACCAATCTCATTTCAACCATGTCTGTCAATTTGTATCTCTCTACATACATTATTCCGCGAAGTATTGAATTTTCAAATGTTAACGGAATGCCTGGTTTGCCGGCCGCGGTGGTCTCGCGGTTCTAGGCGCTCAGTCCGGAACCGAGCGACTGCTACGGTCGCAGGTTCGAATCCTGCCTCGGGAATGGATGTGGGTGATGTCCTTAGGTTAGTTAGGTTTAAGTAATTCTAAGTTCTAGGGGACTGATGACCACAGATGTTAAGTCCCATAGTGCTCAGAGCCATTTGAATTTGAATGCCTGGTTCAAATGGCTCTGAGCACTATGGGACTTAACTTCTGAGGTCACCAGTCCCCTAGAACTTAGAACTACTTAAACCTAACTAACCTAAGGACATAACACACATCCGTGCCCGAGGCAGGATTCGAACCTGCGACCGTGGCGGTCGCGCGGTTCCAGACTGAAGCGCCTAGAACCGCACGGCCAACTGGCCGGCTGACTTGGATCCAGCCGCGACAATGACATGCACTTTTTCATTATATGGGGACGTGCTGAAAAGTGGATGAATTTTTTATCTGAGAACTCTTAAAGATTTTTAAATAAAACAAACTTTATTAACATCCTACATCTTAATTCTTCATGTCTACATATTTATTTTTCAACATGGTCGCCCTGGCGACGAACAGATTTCTTCCAACGAGAGACCACTTTGTTTATACTGTCACTGTAGAATGTTTGAGTTTGTTGACGGATCCGCAACGTCATCTCTGCTTGCAGCGCTTCATCACTACCAAAGTGAGGTCCTCCAAGATGCTCTTCAACTTTTGGAAACAATGAAAATCATATGGCGCTAAGGATGATGGAGGATGATCGATGAGAGTGAACCCAAGACGACGGATGTAGCAGATGTCGCAGCTATCGTGCGTGGCCTGGTGGCCTGGCACTGCCACGCTGAAAGAGACGGTGCTCCACGTGTGGCGACCTCTTCAAATTCGTGCTTTCGGTTTCCTGAGGGTCTCTAATGCACCAATATAATTACGTTACAAACTACAATCGGAGCTCTCCAGCGGCAGAGAGTTGAAACTCGCGTCAGCAAAGTGGGAAAGTCGACCGAGTGATATGCATGACATGCAACACCTCAATCGGCAGTGAGAACAAAATAAAAAATTCTGGGGCATTACTTTTCAGCACGCCCTCGTCCAAACCAAAACAGAATATAAAAGTTTTTTCTAGTGCAACGCAACACAGAAATAATTCAAGTACGTTAATTGACGACAGCGAACGGATGTGAGCCGGCCGCGGTGGTCTAGCGGTTCTAGGCGCTCAGTCAGGAATCGCGCGACTGCTACGGTCGCAGGTTCGAATCCTGCCTCGGGCATGGATGTGTGTGATGTCCTTAGGTTAGTTAGGTTTAAGTAGTTCTAAGTTCTAGGGGACTGATGACCACAGATGTTAAGTCCCGTAGTGCTCACAGCCATTTGAACCATTTGAACGGATGTGATGTTATTAATGACCTACAGTTTATGTATATTTAGCTACGAAAATTTTTTACTTTTTCAACTAAGCTGCCAAGTACAGAAGCTTGAGTCTGAGAAAATTAAGTCTTTTTCATAATTAACAAAGATACCACTACAATTCTCACTTTGGCATTGAAATTACCTGAGTAATTTTGATGCAAAGGTAACAATATCTACGCAACACCACCGTGGGCGTGATGCAGGTACTGATGACGAAGATTATTATTATTATTATTATTATGCATTGTATTTGTTCTAGCGTACTGGTACTAAACATTTGTACAAAACCTCTTACGATAGGGGTATAGTTAAAAATGGTTCAAATGACTCTAAGCACTAGGGACTTAACATCTGAGCTCATCACTCCCCTACACTTAGAACTACCTAAACCTAACTAACCTAAGGATATCACACACATCCATGCCCGAGGCAGTATTGGAACATGCGACCGTAGCAGCAGCGAGGTTCTGGACTGAAGCGCCTAGAATCGCTCGTCCACAGCGGCCGGCTTATAGTTGAAAGAAAGCCATATCATTTTCAAGCTCAATTAAAACACAGCGGTTTTTAAAAACCATCATCATACTCACACACAATGAAAGATGTAAAACAGTACAACTGAAAGTTGTAGCTGCGACAAGCAAACACTGTATCAGCAATCACAGAGGTAGTTGCATCGTAGTGAACATCAGACTAGCCCAGTGAGTGCAGATGAGGTCGTCTCACTGCAGGTTCCATTCCAGTCCTGTAATATATATCAGTGGTGTTCGACAGTTGGCAGTGAACATCCGTCTTGATTCGATTTTAAGAAGGATCTACAGTTACAGTTTCACTTACGGAAAGAGGAAGTGCTACACCGTGAAGCACTAGCTAAATATTAATCGACAACTTATGGAGATGTTCATGGAATAACGGGCGTTATGTGACTGATGTTTCATCGGAGAAATTAATTTTTTTGTATCAGGAACCCAACTTTGGAACAAACTATTAAAAAAATCAGAGAAATTAACTTCCTTCCAAACTTTAAAATGCAATTAATGGTCCCTATCACAATAGCCGTCTCTCGCATACAATAATCTGCAGTTCACATTCGTTAATCCTCTCTCCCCCGCAACTTTTTTCTCCCCCAACGTTCGCAGAGTTCTTTACATAAATTCTGTTCTCTCGTATCAGCCACTGTCATTGTCATTTCACTGTTTTCCTTTTTTCTTTATCCCTTCCGCCTCTATAGTACTGAATATGCATTCAAAAGTGTTAAAGTTATCTACATCATTCTTAATGCCCTTTACTACTATCAACATTGTTGTTATTAATGGCAACTGTTATGTCTTAACTCGCGAGGTGACTTTCCTGAAAGGTATACCACGAGGTAGCGTCTCTGGGACCCCTATATTTAAACGAGATTTAAGGCAAAAATGGTATGAAACTTTTGATTTATGCTATATAACATTTATTTTTACAGTTATTTAAGAGTTGTTTAAACGCTCCTACTTTACTTTATTGAATAAACAAAGCCTGCAGCATCTTACTATTTATCACACGAAAGCACATAATTTTGTGTGGTTCTTTTAAATAGTACACATAAATGGACAGTTAGAGTGCTGAATTTTACATTCTGAAAAACAATATAAGCTCCGTAGCAAATAAATTCCCACATAAATTTAAATTCCAGAGTCTAAATTTGCGCATAAAAATTCCACACAATAGGTACAAAAAGAAAGTCTGTCAAACTGTCAAATTGACATTCATTGCTCGGAACTACATTTTTCTTATCACCACTCAGAACACACTCGATTTTAACAGACACTAAGTACTTCATTGAAGAAACAGACAGATCCCCATCACAACTTCCCTGAAGTTCTTCCTCTGAATGATACTCGTTTTCGATAGCAGAACTGTGATCACTGGCTAATGTAAAATCGTCGCCTTTTCGTTTATTTCTTCATCCATATCACTGGAACCTTCCTCCAGAAACTGACTAACAATTTCATCCAACTGGTGGAAGTTAAAACTGACACATTCGTGCGAACACATTTTGAGCTACAGGGTACCGTATTGAAGAAAACTGGTACGTAGTTCGCGAGGCACGGTCTAGGAGACTCCAACACCTATCAGTAACACGGGGCAACAATAAATACAGAAGGCGAAAACGCTACCGACAGCAAAACATCGTAGACTTGGCAGTTTAAGGGGGTACGGGGAGTACAGAAACATTCCACCACAACTGACCTTGGGGAGCGAGTTCAAAAATTTTCGCGCGGTCTTAGAGACCACATCTCGTGAGTTAAGGGCTATTTTCATTATTATTTTATTATTATTATTATTTTTATTGTTATTATTATTATTATTATTATTATTATTAATACTCCTACGAATCTTTTTGTAATATGTTTCGTATGTGTTGTCCCTGATATGGTCAGGCTAAACAAGCAATAAACAAATAAAATAATTCCGTCTTTAAATGCCCCATCCGTTTTATTTTCTGCTTGCTCAATGTACAGTTTGATTAACATCGTGGCTAGAAAAAAACTCTGTCGCACTTCGCCCTTTTCTACTGCCTGTCTTTCATGTACTTCAACACTTACAGCCGGCCAGGTTGGCCGAGCGGTTCTAGGCGCTACAGTCTGGAACCGCGTGACCGCTACGGTCGTAGGTTCGAATCCTGCCTGGAGCATGGATGTGTGTGATGCCCTTAGGTTAGTTAGGTTTAAGTAGTTCTAAGTTATAGGGGACTGATGACCAGAAGTTAAGTCCCATAGTGCTCAGAGCCATTTGAACCATTTTTTGAACACTTACAATAACAGCCTGGTTTCTATACAAGTGGTAGATAACTTGACGCTTTCAGTATTTGACCCCTGATACCTACAGAATTTCAGGGAGTGTATTCAAGTCAGATTTATCAACAGCTTTTTCTAAATGTACGGCTGCCATAAGGCTTTGCGTACTTCCAACCTGTGTTTTAAGACAAATTATAGGCTCAATATTGCCTCATGTGTTCCGTGCTCTAAACCCAACATGAAATTCCCCAACACGGGCTTCTACAATTTGTTTCCATTCTTTCGTAAGTCGCTCCGTCAATATTTGAAACAATGACTTATTAAAGTGACGGTCTGCTACATCCATTCTTGTCAGCAATTGCCTTCTCTGATACTGAGAGAAATGATAACAGCGAAAATGGACTATACGAGGAAGCTTACTAACGAACGTAAGAGGGTCATTTCAAAACTTCTGCACACTGTAAGATGTAAATGAAGAAAACAATTTACTTTACAAAGTACTTTTACAGGTCTTCAATACAATCTCCATTCATGCTAACAACAGCTTCCCAACGTTTTGGCAACTTCTGTATTCTGGGTACGGCAAATTCATTGTTGAGCTACGTGATTATTTGAGTCACCTCACTGGGAGCTTCATCAATTGTATTAAGGGGCTCCGGAAAGGCTCAAAATCATGAAAAGTTCAATTTTTACTTTTTTGCGTTTTCTGAATCTGCAGACTATTACCTTTTAATAGATATATAATTTATTCAATTCCAAAGACTACAACTATTTTTAAATTTTTTTTGAAATGTGTTCTACATGGGCGTGACCCACTGTGGCGCTGTTAAACTGCTGTCAAATGGTGTTATTATTAACGTCCGTGTTCATCAGGTACATTTTAGTGATGTGAGATAAAGTATGTGTTGTGGCTAACCTGTGATGGTTCAATATATATCGCTGGTGTGATTGTCGATTGTTTCATGTTTATTTACTCTGTCGTTATCTCGAAAATATTCGTAATTAATTCTGTTTCTTGAGTCTCTGTTTTGTTGAAGTATAATAATGAGTAAAAGTAAAGTTATTAGAAATCCTCTGAAGGCTTTTAATAAAAGGAGAAATGTTGGAAAGCCAAAGGTATGTGTTATTACTGTAAACAATAAAGACGATAACCAAGTGAGTTTAACCTAACCTCTCAAGTACACCTGCCCATAGCAGTCAAAGTGGGAAAGAAAATACTTCACAGAAGAAGCTTGGTTCAATGAGTGAAAACTATGAATGTTTTATGGGCGAATCGGATGTGAATGAAATATTTGATATGTCGGTTCTCAAAGGAATTTTTTCAAACTGTGTAAGATGTATTCATTGTAGTGAAGTTGGTCTGGAACTCTCCATAATAAAGCACGTAGGACTTGCTAGTGAAATACAACTGAAATGTGATAAGTGTTCATACATGACCACCTTTTGGAACAGTGTTGCAGTAACTGCAACTGAAGAAAATGGTAGCGAAATCTACGAACACAACATTAGATTTGTTTATTCCTTGCGTTCAGTTGGTAAGGGTGCTACTGCAGATGCAATTTTCTGTGGCATCATGAATCTTCCAAATCCCCCAACCAAGTTTACGACCTATAATAAATTAATAGGGTCTAAAGTAGAAGATGTCTGTATAGAATCTATGAAGAACGCTGTGGAAGAGGCAGTAATGGAAAATAATGGTAACAGAGATTTGACTGCAGCGTTCGATGGTACCTTGCATAAACGGGGACACACATCTCTTCATGGTGTAGTATCTGCCACCAGTATGTATACAGGGAAAGTTTTAGATGTAGCAGTAATATCAAAGTATTGTAGATGTCCACAAAAATATAAAGGTACACATGAAAATAATTGCAAAGCTAACTATAGTGGCAATGGTGGAGGAATGGATGTGGCTGGTGTTGCCAGTATATTCCAGCGTTCTGAGGCGTGTGATAAAGTGCGATATGTTAATTACCTTGGTGACGGTGATTCTAAAAGTTTCAAACATGTTCAAGGACTGAAGCCTTATGGTGATGATGTTGTAGTGCAGAAATTTGAGTGTATTGGACACGTACAGAAGCGAATGGGAACAAGACTTCAGCGACTGAAAGCTTCGTACAAAAAACAAAAACTCAGTGATGGTAAAGGGTTGGATGGGAAGGGAAGGTTAACTGACAGTGTAATTGACAAAATACAAAACTATTATGGAATGGCTATTAGGCAAAATACACAAAGTGTCTACGAAATGAAGAAGGCTGTTTGGGCTCTTTTTTTTTTTCATACTTCTTCCCTCCATATTTGTCGAGCGTTTTTCGCACTGGCAGGGCAATATGAGTCTTGCATTGTCGTGCAAAATGAGGACACCGGCTGAGAGCATGTCAGACTTTCTTCGACGAATTTTCAAGTTCAAAATATTTTTCAGAAACAGCTCGTAGTATGTGCTTTTACAAAAGTCCCCTGTGGCACTCTACGAGGACTCCGTTTATGTCATACGCAATGATTGTCATCAGTTTCACCTTTGATTTAAAGCGGTAGAATTTTTTCGGGCGTGGAAGTCGGAACTTTTCCATTATGAAGACGGAGACTTCAATTATGGCTTAATATCTCGTATCCAGGTTTCACGTGCAACAACCCTTTTCAGAAACTGTTTCCATCCTATTCGATAATGTTGAAGCAATGCTTCTGCGATTCTTTTGCGACCCTCTACTCTCTACTCTTCACTCAGATCGTTCGGAATCCATCAGACATTAACTTTTATCATCTTTAACTTTTCAGTTATAATTCTGTAAACTGAACTGACAGACATTCCAGCCTCATATGCAATTTTCTCAGATTTTTTTTCGTCAATCCTACTGAAAATGTCATTAAAAATAACGTGAGAATGTAATCTGTTGCAGTTGACGGCCATCCGCTTCTCTGGTCGTCCATAATGCTTACCCGACCTTCACGAAAACGAGCAGACCACCGTGATACTGTGCTACAATCCACTACACTATTTCCACACACCTCTAACAAAGCCTTGCAACTTTCCGTTAGGTTTTTTCCGCGCAGGGATTCGATTTTGACGTAGGAACACTGGGCACTACGTGTAATTCGACCAGATTCGGTTTCTGCTTTCATTATAAAACTGAATTACTCACGACACAGTCACGCGAACCAGCAAACACATATACAACCGTCACGCCTAAAGGCTTGCTCACAATGACATGAATTTCAACTTCATCACGCCACCATAACGTCACGCAAGCGCAGTACAGGACTTCTGAAACGAACATTGTATTTCAGAAACAAATTTACTAATATATATATATATTGTAAGGTAGTTACAGTACTAGAGCTATGCTTAGGCAAGCTAATGATGTTTTGGTGTTTAAAATGTCATCAACACAGCAGTCCTAGTCGTTTGTCTGTTGTAAGAAGATAAAGCCTAGTCGAGTCGAGACGGTATGTCGACAGAACGTCTGTGCCTCAGGGAAACAAAAGACGCTCTAAATGAGGCAGACCAGGCGCAAGCCGGCGTCGCTGGTCGCTGACAAGTCTGGCACTGGGGCGCGGCGCCAGCCTGCTGGCTGTGGAGCTTCGTCTCTTCACCGTTTCAGAACTCGTCACAAAGCGTAAGTATACCAAGTCACCGTGACACGGAGGATGTAACATGTACGAGTTAGGGCAGATGATGGCGTTCATTATATTTTAAGCACGTTGTTGATGTGTGTATCAAACGCACTTATTTACTTGTGGAAAAGTGTGACACAGTGGACAAATCCTGCGACAACAATTGAATTATTGGCACTCGTTTGTAGCAATAACACAAATGAAGCTGCATATCAGTGTTCCTAAGTCCACGATTTTGCAGAGAGCCACAGGATTCTGCAAGTGTCACTGCGTGACCGTTTATCCCAGCGCGCTGCAGCGTTCCATACACACGAATGTGCTGATTGCTGAGAGGCCACAGGGAACACTGCCTAGTTCTCGTATTAAAAAACTGTCAACTTCCGATACCACAAGAGCAGTTCTACTAACCATGTTTACCTATTTACTGCTCATATCACACGCTCCCAGCGGTGCAACCAGCGAGTATTCGGTATTGATTTGTTGAATATGTGTATTTACTCGGCCTCAACAATATTCCTGCATTATGATTATAAGGTTTACCTACAATTCGTAACAGCTTCTCAATTTCATATGGAACGTGTACCGCACTTTGTGCGTCGAGCAAAGCAGAGCAACGGAAACAGTTCAACTAAATTGGAGAGGGTACACGCGTTCAATGGTACCGACATCTGCAGAGTAAAAGAAGAGAATGCGTTTGAGGTGCGATGATATAGAATGGCGTTGTCAATTAGCTGAACTGATAAGAAATCAGAAGTTTCTCGACAGAAAAGGAGAGGAAAGAAATATGCGGGAATACCGACAAGAATAAGAGACAGGATGATTGGACACGTGCTAAGATATCGGGGAACAGCTTTCATGAAGAGAGTAAAAACTGTAGGAAAAGACAGAGATTTGAATATACCTAATAAATAATTGAGAACTTTGCGTGTATGTGCTACTCTGAGATGAAGACGTCCGCATAGGAGAGGAAGACGTGATGGAGTGCGTCAAACCTGTCACAGGACTGATGACAAAAGAAAAGTTTCCAGTATGCAATATGCAATGCGATACCTTAACGGAAGACACAACCAATCACTTCTGACGCTTAATGTTGATTTCTATCACTTCTAAGTCCTCAAGCAGACTTACGACGGTTCAGAATACAGTCTGGCACGCAGTACTAGCAAAAATTTGCAGAGAATGACTCAAGTAGTTAGCTCCCATACATTACGACAACCGTCTATTTCTAAATGGTGGAATTGTAATGAAATCGTCAAAAACTATATATCGTTTACTTACTGTAGCGCAATGAAAATATGTACGCCTCCGATCGATATTAGTAGGTAAGCCCAATTCGCGCTGTGTCATTTTGATAACAGCTGAACAGTGCACTGTAAATAGTGGAATTTAATCGGAATCTGCGGCCGATTACCGCCACACACGCAACTCTAAACAGTGCTCAAGAAATCAATGAATAAGATAAATGACGAGCCCTAGGCCGGCGAAGCCTATGTGGCACGTATACAGCACAGCGAAAGGTGGAGCTGATCGTGGTTTGGCGATGTGTTGGCCATGAGATTCCTCGGCGAGTTGTATCTCGGTCTGTACGTTGCGAGATGGATAACTGGACAGCGATCGTCGCGGCACTGGAGGGGCCACAAGCATCCGCCATCTCTTGTCAGCTTTGCGGCTTCGTACTCGGATCAGAGTGCTATAACAGTGTTCATTGTATTGACGTTAGTTTCTTTTCTTCGAATGGAACTTTAGGGATTTCTGTCAGTATTATGAATAACACTAATACAAATAAAGTGACAGACTAGTGGCCGGCTGCTGTGGCCGAGCGGTTCTAGGCGCTTCAGTCTGGAACCCCGCGACAGCTGCGGTCGCAGGTTCGAATCCTGCCTCGGGCAAGGGGCTGTGTGATGTCCTTAGATTAGTTAGGTTTAAGCAGTTCTAAGTTCTAGGGGACTGTTGACCTCAGTTGTTAAGTCCCATAGTGCTCAGAGCCATTTGAACCATTTTTTGACAGACTAGTGCCCGTCCATCAAACAAGTTTGGCTCGCTAACGCGACACTGGCTAATTTCCATATAGCATCCTCCTGTTCTGGAGAGACCCGGTTGGTACCTACAACATTCGATTTTCTAGGTTGCCTGGTACCTGATGACGAGACTTCATAATCTTTAAATTGAGTGAATATAAATTTAATCTCAAAATAAATTGTGATAAAGTTCTATTAAAGTATTGTCGTTATTTCTGAATAAATTAAAAAGCAGAAAAAATGCAACACACAGTTGACTCTGACACCAAAAGTGACTAATAGATATAAAACTAAACTCATTCCGACAACACGTCGAAAGGCCCAAAGGTACCGACCGACCGCCGTGTCATCCTCAGACGATAGGTGTCCTGTACGCCGACATGGAAGGGCATGTGGTCAGCATTCCGCTCTCTCAGCCGTTGTAAATTTAGGCAACCGGAGCCGCTGCTTCTCATTGTCAGTCAAGCAGTTTCTCTATTGGCCTCGCAAGGACTGAGTGCATCCCGCTTGCCAAGGGCGCCCGGCAGGCCCAAATGGTCACCCACCCAAGCGTTAGTCAAGCCCGACAACACTTAACTTCGGTGATCTGACGACAACTGGTGTTACTCAGCAGCAAGGCCGTTGGCGATTCCTAGATCATAAGCCCGAAATTTAGTAGTGATTTTGATATTAATAACTTGTATACAAAGTATTAATGTTCCACTGTAATATTTATTTGTTCGGTATAAACTGCCTTTCGGCATCTTCGGCCGTTGTCATAACTTAATACTAAACAGACAGACCATACAACTTCAGCGAGCATTCATAGGTGTACGAAGATTGCCGTACAAAGATATGTGACATTTTATAACTATATCGACAAAAAAACAAGCATAATGTTATACCTAAAGGGATTCTGAACAAATATATTCCTGTATATTCAAATATTAAAACCATGTGAATGTATAACCCAAAAACGTTCTACAAATGAGTAATGGTACAGACTACTGTGTCATATGTACAAGCTGGTGAATGTGACGGACAGACCGAACAAAGGGTGGGTGGGTAGATAGGGTGTGAGGAAGAGGAGAAAGAAGTCTATGGAATGTGGGCGTATTAAGTTATAAAGAGCTTATTATCTACTGGTGGGAGACATAATAATTGGTCGGTGCTTAATGACCAAACACGTTCCATTACTCACCCTTATGAAAGTAACAATCAGTTGTATTTCTCTCACCATTTGGTAATGAATGTGTTATAACTGTTCCACATCCACTTTCCATAGACTTCTTTCACCCCCTTCCCCTCCCTTTATTCGGTCTGTTCGTCATATTCTCCAGTTAGTCCATATAACATAATAGTCCGAGCATTACTCATTTGTACGACGTTTTTGGCTTACACATTCTCATAGTTTTAATATTTTAATATATTATAATATACACTATGTGATCAAATGTATCCGGACAGCTGGCTGAAAATGACTTACAAATTAGTGGCGCCCTCCGTCGGTAATGCTGGAATTCAATATGGTGCTGGCCCACTCTTAGCCTTGATAACAGCTTCCATTCTCGCAGACATACGTCAAGTCAGGTGCTTGAAGGTTTTTTGGTGAATTGCAGCCCATTCTTCACGTAGTGTGCTGCTCTGAGGAGAGGTATCGATGTCGGTCGGTGAGGCCTCGCACGAAGTAGGCTTTCCAAAACATCCCAAAGGTGTTATATAGGGTTCAGGTCAGGGCTCTGAGCAGGCCAACCCATTACAGGGATGTTGTTGTGTAAACACTCCGCCACAGGCCGTGTATTATGAACAGGTGCTCGATGGTGTTGAAAGATGCAATCGCCATCCCCGAACTGCTCTTCAACAGTGGGAAGCAAGGAGGTGCTTAAAACATCAATGTAGGCCTGTGCTGTGATTGTGACAAGCAGAACAACAAGTGGTGGAAGCCTCCTCCATGAAAAACACGACCACACCATAACACCACCGCCTCCGAATTTTACGCTTGCCACTACCCACGCTGGCAGATGACATTCACCGGGCATTCGCCATACCCACACCCTGCCATTGGATAGCCACACTGTGTACCGTGCTTCGTCACTCCACACAACGTTGTTCCACTGTTCAATCGTCCAATATTTACGCTCCTTACACCAAGCGAGGCGTCGTTTGGCATTTACCAGCGTGATGTGTGGCTTATGAGCAGCCGTTCGACCATGAAATCCAAGTTTTCTCACCTTCCACCTAACTGCCATAGTACTTGCAGTGGATCCCGATGCAGTTTAGAACTCCTGTGTGATGGTCTGGATAGATGCCTGCCAGTTACACAATACGAGCCTCTTCTACTGTCGGCGGTCTCTGTCAGTCAACAGACGACGTCGGCCTGTACGCTATTGTGCTGTACGTGTCCCTTCACGTTTCCACTTCAATATCACATCGAAAACAGTGGACCTAGGGATGTCTAGGAGTGTGTAAATCTCGCGTACAGACATATGACAAGTGACACCCAATCACCGGACCACGTTCGAAGTCTGTGAGTTCCGCGGAGCGCCCCATTCTGCTGTCTACTGACTACTGAGATCGCTGATATGGAGTATCTGGTAGTAGGTGGCAGCACAACCCACCTAATATGAAAAACGTGTGTTTTTGGTGGTGTCCAGATTTTTATCACATAGAATATTCGTTCAGAGTCTTTTTAGACTTGTGTTTCTTTATGGTATTTCCATAAGATGTCACATATCTTTGTACAGCAATCTTTGTACAGCTACAAGTACTCGCTGAAGTTGTGTGGACTATCTATTCAGTATTAAGTTATCTGGCAATGACCTAAGTAGCCGAAAGCCATTTCATAACGAACTAATAAATATTATTATGGAACGTTTATACTTTGTTTTCAAGTTATCATATGTCTATGTTCCTCCAAGAAGCGACGGAATATTCCATACAGAAATTTTGATAATCAGAATGAAGAACTTCTCCGTTATGAACATGAATGCTGTATCATGCTAAGTTCTTTATCTCGTATGTTTTTGAATCACTGATGAAAAAAGTAGGTTGTACTGTTACTGGCCAAGTTCGGTTTACTGTGGTTGGAACCTCACATTAACAACGGAGTTTGGCTGAGATTGCTCCATGCGAACCACAGAACCATGCGAACCATAGAAAACACACACACACACACACACACACACACACACACACACACACAGGCGCGCATCTGCGCCGACACGTACCCAAGCATGCGCGCGCTTCACTCAAGGGCACTTTTTGCAACACGCGGCTCATACTGTCAGTAAGGACTTGCATTTGTTTAGAACATATATCACATTTTGTGTAATTACACGTTAAAGCACGCTAGTTTGGCTGGAGCGTGATTACCTTACACAGCGGTATACGTCCGTGTAAAGTGTGCTTCCTACTACTGTCAGCCATCTTCCTACAGTAACAGGAGAGCGTTGAGGTACTGCACAACAGTCCGCAAATTACATACCTTTGCAGTTTTGTGTCGCATCCATTCTCAAGGATAGCTTAATTTTGGCGACACTTTTCCCATATAAACAGAATATTACGAGCGTTGCTCACATCAAAACAGGAGTTAGTTTCAGCGGCCGCGTACATTTAGCATTTTTGCATGAAGAACATCACATTTTAAATGTCTGTACAAACGTCTGTCACAATAACACGTTCTCTTACGAGCAGTGTGGCTGGCTATTTGAGATAACGGGTGACTACAGTTATAGCGCAGCCTTTCTCATTCATATTCGTGCCAGATAAGGATGCAGTATAAGACGAAGTTATGTGAAAACTTCCAGCGCAAGAGGGAAATAAACTGAGATGGAGATAGTATGTCAGTGGCATGCACATTAAATGAGGTGCTCCGTGATTGGACTCTAATTTATTACTCAATTAGGAATAAATTACTGATCCGAACTACAAGAACAATTGGAGACTGCATTTATTGCAAGTATCCCGTCAATGATCATGTAAATACCGTTAATATTCTTTATTTCATAGTTACTCCCACACCTACGTTTCACAACAATTATGACCAAAGGCCAAACGAATCTGTCCTGTAACTCCTACCCCTCTATAAAAATTCAGAGAATCTATATAAAACTCACAACAACGTGATTGCATTTTTTGCTCTCCACATAAATTTAGACAGCACAACTATCATGGTACGAAGGTCAAATTTGACAAGAAAGAAAGCAAAACGGGTAAAAAAAAATTCTGGAAGAAAAATAATCCTTCATACATTTATTCTTTTCAGTACATTTATGGAGTGCGCGTATCGAAAATATGATTTTATAATGTTGTAACACGTGTGAAGCGAACACGTATGACGTAAATTTTTCTTCCTATTTCCTGTGCTTCCTTTTTCCTTTTTTCTGTTTTATTCACATGATATATTGAAAATGTTACTTGAGGATGAATGCTGTAAATTTATTTCTTTGTACAACTATGTTTCTATTTGCGTCATGCAATGGTAATGAATGTAATTGTTTTTTCATTTGTTCTGACGCTGTACGTTTTCTTGTTTAAATTCGTTTTCCATGAACAGAATAACTTCAAGTTGCAATTTCGTATGAAACTATAAAGTAATGTACCCGGAATTTTTGAAAGTGTGATTTGAAGCGAGTTTAGTTAGTATAGAAACATATCTATAGGTCGACAGCGAAAGGCACCAACAACGAGCTGGGAGTGAGGACAGCAAGGTGATTGTCGTGCCGCGAGATATAGAGTGTGTTGTGTCAGCGGCCGATAGAAATAATTCTGTGGACGGTGACACATTTCGTAATTTCGGTGTGGGCCGCGGTCAAGGAATTAATAACCGTATTCGGCACGTTAAGCTTGAAAACTAGAATGCGCAGACCGTTAAATTGCGTAAACGCTGTTAAGTGCACCGTTTTGATTGTAGACATCACAGACTAGTGCACAACGCGGATAGTGAAGTTAAACAGAAATATGATAACGCATTTCCTTGTCGTGAACTGATACCAAGAACCTTAATCTTGATTGTAAGGTATGCCGATCGCCGCGTAACTGACGTGACTACGTTGAATATTTCGCACGGTACAGATTGTCTGATGTATTCTGCTGACTGTTAAGTTAAAATTAACTTAATGTACTTTCTTATTGCGGATGGATGAACTGTGAAATGTGCCGAGCCGCTATCGAATAGAAAATCTTAAATCTGAAACTGTAATTAGTAACAGCAAACAGACATGAAGTCGGGATACGTCACGCGTTGATGGAATGAAGCGTACTTTCGTCCCTGTATGTGGATGCGTTAATTAATTTAGATCAACGAACATCACGCGTACCTGCTACATTCGCAACGGGCGGCCACGATCAAGAGGAACAGCAAGGCGACGATAATTACTGGACTGCACCTCAAGCATTGTGGACCAGTGACACGGACTACGACGATCTGCCGACAGCATCAGTTAAGTGGAGATTGACTCTGAAAATCATTGATAAAAAGCTCAACTCTCGCGAACGGTTACTCTAAAGATCCTATGCAAAGACAGTAGTTGTTTATCAAGGTCACGGATTTTACGTAAGTCAAACTGCAAATTATCACGTTCAACTGCAATTTTTTTCGTTTCAGTAACACTCAGAATTATAGTTAAAAAGTCATTTCGTTCATTACATCGTTTCTTACTAGAAATGTTATATTCCGCAAACTCATTACATTCCGACACTGCCCTTATTATTGCAAAGAACAACTACTATTACTAACGAGATCAAAGTTATTGAATCTTTATTTTCCATTCGGTTTTTTAATCGTTTATGCATGTATATTTGTGTTATTTGTGAGTGATTATCTGCATTTCCATGTTTTATTGGTTTTGTGCTAATTCTCGTGTGGATTGTATGACTTGTGCCGATCAAACGCGCAAGTTGTGCAGCGTCCGTCATTACGATACCAGACAGTAGCTTACCACAACTTCTCCACGGCTTTGGGTGGAACATTTTTTTTTTTTTTGGGAAACGTTTTTGATTTTGACAGATGTGTGAATACTCATCATGTTACCGTTTTATGACCTTTGCTTGCGTGTGTGAGCATGATATTCCTAAATCTTTCGAAAAGTTAAATATTGTTGGGTTCAGTTACCTTATAAGCCATAACATACGCACGTTAGCGCTCAGGATTTCTTCACTTTTAATAGATGATCACTATCATTTCTAGTTAGGTTGATATTCGTGAGGTCTAGTTTCGTCACACACCTAATAAAAATAGTGCTTTATTGGAAACAAAGAAACAGTTTCTGTCAATGAGTGCAATTTTAGCAGCCAGTGTATCTGAATAACTACAGAAAAAAGGAAACAAAGAAAACCTTCTTAGCGCATTTCTAGTCGGACCTCGTTGTCTAGTATTCAAGCGCATGTCTGGAAACGATAGGTTACGGGATCTTATCCCGGTCGGACCATGGATTTTTCAGTTTGCCTTTTAACCAAGCCTTCAAATCTCAACGAAGTGAAGATTCGCGAGGAACAACATGTGGTTCAGATTCCACGTTAAATTTGAGGTTCCGTCTCCCGGTTGGATAACTTGGCTAGGTTAGAGAATTGGCGAAACACTTTCATCAGGCAACTGAGTCGCACGACGCTATTATTAATAGTGCATTGTAGCATTCCATTGCTACAACAACGTTCCCCAGTGGTTACAGCTCTCATTAGTGAGTGCAGTAATAAGTGCAAGTATAACATCTAGAATGCAATCACAAACAATGGAAATTTAACAAGCAACATGGTGATGGGACAATTGAGTGGGAGAATAATACTGTATTTTAAATACTAACAGAATTTTGAATCCGGTTTATTAAAAAGTAAAAATTAATTTGAGTGAAGGGGAATAGAAATTTACAATTCTAGAATGATCTGGCTATGAACAGGGGCTACAATACAGAGGTATGTTATTATGCTCGCCAGCGTTGTTCTACTTCTTCAGAAAAGAGCCATCACAGCAAATAGACACTATCAAGCGGGCTAGTCTCTGTCGCCAAGCAAGCTATCCTCAAGCTTCGATCATGTGAGAGATATGTATTACATGCAAACTACCTACGGAACTAGTCAGGACGTCGTTATTCTGCCTGTTCCTGTCACTCGAATTTATGTACATTCGCAACCATTCGCATGTTTCATAAGAAATCGTATTGATTTCGTAATGCAATTGTATACAGAATGAGTTTTTATAGTATCCGGATTGAATTAAGCGCTACATTCTACTAGCCTTTAATATATAAGGATCAAAAAATGTACGCCCAGTGGCTAAACTGTTGGCTATATGTTAGTATATCAATTGCCCACACGTCACAAAACACCAACCGAGTGAGTAGCAGGGTTGACAACTATAGAACTTATTTCCACGTACAAAAACAACTAAAAATCTCGTTCTTTGGCTTTCAAACCTCGTACATTTATCAAGCATTTAAAATGTTATAAAACCAAAAATAAGACATATTAAATGAGTTTAATTTAGCGGGAGTTTTTTAATTTAAAAATTTTGAATTAAGCAAATAAAATGTTACGGTGGCCATATTTTCTAGACCCAATTTCTGGACACATTTCTCGTCTCGGCTGTTTGGGCGGGGGGCGGTGAGATGAGACGCACATCAACAAATAATTTCACCACGAGCTATAACAATTAGGCGAAGGCATTTTAGTTAACTATTTGTTAGCTGTAATATATTCCCCTCTCATTGGTGGGAAAAACCTCTTCGTTGCTTTGGCAAATGTTTGGTGAACGCTGAAGCGTTTTTCGTTCCTCGTCCGCCATTAGAGTTGCGACTTAGGCCACGACACTCCACATATCACTCAACTGTGGCACCATCTAACCTACATTTGCATACAACTATGAAATTTTTTGTGGTATTTTCAAATTTCAGTTCATGCCTCCGAATATAGTTTATGTCTCCGAATATATCAGGTACATCCTCAGCCTCACTGACATCGTTCTTATTTATGTTGCCATATAATTTTTCTCTAGTCATACGGCTATACATGTATTTTGCCGGTTCAAAATTGATGCAATTAACAGTACTCAGCAGCAAGAAATGCCCGTTCACAATTTCCACAGTTAGCCGGTTTCTTATGTATGTTTTTATCAAGTCAACCTTACTGAAAACTCGCTCACAGTCAGCATTTGTATGAGGTAGGGACAGTGCAGTTAGAGCAGAAAGAGCCAGCTCAGAAAAATTTTCAGTTTTCACTAAAATATCCCAAAACTTATCTGGTTCAATAATTTCATTCAGTCCTTCAGGATGGAGCTTGTGCGTTTGGTAGCCTATACCACTGATCTTCTATTATTTCTTTTTTGCGAGATCATCTGGTGCAATTATAAGCGGAACCACTTCAATAAGAGGGATTAGTGTTGGGAAACGACTCCTGAAATTGTGAGAGAGCGTTGATTCAGGTTGGAAAACTTGTATCTTTGACAACTGGCAACAACTTTGCAGAAATTTTTCTAACGTGAGAAGAATTTTTAAATATCTGAAGGATGTCTGACGACGTCTGGATGTTTTAAGAGCTCGTGCACTTTGACGTCAAGATACAGTTCAATGTTACGGAGATGACTTTCAGGGTCTAATTCACCTAGGTTTGGCCTCATGACATATTCGCGTTGTAAATAACACAATAGGATTTCCTAGTAGACTTCATGTATTTTCTCATGTAAATTGTAACTGCTTTCTCGCTTTGAAATTCTTTCAGCCACAGCTGACACTGAAAGCCATCTTGTCTGAGAAGGCGTAAGAACTTTGTGGGGCTCCACCTCAACAATCGACTGGAAATTACGAAAATAAAACTTGCGTTGTGTTTAAAAAAATTATAAATATCACGAGCTAGTTGCTCTACACTTTCAGGTGACTGTTTTCAAGCTTCGCTGGCACACAAATGGGCTGAGTGACAAACACGTTTCACTATTGTAATTCCTTTAAAATCACGTAATCTAGTTTTTGCGGAATCGTTTTCACCCATCATGGCATTACACCCATCTGAGCTAAAGCCTATAACATTTTTCAGTGGGACATCATAGAGGGTGACTGAATCGATAAAAGATCTGTATAAAATCTCGGCACTGGCTGTGGGCCGGCAGGAGTGGCCGAGCGGTTCTAGGCGCTACAGTCTGAAACTGCGCGACCGCTACGGTCGCGGGTTCTAATCCTGCCTCGGGCATGGATGTGTGTGATGTCCTTAGGTTAGTTAGGTTTAAGTGATTCTAAGGTCTAGGGGACTGATGACCTCATCAAAATAGCGTACCACAACGCAAGCAGTTTTGACCGTTGAAATGCCGATTGTCTCGTCCGTCATGACTGAAAATTTTTTTTGTACTTTTTAGGCTAATTCTGCTTTATGACCTTCTCCAAGAACGTTCTTTACCACTGCTGTTACTTTAGTTCGCTTGACTCATATTTCCTTAATTAATTTAAAATACGTCACAACTTCTTTTAATAAAGGTATCAAATGGTCAGCAACCGAAAATGCAATGTTATGCTCTGCAAATAAAAAGCAGCATGTCTAATTTCTGCACGTGCTTTTTATTTATTTTGTGGAGTTACAGTTTTTTGGAATCCAAGCTATGTTAATGTTTGCGGTTTTACACTAGAGCCAGGTTTGTTATTTATATGTTTCTTGGTAATGGCGTGAGTTTTCAAATTAGATATTTCAGCTACCGTCGACGTTCCCGGGCAAAATGCACGTTTAGCTTTAGGTGAATCATTGGTGTTTGGCAAAAGCCAGTCCTTAAAAGCCGGATCCTTTAACCACTGATGTCTAAAATTTTGTGAGCGATGCTGCGATGACGTGTTACCTTCCTTTTTTCTTGTCCGGCAGCCTTTTTTGGTATTTTTCTTGGTGGAGTAAGAGTACACGAACGGTCACTGTCTTCCACACACTCATAATTATATGTAAATAGGTAGCACAAACAACTACACAAGAGACACACTACTACACGTATGAAATAGAGAAAAGTAGATACTACATACGCCAAGGCGAGCTATCGTCAGTACCGGAAGCACACTTGCGCTGAACTATTAATGCACTGTGAACTCAGAGCGCCGCAACGAATGCCTGATTCCGTTAAAGAGCGTTGCATATGTTTTCATGATCAAATGTGTGGCTACTTCGTTATGAAATACCTACTGAAATAATACCGCTCCACGCATTGTTAGACTGCATATGTTGGCAGCGCTACCATTTCAGATCGGTAATTGTCGATAAGCGTCGGAGGAAGGGGCCATATATTCTTGGCTGAGTAATACTTTGATTCCCGACTAACTAACCATAGAGCAGACTGCTTTTTCTTTTAAATGATGACATGTTTATTTTAGGGGTAGCTTAGACTGGACTTTCAGTATACGATTACAAGTGTTACGTCAATTTTTGGGTGACTGAACTCGTTCTCATTGTCACGTACTCTAGTGTGCAAAATTCGAAACTTAGTTAAAATGAATTTCCGAGATACGCTTTATCAACTAATTATTTTTTATGAATTGCAAATAAAGATTGGTTAATGTCATTATTACAATAAAACATGTAAGTTCTTTAGTAATATTCAGGCGCTCAGTCCGGAACCGCACGACTACTACGGTCGCAGGTTCGAATCCTGCTTCGGGCGTGGATGTGTGTGATGTCTTTAGGTTAGTTAGGTTTAAGTAGTTCTAAGTTCTAGGGGACTGATGACCACAGATGTTAAGTTCCATAGTGCTCAGAGTCATTTGAACCATTTTTTTCTTTAGTAATAGAAAGTCATAGGCAAGTTGCGCTTATGTCAAAATTTAAGAAATTTAAATTGTAAATAAAAAGTACAAAAATCTAGCAACAGAAGTGCTAATTTTAGAGAACACTGCCATATTTAGAAAATGAACTAGTGTAATGAATTACTATGGAGAATAGATCTATTCTCTTTGAGTATTACGTTTAACAGTTTCTGAATCGCTGAGTAACAATCTGTTGTGCATGTGTCATTTCTCAGCAGATTAGAAGTATAACTTATAATACGAATGGGCATGGGCCACTATTACTTGTAAAGCTTCTTAGGATGAGGGGGAAGCATGGCAACGAGGAACGAAAGCAAAAGCCAACGCGTAACAGTGGAATGGCTTCTTCGCAGTATTGCCAACGGGCACGCAGTCCTCGCTTATTGTGGTGTAAACAACACGGAAGTAAACATTTGCTGACAGAGCGTATTTGTGCAAGTGTATATTAAGTTACGGTACTTTTTTATATTAGTGAATATGAAATACAGAAAAAAGTAAATCATGTTGTGACAGTTATTCAATGAGAGAGATATGAATTACATTGAAAAAAGGAATAATTGTAAAGCCAAGATCGCTTAAATACTGTTTACTGGATAACCGGTTTCAACACACTAAAGGTGCCATCATCGGATCTGAATGTAGATTAACATTTATAAACCATTTGGATATAACGATACATGAGGCAGACCAGCTGATATAAAATCATTGTCACAAAAAATAAAAACAACTTCTCTCATGGTCATTCTTTTCCATAAAATATGTAAAACCCAAGTCCCAAGATAACACTATTTGGTACATGACCGCTGCTCGACTAACAACGGTCGGTATTACTCTGGGACTTCGGTTTTTCATACTTTATGGAAAAGAATGACCATGAGAGCAGTTGTTTTTTATTTTTTGTGACAATGACCTTATATCAGCTGGTCTGTCACATGTATCGTTATACCAAATGGTTTATAAATGTTAATCTACATTCATATCCGATGATGGCACTTTAGTGTGTTGAAATCGGTTATCCAGTAAACAGTATTTAAGTGATCTTGGCTTTTGAATTATTTCTACAACAGAGTGGGAACGTTCCAGACTCTGCCGACAGACAAGCTCTGAGGAAAACTGAGGGAGCTAAGGGGACTAGGAAAACTTTAAAAGGTACATTAAAAAGAAAAAAAATCCGTGAACATGCCTACTTTTCATGTAGCGCACCCAATGTAGCCAAAGTGTAAAGACCAATTTACACTATAAATTGTTGCCCACAATAAAAGGTCATGTTATAAAATTTTCTACGTCGAAATCTCATACATAACTGTACGAACCTGACCGTGTCCTTGTACAGCAGACCACAAATCTCGTATTTGTACGAGAAACCTCGTACGTTTGGCAACCCTGGAGAGGAGGGTCAATAGCAACACACTGGACTCATAATCGGGAAGACACTGGTTTAGATCCCCGTCCGACCATATGCTTATTTCAGGCATGCTGCCACGGGATGGTAGGTCCGCAACCGTTCAATACTGAGGAAAAGATAATTTTTTATTGCGTCCGTCTCCGTTGCACTGATATAAAACTCAGCTTTAGTGATAACCGGTTTCGTACTGACACGGCCATTTGAAAACCACACACCTAAAAATTGCAAAGTAAAGTTTTACAATAACGGGTACAAACAGTACGCATGTCCATATTACAGATACTCATATGCTTATAGATATACCTTGTTATTAACCGTAATTACTCATATAATATGGTGCCGAAAGATCCAGCGAAGTATACAATGGACAATAAGTGCCTTAAGTCATTTTCAGCTGTGCGTCCGGTGCTACTGATGACACAATCAAACGGACAAATATTACCTACAGTAGTCAAGAGGACACTTTAGTAGATGTCGTCTTCTTACATACAAGCGCATACGTATGTGGCTGCCTAATAGTTTTATATGTGCTTCCGCAACCATTGTCTATTTATTGATAAGATTTTAAAAGTAAAGAAATACCAATTTTACATTATAGAAAACGCTGATAATTTTGTTTTAACAACATAATGAAGCTAAGAGGCGAAGCCATAGTGTGCCCTCCTGTATACAAGCCTGTATCTTTGTCGCAGGATATAGTACCAAGAATTACTACGTTGCATACAGGGAGTCTATGCCAAAACATAAAATATACAGTTCATTATTGCATTGTCTAAAATAAATTGAGGTGAAAGAAATAAAACCATTACAGATTTACAAATTACCTTATTAGTGCAACCTCTGGTACCAAATCCATTGTAACGCTTTAAATAAACATTACACAGCACCATACTAATCATGATCCGACGCAATCATCATTCATGGCCCGACGGCCGCATTCAGAGCCAAGCCTTATTAATCATATAAACATAATAATTTTAGGGAAAGTATTATAAAAATTCTGTAATGTATTATTACAAAGGGCTACAAAAGAGCATGTTACAACTAATATTTCCGTCACGACGTTTCCTGTGATTTCTTAAATCACTTAACATGAATGCTGGAATGGTTTCCTTGAAAGGATGTGGTCGATTTCCATTCCCACTCATTCATAACCCGACGTGTGCTCCTTATTTAATGACCTCGTCGTCGATGAGACGTTGCCCGTTAATCTTCCTTCGATTTTCACAAGACACGGTACTAAATGTGTGTTCATTGTATCGCAGAGAACAGGCGATGGTGATGTAATGAGTCTTCCTCGCCCAATGGTGACCTAGTCCATTGTGAGCGTTGTCAAAACTTACAGGTAGATGCAATATTATTTCAAGGAAGTTCTTGTGAAGCAAGTCACATTTGTGCTTAAATGTTCGACACTATTTACGCGTAAAGCAGCACATTATGTTAGTACGAATGACGCAGTTTGTTGTCCCAGTTGCGCCTGATTTGTAGCGGTACATGCGGCATTAGTTTTACTTGGAGAGGCTGGTCATATTTCTGACTGTGGACCGACCTTCTACATCTACATCTACATCCATACTCCGCAAGCCACCTGACGGTGTGTGGCGGATGGTACCTTCAGTACCTCTATCGGTTCTCCCTTCTATTCCAGTCTCGTATTGTTCGTGGAAAGAAGGATTGTCGGTATGCCTCTGTGTGGGCTCTAATCTCTCTGATTTTATCCTCATGGTCTCTTCGCGAGATATACGTAGGAGGGAGCAATATACTGCTTGACTCTTCGGTGAAGGTATGTTCTCGAAACTTTGACAAAAGCCCGTACCGAGCTGCTGAGCGTCTCTCCTGCAGAGTCTTCCACTGGAGTTTATCTATCATCTCCGTAACGCTTTCGCGATTACTGAATGATCCTGTAACGAACCGCTCTCCGTTGGATCTTCTCTATACCTTCTATCAAACCTATCTGGTACGGATCCCACACTGCTGAGCAGTATTCAAGCAGTGGGCGAACAAGCGTACTGTAACCTACTTCCTTTGTTTTCGGATTGCATTTCCTTAGGATTCTTCCAATGAATCTCAGTCTGGCATCTGCTTTACCGACGATCAACATTATATGATCATTCCATTTTAAATCACTCCTAATGCGTACTCCCAGATAATTTATGGCATTAACTGCTTCCAGTTGCTGACCTGCTATTTTGTAGCTAAATGATAAAGGATCTATCTTTCTGTATATTCGCAGCACATTACACTTGTCTACATTGAGATTCAATTGCCATTCCCTGCACCATGCGTCAATTCGCTGCAGATCCTCCTGCATTTCAGTACAATTTTCCATTGTTACAACCTCTCGATACACCACAGCATCATCTGCAAAAAGCCTCAGTGAACTTCCGATGTCATCCACCAGGTCATTTATGTATATTGTGAATAGCAACGGTCCTATGACACTCCCCTGCGGCACACCTGAAATCACTCTTACTTCGGAAGACTTCTCTCCATTGAGAATAACATGCTGCGTCCTGTTATCTAGGAACTCCTCAATCCAATCACACAATTGGTCTGATAGTCCATATGCTCTTACTTTGTTCATTAAACGACTGTGGGGAACTGTATCGAACGCCTTGCGGAAGTCAAGAAACACGGCATCTACCTGTGAACCCGTGTCTATGGCCCTCTGAGTCTCGTGGACGAATAGCGCGAGCTGGGTTTCACATGACCGTCTTTTTCGAAACCCATGCTGATTCCTACAGAGTAGATTTCTAGTCTCCAGAAAAGTCATTATACTCGAACACAATACGTGTTCCAAAATTCTGCAACTGATCGACGTTAGATATATAGGTCTATAGTTCTGCACATCTGTTCGACGTCCCTTCTTGAAAACGGGGATGACCTGTGCCCTTTTCCAATCCTTTGGAACGCTACGCTCTTCTAGAGACCTACGGTACACCGCTGCAAGAAGGGGGGCAAGTTCCTTCGCGTACTCTGTGTAAAATTGAACTGGTATCCCATCAGGCCCAGAGGCCTTTCCTCTTTTGAGCGATTTTAATTGTTTCTCTATCCCTCTGTCGTCTATTTCGATATCTACCATTTTGTCATCTGTGCGACAATCTAGAGAAGGAACTACAGTGCAATCTTCCTCTGTGAAACAACCTTCTTCGCAAGGGATCGACAACTTCAATTTCTCTAACGCGGCAATGTTCCTTCACCCACACCATATAGTCTTTTTACCAGTACGATGTAATACTGCCAGCTGTTACATTATTTAATTTACCAAGTAGTTGGTGGGCATGTTGACTACATATGTTTTCAGATTGTTGTTTAGGCTTATGACAGTTGACAGTAAGTGCAGTATGTATTATGTACGCTGACGCCACGCGACGCTGGAAAGTGTGTGTACTAGCTACAAGTGGCACAGATTTAGAAAAGTGAAACAGATTTACCGCATTTAACATCATGAATTTACTACGCGTAACTTCATATAGACTAAGTGCAACTCGAATATCTTGGTTACAATCCTGGACAATGACCACGGTGATCGACGACAGTGCTGAAATGCTAAGAGGTTCTGCAATCAAGCTGTAGGAAAAGCAACGGCCTGCTTCGTAATCACGAGTTATAAGTGTATTGGTTAGAGCTGGGCGGCAGTGCTACGCGCCACACCAGCAGCGTAGGTGTATAAGGTGTATTGCACTTCGTATGCACTCTGTGCGTGCATGTGTGCGTGTGTGTGTTACGTACATACGTTTGTGGCTCAAGCTCCAGCCGTGAGATGTCATCTACACTTTTTATTCGATGTAAGTGTAAATAAAACTAAGGTCAAGTTTCAGCCACTTTAACCTATAGTTTCACTAGGTTAGCGCCTGCTGTTTCGCTCGCGTAGACTGTAAGCACTGGGCGATGATGAGCCAGTGTATCATTCTGACACTATTTCACCCCCATAGGTGTTGAATTTCCAGGATCAGTGGGACACGTATTCTTTTATTTCTAACTCAGAAGCCAAATTTAAGTTTTGATAGACTTAGACGTAAAAATGCTTTGATGATGAAGTGTTTTCATAAAAACTCTGATCCTCTGTTTCACACTCTTAGGGGTTGAATTTCCAAAACCCCTGAAAAATAATATTTTTATTTGTAACTGAGAAGTCAAATACCAGTGTTCATAGATACAGCTTTAAAAATACTTCAGTAGTTCTTTAATTATTATTATTATTTATTCGTTTAAATACTTCAGTGGTACTTTAATTATCATTATTATTTATTCGTTTCGCCCTCTGAGGAGCATTAGTTACCTCTGGTCTTCTTAACTTTCTTGTTCTTCTTTTCTTTAATAATTTTATATTAAAAAAACACTTTTTGCTCATTATTTCACTCCCATAGGGTTAAATTCCCAAAAAAGCTGAACATGTATTTCTTTATTTCTGACCGTGAAACTGAATACTGATTTTCGTGGGTATAGCTTCGCTTCAAAATTATCTTCATAGCGACATTTTTCAAAAAAACACTGCATCCCCTATTTCGCTCCCTTAGTGATGGAATTTCTAAAAATCCTTTCTTAAACGACGCATACATTATAAGATCCACACCTTCTCCAAATTTCAAATTTCTGTCCTCCAAATTTCAAATTTCTATCCTCAGCTGTTTGCGCTGGGAGATGAGTTAGTCAGTCAGGACATTGCCATTTATATATAGAGGCCCCACCTAAAACTACATTTAGCTTGAGCGTGGTTTAGTTTGTATGAAAATAGATGAGAAACATTGTAACTGATGTTGTTGTATAACAGCTGCTATCCGATCTTAAATAGTCAGGCCGGCCGGAGTGGCCGAGCGGTTCTAGGCGCTACAGTCTGGAACCGCGAGACCGCTACGGTCGCAGGTTCGAATCCTGCCTCGGGCATGGATGTGGGTGATGTCCTTAGGTTAATTAGGTTTAAGTAGTTCTAGGTTCTAGGGGACTGATGACCTCAGAAGTTGAGTCCCATAGTGCTGAGAGCCATTTTTTTTAATAGTCAGGTTGCTAAAGAGAGCCGGTCGGAGTGGCCGAGCGGTTCTGGGCGCTTCAGTCTGGAACCGCGCGACCGCTAGGTAGCAGGTTCGAATACTGCCTCGGGCATGGATGTGTGTGATGTCCTTAGGTTTGTTAGGTTTAAGTAGTTCTAAGCTATAGGGGACTGATGACCTCAGCTGTTAAGTCCCATAATGCTCAGAGCCATTTTTTTTTTTTTTACTAAAGAGACAAACATGATTAGCAGAATGTCGTTACAACCCTACACTTGTAGAGGTTACCAACAAAATTGTATTAATTTACGTCGAGAATGTGTGCGAAAGCTGGGATTCATTTTGTTACTCAGAGGCAGAACTCGATGAATAACTAAGATTTATAACGGACAAAACGTTAATATTGTCGCATTCGATACAACAGTTTCCTTAATAAATACGCCCTTTTATTGTATTCGTGTCTTAATATTATTTCAGTACATATACTGGGTTTAACGACATTCACAAAATGTAACCGTCTATTTTGTGTAAACAGCAGACGTAATGGATAAAACTAGGTGCCGTTCCTGAGAAGGCATAAAACATTTTAGTCGTGTTTTTGAGGAATCGAGCGAGAACGAAAAGCCTCGTGCCAAACTGATACGTTGTCTTCTAAGTCTGTGAACGCGTTGAACCAGATGATGCAAAGGGTAGCATAATAGGCGAATTCACGGAAGATACAGTAATTGTGGTACTGGTAAAAATAATGTATTACTTTACAAAGGAAACAAAATGTGACTTCTACAACCAAGGTGTCCAAGATTATCATTTTTCGTCTGCCGCATTCATCATCGTTTTCGTGTGCCTTTGTCCCGAAGAGGCGCAAGCTCGGTTTTGTTATTCATTGGCACTGTTAACTACGAGGCGAGTGGATGCCCTTCCGGTAATCACCCAGTTACCACCGTACTCCAACTATCTGAGTAAAAGTGAGTAACAGTTTTCTAAATGTTTGAGAATCGTGTGACTGAGGCGTAATTTGGGTACCAGCCCAGTATTCACCTAGTGGGACGTGAAAAATGGTCTATAAACCACATCCAATGGCCAGGCACACCAACCATCGCCGTTAAATGGCGGTATAACACGCACGGCTATGAGGGCGGTTTTTCGCTTTTCGCTATGAAGGATGAACATGTACTGATGTACTAATACCACCATTTAGTTTCACGGTCACGGATTGATTAGCTTCAGGTGATAATTATTACTTTGTGACTTGTGACTAACGAATAACTTTCCGCAGAGGACAACCACAATTTAGAGACACAGTGAATAACAATCAAAACACTTAATAGCCATTCAGATTATCATAAAAATTAAAAAGCCAAGAACGATGAGGTGCTTCCGAAAGCCACATACATATATGAAGGTGTTTTATTCGCAATTGCCTGTTTCACTTAGGTATAGACGCATCTTCAGGTCCACAACAGTCATATTTCCAAAATATAGATGGACGATTACGGGGTCCCAATTTTCGGTAATTATCCATGTTAAGAGTCAAACCACATTGGTGAGTTGTCACAATGAAATTGCGTACACCCAAAAGATGATTGTCAAAATTTACGAAGCATGACTGTGACAGCCGAATGAATCAGGCCGGATAACACCGCGTGGAACATCTAGCCTCCATGGGATGCTTTCACCGTATCGGCCTGTTAACAAAACGGCGGAAGTACGCATATCAAACGGAATTTTAAGTTTTACTTACATTGGTTTTATACACCTGGTGACTACCTGATTCTGTAATATGTCTTACGGTTAGTTATCCAGCCTGGCTCATTGAGCAGTGATGCTTTGTACATTTTGACAAGCATCTTTTGGCTGTACTAAACTTTATTATGACAACTAATCAGTATGGTTTGACTCTTAACGTATATAACTTCCCGAAAGCTGGGGTTCCATAATTGTCCATCTACATTATGGAAGTATAACCATTATAAACCTGTTGATGTGCCTACACTGACGTGAACTGGTAGTTGCGAATAGAGCACATTCATATTGCTATGTGGGTTTTGGAAACACCTCACCATTCTTGACGTTGCAGTTGTTATGATTTTTATGATAATTTGAGTGGTTATTGAGTGTTGAGCGTTGTTATTGATATTTATGACTAATCCTCGTGTGTATGAATGGTCAAAAGAAGCAGGCTGTTTTTTATAGTATATGTAGCCTAACAGGACCATGTTTTGATTCTCAAAATATGTTGAGATTTAGACTTCGGACCCCCACTAAAATAAAATTTTGAAACATGTAGCGATTTGTCACGGCTGTCGTAGAAGTGAAATCTGTGGTTGGGAATCGCTGTGTAGAAGTGGAGTGTACAGAAAGGAGAGGAGCGGGGAATCCCGCCCCGCGCAAAGTGCCGGGAGTCCCACAATCAGCAGAGCACAGCCGGCGAGCCGCATTCCAGCCCGCGGCTCCATTAGAGCCGCCTGCCCCCCGCCGCGGCCGCGGGGACACACTACAAACAGCGGATAAATAACGCCGATCTGTGCTTGTTTGGATTACTGTCCGGCCCTTTCACGGGAATTTAAATGTCTGAATTGAAAACACCTGAGCGGCGAGTGCGCACTCCCCCAGCCCCTCCGTATTCAATTCACGGCGGAGAACAAGCATGCGAAGGGCACACGGAATGCGGCCCGCGCCGCCGCTTAATATAAATATCTCGGCCGGTCGGTTTGCTCCTGGCGTGTGTCAACATATTCACATGCCACGAGGGGTGATAAAACTGGTCGCCGGACCCGGACGCTTCATTACCGCACCATTACCTGCCCGCAGCTCGCCTCCGAGTGTATTCCTCACAGGAATATAACGCTGCTGCCTGCCCAGTGCTTAGACCAGACGGTAAAACAGTCAACCGCTTCTGTCACTCAACTCTACGACCTCGAAGGAATTTTAAAAACGGCAATTGAGTTCCGCGTGTCGAAATTTCTCTAATTGAGCACGCTGTCGCACTGTCGCATACTTACTACTACTCTATGTATGTGAATAATCCAACATCGAAAAGGATGTATGAGAATGGTATTGTAGTCTATGACGGTACGAGAATTACCAAGAAGACTGACTTTTACAATTCAATACGGGAAGGGCGTACATACCGAAGTGCTGGGGTCCTCCCCCCTCGCTCTTCATAGGAAAAATATCATAGAAACCGAAATCGATAGCTACCAAGCAGACTTATCAATTCAATATCAGTATCAGTTCGAAGAAAGCAAGAACATGTCATGGATGTATACTAGCAGCAAGTGTATCAAATGGTTCAAATGGCTCTGAGCACTATGGGACTTAAATTCTGAGATTATCAGTCCCTAGAACTTAGAACTACTTAAACCTAACTAACATAAGGACATCACACATATCCATTCCCGAGGCAGGATTCGAACCTGCGACCGTAGCGGTCGCGCGGTTTCAGACTGTAGCGCCTAGAACCGCTCGGCCACCCCGGCCGGCAGCAAGTGTATCCAGTGACATTTCTCGTGAAATCTTATAATTATTTCGTCATTCACTATTGAAGTAATACGATTGTCTCCGCACCCGCTGAGACACGGGGTATACTCGTGTAATATAGAATGAAGCACCTACGTGCTCTAACCACAGTCTCTAAATGCTATGATATGAAAGCAAAGCCGGCCGGGGTGGCCGAGCGGTTCTAAGCGCTATAGTCTGGAATCGCGCGCCCGCTGCGGACGCTGGTTCGAATCCTGCCTCGGGCATGGATGTGTGTGATGTCCTTAGGCTAGTTAGGTTTAAGTAGTTTTAAGTTCCAGGGGTCTGATGACCTCAGAAGTTAAGTCCAATAGTGTTCAGAGTCACTTTTTTTTAAAGCAAAAAAATATTGGATATGTCTGTGACTAATCTGTTTTGGGCGGTTTGCGTCCTCCTTACACGAGTCCACGGAGTACAAACATTGGTTGCTGAACGCCTGTGGCAATGTAGTTGCCAGCCAACCGTATCCCACACTTGTCCGATTGGCGAGCCAGTCGCCAGCCAGGTAGGCAGTGATGCCCATCGACTTCTGTTTTCCCAGAACGCTAGCACACTCCTTGGCACATTTCCCCGAGCATCATAGTGCTGAAATATGGTATGTAGATCTGTTTGAAAGACGAGCAGTCCCATGGGCCCTAGCATTTCCGTGGTGCAGCGATGGCACTTTTGACTGCTCTCAGTTTGTAGGAATTGAGATCGCGTCTTGTATCCCGTGACATACAATCACATGAGTTCATAATGATTCTTTCACTCTGGAGTGAAATGTACAGTATTTGGTATATTGCAGCTGCGATTCCGAACCACGACTGGAACCTGGAACTTTGCTTTTCTCGGGCAATATACTTATCCACTGAGCTATCCAAGAACGACATAGAAGCCGCCCACGAAATCAGTTCAGACACTACATCTCTCCTATTCTCCATACTTCGCACATTCTCACCTGCCTACTTTGCTGAACTAGCGCTGCTAGAAACGAGGATATTTCCAAGCCGCGACTTAATCACGGCCAAGGTGTCATTCCATGACAAATCAACAAATGAAAGTACGATTTTCAGTCTGAGCGTCTTGGATTTGTTTGAAATTGAGTATGCATGTAGTAGTCATAAACAGTAACGCAAATCAATTTTTTTCACATTTTCGTAACGAAAGCTGACAGGAATGTAAAGAATAAAAATTGAAGTTTTGACTGGCGGAACAATGTTGATTTGACCACAACTTCTGTTCGTATTAAGGTAGAACACTGAAACTCAGTGCATTTGAAAGCTCCTTCATAAAGCTTTTATATGAGATATAAAATAATTAGTCAAAACTATGTATACTATTTTAATAAAAACAATGTTAGGGGCTTTTCGATTTTGAAAAACTGTATTTTTAAAATTCTCTAAAATATATGTGAAGGACAATGTTTTCCTCTATATGACATTTCAACTTGGATCAGCACGAGATCACTATCAAAGGTAATTTTATGTTTAAGATAGTTCTATAAAACTTAAAAAATTAACTTACTTCAAATGTTAGGCGTATTTCTCATCAGCTATATGTTATTGCGTAGCTAAGTGTAGACATCAAAATAAAACAACTTATAACAGGAGAAAAACAAGAAATTGAAAACCTTTAATAAAATCAATACAGCTGAATTCTAGAGCTAGGCCTAAAATCAGCTAGTTCTAGTTACTTAATCAGATGAGTCATATCAGTCCACTTCATCATGCTTCTAGCCAAATAGTCTGTTGCACATCACCATCATGTTCGTTCAGTAGCAGTTTTGAGGGTTCATACTGCCCTACTTACCTGCTGCTTACAGGAAGAATGTCTGCATGATTAAGGAATGTGAAAGTTGGGGGCGTTACATGTGGATTAAAGAAGCTAACTGTGATTTCATCTTTTCCCCGTTTTTCCCAACTAGACAGGCCAACAACCAGTGTTCATTCACAAGCAATATATCCTTTGATGTCATTAAACGATATTAGATCACCGTCAACAGCTGTTACCAGGTCAGTTTTGCTTCTGATGTTATTTTTACTTGCTTAGGGGAACAAAGGTGTTAAGTTTTTGTGTCCTTACAATTGTGTAGCATTTCTCAGATCTCTCTGTAAGTTTCAATTCTTCATTTTCATGATTTTTCCACAGTAGTATATTTGAAATTGATCCTTTCTACAGTATTCTTGGCAAACATGTGAAGTTGTTCGGGTGTCGAGATTTGATCCGTGTATGGCCGTTGCAGACTTCATGTTCGGGCAACCAGTCACTTGACGGTTCCACTAATTCCATCACTAACTCCTTTACCATGAGAAATAGCTGCAAAATGCCTCAGGGCTTCAACAAGGAAATCTTCTTCATGATAAAACAGGTTGATGAAGTTCTTTTATTTTTATACTGAGCTGCCTCTCTGCTAGAGATGTAATATATTTTACTTAGTTTTTTTATTACATTTTTTGGCAAGAAAGTCTATCACGTCGGACTGGAACAGATGCACAGCAACAGTGTCATGTGTGAGGCAGTCTGATTACATAAGACATGTGCTCAATTTTGTCGCCATCCTTGTTATGAGCTACAAGGTTCAAATGGTTCAAATGGTTCTGAGCACTATAGTACTTAACTTCTGAGGTCATCAGTCCCCTAGAACTTAGAACTACTTAAACCTAACTAACCTAAGGACATCACACACATCCATGCCCGAGGCAGGATTCGAACCTGCGACCGTAGCGGTCGCGCGATTCCAGACTGTAGCGCCTAGAACCGCTTGGCCACCCCAGCCAGCATGAGCTACAAGGCAATGAATTAATGCTATTGGTCCAACGCTAACCTTGAACTTTATCCTGTACAATACATGAATAATTGTCTGCAAAATCACAGATCACCAAGAATTCACCTTCTTTAAGCTCATTTTTCTATCTTTTTTATGAGGTTGATTGTTGACTGGCTACAAAGGAAGGTCGTGTATGAAGGTTTCTAGAGATGTACGATCAACATGGACCCTTTGTTTGTAAGTTATCTGATCAATATCATTAGTGTCGAACAATTCCTGTACATACTTTTTAAGTATTTCTGGTCCTGGACAGAACTGGCATTCACCAAAGTGGCAAACAGGCAACGATGGGTTACATACAACTCTTGTAGGCTTTTATTGGGGTATCATCATTCTTTTATTGGTGTATCATCATTCACTGTCAGCTAAGGAATGTTATACCCAGTTAGCATAAGCTTGAAGTTTTGGTGAGCAACACACTCAGAAACACTATTCGTGCCACTGCTTCCAGCTAAAAAGCAATTTTTGGGACGTAGCAAAGCAAACTTTGAAAAGCCAGCGTGGAGGCCTCGATACCTGTCTTTGAAGTGAAGACAAATTTCTTGCTAATTTGCACCTGAATTTTGTCTCCATCAGCTCCTATGAGAACTGGCTGGTTTCATGTGCCCGCCACGAATTCCTCTCCTGTGCCAACCTCTTCATCTCAAAGCAGCACTTGAAACCAATGCCCTCAGTTATTTGCTGGATGTATTCCAGTGTCTGTTTTCCTCTACAGTTTTTACCCTCTACAGCTAACTGTAGTAGAGGCCTTCAGTGTACTCTTTCCACCTATCCGCTCTCTCCTCTGCATTTAACAATGGAATTCCCATTGCCCTCCTAATGTGACCACCCTTGCTTTTAATTTCACCGAAGGTTATCTTGACTTTTCTATATGCTGAGTCAGTCCTTCTGACAATCATTTCTTTTTCTGTTTCTTCGCATTTCTCACGCAGCCATTTCACCTTATCGTCCATGCACTTCCATTTCATTCGTAAGTCACTTGCATTTCCTTATTCCTGAATTTCCCTGAACAATTTTGTACTTCCTTCGTTCATCAATCAACTTAGGTATTTCGTAATGATACTCGTGGCTTCCTCGCAGTTATCTTCTTCCCAACTACTTCGATTTCCCTTTTTAGGGATGTCCATCCCTCTTTAACTGAAGTGCCTACATAGCTATTCCTTTTCGCAGTTTCTATAGTCTCAGAGAACATCAAGCATATCCCCTCATTCCTTAGTACTGCTGAATCCTACTTCTTTCTGACTAGCCTCTTAAACTTTAACCTGTTCTTCGTTGTTGTTGTTGTGGTCTTCAGTCCTGAGACTGGTTTGTTGCAGCTCTCCATGCTACTCTATCCTGTGCAAGCTTCTTTATCTCCCGGTACCTACTGCAACCTACATCCTTCTGAATCTGCTTGGTTTATTCATCTCTTGGTCTCCCTCTACGATTTTTACCGTCCACGCTGCCCTCCAATACTAAATTAGTGATCCCTTGATGCCTCAGAACATGTCCTGCCAACCGATCCCTTCTTCTAGTCAAGTTGTGCCACAAACTTCTCTTCTCCCCAATCCTATTCAACACCTCCTCATTAGTTATGTGATCTATCCATCTAATCTTCAGCATTCTTCTGTAGCACCACATTTCGAAAGCTTCTATTCTCTTGTTGTCCAAACTATTTATCGTCCATGTTTCACTTCCATACATGGCTACACTCCATACAAATACTTTCAGAAACGACTTCCTGACACTTAAATCAATACTCGATGTTAATAAATTTCTCTTCTTCAGAAACGCTTTCCTTCCAATTGCAAGTCTACATTTTATATCCTCTCTACTTCGACCATCATCAGTTATTTTGCTCCCCAAATAGCAAAACTCCTTTACTACTTTAATTGTCTCGTTTCCTAACCTAATTCCCTCAGCATCACCCGATTTAATTCGGCTACATTCCATTATTCTCGTTTTTCTTTTGTTGATGTTCATCTTATATCCCCCCTTCAAGACAACACCCATTCCGTTCAACTGCTCTTCCAAGTCCTTTGCTGTCTCTGACAGAATTACAATGTCATCGGCGAACCTGAAAGTTTTTACTTCTTCTCCATGAATTTTAATACCTACTCCGAATTTTTCTTTTGTTTCCTTTACTGCTTGCTCAATATACAGATTGAATAACATCGGGGAAAGGCTACAACCCTGTCTCACTCCCTTCCCAACCACTGCTTCCCTTTCATGCCCCTTGTAAGTAGGCTGTTCAGGTTTTTATATTGGTAACGCCATGTAGCGCTCTGTATGAAAATTACTGGCTGTGCTGTGTGCAGTCTGTGGCTAGTTTGCATTGTTGTCTGCCATTGTAGTGTTGGGCAGCTGGATGTTAACAGCGCGTAGCGTTGCGCAGTTGGAGGTGAGCCGCCAGCAGTGGTGGATGAGGGGAGAGAGATGGCGGGGTTTTGAAATTTGTAAGACTGGATGTCATGAACTGCTATATATATTATGACTTTTGAACACTAGTAAGGTAAATACATTGTTTGTTCCCTATCAGAATCTTTCATTTGCTAACTATGCCTATTAGTAGTTAGTGCCTTCAGTAGTTTGAATCTTTTATTTAGCTGGCAGTAGTGGCGCTCGCTGTATTGCAGTAGTTCGAGTAACGAAGATTTTTGTTGAGGTAAGTGATTTGTGAAAGGTATAGGTTAATGTTAGTAAGGGCCATTCTTTTGTAGGGATTTTTGAAAGTCAGATTGCGTTGCGCTAAAAATATTGTGTGTCACTTTAGTGAATGTTTGAGTACGTTCAGTTTTGCTCAGCTGTTTGAAAAGCCAATAATGTAAGAGGTTTATCAGCACAGTAATTCATAAATTTTTCTAAGGGGACCTTTCATATGGCGACCCTGCCAGGATACCTCACTGGAATCTTCTGATTTTTTTCTTGTAGTTTGTGTAGTTAGTGTAGCTATTGTTTATTGCTAGCACATAATTGTAGAGAGAAATATCCTCAGGGGGGTACACGCTTACTTTGTGTAACATGTGTTTGGCAAGCACAAGGAGCCCTAGCTAATATGGTATTTGCTTACACAACTTTACACATCGGTACCATATTTCTCTAACACATAATTACACAGCTATCTGATCATTTAACTGAGAGAGCCAAACATTTCTTTTTACTACATCAGTGACATGTTTACCTAATTACACCGTTGTATAACTTCACACTTACGAAATTGTATTTTGTTTGTACTTTGTGAACTGTTCATATTTTTTCAGACCCATTGTGATATTATGAGAGCTTTGAATGATATTTTGGTATGGGATCACGATTTTTAAAGTACGTTTGAGGCAGATGACACTTTTGACATGAGCAGAGAATTTTTTTTAATTATTGGTGGAAGCTACGACGATTTTGAGAGTTGACTGAGGTGTTATGATGTTATTATTACGATGACTATGTGTATTATGCTGTTGCGGTATGTTTATGACCAATAAGCTGATGCTATATGAGTTATTTGATTATGCTACGTATCTGTTATGATGAAATATTGAAGAAGTGCCGACGAATAAGGTAAGGAGTAATGAATAGTGGTTAGGGACTCTGACTTGTGAAAAAGGATGTTGGAAACCAAGAATCGTACTTTAAGAGTTATGAAATGTGTGTAAATGCGTGAATGTATCACAATGCCGGCGAAAATTTTTTTGACACTGTTATATTCATAAGATTTTGTTTCTACACATTTGCAATGCACATTCTCGACCCGTGAAATTTTGTATATGAGACTGTCACTGTAGCGGAAACTGCTGTAGTAAATATTTCCTTAAGAAAGTTAAGTGACCACCTTCACGTAATGCGTCGTGGGCACCCAGCTGTGCGACAGACGCTTGGAAATAAAGCCATTAGTGTGTGCCTTTCAGAGGCACAGGTGGAGAAAGAAAAAGGAGGCCATTATCCTCGCTATTGACTTTCCATTGTAGAAAGCATCGCAAATACGACACGCTCATTATTTGGAAACATATCGTACTTTGTGCTACTTACTGAAATGCTTATGAATTGATGGGAAATATTCTTACATCTGCAAACCTGATTATGACAAGTGTCTTTCTACGAGAGTTGAGAGCTACTGACTTATGAAATGCCACATAGCTATTGAATGATGTTTTTATGCTTTGGTTTGCGTAATTGCTTATTTCATTTGATATCTGTTTTCCAGCTGTGTTGCAGCATTGGTTTTATAAAATAAACTTAAATGCATCTGCTAATGTGAACACTTTCTGTCAACAGATCTATTAAATAATTATTTTCTGATCCACATTCTTCGAAAAAGGAGCTCTTGGAATGGAAAGAGCAATAAGAAGGGACTAATAACAGTAATTGCATATATAATTTTCTTTTCAAGTATTTGGTAATTTTTGTAGAATTAGTTTTTGTGGTGCACCACTTTAATTACATAGACATTAAGATGTGAATAGACATTTCCCTTATCTGCATTGTTGTCTTTAGTGTAATATTTTTTCTGCTTGAGCTTTATCATGTTTAGATATAAGTTATTGCATTTGCTGCTGCTGTTTGCCAGGCATAGTGTTACTGAATTTGACTTGGGATTATTCTGTTAAGCCAGTTTTACTAATGATTTATTTTTATTGTTTGCTGCACATTGCCGTATATTAGTTGTAATATTGAAATTGCTCTGTTAATTAGATTTACTGCTGCTAGCTTTGCCAATTTGAATTTTTATCATTGCTGTTTGTATTAATTGTTTTGTGCTGCTGCATTGCCTCATCCCTTAGTTTAGCATCTGAGCTCAGTAGATTTAAGTTAGCTTAAGAGGGGGTAGACTATATAAGAGAATGAGTTGCGATGAACTGGAAGAAATGCATTGAGAAGTTATACGAAAAAAGTACAGAAAACAGGTTTAGGTAGGATTTTCTTGGAAATAAATGGTGAGGTAAGAAATGTGTGAACATATAAATACAGAAAGCATGCTTAGATAGACTTTTTTTGGTGGAAACAAAGGATGAAATAAGAGGAAAGATATATGGAATGAAGTTTTGGGGTGGACTGCAGTACCAAATGTTACACTGAAAACGAACTCTGTGTTTCCTGCTGTATTATTCCGCTATGTGTTTATGTACCCTTGTGTATTTGTTTTCTTCCTGTCTCTGTGTACTGTTTCATAGAATTTTTTTCTCTTCTAATACTAAGCTACATTCACTATGATGAGGAATACTGTTATCCTCAAATATAACTGGCATTAATAATATGTTATTTACTTTGTAAAGATGCTTAGACATTATTTATTCTGTTTTGTTTTAATGCTCATGTGTGAAGTTGATGTTTCAAAATTTATTCTGATCTTTTATGTATCTACTTATGTCATAATTCCTGTAACACTGATGTATATGTTTATTTCTATTCTTTTGTAAATCCTGTGTTACTACAAATGTTATCTGTACTGTTATGTTCTTTAATGATGTATTTTGTACCTTTGTAATTGTATTCTTATGTTATAAAATTGTAATTGACACCAGTTCATCATATTATTAAACTTGTAAGTTACATTTCATTGCACACCTTTCTGTTGGTCATAGTATATGGACAATATGTGAGAAGTACGGACTGATGTGTTTGCATGTGTGTTAATAATTCAGCAAGGGACTGGATAACAGCATTGCTGGTTCAAAGGACATTTCAAAAAAAAAATTTGTGAGTGCACAAGTGGTCGTTATGGACTTGCTATATTAACCGCAAGACTCTTCAATGGTGATTGTGCACCTGCACAGTCACAACAGATGGCTGGTGGCCATCTCTACAAGGACTACAGTGGGTCTGCATCTTTGATGACCCAACAATACCGTTATTTCTACAAGGACTACAGTGGGTCTACACCTTTGATGATCCACCAATACCATTATTTCTACAAGGACTACAGTGGGTCTACACCTTTGCTGACTCACCGATACCATTATTTCTACAAGGACTACAGTGGGTCTACACCTTTGCTGACTCACCTGTACCGTTATCTCTACAAGGACTACAGTGGGTCTGCATCTCTCATGGCCCACCAATATCATTATTTCTACAAGGACTGCAATGGGTCTGCATCTCTGGTGGCCCACCAATACCGTAATCTCTACCAGGACTACAGTGGGTCTACTCTGTGATGACCTACCTACCAATATTGTTCAAAACTTCGAATGACTCTGCTGTGGTTTTGCTCTGTTGTGGCCCATTACCTGTCTGCATGTCAAGAGTCAGCACTGTCTTTCCGTTGGAAGGACAACACTACTTCTTCAAGACTGCATGGAAATCCACTACTTCCGTGTGCATTTTCTTCTACTGCTCAAACTTTGAGAAAGACACTGCTATTTTACTGTGATGAACGATCAGGACTGTCTTTATGGACTGTAAGAAAATTTTAGCTTTTGACCAACATTGTATCAATAAGTGTGTGCCTTTGATTTCTTTGTTATTGTAATTATGAAAAATTTTATCAAATCATTATTGGCCACTGCCCAAAACAATTTGTAAAATTTTTTGTGGGGAGTATGGGGGCTATGTAAATAGGCTGTTCAGGTTTTTATATTGGTAACGCCACGTAGCGCTCTGTATGAAAATTACTGGCTGTGCTGTGTGCGGTCTGTGGCTAATTTGCATTGTTGTCTGCCATTGTAGTGTTGGGCAGCTGGATGTTAACAGCGCGTAGCGTTGCGCAGTTGGAGGTGAGCCGCCAGCAGTGGTGGATGAGGGGGGAGAGATGGCGGAGTTTTGAAATTTGTAAGACTGGATGTCATGAACTGCTATCTATATTATGACTTATGAACACTAGTAAGGTAAATATATTGTTTGTTCCCTATCAAAATCTTTCATTTGCTAACTATGGCTATTAGTAGTTAGTGCCTTCAGTAGTTTGAATCTTTTATTTAGCTGGCAGTAGTGGCGCTCGCTGTATTGCAGTAGTTCGAGTAACGAAGATTTTTGTTGAGGTAAGTGATTTGTGAAAGGTATAGGTTAATGTTAGTAAGGGCCATTCTTTTGTAGGGATTTTTGAAAGTCAGATTGCGTTGCGCTAAAAATATTGTGTGTCACTTTAGTGAATGTTTGAGTACGTTCAGTTTTGCTCAGCTGTTTGAAAAGCCAATAATGTAAGAGGTTTATAAGCACAGTAATTCATAAATTTTTCTAAGGGGACCTTTCACCCTCAACTCTTATAACTGCCATTTGGTTACTATACAATTTGTAAATAGCCTTTTGCTCCCTATATTTTACCCTGCCACCTTCAGAATTTGAAAGAGAGTATTCCAGTCAACATTGTCAAAAGCTTTTTCTAAGTCTACAAATGCTAGAAACGTAGATTTGCCTTTCCTTGATCTAGCTTCTAGGATAATCCGTAGGGTCAGTATTGCCTCACGTGTTCCAATATTTCTACGGAATCCAAACTGATCTCCCTCAAGGTCGGCTTCTACTAGTTTTTCCATTCGTCTGTAAGGAATTCGCATTAGTATTTTGCAGCTGTGACTTATTAAACTGATAGTTCGGCAATTTTCGCATCTGTCAACACCTGCTTTCTTTGGGATTGGGATTATTATATTCTTCTTGAAGTCTGAGGGTATTTCGCCTGTCTCATACATCTTGCTCACCAGATGGTAGAGTTTTGTCAGGACTGGCTCTCCCAAGGCCGTCAGTAGTTCTAATGGAATGTTGTCTACTCCTGGGGCCTTATTTCGACTCAGGTCTTTCAGTGCTCAGTCAAACTCTTCACGCAGTATCATATCTCCCATTTCATCTTCTTCTACATCCTCTTCCATTTCCATAATATTGTCCTCAAGTACATCACCCTTGTATAGACCCTCTATATACTCCTTCCACCTTTCTGCTTTCCCTTCTTTGCTTAGAACTGGGTTTTCATCTGAACTCTTGATGTTCATGCAAATGGTTCTCTTTTCTCCAGAGGTCTCTTTAATTTTCCTGTACGCAGTATCTATCTTACCCCTATTGAGATAAGCCTCTACATCCTTACATTTATCCTCTAGCCATCCCTGCTTAGCCATTTTGCACTTCCTGTCGGTCTCATTTTTGAGACGTTTGTATTCCTTTTTGCCTGCTTCACTTATTGCGTTTTTGTATTTTCTCCTTTCATCGATTAAATTCATTATTTCTTCTGTTACCCAAGGATTTCTACTAGCCCTCGTCTTTTTACCTACTTGATCCTCTGCTGCCTTCACTACTTCATCCCTCAAAGCTACCCATCCTTCTTCTACTGTATTTGTTTCCCCCATTCCTGCCATTTGTTCCCTTACGCTTTCCCTGAAACTCTGTATAACCTCTGGTTTAGTCAGTTTATCCAGGTCCCACCTCCTTAAATTCTCACCTTTTTGCAGTTTTTTCAGTTTTAATCTACAGTTCATAAGCAATAGATTGTGGTCAGAGTCCACATCTGCCCCTGAAAATGTCTTACAATTTAAAACCTGGTTCCTAAATCACTGTCTTACCATTATATAATCTATCTGATATCTTCTAGTATCTCCAGGGTTCTTCCATGTATACAACCTTCTTTCATGATTCTTGAACCAAGTGTTAGCTATGATTAAGTTATGCTCTGCACAAAATTCTACCAGTTGGCTTCCTTTTTCATTTCTTACACCCAATCCATATTCACCTACTACGTTTCCTTCTCTCCCTTTTCCTACTACCGAATTCCAGTCACCCATGACTATTAAATTTTCGTCTCCCTTCACTATCTGAATAATTTGTTTTATTTTATCATACATTTCTTCATTTTCTTCGTCATCTGCAGAGCTAGTTGGCATATAAACTTGGACTACTGTAGTAGGCGTGGGCTTCGTGTCTGTATTGGCCATAATAATGCGTTCACTATGCTGTTTGTAGTAGCTTACCCGCAATCCTATTTTTTTTATTCATTTTAAACCTACTCCTGCATTACCCCTATTTGACTTTGTATTTATAGACCTGTATTCGCCTGACAAAAAGTCTTCTTCCTCCTGCCACCGAACTTCACTAATTCCCACTATATCTAACTTTAACCTATCCATTTCCCTTTTTAAATTTTCTAACCTACCTGCCCGATTAAGGGATCTGACATTCCACGCTCCGATCCGTAGAACGCCAGTTTTCTTTCTCCTGATAACGACGTCCTCTTGAGTAGTCCCCGCCCGGAGATCCGAATGGGGGATTATTTTACCTCCGGAATATTTTACCCAAGAGGACGCCATCATCATTAACCATACAGTAAAGCTGCATGCCCTCGGGAAAAATTACGGCTGTAGTTTCCCCTTGCTTTCAACCGTTCGCAGTACCAGCACAGCAAGGCCGTTTTGGGTAGTGTGAAACGTCCCCTTAGAAAAATTGTACAAGACTGTGCTTAAACTGACAAAATATTTTTAGCGCAACGCAATCTGACTTTCAAAAATCCCTACAAAAGAATGGCCCTGACTAACATTAACCTATACGTTTCACAAATCACTTGTTGTGTTGTGGTCTTCAGTCCTGAGACTGGTTTGATGCAGCTCTCCATGCTACTCTATCCTGTGCAAGCTTCTTCATCTCCCAGTATCTACTGCAACCTACATCCTTCTGAATCTGCTTAGTGTATTCATCTCTTGGTCTCCCTCTACGATTTTTACCCTCCACACTGCCCTCCAATGCTAAATTTGTGATCCCTTGATGCCTCAAAACATGTCCTACCAACCGATCCCTTCTTCTAGTCAAGTTGGGCCACAAACTTCTCTTCTCCCCAATCCTATTCAATACCTCCTCATTAGTTAGGTGATCTACCCACCTTATCTTCAGCATTCTTCTGTAGCACCACATTTCGAAAGCTTCTATTCTCTTCTTGTCCAAACTAGTTATCGTCCATGTTTCACTTCCATACATGGCTACACTCCATACAAATACTTTCAGAAACGACTTCCTGACACCTAAATCTATGCTCGATGTTAACAAATTCCTCTTCTTGAGAAACGCTTTCCTTGCCATTGCCAGTCTACATTTTATATCCTCTCTACTTCGACCATCATCGGTTATTTTACTCCCTAAATAGCAAAACTCCTTTACTACTTTAAGTGTCTCATTTCCTAATCTAATTCCCTCAGCATCACCCGACTTAATTTGACTACATTCCATTATCCTCGTTTTGCTTTTGTTGATGTTCATCTTATATCCTCCTTTCAAGGCACTGTCCATTCCGTTCAACTGCTTTTCCAAGTCCTTTGCTGTCTCTGACAGAATTACAATGTCATCAGCGAACCTCAAAGTTTTTACTTCTTCTCCATGAATTTTAATACCTACTCCGAATTTTTCTTTTGTTTCCTTTACTGCTTGCTCAATATACAGATTGAAAAACATCGGGGAGAGGCTACAACCCTGTCTTACTCCTTTCCCAACCACTGCTTCCCTTTCATGCCCCTCGACTCTTATAACTGCCATCTGGTTTCTGTACAAACTGTAAATAGCCTTTCGCTCACTGTATTTTACCCCTGCCACCTTCAGAATTTGAAAGAGGGTATTCCAGTTAACATTGTCAAAAGCTTTCTCTAAGTCTACAAATGCTAGAAACGTAGGTTTGCCTTTTCTTAATCTTTCTTCTAAGATAAGTCGTAAGGTCAGTATTGCCTCACGTGTTCCAACATTTCTACGGAATCCAAACTGATCTTCCCCGAGGTCGGCTTCTACCAGTTTTTCCATTCGTCTGTAAAGAATTCGCGTAAGTATTTTGCAGCTGTGACTTATTAAACTGATAGTTCGGTAATTTTCACATCTGTCAACACCTGCTTTCTTTGGGATTGGAATTATTATATTCTTCTTGAAGTCTGAGGGTATTTCGCCTGTCTCATACATCGTGCTCACCAGATGGTAGAGTTTTTTCATGACTGGCTCTCCCGAGGCCATCAGTAGTTCAAATGGAATGTTGTCTACTCCCGGGGCCTTGTTTCGACTCAAGTCTTTCAGTGCTCTGTCAAACTCTTCACGCAGTATCTTATCTCCCATTTCGTCTTCATCTACATCCTCTTCCATTTCCATAATATTGTCCACAAGTACATCGCCCTCGTATAAACCCTCTATATACTCCTTCCACCTTTCTGCCTTCCCTTCTTTGCTTAGAACTGGGTTGCCATCTGAGCTCTAGATATTCATACAAGTGGTTCTCTTCTCTCCAAAGGTCTCTTTAATTTTCCTGTAGGCAGTATCTATCTTACCCCTAGTGAGACAAGCCTCTACATCCTTACATTTGTCCTCTAGCCATCCCTGCTTAGCCATTTTGCACTTCCTGTCGATATCATTTTTGAGACGTTTGTTTTCCTTTTTGCCTGCTTCATTTACTGCATTTTTATATTTTCTCCTTTCATCAATTAAATTCAATATTTCTTCTGTTACCCAAGGATTTCTATTAGCCCTCGTCTTTTTACCTACTTGATCCTCTGCTGCCTTCACTACTTCATCCCTCAGAGCTACCCATTCTTCTTCTACTGTATTTCTTTCCCCCATTCCTGTCAATTGTTCCCTTATGCTCTTCCTGAAACTCTCTACAACCTCTGGTTCTTTCAGTTTATCCAGGTCCCATCTCCTTAAATTCCCACCTTTTTGCAGTTTCTTCAGTTTCAATCTGCAGTTCATAACCAATAGATTGTGGTCAGAATCCACATCTGCCCCAGGAAATGTCTTACAATTTAAAACCTGGTTCCTAAATCTCTGTCTTACCATTATATAATCTATCTGATATCTTCTAGTATCTCCAGGGTTCTTCCATGTATACAACCTTCTTTCATGATTCTTGAACCAAGTGTTAGCTATGATTAAGTTATGCTCTGTGCAAAATTCTACAAGGCGGCTTCCTCTTTCATTCCTTCCCCCCAATCCATATTCACCTACTATGTTTCCTTCTCTCCCTTTTCCTACTGACGAATTCCAGTCACCCATGACTATTAAATTTTCGTCTCCCTTCACTACCTGAATAATTTCTTTTATCTCGTCATACATTTCATCTATGTCTTCATCATCTGCAGAGGTAGTTGGCATATAAACTTGTACTACTGTAGTAGGCATGGGCTTTGTGTCTATCTTGGCCACCATAATGCGTTCACTATGCTGTTTGTAGTAGCTAACCCGCACTCCTATTTTTTTATTCATTATTAAACCTACTCCTGCATTACCCCTATTTGATTTTGTATTTATAACCCTGTAATCACCTGACCAAAAGTCTTGTTCCTCCTGCCACCGAACTTCACTAATTCCCACTATATCTAACTTTAACCTATCCATTTCCCTTTTTAAATTTTCTAACCTACCTGCCCGATTAAGGGATCTGACATTCCACGCTCCGATCCGTAGAACGCCAGTTTTCTTTCTCCTGATAACGACGTCCTCCTGAGTAGTCCCCGCCCAGAGATCCGAATGGGGGACTATTTTACCTCCGGAATATTTTACCCAAGAGGACGCCATCATCATTTAATCATACAGTAGAGCTGCATGTCCTCGGGAAAAATTACGGCCGTAGTTTCCCCTTGCTTTCAGCCGTTCGCAGTACCAGCACAGCAAGGCCGTTTTGGTTAATGTTACAAGGCCAGATCAGTCAATCATCCAGACTGTTGCCCCTGCAACTACTGAAAAGGCTGCTGCCCCTCTTCAGGAACCACATGTTTGTCTGGCCTCTCAACAGATACCCCTCCATTGTGGTTGCACCTATGGTACGGCCATCTGTATCGCTGAGGCACGCAAGCCTCCCCACCAACGGCAAGGTCCATGGTTCATGGGGGGACAAATCACTTACCTCACCAAAAATCTTCCTTACTCGAACTACTGCAATACAGCGAGCGCCACTACTGCCAGCTAAATAAAAGATTCAAACTACTGAAGGCACTAACTACTGATAGGGATAGTTAGCAAATGAAAGATTTTAATAGAGAACAAACAATGTATTTACCTTAATAGTCATAATATATATAGCAGTTCATGACAAATTTCAAAACTCCGCCATTTCTCTCCCCACATCCACCACTGCTGGCGGCTCACCTCCAACTGCCCAACGCTATGCGCTGTTAACATCCAGCTGCCTCTGCCCAACACTACAATGGCAGACAACAATGCAAACTAGCCACAGACTGCACACAGCACAGCCAGTGATTTTCATATAGAGCGCTACGTAACGCTGCCAATAAGAAAACATAAACAGCCTACATACATAAAGAAAACATAAACAGCCTACTTACAAGTGTTACAAGTCCAGATCAGTCAATCATCCAGACTGTTGCCCCTGCAGCTACTGAAAAGGCTGCTGCCCCTCTTCAGGAACCACACGTTTGTCTGGCCTCTCAACAGATACCCCTCCGTTGTGGGTGCACCTATCTGTATCACTGAGGCATGCAAGCCTCCCCACCAACGGCAAGGTCCATGGATCATGTTCTTCATTATTACTAAATTGTGATCTGAGTCTATATCTGCTCCTGGGTAAGCCTTACAATCCAGTACCTGGTTTCAGAATCTCTGCCTAACAGTGATGTACTCTAACTGAAATCTTCCCATATCTCATGCCTTTTCCTCCTCCCCTTGTGATTCTTTAACAGAGTATTGGTTATTACTAACTGAAATTTACTGCAGAACTCTTTCTTGTCTCTCATTTGCTGTCCCAAGTCCATATTCTCCTATAACCTTTTCTTCTACTCCTTCCCCTACAACTGCATTCCAGTCCCCCATGACTATTACATTTCCATCTCCCTTTATGTATTGTATTACCCTTTCAGTATCCTCATATACTATCTCTATCTATTCATCTTCAGCTTGCGACGTCGGCACGTATACGTGAAATGTCGTTGGCGGTGCTAGTTTGCTGTCGATTCTGACAAAAATAATCGTATCACTGAACTATCACTGAACTGTTCACAGTCACACTCTCTGGCCTACCTTCCATTTACCGCTCAATCTCACTTCTGACAGTTTTAGACAAAATTCTTGAAAAAGTAATGTATTCAAGAGTAGCTTCACATATTTGTAAAAATGAAGTACCAACAAAATATCAATTCGGTTTTCAGAAAGGCTTTTCAACAGAAAATGCTATATACTCTTTTACTTATCAAATAATAAATCTTCTGGATAACTGAACGTCAACCATTGGGACATTTTGTGATCTCTCAAATGCTTTTGACTGTGTGAATCATTAAATTCTTCTAGATAAGCTTAACTATTGTGGTATGAGTGGGACAGTGCACAAATGGTTTAATTCGTATTCCACTGGAAGAATGTAGAAGGTTGAAATTAACAGTACAGATAGTCTGCAAAAGTCAGCGGAGTCCTCTCACTGGGGAGCAATCAAGAACGGTGTCACACAGGGTTCAGTCTTGGGCCCATTATTGTTCTTTATAAATTTGTTAATGACTTGCCACTCTATACAGGGTGTACATAAAGTCTAGGAACACTTTCATTTATTTATTGCACAAGAACCAAACATTGTACAGATATCATACATATGTCATTTTGAAGAGAAACCCTGAAAGTTTTTTCATATATACCGCCACAGTGTAGTTTGGTAATTTGCCGACAGTCAGCGCTAGTCGCAAACATGGCGAGTTCAGGTGCGGAACGAGCTTTCTGTGTGTTGGAGTTCCACAAGAACAAGTGTGCTACAGCTGTTCAACGGATGTTTACAACCAAGTACGGTAAGAAGCTACCAACAAGTAAGGCCATTTACCAGTGGCGCAACAAATTCGTTACGACGGGTTGCTTGTGCCCAGCGAAGAGAAGCGGACGTCCCAGTGCGAGTGAAGTGAACGTCGAGCGCGTACGAGAGACATTCATAAGGAGAGCAAAGAATCGGTGCGTCGTGCATCCTTCCTCGAAATGGCTCCAATGAAAGTGTGGAAAGGCCTGCGACAGAAGCTGTCTATGAAACCATTCAAATTGTAGCTAGTGCAGAAACGCAACGACGACGACAAAGACAGCCATTCTTAGTTTTGTTCACAGTAGCAACAATTGAATGACGGTAGGGATGGCATTGTTGATCGCTTAATTTTTTGCGATGAAGTCACTATTCACACGAATGGGAAAGTGAGCAGACATAATTGTCGAATCTGGGGTACAAAGCATCCACATGAATGCATTGAATTTGAGCGAGATTTCCCCAAAGGTAAACGTTTTTAGTGCCTTGTCACGTCGAGAACTGTACGGGCCATTCGTCTTTGCCGAGAGCACTTTCACTGGATATTTCTACTTGGTCATGTTACAGCAATGGCTGATACCTCAAATGCAATCGGATTCTCCGTTCATCTTTCAGCAGGATGGGGCTCCACCCCACTTTGATCGTGAAGTTCTTTCGTACCTGTACACGGAACTGCCGTGCTAGAGAAGGGGACAGCTGTTTCATGAAATGACCTCCCCGATCACCAGATCTCAGTGTGTGACTTTCTTCTGTGGGGACACATTAAAGATCTGGTGTATGTACCGCCTCTACCAAGTGATGTAGCAGAGCTCTGGGAGAGAATACGGGAAGCGACTGCCACAGTCGACGATGCCATGCTGAGACAGGTATGGCAAGAATTCGATTACCGTATTGACGTCAGCCGGGTCACCCATGGTTCGCATATCGAATGTTTGGAAAAAAAAAAACTTTCAGATTTTCTCTTCAAAATGCAGTATGTATGACATCTGTACAATGTTTACCTCTTGTGCAATAAATAATTGAAAGTGTTCCCAGACTTTATGTACACTTTGTATTTATGAAGATGCAGATTTTGAAGACTTTGAACAGAAGTCTGCTGCTAAGGCAGAATGTTCAACTTTCTGGGTGTGCACACTGATGAGAAATTGAATTGGAAGAAACACACTGATGATCTGCTGAAATGGTTAGATTCAGTTAATTATGCTATTAGGGTTCTTGCAAGTTTTGGTGATAAATGTATCAGTAAATTAGCCTACTATGCCTATTTTCATTTACCGCTTTCATATAGCATCATATTTTGGGGTAAATCATAATTAAGAGAACAGCATTCATTGCACAAAAGCGTGCAACCAGAATAATAGCTGGAACCCACCAATACCACCTTGAAGTCATTTATTTAAGAAAGTCGGGATATTCTTAGTATACTCGCAATACATATATTCGATTATGAAATTTGTTATTAATAACCCATTCCAGTTAAAAAACAATAGTGAAGTGCATAGCTCACCACTAGAAGAAAGGATTAAATCTGGGTTAAATTTGACTGTGTCACAGAAAGGAGTGAATGATGCTGACACAAAACTCTTTGGTCACTTGCCAATTAGCATATCTGACTGATAACCAACTAACATTTAAAACAAATTGAAACTTTCAGAACATGTAGAGGAAAACAGTATCTTTCACATATATTTTTAAGATAATTTTAAAAAGAGAGTTTTTCAGAATTCAGTTAATTCAGTCACAATGTTTGTATTATCAATGGTTATATATTTTCAACTAATTATGTTATATGTCATATGAAAGCTCTTTAAAACGTCTATCAAATGGATTCAGTTTCACTGTTCTAGCTTAACTGGACCAGAAGTTTGAACAAATCAATGTTCTTCCACACATCAAAAATTGATTCTTTTTTTGGCATTTTTGAACATCCCTTAGACAGTAACCTTTCGTAAGAAAAATGTGACAAAACTGTTTTGTGATACTATTTATGAATACTACATGCGTACTAAATTTCAGAGGGGGTCGGATTGTAGCACTTGTTGATTTGACAAGGATTGTTTCCAGAATGAACCTCCATTCTGCAGCGATGTGTGTGCTCTTTTGAAACTTACTGGCAGACTGAAACTATGTGCCGCACCCGACAATAATCACGAACGTCTGAAGTTACGAGGAATGCCATTCTAGCAAGTTATGCAGGAGAACTTCTGTGGACTTTAGAAAACACGACAGAGGAACAGTACAAGCGGAGCCATGAGAGCAGTTCCTGTGTTGTGCTCGGATAGCTCAGAAGGCAAGCTCAGTGACTGTGAAAAGATAGGGTCCAGGTTTGATTCGTGGTCCGGCACATAGTTTCAAACTGCAGGGAAGTTTCATCAGATGGTGGCACTTGACTACTATACTATGCAATAACGCATGCAATTAGTGAGAGACTGACCAGCATGTAACCATTACTGTTGGAGAAGTCGAACCGGCAATTGTCGGAAAATGCTGCACTTCGCTCATTATCGCGTCAGGGACAGTGTTAATGTGACTACTGAACCTGGGACGTTTCTGTTTCTGGAGAGTAAAAGGCAGTCATATGTCACTCATCGCAGCTGTCATCCCAAAGAAAACGGCGTTGAACTGCAGATATACAGCGGCCACAGTTGTCCACATAGGTGGAACACCTTGGACCCTCGAGATAAGATGGCAGTCATACTGTGGCGCGCTGTCTAGTATCCGCTCGTCGCTGCGCATAGCCTCCTCCTATACAACGCTTTGACACATCCATCTATAATAGCAACACGTCTGGTACCAAATCTATTTTTGAGAAACATATCATCCCATCCCATTACAACTCACATACGCTATTTGTTGTTGACACGTCATATTGGCACTTGATTTCACGCTTCCACAGTGTTTGACAGCTCTTCATTGATTGATCTTCTTTTAACGCTTCTTTTAACGTCGCCCAATCCGGTCAGACAAAACATGCTGCTGGATCTACATGAATCAAGTCGCTTTACAATGTTTTGCTTTTGTTTCTGGCATACTATTCCACTCATCCATCGAGTTTGCATTAACAGGTTACTAGAAGGTATGATGTCTGAAAGCGATTCATCATTGCTTCCTAGCTTTACACTGAGATAACAGAAATCATGGGGTACCTCCTAATATCGTATCGGACCACCCTTTACCTGTCGCAGTGCAGCAACTCAACGTGGCTTGGACTCAACAAGTCCTTGGAAGCTCCCTGCAGAAATATTGAGCCGTGTTGCCTCTATAGCCGTCCATAATCGCTAAAGTGTTGGTGGTGCAGGATTTTGTGCACGAACTGACCTCTCAATTATGTCCTATAAATTTTCGATGAGATTACAGTCGGAAAATCTGGGTGCCCAAATAATTCGCTCTAACTGTCGAGAATGTTCATCAAACCAAATGCGAACAGTTGTGGTCGTGTGGCACGGCGCACTGTCAGCAATAGAAATTCCATCATTGTTTGGAAACTTGAAGTTCATGAAAGGCTTGAAATGGTCTCCAAGTAGCCGAACATAACCATTTCCAATCAATGATCGGTTCAGTTTGACCAGAGGACCCAGTCCATTCCAAATAAACAACAGCCCACACTATTAGGGAGCCACCAATAGCATGCACAGTGTCTTGTTGACAACTTGGGTCCATGGCTTCGTGGGGTCTACGCTACACTCGAACCTTACCATCAGCTCTTACCAACTGAATTCAGGACTCATCTGACCAGGCCACTGTTTTCCAGTCGTCTAGGATCCAACCGATGTAGTCAACACTGTGGATCTCGAAATATTGACTTCCCTAACGATGTCTGAAATGAGATGTCCCATGCATCTAGCTCCAACTACCATTCTGCATTCAACGTCTGTTAATTGCCGTTGTGCGGCCATAATCACGTCGGAAATATTTTCATGTGAATAGCCTGAATACAAATGAAAGCTCCACCAGTGCAATTCCCTTTTATACCTTGTCTACGCGATACTACCGTGTTCTGTATATATGCATATTGCTTTCTCAGAATTTTGTCAACTCAGTGTATACTAGAGATTAATAGGCTATGTATACCTCAAAGGCTGCTCTGCTCCAGATTTGAGGTTTTGGACCGGTAACTGTTCGGGGCCTTTCTTCTCAGATGAGATGTTAAGATTTCTGATTGGTGCGAGAGCTGTGGAGTGGTCGAGTCTTATCTTAACGATGGCCAGTATTACGACGGTCTCGAGATGGTTGTCAAGAGACAATTGGTCGGGTTCGATGAGGAATGGGCCGTTTTTTCCAGAGCTGTCTATTAGTATAAATAGGAACCAGGTGCAAAATACGAGTGAGTGAATTAAAAGTCAGTTCGAAGCATCCAATAGTCACTTTGTAGCTGAATAAACACTAAAATGAGGCATCCCGACAAGTTAAAACTCACTCTCTGACTGGTATTGTAATCTGGGTCTACGCATTTTGCTGTCAACAATACTCGCTGGAGAGCTTCTTCGGGATTTGGAAAAGCAGGAGACAGGGAAATGTCAGATTGAATTTTTGTAACAAGCAGTGGGACGGGTTCGGGTGGAGCAATGCTATTTAAAGGCAAAGATCCGATTACAAGTATCACTGTATCACATCCCTTGTATTCACCGTCTCCCTTCTCTCTCGTCGTCAGCAAACAATACAGACATGACATTAAAACACGTATGCACTTATCACATGAACTCTTACAGCACAAAACCCTCCTTTCGGTATGAAAGGATGCCAAGGTTCGAGGGAAAAAGAACTTTCCAATTACGTACCTGAACCTATCCATCAGTGTATCACAGCCAACATTGCCATACGAATTTTCTTGTTTATCCCTTCTACTCATGTCTGTTGCACAGTCCCTTACAATGCTTCCCAGTCGTACACAGTTGTAAGTTTACTTCGTGTTGCATTATGATCACTACTTCAGGTTAAGGTACATGAAGGGAGCCGTCTTTCGACCATGCATTCATGCAAAAGTGCACAACGTATTCACAAAATCTACTTAGCAGAATTCACTTCTGTTAAATGCGTAGAATTTTATATTCATCTTTGCACGATTGCGCACCCAGTGTAATATTATGAATGATGGTCTTTAAATACAAGAGATAATAAGACTAGTGGAATATTGTTGTAAGATGCTCTTATTACGAGGGATAAGCGAGTGATACTAACCGTGTCGCGTAAAATTTGAACAGTACCAACCGATTTCACCTCTGTTGCAATAATTTTGACTGGGAAAGCGTTACCTACATTCTGTATAAGTTATCAGACTTCCTTTAGAAGAGATTGCAAAAAATATATACCAGTACGACTGCCTTTATTGTCATGTGCAACACTGTTAACGAATACAGAAGCGTAATTTGACTGTTCCGTTGCTCGTCGGTAGAATATTTTATATAGTATGAAGGAAAAAGGCACAACATTCGTGCAGTATTCTACATTTTTTATTTTTTTACAAACCGACCTTTGGCTGTTACGCAATCGTCTGGTACAGAGATAAATAAATGCAGCTGCGAAAAGTTTGAAATTTTTGATCCCACAAAAATTCTAGGCTATTTTGGATGCAGATGGTCGTTACATTGAGCAACTTTTGTGACCTAGGACGTAAACATGGTACACTACTAAGAATGTTACCCTCTGATGCGGAAATTAAAACGTTTCTCGCAATGGTATTCGTTATTTCTCTTCTGTGTGTCCTTACAAAAGTTTCCACAAAGTTTCACTGTCCTACGATCATTTTGTTTTAATGCGAGCTCTCTAGAGTAGCGAAATTTTAATTGTAACCACCCTGTATTCAGAAATGAGGCACAGGAGTCGTCTATTTGGGTTTGCAAAATTCTGGAATCATTGAGATGCACCGTAGTGCTACCTGTCTCTTTCCCCCTCCGCCCCTCATGGACTTGGAAGAGCGCTCGGTACTCCTCCGTTTAGTGGCACGTGGATACTTCGTCGGCCAGGTTGAAAATTCCCTGCACGATAACTGTGTGTGATAAATGATGTGGCATATTTTAGTGAGTGAGGCGTTGCCTGAATAGTAGCAGTACGTGTCAACACTAGAAATGTTGCCACCTAGACCTGTTGACCAATTCCATTATGAGAGGAGCAAGTCCGGTTCATTTTTTATTTATTTACTTTCTTTTTTATTGCAGGCGACGACACGTGCCTCTTCTGACCAGCGGTTCATTAATCAGGATTGATCGCCAGCGCCCCTCCTTAACGCTCCCGGCAGCCTACATCATTTATTCATATATACTCTGCATTTTTCAGACCTTCTAAACGACTTAAATACCCTCTTGTCAAACTTATGTTAATGACTTTACCCAGAAATTAATGCAAATGAACGAAGATTACATTCAAAACGAAAAGCACAAAACGAAACAAACAGACAATTTTCATTTTTCATGGCGGTTTTCAGTAGATACAGAACAATAAATATTCTGGAAAAATGTAACGTTTGAATTTCCGAGCAACTTACAGTTACTGCGACTCAAAATGGACATAATCTAGGGGAGTGAAAGAAGGAAATTACTCACTCTATAGTGCTCACAGAGCTGGAAAGCAGCCCAGAGATGGTTGTGTTCTGCACACAAATAACAGTTGCACTGGGAACCTAAGTAATTTCTTTGTTGAAGCACAGTAATGAAACAATTTCTTTGTTTATATTTAAATCTGAATCATAAACAGGGTAAATTTATTGTTGACACGGAGCTCCTACTGTTCTGCTACAAACATTTGTGCACTTTTACAGCATCGACGATTTTTATTTTTATTTTTTTAATAGTTATGCGTCCACGAAACTCTATTGCCACTCTTAACGTTTTACTTATTTTGGCCTTTGACGTAGACGATATAGCCACCTTCTTGGTTTGCGAGTATGGTACGATGCAACAAAAACAAACAAAAAAACTCAGTCTATTACCATAATTACCGTAACACCATTACGTAGTGTTGCTCTGCATAATAGGAGGGAAAGTTTTCTGAAACAACAATACTAATTTAATTTATACTCTACCCTGAATTTATAGCTCTACTGTGAAGTCAAGCAAGTGTTAAAGAATGCTATGTTACGTTTCATTAAATAATTTCGATGCCCATTGACAATTTATTGTCACACGCCAACGTTTTATGTCGCTGCAGGTAGATTAGAAAAACGTTCGCATCATAGAGATGTGAGCAGAACCTGGCTGCGAGGGCAAAAGTTTAATCTACCATGAACACGCAACAAGGTCCACAATTATGGTTTTTTGGTGCCATGGTCTTCCCCGGTTAGCTGATACAATCTAAGTAAAATATCTGAATTTGAGAGATCACTAAAATTTTCAATATTCTTTCCTGGCCTCTTCATATACCAGAAATACCAAATGAAACGGTAAGAAGCATGGAGATGGGATGGTGAACTTGCTGGACTTAACATGGACAAATAACACTTTTAAAAAAGTTTTAATAACAACTGGATATAGAGTTTTACACCTCGCTCCAAGAGCCACTTTATAATAATCAAGAGGCCACAAGTTAACAAACCAGAGTATTTAAGCACATAAATGACTATCCAGTTAACCTTGCTCAGAGCAAACTAAAAGCATTTATCATCCACTTAAGATGAGATCAAGTCATAGAAATTAAACCTCAGCAACACACCCTTCAATTAGATACATAACGTTCTCCAAAATGTAAATATACACACTACAATTCTCATTATTTAAAGGAAACGCTTTCTTAAACAACATGAATAAAAGGACAAAACTCCAACTCAAATAACATGCGGCGCCAACAGCGCCCTAAATGCTGTAACACAGTAGTTGTATGTGACACTTTTAATAAAACTAAGAACTAGATTAAATATTACAATAAAATATGTAAGATATCAACACAGAAATCCAATTAGCCCTAAATAAAAGTCTTACTGCTACATTGGCGACTACCAGAATAGGGCACAACCTATTACTCTTAGACAACCAGAGTCAGTCAACTTACACTAGGCACAAATTGACAGATCAAGACCGGTAGGAACATAATATTCTATTCTAGGACGGAACTTACACCGTAAGAATAAACAAGACAGCTGGTCAGAACCGCAGCTAAGAAACGTAGCTAAGAAACGTAGTGACCGAACCGAAATACATGGTCCTCCTTGTTGGTGGCTTCTTACCGTACTTGGTTCTAAACATCCGTTGAACAGCTGTAGCACACTTGTCTTCGTGGAACTCCAAATGGTTCAAATGGCTCTGAACACTATGACACTTAACACCTGAGGTCATCAGCCCCCTAGAAGTTAAAACTACTTAAACCTAACTAACCCAAGGACATCACACACATCCATGCCCGAGGCAGGATTCGAACCTGCGACCGTAGCGGTCGCGCGGTTCCAGACTGAAGCGCCTAGAATCGCTCAGCCACACTGGCCGGCCGTCGAACTCCAAAGCTCGCTCCGCACTTGAACTCGCCATGTTTGCGAATAGCGTTGACTATCGACAAATTACCAAACTACGCTGTGGTGGTATACATGAAAAAAAAAAACTTTCAGAGTTTCTCTTCAAAATTACATATGGCTGATATCTGTACGATGTTTGGTTCTTGTGCAATAAATAATTGAAAGTGTTCCCGGACTTAATGTACGCCCTGAACATGCAAAACAACGCCGTTCAAGCACTGTTTCAAGACACTCGTGTGCCTCACCAAAGCGAAATGAAATAATCTTAAATGGCCTTTATCGAGATCTGGAGCCCGCAGAGCCGTTCACTCGAAAGATATTTCACATCGGCCTCTGCTAGCGGCCTTATCTTTTTCAAGCTGCTGCCACTCCCTCGAGCGCGTAACTGTCAGTTTCACAAGCAGCCTAACTGAAACGGACCGACGTAGTTCACGCCAGCACGCTGTGCTGTGAAACACAGCCAAGCGGTAGAGAGAGAGAGAGAGTCAGTCAGTCAGTACTGTAGCTCGGTGCGCCGCCTTGAAGTTAACAAACCAGAGTATTTAAGCACGCTGGTCAGAAAGACCCCTCGTCGATCTCAGTGCTAACAGCGACACCTCTCTGGGCCGATAGTCCCAGCCGTTGCAGTATGTTATTTCAAGTTGTACGCCCTCCCGCGAACATTGGCTCTTCTGTAGGAAATAAAGGATATACCACGACTCGTCCATTTGGCTGTATGTAGCGTGTCACTGGTAGGTCTCGGTGGACTGTGCAGGGTACACAGGGACCAGGGAGTACTCAAAACTAATCAACAGGTTCGAGATGTTGTCTTCCGATGAGAACGAAACTGAGCCAGTGAGACTTACTTGAGATGTTAGAAATGTGCTGAATTCAAGCAGAGACAAACACAATGGAGTAGGGGTCTATTAATCATTGGCACTTCAAAGCATGACGAATAATGGTGCCCCATAGGGAAATGGCCATAGGCGTACCAAGTAAGTGGCAGGGAGGGGGGTGAGAGCAGCTGCTGTCCATGGAAGATATTCGAACTCGATCACACTGACCCGGAAGTTATTTTTACATAACTGGGAATGACTGTCGTCAGGGAAATTTATAGAAATACTAAATTTGGTCAATAAGCAAACCGCTCAGCTACTAGTGGGCACTGTGACATCGCCATGAACAACGTTGTTTCTCCCAGTTTTTTAAATGTAAAATGCTCTCTCCGCTCCTAAAATATTAATTTTAAAAATATTCAGGAACACGATCTACTGAACTCAGGAAATTAAACGTTCTAGTACTATGTACAGGACACAAAGCGAGTTCTTCTTTTCAGTAGCACCAGCATACTGTGCAGTAAATGCGCCAAATACTGGCATCTGCAGCCTTTGAATGTTGGAAAATTACTGTGGATGCTGTGTTATTTGTAATAACAAGAAACAGTGATCAATTACACGCCGGCCGCTGTAGCCGTGCGGTTCTAGGCGCTTCAGTCTGGAACCACGCGACCGCTACGGTCGCAGGATTGAATCCTGCCTCGGGCATGGATGTGTGTGATGTCCTTAGGTTAGTTAGGTTTAAGTAGTTCTAAGTTCTGGGGGCTGATGACCTCAGATGTTAGGTCCCATAGTGCTCAGAGCCATTTGAATCATCAATTACACTTAAGGGTAGACTTAACGTTAATTTCACGTTTCTTGTTTCTTGTTCTATACTGTGCTTTCTCTTAGAAATGTTGATGTATAATACACAAAAAACAAATAATCTTAAGACCTTCAAATAATATTTTTAAATCTGACATGCGACTCACCATTTTCACCACCTCATATAAACTGCCAGAGTTGAAAAATTATGTCTCTGGAACCACGCAGTCTATAAGGCTGTGAATTGCCTTGTTTTGATGCCATTGTTACGTGTCAGAAGTTGGTACTACGAATAAACAAATTAGCCCTTTGTTTCTGCCACCAGTTTGTTTGAAAGTAGTTTGCTGCCCAGTGATTCCTGTAATGTACTCGCATATATTGTTCTTTCGTACCTACATGGAACGACTAAAAATAAAAGAAATGCAGATTTGCGGGAACAGACATGTTAAATCTGAATTTGCGTCTGAAAATGTAGAACGCAGATGTGAAAACCATGAAGGAAGTATAAATAAACAGAATAATGTTTCTTAGGTGATTACACTCCCTATTGCTTTGTGTAAGTATAGAGAAGCTGAATTTTCTGGCCACCCGCACACATTTACATATACAGATTCTCTTCCTATGGTAAAAATGGAGAATCAAAACCATATTCAAATATTTGGCAAGTCCAGAGCTAGTGAAGAAATATTTGCATGGAAATACCCAGAATATGAATGATTCTTCAGTAATGTTTTGTGATGCTGTGTGCCTAAAATTGTTTTTGTTGGGCGCGTGACTCTGCAATTAGTAGTGTTGGCACTGTAATAACTTTAACGGTAGGAGCTGTAAAATATTGAAGGTTCTGGAAAAGGAAGAGGCGAGATTAAGGCAGAATACAGCTAGAGGAGTGCAATTACTAATGTGCTTCACGTATGCGAAGCACAGTTTGCTTGTCAGCAAATGACCAAAGAAGCAAGAAAGAAAAGGAGGAAGCAAGCATTGGGCGATTGTGACACTGATGAGGACACACAGTAAGCTCCAACACAATTATAGTCCATGAAAGAGCCACAACTGTAATTTTTTTTTCTGTCATCAGTCTACTGACTGGTTTGATGCGGCCCGCCACGAATTCCTTTCCTGTGCTAACCTATTCATCTCAGAGTAGCACTTGCAACCTACGTCCTCAATTATTTGCTTGACATATTCCAATCTCTGTCTTCCTCTACAGTTTTTGGTTCAAATGGCTCTGAGCACTATGGGACTCAACTGCTGTGGTCATAAGTCCCCTAGAACTTAGAACTACTTAAACCTAACTAACCTAAGGACAGCACACAACACCCAGCCATCACGAGGCAGAGAAAATCCCTGACCCCGCCGGGAATCGAACCCGGGAACCCGTCTACAGTTTTTGCCCGCTACTGTTCCCTCTAGTACCATGGAAGTCATTCCCTCATGTCTTAGCAGATGTCCTATCATCCTGTCCCTTCCCCTTATCAGTGTTTTCCACATATTCCTTTCCTCTCCGATGCTGCGTAGAACCTCCTCATTCCTTACCTTATCAGTCCACCTAATTTTCAACATTCGTCTACAGCACCACATCTCAAATGCTTCGATTCTCTTCTGTTCCGGTTTTCCCACAGTCCATGTTTCACTACCATACAATGCTGTACTCCAGACGTACATCCTCAGAAATTTCTTCCTCAAATTAAGGCCGGTATTTGATATTAGTAGACTTCTCTTGGCCAGAATTGCCTTTTTTGCCATAGCGAGTCTGCTTTTGATGTCCTCCTTGCTCCGTCCGTCATTGGTTATTTTACTGCCTAGGTAGCAGAATTCCTTAACTTCATTGACTTCGTGACCATCAATCCTGATGTTAAGTTTCTCGCTGTTCTCATTTCTACTACTTCTCATAACCTTCGTCTTTCTCCGATTTACTCTCAAACCATACTGTGTACTCATTAGACTGTTCATTCCGTTCAGCAGATCATTTAATTCTTCTTGACTTTCACTCAGAATAGCAATGTCATCAGCGAATCGTATCATTGATATCCTCTCACCTTGTATTTTAATTCCACTCCTGAACCTTTCTTTTATTTCCATCATTGCTTCCTCGATGTACAGATTGAAGAGTAGGGGCGAAAGGCTACAGCCTTGTCTTACACCCTTCTTAATACGAGCACTTCGTTGTTGATCGTCCACTCTTATTATTCCCTCTTGGTTGTTGTACATATTGTATATGGCCCGTCTCATCCCTATAGCTTACCACTACTTTTTTCAGAATCTCGAACAGCTTGCACCATTTTATATTGTCGAACGCTTTTTCCAGGTCGACGAATCCTATGAAAGTGTCTTGATTTTTCTTTAGCCTTGCTTCCATTATTAGCCGTAACGTCAGAATTGCCTCTCTCGTCCCTTTACTTTTCCTAAAGCCAAACTGATCGTCACCTAGCGCATTCTCAATTTTCTTTTCCATTCTTCTGTATGTTATTCTTGTAAGCAGCTTCGATGCATGAGCTGTTAAGCTGATTGTGCGATAATCCTCGCACTTGTCAGCTCTTGCCGTCTTCGGAATTGTGTGGATAATGCTTTTCCGAAAGTCAGATGGTATATCGCCAGACTCATATATTCTACACACCAACGTGAATAGTCGTTTTGTTGCCACTTCCCCCAATGATTTTAGAAATTCTGATGGAATGTTATCTATCCCTCCTGCCTTACTTGACCGTAAGTCCTCCAAAGCTCTTTTAAATTCCGATTCTAAAACTGGATCCCCTATCTCTTCTAAATCGACTCCTGTTTCTTCTTCTATCACATCAGACAAATCCTCACCCTCATAGAGGCTTTCAATGTATTCTTTCCACCTATCTGCTCTCTCCTCTGCATTTAACAGTGGAATTCCCGTTGCACTCCTAATGTTACCACCGTTGCCTTTAACGTCACCATAGGTTGTTTTGACTTTCCTGTATGCCGAGTCTGTCCTTCCGACAATCATATCTTTTTCGATGTCTTCACATTTTTCCTACAGCCATTTCATCTTAGCTTCCCTGCACTTCCTATTTATTTCATTCCTCAGCGACTTGTATTTCTGTAGTCCTGATTTTCCCGAAACGTGTTTGTACTTCCTCCTTTCATCAATCAACTGAAGTATTTCTTCTGTTACCCATGGTTTCTTCGCAGCTACCTTCTTTGTACCTATGTTTTCCTTCCCAAATTCTGTGATGGCCCTTTTTAGAGATGTCCATTCCTCTTCAACTGTACTGCCTACTGCGCTATTCCTTATTGCTGTATCTATAACGTTAGAGAACTTCAAACGTATCTCGTCATTCCTTAGTACTTCCGTATCTCACTTCTTTGAGTATTGATTCTTCCTGACTAATGTCTTGAACTTCAGCCTACTCTTCATCACTACTGTATTGTGATCTGAGTCTATATCTGCTTCTGGGTACGCCTTACAATCCAGTATCTGATTTCGGAATCTCTGTCTGACCATGATGTAATCTAATTGAAATCTTCCCGTATCTCCCGGCCTTTTCCAAGTATACCTCCTCCTCTTGTGATTCTTGAACAGGGTATTCGCTATTACTAGCTGAAACTTGTTACAGAACTCTATTAGTCTTTTTCCTCTTTCGCTCCTTGTCCCAAGCCCATATTCTCCTGTAACCTTTTCTTCTACTCCTTCCCCTACAACTGCATTCCAGTCGCTCATGACTATTAGATTTTCGTCCCCCTTTACATACTGCATTACCCTTTCAATATCCTCATACACTTTCTCTATCTGTTCGTCTTCAGCTTGCGTCGTCGGCATGTATACCTGAACTACCGTTGTCGGTGTTGGTCTGTTGTCGATTCTGATTAGAACAACCCGGTCACTGAACTGTCCACAGTAACACACCCTCTGCCCTACCTTCCTATTCATAACGAATCCTACACCTGTTATACCATTTTCTGCTGCTGTTGATATTACCCGATACTCATCTGACCAGAAATCCTTGTCTTCCTTCCACTTCACTTCACTGACCCCTACTATATCTAGATTGAGCCTTTGCTTTTCCCTTTTCAGATTTTCTAGTTTCTCTACCACGTTCAAGCTTCTGACATTCCACGCCCCGACTCGTAGAACGTTATCCTTTCGGTGATTATTCAATCTTTTTCTCATGGTAACCTCCCCCTTGGCAGTCCCCTCCCGGAGATCCGAATGGGGGACTATTCCGGAATCTTTTGCCAATGGAGAGATCATCATGATACTTCTTCCAATAGGAGCCACATGTCCTGTGGATACACGTTACGTGTCTTTAAAGCAGTGGTTTCCATTGCCTTCTGCATCCTCATGTCGTTGATCATTGCTGATTCTTCCGCCTTTAGGGGCATTTTCCCACCCCTAGGACAAGAGAGTGCCCTGAACCTCTATCCGCTCCTCCGCCCTCTTTGACAAGACCGTTGGCAGAAGGAGGCTGACTTCTTATGCCGGAAGTCTTCGGCCGTCAATGCTGATTATTTATCAAAATTTAGGCAGTGGCGGGGATCTTGCATTTTGTTCGTTTTTGATCGTTGCGTTTGGTCGTTGCGGACGTCGCAAGACATCCTGTTCAAGTTCGGTGGTTGATCCTTCCACTCAGTTTTTTATTACAGAGGCCAACTGGCTCTCTGACCGAACATGCTGAGATACCGTGCCGGCATACCCCTAGACCACGGGTTAATTTAGTCTGTATAAAAGTTTGTAAGGTAAAGTATTTGAATCCTAATATCTCAGAACCATTTTCTTCTATAAATGAACAGTATTCTCACAGACTAATGAAGGTGAAAATATGAAATTTTCACGGAATGCAAGGAATAAGAGTCAGCACATATGGAACTAGAATAATAAAAATTTCTTGTCAAGTGCACGGTCCAATCTGCTTTGACCCATGAAACCTTGGGTAATATCATGAGTTTACGTTGCACAGAATGTAAACGGTCTTTTGTTAAATGTTTTCTGTGGTTGTTTTAGTTGCTATGTACTGTAAGATGATTGTAAACTACTCTCTTTATTCCAAATATATCGTGATGTACAAGGGTGTGGTTTGGATGCAACCTAAAAAAGTGGCTTAAATTGTCGATAGGGAAACTAGAAGCGATTATATTATTTTTTTCACAAATATTTAGCTGTTTCTTTCTGCATGTGGCGCGATTTCCGAGGGTAGGTTAGGCACGAACTTAAGACCACAAGTTAAATTGCCGCGACTGTAACCATTAGCGATTGTAATTATCATGTTCTTTCTTATAGTTATTTGGCTGTTTAGCAATTGTAATTATCGTGTTCTTTCTTACAATTATTTGGCTCTTTTTGTAACGTTGAAAATTTGTTGCGTGTGAGGTAAGTCAGGGATGTAAGTGCAAATCTCTAATGGTCGTGAGTTAAACGAGTGGTAATGTTATTTATAATTTTGGTTGTTACACATATCTTACTTTATTTTCGAATGTGACGTCACTGAAGTGCTAAAATCCAGTGTTGATATAGGGGTCGTGTTATTACTGGTTCGTTTATTGTGCAATTAAAGTTTTTTATGTATTTCCTTTCGATTTGTTCTGGAGGAGTTTGTGTGTGTTATTTTGCGATTATCTCGTTTCATTGTGGAGGAGTGTCTGACATCCCTGTCTTCGTTTTAGCTATATCTAGTCAAGCGAAATATTTAATTCGTGTTGCGTGCTTTTTTTTCTTTGTTCGGTTTATTATAGAGGAATTTTTCGATTACGAGCTTGTTTTTTGGGGGTAGTTTGGTGTTATTGTTTTCGTATGAGCTATACAGGTCCAGCAACACTGCGATTGCGTTTTCTGTATAATTTCTTTCGGTTCATTCTAGAAGAATTAATGTGCGTTATTTTTCAATTTTTTCGTTGCTTCGGAACAATCTTAGCATTATTAATCCTTTAATCCTTTTCTAAGTATGTCTGCTTCCAAAACATCCTTATTATCGTGGTTATCCCGTTAATTTCATTTTAATAACTGGCTGAAATACTTTGCGTATTTTTTACGTTTGGTTACAACCGTTTTCGTGGTCGCCATCTTGAGGAATGTAATCATCCTGTTATTATCAATTTTTGTCTGTAGTTGTCTTAGTAACTCGTGTAAACTATCTTGTTTACCCGAAATATGACATGGGTCAAAGCAGACGGGTGGAATAGGACCTTCATCTATTCCCAAAATATCCTACGTTGTCTAAAAAATGGACAACTTAGAAGTACGTTAACCTAACTAACCTAAGGACACCACACACATCCATGCCCAAGGCAGGATTCGAACCTGCGACCGTAGCGGTCGCGCGGTTCCAGACTGTACCACGTAGAACCGCTCGGCCACTCCGGCCGGCTACGTTGTTTAGTTTTTGTGTTCATTTCCTTACAAAATTCTGTCAGAAAAATCGTGTCCGAGAAAAATATCATAATACATCTCATAATACAATTTTTGCAATAATTCTAAATTTGAAATTTGTGGTAAGGTCTTAAGGGACCAAACTGCCGAGGTCATCGGTCCCTAAGCCTACACACTACACCTAACTTAAACTAACTTACGCTAAGGACAACACACACATCCATTCCCGAGGGAGGACTCGAACCTCCGACGGGAGCCGCACGGACCGTGACAAGGCGCCCTAGACCGCGCGGCTGTAATAATTCTAATTCAGTATGTCTACAAAAGTACATTAATTAATGATGGAAAACTGGAAGTTGGTGTCTTAAAAACTACCCAAAGTAATAGTTCACAAAGTTTGATGATTTAACGTTGGCAGCATAGGGCATATAACTTCCCCTTAAAGATTTATTTTGCTCTTGAATAGTTTCGGTTATTTGGTATTTCCGCTGTAAAACGACAGTACTGTTAAGAAACGTACATTAAATGCATGCCATAACAGGGACTGTATGATGTAACATCACAATAAAGCATGTGTAGATGACGACGTTCTGGAATATGCTTATACGCACCGAACTCACTGCCTGCATTACAGTTATATCATAAACTGAATTTGTCTACGGGACTTTTATTTTTCCTAAACTTTTAGTCAATTTACAGAGTTGTTGGATGTCCTCCTGAGAGATAACGTGCGAAATTCTGTCAAGTTGAGGCCTTAGATCGCCAATATCCCTAGATGTTTGGAAGTTCTTGCCCATAATGCTACAAACGTTCCCAGTTGGATAGAGACCCGGCGACCTTGTTGGCTAAAGTGGGGTTTGACAAGCACCAAGGAATACAGTAGATACTCTCGCCATGTGCGGGCGGGTATTATCTTGCTGACATGTAAGCCCACGATGGTTTGCCCTGAAAAGTGACAAAACGTGGCGTAGAATGTCGTCGATGCACTGCTGTGCTGGGGGTCGGACGGCGGGCGACAGTCAGATAGGTATCCCACCACTGCCTGGGAGGTCTCCAGACACGTCTTCACTGGTCATCGGACTCAGTTCGGAGCGGGATTCATCACTGAAAACAAGTCTACTCTAGATTTAGTATGATTCACGGCCTGGTAGAAGTAATCACTTGAAATGTATTTCCGATAAGTCTTCCTATCTTCCACTTTTCTTAACTCCAATTTCATTCTTTGGCTAAATAATTGGAAATAAATTACATTTATCTGTTTTGTAGAGTTCACATCATGAAATGCAAATGAGTCAAAATAGTGGAAGTGGATGCGAAGGCCGGCCGAAGTGACCGAGCGGTTCTAGGCGCTTCAGTCTGGAACCGCGCGACCGCTACGGTCGCAGGTTCGAATCCTGCCTCGGGCATGGATGTGTGTGATGTCCTTAGGTTAGTTACGTTTAAGTAGTTCTAAGTTCTAGGGGACTGAAGACTACAGCAGTTAACTCCCATAGTGCTCAGAGCCATTTGAACCATTTTTTTGGATGCGAAGGCAATCATAACAAATATGACGTGTCACCCTCATCACCTAAAGGTGACACTGAACAAGAATGAAATTCAACAGCTTTACCTGTAACTATCAGTCCCTGTTCACTATTCTCACACACGTCCCAACTAGTTTACGTGTCGATAAACGAATCGGAAATTGTAAGTGAAAGTGACTGCAACGAAAATGATCTGCGGCGTTACATTGGACTAACTACCTAGATATAAAAGGAAAAGATTAAGGAAATCTTACAAAATCTTTGTGTCGTTTCAATGAATTATGATTTTGAAAATGACGGGAGGGCATTTGCAAAGAAAATTTAATCATGCTTGGTCAGATCAACATGCACTGTGGCTGGTATATTGCTCTATGCAAGCAGTGTGTTTTGGTCCGCTCTGTCACTCGCAGACTTACAAGCATTTTGTGGACATTCACAAAATTCAAGAATGTGCCTGAAGACTGTCGGAAACATGTTAAAACCGAGCTGACTTAACAATGTCAGCTGCGCAAACAAGTTTTCTTCAATATGTACTTGTTGATGTCCAACTGCATAATGTGTACAAAAAAGTGATCGATGAAAACAGGGAGATACTGTCATCCATTATTTCCTTCATAGTAGTTTGCGGCACACATGATAATGCATCTTAGACAGAAACTGGAAGATAAAAGTGTTTTATTAGATTTATTGAATTTAAAAATCGATTCTGGCGATGACAAGTTAAGGCGTCATCTGGAAAGGTGTTGCCGCAGTGCTCTTTACACATCGCTGAAAATATAAAATGAGTTAATAAATTTGTGTGGCGATGTTACTAGGGAGAATAGCATTGTTTTACGAAGTCTTGACTCATGAAACAGCAGACATAGCTGAAAGAAACAGTTATAGGCGGGCGATTTTACGATTAAAGCAAAGTGAAAATCCTCGAAGAATTTGGAGGTTTTGTAGAGCTAAAGTTACCAAATGTCTAATCAATCGCTGAAGCAATTGACAATTTCGTGATCCTTAATAATCCTCCAGCAGAGTGGTGTGTCGGATAAGGCTTCGATGGCTGTTCTACAATGGCAGGCAGAGAGAGCGGTGTACAAGTCATTTTAAGGAAGAAATGTTATCGAGCCTCATGTTTTCATCGTTCAAGCCAGAAACTCAACCTTGGGGTGAACTACGCAAACGCAGTGCTGGAAATGAGAATAGTATTGCCCCTGTGAAGAGGCTATAACTTTTCAAAGAACCGACTACACGCAGGAAGTACGCTGCCAGCTTATCACGAATGCGTGAGACGAGATAGTCTGAAAAACATAATTCTATCAGACTTGTTCTGTCAACATTTCCCAGAGGCTGTGAAAGCTCTGGAAGGAGGGAAATTATGCAAAGAGAGAAACTGCGTGTCTGATGCGTTCAGCCATTACAAAATCGTTGTTCATATTAGCTTTACAAACAATAGTTACATAATCTGCCATCGGAAAATGACAGCGAATTCTGGGGACGTTTGCTGATAACACAATATATCGAATCACTCATGTCATTGTTAAATATTTTATAGATGAAAAAGAATAGTCCTGAAGCTAAATTACTGGAATAGAGGTCGTTGAGCTATTTAACGAGGCCAATATCTTTTTCCTTAGTAAGAGAAATGCATTAAGAATTTTGAGCATTATTCCATGCAAAATTGGGACATTGGAACGATCCTTCAGTATGCTTCGAATAGTAAAGACGTAACTTAGAAGGATTACGGGAGAAGAAAGTCTCACTGGGTTGTGCCTGAAGAGCTTACATCAGAATTACGTAAAAGAAAATTGTGAGATGTTAGAAAAGAAGGTAACTGACAAATTTGCGGCAAATCCAAGAAGATTAATATCAAATTTTAAAAAAAATATTGTGAAAGTGCATTATGATGTTTAAAATGTTTGTTAAAAGCAGTTTTTCACTACAAAATTGTTAAGGCTTTCGTGGCCACTGGTTGACAAACTGCCTATTGGCTTCCGTCTGGGGTTCTTCGACCGACGTTCATCTAATGATTTTACTGACGTTTCGCCAGCACGAGTGGCTGGCATTGCCGCCAGTAAAATCATTAGATGAACGTCGGCCGAAGAACCCAAGACGGAAGCCAATAGGCAGTTTTTCACTTGTTTTCTGTTTTATTTATTAAGAAATGTTGCCTATTCCTGCTCCCTGTTCCGAGACTAATGCCCCGGTCAACATGTTGAAGAGGCTATTCCGACAGCCGTTGCTCGAATAGGGTATGACCAACTGTAGATTGTGGCTCACGTTGGGACAAACGATGCCTGTCGCCTGGGCTCATATTTTAGCCATTCCAGTGAGTGGCAGAGACGGTTGAGAATATCTTTCTTCCTCGTGGAGTTTCAACGAAGCTCACAATCTGCAGTATTGTCCCCAGTACCCATCTTAGCCCCCTGGTTTTGAGTCGTGTGGAAGGCTTGAACAACTTGTGTAACAAGTTAGGCTGCTGGAAATTCACCACAGGGTTGAGAACTTCAGGATGCCTCTACATAGGTCAGGTGCGCACCACGCATCAAAGGGTGGTAATTGCCTGTGTGTGGGGTGCAGATGAGGATTTTTTAGATTGGGTGACAGTCCGTTCAGTCCAGAAAATTATATCCGTAGGATATTCGCAAATATTACTGTAAGACTCAAAGAAACAGCTACCAGAGGTGAGAGCATTTAAAATCTTTGCGGTTAACTGCCGAAGCATTTGCAACAAAGTACCAGAGTTTGGTACATCCTAAAAAGCTGTGAAGCTCACATAATACTAGGTACAAAAAGTTCTGATAACTCGAAGCTGAGAGACGTGAGTTTTTTGGGAAAAATTTCAGCATGTATCGAAAGAATAGGTTAATGGGAAATAGGGATGGGGTACGCAAGAAACTCAAATATACCGAAATAGAGATTGAAGCTACATTCGAGATTGTTTAGACATGACTCAGTATCAGGCGTGGGCATAAAATTATGATTGAATCGTTCTTTCGACCACTAGACTAACCTCCTGGTGTAACCGAAAACTTTAAAGAAAACCTCGATTCACTAGTACGTAAGTTCCCCACCATAGGGACAGTTTAATCATCCAACAATCAAATCGGATTATTACAATAGTGCTAGTAGTGGGCATGAAAAAACATTCTACGAAACATTACTAAATGCCCTGCCCGAAAACTACCACGATCACATGGTTCGGAAATTCACTCATGATGGAAATATATTAGATCTAATGGCAACAAATAGACCTGACCTCTTTGAGGATGATTGCATCGAAGCTGGCAGTTGTAGCAACAATGGTTACCAAAGCACAAACGACACTTGAAACGAATAGAAAGATTATACAGGGTGCAAAAAAATTGTGTCACGAAATTTTAATCCTGGATAGCTGATGCCAGTAGGAACCAAAATTACTAATGTCGCGTAGGTCGACAACGCACCGTTTTGAAACTACGGAAACGTGGCGCCACGCCCTCCGATTGGCCGCGGGATTGCCGTGTTGCCGGATGCTCTGGACAACCTATGACCGTCCCTCATACAACCCTCGACCTTCATGCGCATTACCGTCGACTGGTGCATAAACAAAAACCGTATCTCATTGTTCTTCAAACGAATACTATGCCATCATGCTAACTGTATGACTAAATCGCAGGTGACGTGTGTGTGCTCCGAAGTGAAGCTTACATGTGAATGCCTCTGACCTGAGGTGGAGACAAACAGCAAGACCTATTCGATACGTCTGTGTATCACGTTGGGACGGTGTCGGGGACGTTTGTATGTGTCAACTGCCAACCGACGAACACCAACAGGGTAACCCTATGGCCAATCGGAGCGCGTGGCGCCAAGTTTCCGAAGTATCAAAATGGTGCGTTGTCGACCTACACAACATTAGTAATTTGGTTGCTACTGGCATCAGCTATCCAGCGTTAAAATTTCGTGACACAATTATTGTCCAGCCTTGTACATTCAGTAAACTAGATAAAGAAGTAATGATATCTAGTCTGACCTTAAAAGGACTAAGTACTACAAGGTCGCGCTGTATCCATTTCAGGAGGCAATGAAAGGCGAGTAAAAAAGAATCAAAATTAAAAAGTAAAGAAGTACGAGAACGGATGGTGAAGGGAGGGCCGCCGTCATATCAGTGACAGGCCGCATGCATTCTGATGGCCGCGGTCTGTACATCACTGATGTAGAGGAACTAAGGCTCAAGTTTAAAATAATATTTGACTGTGTACGGGATAGTAAGTACTCAGCAGAACAGTTCACAATGGGAGCGACCCTCCATAGTGTTAAATCACTGTAAAGAAAATCCTAAAGAAACGGGGACGTCAAAACGAAAAAACATGTCTTACGACCATAACATCAGTGAGTCACAGATGGAATCGGTCAGCTCATACAAAATTTCAGGGATATGGAATGTAACGGTCTGAGGCGGTTCGGGTATGTAGGACCACATCTGTGGAAGGTTGGGTCGTGTCGGTACTTGGAGATCGCGGGAACAGGCCATTAATAGTTCAGACAGACAACATGAAAAAGTTAAAACATTTTATCAACACTCATTTGTCTACAGTCTCAGTAGGGGCGGCGACCTCATACCCTGGAGCACGTGAGGAGGCGACGTGTGGCGGTGACGAGCTGACGGCCAACGTTCTGTGACACTGTCACGCCGCAGTGCTGACTCCAGTAGCTCACAGCTTGCGCAACGCCTTGTAGCCTCGTTACTGGGACACGGCCGCCCTCGGACACAGCCAGCGGCCCTGAAGACTGCTGAGTTCCTTGCAGGGGAGACTAGTCTCCCATTGCTGATCTCGCCCCAGCGAGTGACGGTGTGTGGCGCCTAGGTCCCTGCAGTGGCACAGAAAGCTAAGCGGCGAAAACGGCCGGTTTTCCACCTGCTGGCGCCGGGGTATGAGTCTGGTGCCTACTGGAAGTGGGACAGGTGGCAACCCGCCGCCAGCCTAGTACCAAGTCGAAGGAGGAGGACTTGGCACAAGCAGATGGTGGCTGCAGGTTGATCCGTGGCGGCACGTCTTCCGGCGTGGTACTACTGGACTCTGATCCTGTGCTCAAATTAATGATTATTTACGCTCGCGCCCGGCACACTTGTGCCGAAGCGTTTCTTCCAGCCGCGCGGTACAACGACTCGTGTCTCCGGCGTGTGGCAAGAGTACTGTTTTTACCGCTACCATTGAAATGTTATGGTGCCTGCATAGTCTGCCTCGTACTCTCCATACCGCCCCAATACCGTAATCGATATGCTAGCACGTAACTCGCAAGAAAGTAGTTAAATTTTAGTAAATTTGCCATTAAAGTACTTGCAAGTTGATAAATATGGTGATATTTATTGGGAGAGACATGTTCCATTAATAAAGTCATGCATAAATCCCACAGTTGTTCGGTACAAAGATTCACAAGCAAAGCAGAATCTGACTCTACTGACTTTAGTGTATAGCCTTCAATGACTAAAGTTGACTGTGCACAACCGTTCTTGAGATAGTGTTGACCTCGGGTATGTCTTTATCAACTTTAGTTTTGAAGAACTCCATTCGCCACTTGCTACAGATATTGGTAGTCACGACGAAGTAAGGGGAAATGACACTGACATTGGTTTTTGTTATGTAAGATAATGCGGGAGAATTTCCACAAGGAAGAATGATTGTAAGATAAAAACGTATAGTTTCTTCCCATTTATGTTAAATTCATCACCATCACAAAACACGGTCTCAAGAGCCCTGTATGCAGCTTTGAATTTTCCACCCGCCACGTCTGCAGGTCATTAAAATCGTACAGAAGGTTGGAGCTCTCATTATGACTATTCATCAGCTCGAATCTATCTTTTAGTGAGCAGATAGCTGTATCGACTATGGGACAGAAAAAATTTGTCTTAAAGGAGTGTTCTGTTTTACCTTCATCAACAGGTTAGACTTATAGGTAAATTGGTTCTTCACTCTCATGAGACGAATTTTCCTTTTCAAAGGCCGGATCAGATCCAAATTTGTTCGCAAGCACTTTCACATTCGTTATCAAATGATTCAAATGGCTCTGAGCACTATGGGACTTAACATCTATGGTCATCAGTCCCCTAGAACTTAGAACTACTTAAACCTAACTAACCTAAGGACATCACACAACACCCAGTCATCACGAGGCAGAGAAAATCCCTGATCCCGCCGGGAATCGAACCCGGGAACCCGGGTGCGGGAAGCGGGAACGCTACCGCACGACCACGAGCTGCGGACGTTCAGTTATCACACCATTAAAGATCTCTTCTGATATCATCTTCTTCAAAAAACTGCCAACCCCAATTTTAGCTGAGCTGGTTGATCCTAAACGTAATTTCATACCAGATCACTGTGCAACAAAGAAATTTGAATTCCTGTAGCTTTCTTGCAATACCAGTGGTGCTGCTTGTTCCAAAATCATCTAGTTTAGAATCTTCACTAGCTTCATAAACGGCATCATAACTTGTTCAATCTAGTATCTAAGAGGTTACAAGGCACTTATTCGGCTTTCACAACGAGTACTGCTGAGTAGTTTTGCAGTCAGATTAGATACATGTTTCTTCAAAATACCACATCGATGCGTAGTGCACAAAAGACATCGAAATGTTCTTGAAAGTACTGAAAAAGTTGACAATAATAGGACACAACAGCGATGCATCATTCACGACAAGTTTTAACGAATGAGCCCTACAAGGATGAAATAATTGCTCGGGGGTTAAGGTCTTCAATTCTCTTTTGAAGTCCCATATTTTTCCCTGAAATATTGGAACCGTTATAGTGTCCTTGGCCTCGTATATTTTTCGAAGGAATCTTCCGTATTACCAACTCGTTTGGGAGAAGATCGATTAGACTTTCGCCAGTAGTGTTTGTAACTGACATAAACCCCAGGAAATGTTCTTTGATAATTAGTTCTTTACCAGGCCCATTTGAACAAAACGATCGACCATTGACGTATGTTGTATGTGAATCACTTCAGGAGCACAGTCTACAATAACTGAGTCGTGTGTTGCTTTTTTAAGCTCATTTAAAATGTGATACAGAATACGTGTTGATAATACAGTCCCTCCCGCCGGAGGTTCGAGTCCTCCCTCGGGCATGGGTGTGTGTGTTGTTCTTAGCATAAGTTAGTTTAAGTAGAGTGTAAAACTAGGGACCGATGACCTCAGCAGTTTGGTCCCTTAAAAATTCACACACATTTGTACATCTGATAATAGAGTGATGATTTCATTTTATATTACTTTGCTGAGATAGTGGACACTGGTTTAATGAGTACTTACTCTCCGGAAATGCTCTTTTAAAACAACATCAAATGTAGCAATGTGCTCAATTAGTTTCAAGAAATTACCGTTATTTTTTTAAAGAAATTATCAGTCGTTGCTTTAAACGCCAACTCCTGTGTCCTCAGGAATGTGTGACGCAAAGCATCTTTTAATACCTCATACCAGTGTTATGTCTCTCCCTGAACGAGTCTCTGAGTTTTAAGCATTTTGTCTAAATGAAAAATTAAGTGGAATTCTCGCAATGACTGGTATGGTTTTATGTAGTTCGAGAATTTTCCGTGTTGGGCTACGAATTCGAACATATTTATCCAGTCTGAAAATCCTGACGGACTTGCATGCGAGGTAGTTTCAGCACTAAAAAGTTTGCAACAGCAAAAATGAACATTTTTTGAACAGTAAGTGGGCGACTCTGCAGGTTTCTTCACCGTTAGACAATTTTCTCTTGTAACTTGCAGGAGTAAATCTTCTACCTCTCTTATCAGCAGGAAAGTTAACATCAGTTACTTGGAAAGAGCCTCTTTCTAGAAGAGTTTGTCGTCTGTCATTTATTTTATCTGGCCATTGCCCGCAGTCACCCGATAAGTTAAAAATGTGTGCGGCGGTATGACTCAATTTGTAATAAACTGATAAGCAGCGCATATCCCTACCAAGCAGGTGAAAAATTAATGCTAAACACAAAACTGAGAAGTGTATGAACAAGAAAATCAAGAAATCTGCAGATTCCCCACATGACATTTAAAGGAACAGATTCTTGTATGACTGTGTCTTTGTACTCAATACAAAGAGGAAATAATTCCAACAGGTTATTAAAACTTTGTTTGTCAATTGAAAGAACTTTATTATGCTCACAGTATGAAGAGAACAGTTCTCTCAGTGAGGTCAAGTTAGACAAATTCAGATTGTAATCTTGCACGTTATTTGTAAAACTGCTGCACGAGTAACTGCAATACTGACGAACAAGACTGACAGTTCACAGAGCACTTACTGCCGTGTGCTCCAACAGTTTTCCATAGCTCGTGTGCGCTCCATGAGTACCTAGGGCATGTGTCTCAAGGGGATGTTGAGGAACGATTGGTCCAAGCATCCCAACTGAAACAGCGAAACTTTTCCTATTTATTTTGCCGGCCGGAGTGGCCGAGAGGTTCTAGGCGCTTCAGTCTGGAACCGCGCGACCGCTACGGTCGCAGGTTCGAATCCTGCCTCGGGAATGGATGTGTGTGATGTCCTTAGGTTAATTAGGTTTAAGTAGTTCTAAGTTCTAGGGGACTGATGACCTTAGATGTTAAGTTCCATAGTGCTCAAAGCCATTTGAACCTATTTGTTTTGCTAATTGATGGCAACATAAATGACAACTCACAGGAGCTCGATGCCCTTTCCGTTGGAGGAGATTTCCCTTGCTCTGACTCGTGCTGGCGTCTAAAAAAGCCTTGTACATTACAAAATTCTTCGCAGAATTATTTCGTATGCTTAAGTACAACGTACAGGACACTTAAAATTTTGAAAAGGAAAACAAAACTGCCAGACGAGATGGCGATAATTTAATATTCATTTCATATGTGAAATGACAATCTTTTACTATCATTCTTAGTTTTTGTTAATATTACTTGTTTACTCCAATTCATTCTTTGTTAATGTACACTGATGACATTTGCTGCTCCTATGAAATGACCGACACTGGTGACGAAATAATCACTGGCATCTCTCACACATCAAACTAGAAACTGCTAATAGGGTGCCGTCGGTATGCTGCCTCCTGGCGACTGAGACACCACAGTGCAGTATATTCAACAGCCTAAAAATACGCGCCAAAGAAACTGGTATAGGCATGCGTGTTCAAATACAGAGATATGTAAGCAGGCGGTCGGCATCGCCTATATAAGACAAGTGTCTGGTGCAGTTGTTAGATCTGTTACTGCTGCTACAATGGCAGGTTATCAATATTTAACTGAGTTTGAACGTGGTGTTATAGTCGGCGCACAACCGGTAGGACAGCATCTCCGAGGTAGCGATGAAGTGGTGATTTCCTCGTACGACCATTTCACGAGTGTACCGTGAATATCAGGAATACGGTAAAACAAATATCAGGAATACGGTAAAACATCAAATCTCCGACATCACTGAGGCCGGAAAATGATCCTGCAAGAACGGGCCAAAAGACGTCTGAAGAGAATCGTTCAACATGACAGAAGTACAACCCTTCCGCAAGCTGCTGCAGATATCAGTACTGGGCCATCAACAAGTGTCAGCATGCGAACTATTCAACGAAACATCATCGATATGGGCTTTCGGAGCCGAAGGCCCACTCGTGTACCCTTGATGCCTGCAAGAAACAAAGCTTTACGCCTCGCCTGGGCCCGTCAACACCGACATTAGACTGTTGATGACTGGATACATGTTGCCTGATCGGACGAGTCTCGTTTCAAATTGTATCGAGCGGATGGTCGTGTGCGGGACGGAGACAACCTCATGAATCCATGGACCATGCATGTCAGCAGGGGACTGACGAACTGAATGGAGGCTCTGTAATAGTGTGGGGCGTGTGCAGGTGACACATGCGTAAGCATCCTCTCTGGTCACCTGCATCCCTACATGTCCATTATGCATTCCGACAGACTTGAGCAATTCCAGCAGGACAATTCGACACCCCACACGTGCAGAATTGGCCACCAAACTCCCCAGACATAAACATTACTCAGCATATCTAGGATGCCTTGCAACGTGCTGTTCAGAAGAGATATTCACCCCCTCGTACTTTCACGGATTTATGGACAACCCTGCAGAATTCATGGTGTCAGTTCCCTCCAGCACTTCTTCAGACATTAGTCGAGTCCATGCCACTTCGTGTTGCGGCACTTCTGCGTGCTCGCGGGGGCCCTACGCGATATCAGGCAAGTGTACCAGTTTCTTTGGTTCTTCAGTGGGTGATGCTAGCTCGTTTGTTCTCGCAGAAATCTGAACCCATTTTTTCGTTTAATGAGGATATAATAGGCCGGTCACTACTTAGGTATTAGCCTTGTCAAGACCAAAGAAAGGTTTAAATTGTGTCCTGTGAACATTATCTGTGCCCTCTGCGTGACTTACAGACATTTGAGTGAAATTTGTGGTTCTCTTTAACCGTGTGATATGTTATGGCCGATATGACTCTACACCGCTGAGCCAAAGAACCCGCTGAACAAGCCTGCTGCATTGTTTTAAATACTATGTCTGGTGACAAATCACCCAACGTTATCATGTTTTTCACATGAAAGTGGTTTGTCTGACACCATACACTATTCTTTGGTCATGATAAATATTACAACACGTGGAAAATATTTTTATGATCTAAAAACTAACACAATTTCGATAACAGACGACGTATTGTCATGAGAGGAGTCCCAAGTGTGTATTTTGAAAAATATTTATTGGAACTGAGACCGTTACAGTAAATGTTTTTCCAAAAAACCAAAATTTAATAGTAAGTAAAAGGGCTGAAAGAAATGACTGACACCAAAAGTGTTAAAAAAAAGGGGCGTCAATGATAACGGAGTGAAGTGGCGATTTCCTCGTACGATCAGTTCACGAGTGTACCGTGAGTATCAGGAATACGGTAAAACATCAAATCTCCGACATCACTGAGGTCGGAAAATGATCCTGCAAGAACGGGCCAAAAGACGTCTGAAGAGAATCCACACGTCCAGCTTCGGGCGGGAAAGTACTGCTTTCAGGCTGTCTATTCCGTTGTTCCTGGCCAGAGGGACTATGTCTCGCTTTTGCAAACATTAGAAAATTAGAAAAATGCATAAACGCAAGAGTACCTTTATATTACTTTGCAAAATAAGTGTCCATCTTTACAACAATGGAGTGGTGCATCAGTTGTTACCGTCGCACTGATTTTAGTGCTTATCACAGTGGTGCCAGCGATGCCGAGGAACGTTTAAAATGAGAAAAACATAGGCTTTCCGATGACGCTGCTGCTTCCAGCTCGTCAATACTTCTTTTTTTCATAAGTATCGATTGGACAACTCCAATGTTTTGGATGTAGCTGCAGCAGGAGGTGCATGGGCGTATCACACGGTTAAAGAGAACCACAAATTTCACTCAAATGACTGTGTCTCCAATTTAATTCAAATTTGTTTTGAGGAAAAATTTAGATGTGCTCTTACAAAATCCCAGACTTGTTGTACATGTGCTGACACCTATGGTGACGGAGGAATTGAAAGGGCATCTTTGTGTAGCCCACTGCGTATCTTTATTAACTGATGCTTCATATCACGGCTCAGTAAAATTATTCGTTGTCTTTATTCGATATTTTTTACCTCGTGGTCTTGCGGTACCGTTCTCGCTTCCCGCGCACGGGGTCCCGAGTTCGATTCCCGGCGGGGTCAGGGATTTTCTCTGCCTCGAGATGACTGGATGTTGTGTGTCTTTCATCATCATTTCATCACCATTGACTCGCAAGTCGCCGAAGTGGCGTCAGCTAAAAAGGACTTGCAATTTCGGCGGCCGAACACCCCGCATGGGGTCTCCCGGCCAACAGTGCCATACGATCATTTCATTTCACCTTATGAAGGCGCGAATTCAAGATTTTAGAGCTTCGAGAGCAGGCTAGTGGAACATCGGAAAACCAAATTCTATTTTGAAGGAAAGAATGTTTACACATAATTGAAGCAAATCACTGGGATTGGATGTGGAGACCACATAGTTCACAGTGCGATCAAAACAGTTTCAGATCGTCTCCCTATGGGCTTCAATGTATCATTGTGAAAATTTACTCTTTTTTTCTCAAAGAGTTCTGTGATTCAAATGACACAGAGTATCAGAAACTGCTGGGCTACAGCTAAACCAGATGGCTTACGTTAATGTTGGCGCTTGAAAGAATTGTAAAAAATATCTCAGCTCCTAAAAAGCTATTTTCTGAACGTCGATAAATGTCCAAATATTTTAACATTTTTTGAAAATCCCACCTCTGAATTATGGTTATGCTCTTTGCATGCCAAGATGGTTATACTCTTTGCATGCACAGGCAGCGATTTTTCATCAAACGGTGTCAAAAATTGAAGCTCGCCTTTTCTTCCTCACACCGACCACAATCTAGTAACAAAATCCCAAGAAATCGACGCTGTTGTTCAGTGTGTAGAAACTCCGGAGGCTGAATTTTATAAGACTAGCAAAGAACGCTTGGATCAGTGGCGTCACTTCATTTCACTCCTAGAAGTGATGAATGGGCAACTGTGACAAAAAGTACCTACATGAGAAGAATTACAGAATGTGACGGATTTGCTGATTACACAAGGATTCCGTAGCAGCGACTAATATATGAATGTATTTGATGAGTTTTCTCTTATTTCCGACTACGTCACAGATGGAAAAATATCGAGCTGCAACTCTAAAAATGTTGATACTGAGGATCGTAGGGCGGAATTGTTCACCATTAACTCGACATCAACGAGAACTATACGAAGTTTGGTATAATTGCTGAATACGTTTTATGTTGCCTGGATGTAACACATCTGTCGAAAGAACTCTTTCGCAGTTTTGAAATCCATTCTGATTAGCAAGACTAACATCAACAAATCTTGTGATATGTTCCATTCCTACTTGCAAACTAGACCCGACATTTTGAAACTGATTTCCTCCGCTGACAAATACAAAACAAATGCGTCTGAAACCGCAATCTAATTCAATTATATGTAATTAATACATTGTCACCATGCCCTTGTTTTTGAATGAATTATAAAGAGTAAAATAAGTTTTTTCCCTAAATTCTGCGATCCCGATCTGAAAAAAAGGTCACGTTAATCATGGGGCAATGGAAATTCCCCGCACGGTTGTATCTTAAAAAGAATCATCGACAAAGTCGTGATGTTGATTGTCAAAAAGTGTGAAGAGAGACATAGTTGAAAATGTCAGCACTATCAATGATGTGAATGGAATACTTCGGACAATGCGAACCAAATATGTCAGTGAAATGATGGAAAGAAACCGTAGCTACTATCAAAAACGGCCATTATACCCGAAAAACGAAACTGGGCGTCATCCTATACAATTTTATTCAACAAAACCCGCTCAAATTCGTACTTTCTAACCTCTTGGTACAATCTGGTTCCTACTTCAATAAACTGAAGTGTTCGTTTTAAAACTGGTTACAGAGAACAAATCCTAGAATAACAGTACACATTTTAAAACAAATATCATAACGTTCAACTTTATTACATGAAGCACGAAATGACGGACATGGTACAAAAGGAAATCTACCCTTTTAATAACGCAACAGGTTTGCACACGGCACTTGAGGGATCGAAGCAAGCGCCCACTTCTGATGCGTTTAAAAATTTGAGTTTTTATGAAGGCTGACAGCTGTATAGTATTTGGGGTCTGGATGGTAGCTAGCCAGATAGTCGAGACTTGACCACATTCCTCGTTTTTTGAAGGTCATGTTACTTTAATTTATTTGATAACAAACTATTTGCTGTTTATAACAATAAAGAATTGTGATAATAATATTCAGTTTTCATATAAAGTACGTAATTTTTTAGAAACATGAAACTGAGTTTCGCAAGTAAGTAACTTAAGCTCTTACCTTCACCAACAATGGGTCATCTCTTGAAGAGACACTTTTAGTTGTAGGGAGGTCATCACAACAAATACAAACGCGATGATAGGTCAAAAGTCGTAGCACACGTACACTGGTGTTGTTAGACTTTTGGAAGTAGCTCCTACTTATGTATTAGATACGTTATTACTAAGTTACGTTAAATTAAACTCTAAGATTAATCTTATGTATTAACAGCCACCAACGTTTTTCTTTATCGCGCCTTAGCTATGTAGCTTTTATTTCAAAAATCGTGTACCGTCACAATCTCTATACTGTCTGTACTGTTGTGCTCTGATTGTCAAGCTGTTAATACGGAGTATAAAAATGGCTGATGTTGTTTCCTGTTCCCTGGTGCAACAAGAGTGTGGAACACGGTAAAGAAGTGCCGAGAAATAGGTTGTTCTTAATGTTTCACATAAATGTACAGAAATTCGGCTTTGATCTTTTCCGTGAGACTGTATTTTATTCATTTGAGATAAAAACCCACGATGGATGTATAGCGGAAACGGTAGCGTAGTAGACTCACAAACTAGTGTAGCTGATGGATCGCTGGTTTAAATCTCGCCTTAGACCTTTTTTCGTTCAATTTGAAATACGTGCATCTCGTAATTGTAAAATTCATCATAATTTTTATGAATAATGCATGAAGTATTGTTTCTAATTACATGCTGCATGTGAAATTCCTGTTTTAATTTCAAATATAAATTTTTAAGGCAAAAATGAAAAACCATATACTCTTAATTTGGACTATTCATTGTCTTATACCACAGATGTAGTCTCACACGAACCAGAATGATAAGTGTCGTAGAAATATGAAAAGCAATCATTTTCAAAGCATCGAGCACACCAGAGAAACACTGCATTTTTACATTTGCCATTGTAGCATAACAATATCAACCTAACAGAGCTGATCTGGAGCCAAGTTGAGAGATTTGGCCCGAGAAATATCAAGACCAGTGGCGCCAACTTAGGGGGGGGGGGCAAGGTACTTTGTGCCCCCTAATAGTTAGAAGTAGGGTCATCGCCCCCCCCCTCCACCCCCCCAACCCCCCAGTTTTCAAACATCAAACATGCATTTCTCACCGCTTTCTCCCCCTTTCTCATCCTTTACTGGGATATTTATTAAAACTTGCACATACATTTTTGCATAATAGTATGTAATGATTATGTAGGAAAAAAATACCGATTTTACGAGCTATTGCGTATTCCTTTCTGCTACTCCTCCATCCTCTGCATATGACGAACTGTCGTGACAGGGTTTGTCCCCTGCATCTGTACTATTCGCACACTTTTACTGTACGGGGGTATGCGGGGAACGAAATCTCACCATGAGCTCGCAGCGCTTTTGGCTGCTAGGACGAGCTCCACTTCCTCCCACAGCAGCCTGCTGGCGGCTTGTAAAAGACACTAATGAGCAGTAGTGACACCGAATTTGATGGCGATCGCTAGAAGGACTAGGTAACGTCAAAGACTCTTCATTCATTTTTGTAAATTCTGTTGACAATCACAAGGTAAAACACCACACAAATCAGCACCGGCTCCAGGGATTTTGCTGCCCCGCGCGAACATGTCAAGCGCCCCCTCCCCCCGCCTCCCCTTTTTCGACATAGTCAACTTTTTCCACAATATATTTCATACATGACGCCTTATTTTCACATATCACACTCATTCGTCTCTTTGTTATGAATATGTCTTTAAGATCAAAGCAGCAGTCAGTGATACTTTTACAGTGCAATACATTTTAAGCCATTTTTGTTGGAGGAAACGTTTCTTTCGTAAATCGGAGCACACTGTTTCTGTACCACAGATAATTTTCAATAAGACCCTTGATTTTCTGAATAATTTGTATTTCCAATTTATTCTCACATTCCTTCATTTACGCAAGATGGATTTGCCGTCCCCAAAAATCTTCCACCCTGGGCGATGGCACGGTTCGCCCCTCCCCCTCCCCCCCTCGAGCCGCCCTGACAATAATCAACACTATTGTTACATGGCTACTTCTTGTTAGGCGCACAGTACTGTTGCGCAGGCCGCAGCTAATGTTGACAGCGAACGTAAATATTCCGGAGCTGGGCATCGCCAGTGGTCAGTTAGTCTTACGGTGACTCGGTTCACCTGTTAATCTTTCGTTACTTACTGTCCAGTTTAAAATGGACAGGTTTATAATTAGGAAGAAACGTGACACTGTGGCAAGTGTTAGCGATGGTGAAGCTAGACCCAGTGTTAGTGGTGCTATGTGTGACAACAAAGACACATGATGGTGACGGAACTGTGGCGGTGACAAAAAACACTGTTTCCGAAAAAAAAACAACGCTGTTATCAGCCCTCTTGGAAACAGCAGTTTGCATGGATCGATTACAATAAGGTAAAAGATGTTATTTCCTGCAAAATTTGGAGACAAATGTTTGAGGAAAATCGTTTTCGATTTTCTCACAAAATGGAAAAAACTTTCATTGAAACTGGTTTTTCGAAATGGAAGAAAGGGGTAGAAAAGTTGAAAGCGCATGATGCATCGGGCTGCCACAGAGAAGAGAAGCTCTAGTGAAATTCAAATCCATAAAATCGAATGTCTATTTATTTAGCCAGATTTCCAAAGAAAAACTGACACAAATGAAAGGAAACCGAGCTTGTTTACTAAAAATCATATCTTCCCTCCGTTATTTAGCAGTGCAGCGGCTTGCAATACGTGGGCATACTGATGAAACAAGTAACTTCGACAATTTATTACGCCGTCGATGTGAAGATAACCAGCTACTTTTAATATGGCTACAGCGCGAAACTTACAAATGAACATCCCATGATGTGCAAAATGAAATTTTGGCCATTTTATGTTATACACTTCTTAGAAAATTATTGGAGGATATCAAGAGTGCAGAGTATTTTGCAATAATAGCAGACGAAACAACATACATAGCCACCAAAAAGCAATTTATTATCTGTATCAGATTTGTTGATGTTTCGCTAGAGATAGAAGAATATTTTTTAGGGCTATACACAATACAAAGTACCACAGCTAAGGCTCCGTTTGATATTATTATCGACATTTTAAGACGATTTGATTTGCCTACATCTAACTGTAGGGGCCAATGCTTTGACGGTTCAGCTAACATGGCCGGATTATATAATGGTGTCCACGGAAAGTTTATGGAAATGGAGAAGAGAGCTATGTTTGTGCACTGCCTTACACACTGTTTAAATATAACACTACAAGAAACTGAGAAAGCAGTTCCAAAATGTCGAAATGCATTGAATGTTAAGAAGGACTTAATACATTTTGTGAGAGATTCACGTAAAAGATTAGATCTTTTTGCTCAACTGAAGGCAGATGCCTCTACAAATTTGAAACCACTCTGTCCTACAAGGTAGGCCGTAAGATACTTGGCAAAGTCTTCAGTTTTGTCCAACTCTACAGAACTTCAGGAATTTTTTCTAAATGTTTCAAGAAATGACAATTCAGACACTGGAGCCAAAGCAAACGGCTTTTTGATTAATATGCAGACATATGATTTCTTTTTCATGTTATCACTTATGGTAAAACAGTTTGGTCACATTGATACCGTAAACATAGCACTACAGAGAAAATCCCTACACTTAGAGGAGGCCAATAAGATGATTTCCACTCTTTTAACTTCTATTAAATTTATGAGAAACAATTTTGAATCATTCTGGGGTGAAGTAACTTCAAAACGTCAAGATATGGATGTTGATTCCCCAAAATTACCCCATAGAAGAAAAGTCCCTAAGAAATACGATGACTCCAGCAATTCATCTGTAGAAACATTCACTGAAGTATGTGACAAATATAGAAGATTGTATTATGAAACAATGGATACATCCATCAGTTTCTTGGAATCACGGTTCATTCATGTTTGTAAATCAAATTGAACAATTTCTTCTTGGTGATAACAAACATTCATTCGATATTTTATCTTTCTACGAATCAGATATAGACAAAGAACGCTTGCTTCTCCACCGAAGCATGTTTCTTGAGATTATCAAAGTAGTGATTCTGCGAATATTAGTTCGCTGGATGACATAGTGAAATACCTAAAACAGGAAAACCACCTGTTTGACCTACTGTCTGAACTAGTGAAATTCATACGTGTAGTGCTGACGATTCCGGTAACGTCCTGCACCGCAGAGCGATCGTTTTCTTGTCTACGGAGAGTGAAAACTTATCTTCGTTCTACAATGAGGCAGGATCGTCTTAATGCCATCGCCCTTCTCAACGCCCGTAGAGATGAATCGATGAAACTCGACCTTGATGTCATATGTGACGAGTTCATATGCAGGGATGATCTGAGAAGGAGTACATTTGCCATCAAAAGTAAGGTATGTTTCTTCAACCTCATTTATGTATTTGTTTTGTACCACTACTGACCTATATTCCGACTGAAATGATATTGTGACTGACGTTTCAGCGAGTCGAGGGGTAGGGGCTAGTCGCCAGCCAATCGTAGTTTGCATGATATTCAGCTGTTTGAAATTTTTCATTATCCTCACAATCTTTTTGTGTTTCTTGAAAGTTGTTATGCTGTGAGGGGAATTTCCCAAGAATATGATGTCATAACTCAAAAGTGAAAGTATGCGTGCATAATACACCTCTCTCCTTCAGCACTTGTGTTGTTCCATATAATTATCATTGCATAGGTCATTTTAGACAGCGTAGAATTTAAGAATGTGATGTGGGAAATCCATTTCAGATTGTCTTGTAAGTAAACAAAGCAATTTTGTTTCAGTGACACTTAATTTTTTTAGTTTTCCAAAGAAATATTTGGTTTTAATGGATTTTTAATTTTGTTGTGTGTGGAATTGTATAGTGGCGGTTTTTTTTTTTTTTTTTTTTTTTTAAGAGTTAATCAGTAGCTTATTCCTCACAAACCACTCTGAAATCTTATCATTTGTGACTTAAGCATACAGCCTAAGAGCCTTTATATTTCCACCTTAAATCAATACACTGGTGTCATCTGCATATAGGACTGGTTTGGAGTGTCTAACATGTAGATGGAAACGCAAAGTTATCTGTCAAATGTAGTACCTAATAAAATGATTCTGCCCCCCCCCCCCATCACCAAAAAAAAAAAAATTCAAGTCGGCGCCTCTGATCAAGACTGTTAAGCTGCTGCCAGATGTACTAATGCTCGCAGCTTTTTCAGATGTCACTGCGGAACGCTTGCGGGATATAGAACGGCACGTTATAAGAGAAGAGGAGAAAATGCGTAGATTGTGTTTTTGATGGACTCGTATCAACGTAGCAGATGACAGTTGCAGAACTGAACTGAAACGTATTTCTCGAATTCGGATAAGGAAGGAGCTAAGAGATTATCAGGCGACTGACTGTAATTAATACCTTCAGTGGCTTCAGTATTCAACAGTACGGTGAAATCCCTACAGTATGCTTTTGCAGCACACATTGCTCGCTGTGTTTAAGTTAGGAATTTTCATCGCTCTCATTTGGAATTAGAATACTATGTTAGGTGAGAACGAGAGCATTTTATGCTTTCCGTCTGATCACCTAAGAAGCGTGAGGTTTTGATGAATATTTTTCATTCTCTTTAAAAATTCAATTACATTCTGGGCTATATTGTTTCTTTGCTCGTCTCTTTTTACGTCTGAACTGCGACTGCTCACATCATTGCAGGTAAGTTGGACCAGCTGACTGGCCAGTGCTGTCCAAGTATCATGCGCCGGTAAAGCTGTTGTCCCGCATTATCGCTCAGTCTATGTGCGTGTAAACACAGCATAAAACGTATCAATATGATCGTACTGGACTGTACTGGACACAGCTTGGCTTCCTCTCTGTGTGAAACGAAATCCAATGAGATTCAAGCAAACGCGGAAGAATACAAAATTTCAAATGGCGCTAAGCACCACGGGACTTAACAACTGAGGTCATCAGTCCCCTAGACTTAGAACTACTTAAACCTAACTAACCTAAGGACATCACACACATCCATGCCCGAGGGAGGATTCGAACTTGCGACCGTAGCAGCAGCGCGGTTCCGGACTGAATCGCCTAGAACCGCTCAACCACAGTGGCTGGACGCGGAAGAATACATAGCGTAATGGTTACTTCAGGTTTATTCTTACGATGAACTGAGTACACGGCATTGTTTTGGGTGTCATTGTTGGCGAAGCAGTGGGGGCGGAGAGGAATGAGGCACCTCAGGGAACGTGTTTCTGTGTCCGTGGAGTGTGTATGCCTCATCACCGAGCACTGGCAATGCGCTTCGCATTTATATATGAAAAACGGTTGCAATTTATAGATCAGAACGCCCTGAGAACATCCATATTCACTCACAATCATGTTACTTTTGTCATAAATATAGTACGCAGAAGATACTATACATGATCACACGTAGTTTACAAAAGTAATCACAACATTTTTATGTCAGGCAAAGAAGTTTTGCACTTGGATGCCTCCGGCGCCGCCTGAGCTTGGCGCCCACAGCGGCCGCCTGTGTCGCTTACAAAGAAGGGCAACTCGAATGGTTACAGGTTTGTTCGACTCATTGAAGAGTGTCACGAAGATGCTGAAAGAAATGAACTGGCAAATGCTCGAACATAGACGCAAACTATCCCGTGAGAACCTACTTCGGAAGATTCGAGAACCAACTGTATGTGTTGGACCTAAGAACATATTACAACCCGCCTACGGATCGCTCCCATAGCGATTGGGAAAACTAACTTAAACTAATTATAGCACGCAAGAGGCGTTTAAACAACCACTCTTTTCTGCGATCCATACGTTAATGGAATGAGAGAAACCCATTAGAACTGTTGAATGAAATGTACACATTTACTTCACAGTGGTTCGCAGAGTCTGGACGTAGATAGATGTATGAGGTGTACATGGTTCCCCGTAGGGGAACCAGCTTGTAAGTTATTACAGCTTATAAGTTATTACAGTCCTCAGCTCATTGCACACCGTTTCCTTAACTAAGACATGGAGTGATACTGTGCTGTTACTCATTTCTTCTGTTCAGACTAATAATGGTATTGCTAGACAACAAAATTCCTACATTGACACATTGCCTAATGACACGTGTTGCTGATTAACGCTGTTCCTTCTTGCAGTCTTTCTCACCGTCGAGCGTGTACAAACTTTCCCACAGACAATCACTGTCTCACCAGAAATTTGGCTGAAAAGTCCCTGAATCGCCAGTGGGACGTTTATCGATCAGACTGTTCGGGTAGGGAATGAAATGTACGAAAACAAAACCTGGCTTTCGCTAACACACATAAATCAGAGAATCAGACAAACTAACGCAAACACTCAAATACACACACACACACACACACCCTCACACACACTCAAGCAATGTTCATATACAAAAATTTAATTTTAGTCTGGATGGATAACATTGCCCAGGAAATAAATTAAAATAGTTCTAATCAGCCAGTCTGAACAAATATTTCGCGAAGTTTCTCTTGGTTGCGAGGCAAATGCTAAAAACGGTAATCCCCTCTCATTAATTTTCAATTGGGAACCCCTCTGCCCCACTGCTGGTGATACGCTAAACAGAACTGCCACTCTATAGTGGGCCGGTTCTCAAACAGCCTGCTTGGAGTAGAGAACTTAAATTGTAAAAATAATTCAGACATTGCTCTGAATAAGCGCGAATAAAGACACTTTCGTATACCCAGCCTTCAATTTTTTGTCGAGGATTTTCTGTCGCAGACTGAAATTCAAAATAGTTACCATTCCCCGGTATTTGGTTCAAATGGCTCTGAGCACTATGGGACTTAACTTCTGAGGTCATCAGTCCCCTAGAACTTTAGAACTACTTAAACCTAACTAACCTAAGGAAATCACACACATCCATGCCCGAGGCCAGACTGTAGCGCCTAGAACCGTTCGGCCGCCCCGGCCGGCCCGGTATTTGGGTATAATATCCAACCTGTCACTTTTTTGAATTTTCAATACGATTTGTTTTACGTACCATTAACTATTTTTCAAGGTACTGCAGGCTCAGCATCAGCTGGAGGTGTTACAGGAACATTAACTGGACTACTTACAATTAGGCAGCCTGCTGCTGGCTGAAACAACAGAAACTTAGTTATCAGTAACGAGAAGTTTATGGAACGAAAATGGTTTTATGTTTTGTGTATTTTCATTCACGAGATAGAATCTCTTCAAATAATCCTTAACCATCAATCTGAATAAACACAGAACTTTTTCTTTCAGAATTTCCGGTACGTCTTGACACCGAAACACCAAAGCTCCATAATTCTTATTTTATTACTCACTTAACAACTATTGTGCTTCGTTTTTTAACGCTCTAAATTATGCATATTGTCTTTGCCCCACGAAGGAAAGATCCATTGCATATTGTAGTAGTTCATTCACTGTTTTTTATGTATGACATATTTCACTTCATTCTTTCATCTTTTTAGTAACTTTTTGATCCATATCATAAACACACCTACAGCTTGCAATGTTCGCTTACATCCGCTACCTATGTTTTTAAATAGGTGTTCTGTAATACGATGCATTTTAGGTCGAAGACTGCGATGCGGCAAAGCGTTATATCTGTCTTATTCACATTCTTTGTACATATACTCAGTTTCTAATTTCTGTGAATAAGTGTGAAACGAGCTTACTCGGAAGTGGCATCAAAGTGACGTGTATGGATGTAGCCTCACATTTAGAGTAATCGTTTTGCAGCAACATTGCGGAGCGAACTGACGTCCAACTTTGGATGGATATTTATCTACGATCGGGTTATAGCCCACTGCTAAAAAATGATATGTCACATTTCCATGTGATTATATAATCAAAGGAAATGTTCCCATCCATTGTATCAATTGCGTAAAAGAAATTTACTCTTAGTTTCACTACAGAGATGAAATTATAAAGTTATAAAAATTTAGAAGAGGAAAATAAGAGCGAAAGAAATGACGGCAGGAAAAAGTAGACGTCCCATATCTTTGTTGACGGAGAGCTTGACGGAGCGCTTATATAATCTTAGATAACTGTCAACGCTGAAGAAACAAAACATGAAAAGAAATATCTAAAGAATTTTATCCATAAGTGCGACGTCATTTCACTTTTTTATAATAAACAATCAAGATTGCACTTACGTTGCGTAACATTCCCAGATAACTAGTTTCAACCAGTGGCTACCGTCATATTAAACCTGATGTTATCTGGCGGAGCAAAATATCTCTCATCATGTGTACAAGTACCACACTCAAGTGCTAATGCCATGTTCAGCATTTCATTTGTGTTTATCAGTAAGGCATTTCTCGCAGTTCTTTGACATCCGGTGCAGTGTGTGACAAGAGATTAAGTTACTCTATGCTGTGAAAGTGCCCGTGGAGACTGCGGTATAGAAAGTGACGTGGCCCGTCTCTCACGCTCAGTCCCACTGAGAAGGCTCACACGAATCTGCAGGTACAGCAGAATAAACGTGGTCTTCCGCCATGTCCATGCCCAAATGGAGAACCCCGGTTTTTTGTTTGGAAAAAGACGAGAAAATACGCGTGATATTGAATTTCCCAACATATCACTCCAGGTGGTGTGTGGAATGGCAAATTTCCTTAAAAATCTGTTTATTCACCTTCATATCAAACAAATATTCAACGTGAGTAAATTTCGTTAGCTATTTTGAGATAAAAAAATTTAAAAATATATGCAAATAAATAAAAATGAATTCAAAGACCTTGAGCCGCAGGACGAAACAAGTAAACTTAAGTAACAATACACAGAGCACGAAAAGTAATAATTTTGATGGTAGTGTCATTGAAATTTCGTGTGATTGCGCCATCAGGATAAACTGGTCTCCATTATGACAGAATTAGTATATTTATCGAGGCATATCTGTCATCACTAGCGCTCTCAAACTGTTCCCAGAATAAGTGTCAACTCTCAGCGCTCCTGAAAAGACTTAGGTCTGCAGGGCAGTAACGAACTGTGGTAGCCGTTGTGTTCACAAAGGAGTCAGATCATTCAGACGTAGTTTGCCGCTAGTTCAAAGAGTTCATTCACGATTTCGGCTGATGCTTTTAGAAAGGCGACCTTTGCCCTGCTAGTGAATTTTACTTCTGTCGAACAGATGACTGTGATTCAAGTCACCAAGCTGTATCAAAGCGTCAACAGTACACGGCGATCACTGTATGGACCTAGTAGACCCCATTTTCTTCTGAATTGTATTACGTGTTTTGACATTGTCGCACGACACATTCAAACCATGGATTCCATAAATATATGCAACTTAATGAAATGATATTTTATATTTTATTACTGACAATAACATACGCTACAATACACTTATGATTGTCACTCGTGATCGCCTTGCACACGGTTGACTTGAGCCAGCGAGTGGGAGTTCTGGCGTTACCTATCACAGAACTGTTACAGCACGACACATTTTTTACGCTTCTACTGTTAGATGCCACCACCTACGCCGACCAGTAAATACTGCGAATTTCGATATGAAATGGTTTCAAAACTGCCAAACAGACAGGAGGTACACGCACTGAAATATGCTAGACGTAAGTTGTGAAATTGAAGTTGTAATTAAACTATAACCACAAATATCTTTGGGTTTTATAACAGAGGCCACAAGATGAAACAACAAGTCACATTTACTGTGTAAATTAATGTACATATATTGTAATATTTGGCTTTTGGACTGCTTCTCAGCCGAGAGTTAACAAAAATAAAATTGATGGTCATCTAGTTTAAGACTAAGCGTCTTTGTTGAAAATGGTTGCAAAGGCGACGAACAGTTGGGATACTTTGCTGTAATTTTATATTTAGAGTCTAGTTTGCTGTGGTACCGTAATAAAGGTAGGTAAGGTATTTTAAACTTTGAATGGTCATTGTGAGAACCCATTTTTTAGTAATTTTAGCCAAGCCTGATTTAAAATTTGAAATATAGTAAAATTATTGAAGAGTGCTTCCTCTTAACAGGTTAGGGGTCCACTTTGTGGAATTTTTTTGGGTAGAGCATCTTGGAAATGGACTGATAGGGCATCCGTCTCCAAGGTATCAGGGTTAACACAGAACTTGGGTAGGCAGAGAAATAATCAATACTGTAGTTGTAAACTGTCGAAGCTGTCTTGGGAACCAGAGATCCAACCGCTTACAGAAAGCACTGAGGATCAAGTCGCTATAGGTACTAAAAAATGACTAAAACCGGAGATAGTTCAGCTGAAATTTTTACCAAGGACCTAATGCTGTTCAGAAAGGATAAATGCAGTTGGTGGTGGGCTTGTTTTCTTTCTGTTAGAAGTAGATCTATTACTTTTAACGCACGTTTAAAGAGAGAAACGGTTGGCGTGGACGTGGTGGTAAATTCCTATGGGACCAAACTACTAAGGTCATCGGTCCCTAGACTTACACACTACTTAATCTAACTTAAACTAACTTACGCTTAGGGCAAAACACACACACACACACACACACATACACACACACACACACACACACACACACACACACACACATGCCCGAGGGAGAACTCGAACCTCCGACAGGCGAGCCGCGCGAAATGTGGCAAGGCGCCACAGACCGCACGGGGAAACGGTAGATGGTTCAAATGGCTCTGAGCACTATGGGAATTAACATCTATGGTCATCAGTCCCCTAGAACTTAGAACTACTTAAACCTAACTAACCTAAGGACATCACACAACACCCAGTCATCACGAGGCAAAGAAAATCCCTGACCCCGCCGGGAATCGAACCCGGGAAGAAACGGTAGAGAAATAGTCTGGAGGTGGATTGAAGAACCCTCTACCAGGCACTTAAACGTAAATTGCAGAGTGGTCATGTAGAATTAGATGTAGATGTAGACCCACATACTTAGGGCTATTTGAAGCATTTATGCAGAATACATGATTCAGATGATTACGGTACAAAAACTGTTCGTTGAAAATTATTTTGTAGTGAGTTTTATATATATATATATATATATATGAGTAAATTTGAAGTTGCTCATGGGTTTATTTTGAGTAGGTCTTTCAGTTACGAAAGCTAATTAATTTATGCTCAAAGGAAATAACTATTTTCCATATTTGTCAATTTTTTTCTGTAATGCGTTTCGGACTGTCCAGAACCTTATTTCAACGCAGAATATGATTGCAGTCTTTTGCTGACAATATATTTTACGGCATGATTCTCACGGCATTATTTTTTATCGCAAGAAACACGAATGAAAAGGCGTCAACCTTCTACTTTTGGTCAACATTTGAAAAACAGCGGGGGTACATTTTATTTTCAGTTAGCTATTTCAAAATTGGGAATGCCTGCCATAAGTGTTTTGGGTTCGTTGACATAACATACCAAGAATTGTGTTGTATATTAACTTTGTGCTGCATCAGAGGACAAGAAATGATAAAAGTGAACTATCGGCTACAAAGAAATTCTCAGTAGGATGCTAAGCTTTCACTGTGGTGAACACCGTTCATGTGGCACATTTTCTGGGTCTACAACAGTCTGTGGAATCAATAGTAAGGGGTACAAAGTCACATACAATCAGATATTGAGTATGAGGATCAGTTATTCTTTCCTAATTGTCCTAAATCTTCCATTATGCGAACTGAATTATTGATGATCATTCGCCGACAAATGCAAAAAGGAATGTGTACAAAGCACCCTAGTACTCAGAATGCACATACTTTCACAAACTTAACAACAAATCAGAACGTCACGGCGGTGAGCGTCACAAACGGAAATTGGAGATGCGTGATACTGCACCTCTGATCGAGCGTTTATTTCACAAACTGCGTAGCTCTTCGGTTGAAATTGCTTCTATCTCGCTCTCAAACAATTAGGCGGCTGGAATGAGATTTTCACTCTGCAGAGGAGTGTGCGTTGATATGAAACTTCCTGGCAGATTAAAACTGTGTGCCGGACCGAGACTCCAACTCGGGACCTTTGCCTTTCGATGACAAGTGCTCTATCAACTGAGCTACCCAAAGACGACTCACGCCCCGTCCTCACAGTTTTACTTCTGCCAGCACTTCAAGAATACGCCCGTACACAGAAAATGTTTCGCTGTTGCCAAATGTTCTGTTTCACTGCTGACAAATTGCTCTTATACCAGTAATAAATTGGTAACAACGTGGAGTAATAACCGATGGTGACAAAAGCGAAGCGAAGAACGACAATATCAACAAACATTCGTGGTATAACGTAATCTTCGTGTGTTGTGAAGGCGATCTGTTAACATCTGAGATAGGTACAAAAAGCGCACCAAACCTATTAACATGCAAAGGCAGTGCAACGTCTCAAACGGTAGCAGTAAATCTTCTACAAGGATGTAGCGTATAGTGCGCATTGTGCATCTTACCTTTTAACGGTCTTCTTTCCCATAGAGCAAGAAGACAAAATGTGTCGTAAAGAACCTGTTACAGCCAAGCCCAAATTGCAGATGATTCATAATTTTGGACCAAATGTTGCGAACAACGCTACAACTTATTCCACGGAAGTCTTTCAATCTCCATAGTTAATAAACAAGTTGCAAACACAAAGATATTTCACTTCTTAGACAAAGATGCAGGCCCTTCTCCACACACCAGATCACAAGGAACAAATAACACAACAGCACATGCAGCGTGTGAAATGTGATTTGATATCACTAGAAATATTTAATTGAGCTGAAAGTAACAGGTTCTAACGGAGAACGGAAACGCGAGCCTAGTACGCCAAGCCACGTGTTGCAGAGGTGAACACACTATTTGCATTTGCTACCTATTATTAATTTGAATTATGGCAAAGTGATCATACCGAAACAGAGCGAGAATGAACGGACCACGTAAGTTAGTGACACAGCCGTACTGCTGCTTGTTTCCTTAATACCGCAGTGGATTTAGATGTCGCAGTCACTAATAACTGAAACCCAACTTCCAACAGAGGAATGTACGGTTAAATGGGGATATGAGTGTGCCGCAGGCAGATAGCCTGTTTAAAGTTGTAAATAGTTTATCATGTGCTGTCATGTTTGTGCAGTTTAAAGACTGCGCAACTACTGCCGCTGCTGTAAAGCGACGTTTTGGTCCTCACTTGTCACACAGGTCTGTGGTGTCTCTTTCTCAATTCCGAAAGGATAGACTAAACACGGTTCGGAGTGGCGTGTTTGTTGCTGATTGAAGTAGTTTATCTTGTTGCGAAATTGAAGTAGATAGTTCCTGTGAGTTAGTGTGGCCAGAGGTCATTGTTGGCAACCGGAATAAAATAATAATGGGATCCTTTTACCGACCTTCCAATTCAGATGATGCAGATCCTGAAAGTTTCAAAGAAAACTTGAGTTTGATTTCAAGCACGTACCCGACTCATACGATTATAGTTGGTGGTGACTTTAATTTACTATCGATATGTTGGTGAAATTACATGTTTAATTCCGGAGGTATGCCTAAAACCGAAACTGTGCTAAACGCATTCTCTGAAAATTATTTCGGACAGTTAGTTCATGAGCCCACGTTAATAGTAAACGGTTGTGAAAACACACTTGGCCTCTTAGCAACAAATAATCGTGAGTTAATAACAAGCATCAAAACGGATACAGGGATTAGTGAACACAGGGTTATCGTAGCGAGACTGAACATCGTAACCCCTCAGTCCTCCAAAAATAAACGAAAAATATACCTATTCAAAATAGCAGATAAAAATTCACTTGACGCCTTCCTGAGAGACGATTTCCATTCCTTCCAAATTAATAATATAAGTGTAGACCAGATGTGGATTGCATTCAAAGAAATAGTATCGGCAGCAATTGAGAGATTCATACGAAATAAATTAACAAACGACGGAGGTTATCCTCCTTGGTAAACAAAACGGGTCAAAACAGTGTTGCAGAAACAACGAAGCAAACATGCAAAATTTAAACAGACGCAAAATCTCCAAGATTGGCGATATTTTACAGAAGCTCGAAATTTAACACGGACTTCAGTGCGAGATCGTTATAACAGTTTCCACAACGAAACTTTGTCTCGAAACCTGGCAGGAAATCCATAGAAATTCTGGTCGTATGTGAAGTATGTTAGCGACAAGAAACAATCAATGCCTTCTCTGAGCGATAACAATGGAGATACTATCGAAGACAGTGCTGCCAAAGCAGAGTTACTAAACACAGCCTTCCGAAATGCCTTCACAAAAGCAGACGAAGTAAATATTCCAGAATTCGAATCAAGAACAGCTTCCAACATGAGTAACGTTGAAGTAAATGTCCTCGGAGTAGTGAAGCAACTTAAATCACTTAATAAAAGCAAGACTTCTTATATGGACTCTGTACCAGTTAGGTTCCTTTCAGAGTACGCTGATGCATCAGCTTCGTGCTTAACAAACATGTACAACTGTTCGTTCGACGAAAGATCCGTACCCAAAGACTGGAAAGTTGCAGAGGTCACACCAATATTCAAGAAAGGTAGTAGCAGTAATCCACTTAATTACAGGCCTATATTATTAACGTCGATATGCAGCAGGATTCTGGAACATATATTGTGTTCGAACATAATGAACTGCCTCGAAGAAAACGGTCTATTGACACAGAGACAACGTGGGCTTAGAAAACATCGTTCCTGTGAAACACAACTAGCTCTTTATTCAAATGAAGTGTTGAGTGTTATTGACAAGGGATTTCAGATCGATTCCGTATTTCTGGATTTCCGGTACGCTTTTGGCACTGTACCACAAAAGCGTCTTGTAGTGAAATTGCGTGCTTACGGAATATCGTCTCAGTTATGTGACTGTATTTGTGACTTCCCGTCAGAGAGATCAAAGTTCGTAGTAATTGATGGAAAGCCATCGAGTAAAACAGAAGTGATTTCTGGCGTTCCCAAACGCAGTGTAATAGGCGCCGTGTTGTTTTTTATCTAGTGTATGAATCTTTGCAGAGGATCCACGTAGTATTAGAATAAGTTAAAGGTAGCAATGAGTAGAACCGGAAGAGTGTTAGCTGTTGCTCACCGCACCGTGTCTTACGGATTCCTGAATGGAGTAACTCTCTTACTGACGTGATTTGCAGTATGCACCTTTTAGCATAAAGCAGTTACTAGAGCAGAAGGTGTAAATGTGGGCGAAGGGGTATGGGAGGTGCTGTGTGCTGGTAGCAAGGACTGTCGCTTGTTGATAGAAGGTAAGAGTGAGCAGCTGGAAACTAACTTTCACGTAAAGTGGATGCAATGTCGGTTACTATGCTACTTGGTATTTTTCCTGGACTGCAAACCTTTGGTATGTATATGAAAACTTTTTTTTCTTCAAAGTAATTTCACAGTGTTACCCGTAAAGCGGAATCCTCAGTTACTTTTAGAAACACGTCCTTAATCACCCACGTCGTCTTTAGGTTATGCGTGATAGAGGCCCACATTTACTCCTTTTCCTCCATTCGCTGAAATTTTCTCAGCATCCTCAAGAAAACGTGCCCTATTAAATGTTTATTAGGGAGTGTGAATATTACTTCTGCGATTAAGGAAATATATCTCCATTTGGATATCCGAACGGGGACAACTCAGGAGGAGATTTTCATACCAGATAAACAAATATTACGTTCTATTGGTCGGATCGTGAAGTGAGAGATTCCATAATTTCTTAAATATGTTAAGAGAACCTGGAAACATAAACGGACGTGTTGAAGCTAGGTGATGTTGTGGTTTTGCTATATAATTCTCTCGAGCTCTTCGCCCTCTTCATAAATCAAAGATCGCTCTATCTATTCCTTGTCGGCAGTATCAGAAGGAAGGTCCTTTGTTCATCATAGTATAGATTTCCTTGTAATAAAAATTGGCTAATACATAACATTCCTTTAAATTTTCCATCTCTTACCATGCATATCTTTTACATGTATTCACGTTACCAGTTTCCTTTAAGTGATTAAGATTTTTGTTTGGTTTTTCTTCCAAAAATCATCCCCAACATTACTGACATTTACGGCAAGTGAGAAGCACTTTTTATTCATTGGGACATAACAGGTTTTGTGAGCTAATCCCGCAAATCCTGGTATGAGCGAACTGCTCCATTTATTTTTCGACAGTGTCTCTGAAAAGCAAACACATTTTCTGCTTGTCAAAATGTGAATGCTGCCGGTGCAAATGCACTGCCGAAATGCATAGAGGAACAGATTCCAGACACTAATACATTATTACTGCAATTAATGCAGCAAATGAAACAAAATCAGAGACAAACACAGCAACAGTTAGACACAATGGAACAAAATCTTCAAAAGTTAGACACAATGGAACAAAATCAGAGACAAACACAGCAAAAGCTTCAAAAGTTAGACACAATGGAACAGAATCTTCAAAAGTTAGACACAATGGAACAAAATCTTCGGAAGTTAGACACCACACTTGAACAGACACGTGAAGATTTAACTGCTGAGTCACATAACATTGAATCGAAATGTCAGAAAGTCTGTAATGACGTAAAAACACAAATTTGTGAGCATTTCCAACCTATTTTTTCGCGTCATGAAAATGCATTACAGAATCATGAAGCAGCCATAAAAGAACTGCAAACTATTGTTCATGAAAATCATGAGACCTTGCAAGCTAAAATTGACTCAGTTGCATCTACCGATTTGGTTACGCAACTTTCAAAAACTCAAGAAAACTTAAAGGACACAGTAGATACTCTGAAAATTGGTTCAGAAAGACACATGGAGGAAATTAGTTCATTATCAGAGAGAGTAGTTGAACTTTCGGATCAGCTAAATAATTTATCTACGAAGGTAGATGATAATCTGAATGACACAAAACCAGTAGTCTTTAATGACACAGAAGAGTGCGAACACATTAGGAAATTCAAACAAAATCAGAATCAAATTAATACGCAACACAAAAGAGAAATCCGGGAAGTACAAGATCAGCTGACACAGGTAATACAAGAATTACGTATTTCTGAGGACACTCGCGCCCCAATACGGGAAGCGGGACATAGAAATACGGAACAGCCACAAAACTATAACACAGGGCACTTCGGAAATTATGAAAGAAATTGGCAAGGTACACCGAATTTTGAGATGGAACCGCCGACACGACGTAACAATGACCGAAATGCGACTCGCCGACAAGATGATTTTGACTATAAGCTGTTCATTACTACACGTAAATTCAAAACGTTTAAGAACTCTGCCAACGACATTCATCCACAAGCGTGGCTCCATCAATTCTCTCATTGTTTTCCTCCCAACTGGTCATTGGAGCACAGGTTAGAATTTATGTGTGGCTACTTGGAGAATGAACCAGCTGTAAGAATGCGATCGGTCATTCACAATTGTCACAGTGAAGGAGAATTTTACCATGGGTTCCTCTCAGCATATTGGTCTCAAGCTACACAAGACCGAGTAAAACATAGCATCATGATGATGAAACACTTCGAACAATCAGAATTTTCCAGTCTTGTGAAATATTTTGAAGACATGTTGCACAAGAATCAGTACCTGTCAAACCCATACAGCCCCTCAGAACTCATACGCATTTGCTTAATCAAATTACCTGAACATTTACGACATATTATTTTGGCAGGACGTTGCAAAGACGACATAGAAGAATTTCAGGGACTCTTGCGGGAATTAGAGATTGACACAGACAGTCGCGGGATGCGAAAGCAGGAGAACAATCACTAACAAATGCAAAGAAATTATACATTGGTCAGAAAGTTCTCATTAAAGCTCATTCATTGTCACATAAGAAGAAACACTTGAGTCACAAATTCTTTCTAGTTTACAATGGACCTTACAGAATCCGACGTATACCACATGATAATTGCGTTGAAGTTGAAACTCTGCGTACTAGGAAGAGTACAGGTTTACACCACATTTCACATGTAAAACCGTTTATTGAAAAATAATCTGCTTTTTAACTTTGTCTTGGCCATAAAACTTTTCACTTTACATTGCTAGTATGCTTTGTCAGACTTAGAATCTGTTGACATGCAACAATGTTTGAAGTTAAATATCCACTCAAGAACCAAGAGAACTTATTTAAACAGAAATTACGAATGCATTGTTATTGCGAAGAAAGGACACGGTGTTATTGTGTGTGTACATTCTTGCTTGTTAGTTGCACGATTACGTAACGACTATAAGGCTCACGTACTTAGAACATATACTGGTACTGCTAGTGAGATTCTAATGCAACATTTTGGTTTACTTGAAAATACATTCTGGATTTAATGTACTTTCTGTGAGATACCAGATGAGACAGTGGTTAGTTTATGTGACAGCTACACGATTTTATCACGACGCTACTAATGAGTGACAATTTACAATGTTGCTTTTGCGGTGTATCTGTTTTATATCTACACAGTTTTTCTGAATTCTTCTGGAAAGTAAAACATGTTTAATAGTAACTTTTGTGGTATAGCTACAATGAGACAGCCTTTTCTGTAGCACAACAATACGTTACAGTACAGTAATTTCTTCATCACAGCAATAAGCGTAGTAACTAAGATATCTATACGCAAAGCATTTCACTTTTGTTTATCATGAGGTAAGTACATTGACTTCTGCAGAACTTAGCTTTCGGAGGACAATAACTACGACACTTCCACAGAGATTATCTTACAGCAAGATGCACATTTAGCGCTACAGGACACGCATTTCAGTGATTAATTTTATACTTAGAACATTTATTTTTAAAGATATTTGAAGTACAATGACACAAAGGTTTTCCGTTATACATTTCATTCCATTGCTGTAATCTGTAACACCTGAGGGTATAATTACATTAATCCTCAGGGGGGTACACGCTTACTTTGTGTACCATGTGTTTGGCAAGCACAAGGAACCTTTGCTAATATGGTATTTGCTTATACAACTTTACACATCGGTACCATATTTCTCTAACACACAAATTACACAGCTATCTGATCATTTAACTGAGAGATAAACTTTTTTACTACGTCAGTGACAGATGTTTACGCAGTTACACAGTTGGATAACTTCACACTTATGAAACTGTATTTTGTCTGTATTGTGTGAACTGTTCATATTTTTTCGGAACCATTGTGATACTATGAGAGCTTTGAATGATGTATTTGGTATGAGATCATGATTTTTAAAGTACGTTTGAGGTAGATGACACTACTGAAATGAAGAGAGAATCTTCTTTAGTTTTTGAAATTATTGCAGAAATCTACGACGTTTTTGAGATTTGACTGAGGTGTTATGATGTTATTATTATGACGACGATGTGTATTATGCTGCTGAGGTATGTTTATGATTAATAGGCTGAGGCTATACGAGTTATTTGAGTATGCTACATATTTATAATGATGAAATATTGAAGAGTGTCGACGAATATGTATATGTGTAATAAGGTAAGGAATAATGAGTAGTGGTTGGGACTCTGATTTGTGAAAAAGGATGTTGGAAACCAAGAATCGTACTTTAAGAGATATGAAATGTGTGTAAATGCGTGAATGTATCACAATGCCGGTGAAAATTTTTTGGACACTGTTATATTTGTAGGATTTTGTTTCTACACATTTGCAATGTAAATTCTTGACCTGTGAAATATTTTTACATGAGACTGTCACTGTAGCGGAAACTGCTGTCGTAAATATTTCCGTAAGAAAGTTAAGTGACCACCTGCACGTAATGTGTCGTGGGCACCCAGCTGTGTCAGACGCCGGGAGAACAAGTCATTAGTGAGTGCCTTGCAGAGGCACAGGTAGAAAAAAAGAAAGGGGAGGCCATTATCCTCGCTATTGAAATTTCCTTGTTGAAAGCATACTGTGGAGCTCGTAATTTATGATATTTACTAAAATGCCTAATGAAATGATGAGAAACATTTTACATCTATTGTCTTTGTAGTTGAGAGATTGCTCATTTTGTTTAATATCTGGTTTCCAGCTGTGTTGCAGCATTAGTTTTATAAAATAAACTTAGATGCATTTGCTAATGTGAACACTTTCTGTCAACAGATCTATTAAATAATTATTTTATGATCCACATTCTTCGAAAAAGGAGCTCTTGGAATGGAAAGAACAATAAGAAGGGACTGATAACAGTAACTGCATATATAATTTTCTTTTCGAGTACTTGGTAATTTTTTGTAGAATTAGTTTTTGTGGTGCACCACTTTAATTACATAGACATTAAGATGTGAATATACATTTCCCTTGTCTGCACTGTTGTCTTTAGTGTACTATTTTTTCTGCTTGAGCTTTGTCATGCTTAGGTATAAGTTATAGCATTTATTGCTGATGTTTGCCAAGCATAGTGTTACTGAATTTGACTTTGTATTACGCTGTTAAGCCAGTTTTACTACGGATTTATTTTTCTTGTTTGCTGCACAGTGCCTTATATTAGTTGTAATATTGCAATTGCTTTGCCTATTTAAATTTTTTGTCATTGATGTTTGTGATAATTGTTTTGTGCTGCTGCATTGCCTCGTCCCTTAGTTTAGCATCTGAGCTCAGTAGATTTAAGTTAGCTTAAGAGGGGGTAGCCTATAAGAGAATGAGTTGCGATGAATTTGAAGAAATGCACTGAGAGGATATACGAGAAAAGTACAGAAAGCAGGTATAGATAGGATTTTTGGGAATAATGATGAACGAAGGGAGATCTCCATACAAAATACTGCAGTAAAACAAACCCTGTCCTTTCCTTGTATTATTCTGCTATATGTTTGTGTACCCTTGTGTATTTGTTTTCTTCCTGTCTCTGTGTAGTTTCATAGAATTTTTTCTTCTTCTAATACTCTGCTACATGAACTATGATGAGGAATACTGTTATCCTCAAATATAATTGGCATTAATAATATGTTATTTACTTTGTAAAGATGTTTAGACATTATTTATTCTGTTTTGCTTTAATGCTCATGTGTAAAGTTGATGTTTCAAAAGTTATTCTGATCTTTTATGTATTTACTTATGTCATAATTCCTGTAACACTGATGTATATGTTATTTCTATTCTTTTGTAAAGCTTGTACTACAAATGTTATCTGTACTGTTATGTTTTTAATGATGTATTTTGTACCTTTGAAATTGTATTCTCATGTTATAATATTGTAATTGACACCAGTTCATCAAATTAAGTAACTTGTAAGCATTCATTTCACTGCACACATTTCTGTTGGTCATAGTAATGCAAAATATGTGAGAAGTTGAGGCTGTTAGTGTTTGCACGTGTGTTACTAACCCAGCAAGGGACTGGATAACAGCATTGCTGGTTCTAAGGACAATTCCAAAAATCTCTTGAGTGGACAAGTGGTGGTTTATGGACTTGCTATCTTCTCTGCAAGACTCTTCGATGGTGATTGTGCACCTGCACAGTCGCAGCCGATGGCTGCTGACAATCTCTACCAGGACTACAGTGGGTCTGCTCTGTGATGACCTACCTACCAATATTCCTCAAAACGTCAAATGACTCTGCTGTGGGTTTGCTCTGTTGTGGCCCATTACCTGTCAGCATGTCAAGAGTCAGCACTGTCTTTCCGTTGGAAGGACAACACTACTTCTTCAAGACTGCATGGAAATCCACTACTTCCGTGTGCATTGTCTTTTACTGCTCAGACTTTGAAAAAAAAAAAAAAAACACTGAAATTTTACTGTGATGAACCATCTGGACTATCTTTATGGACTGTGAGAAAATTTTAGCTTTTGACCAACATTGTATTAATAAGTGTGTGCATTTGATATTTTTCTTACTGTAATTATGAAAAATTTTTTCAAATCTGTATTGGCCAGTGCCCAAAACAATTTGTAAATTTTTTTGTGGGGAGCATGGGGGCTATGTAAGTAGGCTGTTTATGTTTTCTTTATGTAAGTAGGCTGCTTATGTTTTCTTATTGGCAACGTTACGTAGTGCTCTATATGAAAATCACTGGCTGTGCTGTGTGCAGTCTGTGGCTAGTTTGCGTTGTTGTCTGCCATTGTAGTGTTGGGCAGTGGCAGTTGGAGGTGAGCCGCCAGCAGTGCTGGATGTGGGGAGAGAAATGGCGGAGATTTGAAATTTGTGCATGAACTGCTATATATATTATGACTATTAAGGTAAATACATTGTTTGTTCTCTATTAAAATCTTTCATTTGCTAACTATGCCTACTATTAGTTAGTGCCTTCCGTAGTTTGAATCTTTTATTTAGCGGGCAGTAGTGGTGCTCGCTGTATTGCAGTAGTTCGAGTAACCAAGATTTTTGTGAGGTAAGTGATTTGTGAAAGGTACAGGTTAATGTTAGTCAGGGCCATTCCTTTGTAGGGATTTCTGAAAGTCAGATTGCGTTGCGCTAAAAAATATTGTGTGTCAGTTTAAGCACAGTCATGTATAATTTTTCTAAGGGGAAGTTTCATATATGAAACGCCCCCTTAGAAATATTATACAAGACTGTGCTTAACCTGACACACAATATTTTTAGCGCAACGCAATCTGACTTTCAATTGTTCTAAGGGGAAGTTTCATATATGAAGCGTCCCCTTAGAAAAATTATACAAGACTGTGCTTAACCTGACACACAATATTTTTAGCGCAACGCAATCTGACTTTCAATAATCCCTACAAAGGAATGGCCCTGACTAACATTAACCTGTACGTTTCACAAATCACTTACCTCACAAAAATCTTCGTTTCTCGAACTACTGCAATACAGCGAGCGCCACTACTGCCATCTAAATAAAAGATTCAAACTATGGAAGTCACTAACTACTGATAGGGATAGTTAGCAAATGAAAGATTTTAATAGAGAACAAACAATGTATTTACCTTAATAGACATAATATATATAGCAGTTCATAATAGCCAGTATAACAAATTTCAAAACTCCGCCATCTCTCTCCCCACATCCACCACTGCTGGCGGCTCACCTCCAACTGCGCAACGCTACGCGCTGTTCACATCCAGCTGCCGCTGCCCAACACTACAATGGAGGACAACAATGCAAACTAGCCACAGACTGCACACACCACAGCCAGTGATTTTCATACAGAGCGCTACGTGGTGTTACCAATAAGGAAACATAAACAGCCTACTTACATGAAGAAAACATAAACAGCCTACTTACATAGCCCCCATGCTCCCCACAAAAAAATTTTACAAATTGTTTTGGGCAGTGGCCAATAATGATTTGATACAATTTTTCATAATTACAATAACAAAGATATCAAATGCACACACTTATTGATACAATGTTGGTCAAAAGCTAAAATTTTCTCACAGTCCATAAAGACAGTCCTGATCATTCATCATAGTAACATTGCAGTGTTTTTCTCAAAGTCTGAACAGTAAAAGAAAATGCACACGGAAGTAGTGGATTTCCATGCAGTCTTGAAGAAGTAGTGTTGTCCTTCCAACGGAAAGACAGTGCTGACTCTTGACATGCTGACAGATAATGGGCCACAACAGAGCAAACCCACAGCAGAATCATTCGACATTTTGAAGAATATTGGTAGGTAGGTCATCACAGTGTAGACCCACTGTAGTCCTGGAAGAGATTACGGTATTGGTGGGCCACCAGAGGTGCAGGCCCACTGCAGTCCTTGTAGAAATAATGGTACTGGTGAGTCAGCAAAGGTGTAGACCCACTGTAGTCCTTGTAGAAATAATGGTGTTGGTGGTTCATCAAAGATGCAGACCCACTGTAGTCCATGTAGAAATAATGGTACTGGTGAGTCAGCAAAGGTGTAGACCCACTGTAGTCCTTGTAGAGATGGCCGGCAGCCATCTGCTGCGACTGTGCAGGTGCACAATCACCATCGAAGAGACTTGCAGAGAAGATAGCAAGTCCATAAACCACCACTTGTACACTCACGAAGTTTTTGGAATTGTCCTTAGAACCAGCAATGCTGTTATCCAGTCCCTTCCTGAATTAAAGTAACACACGTGCAAACACTAACAGTCCCTACTTCTCACATATTGTGCATTACTATGACCAACAGAAATGTGTGCAGTGAAATGAATGCTTACACGTTACTTAATTTGATGAACTGGTGTCAATTACAATATTATAACATGAGAATACAATTACAAAGGTACAAAATACATCATTAAAGAACATAACAATACAGATAACATTTGTAGTACAGGCTTTACAAAAGAATCGAAATAACATATACATCAGGGTTACAGGAATTATGAGATAAGTAGATACATAAAAGATCAGAATAAATTTTGAAACATCAACTTCACACATGAGCATTAAAACAAAACAGAATAAATAATGTCTAAGCATATTTACAAGGTAAATAACACATTATTAATGCCAATTATGTTTGAGGAGAACAGTATTCCTTATCATAGTGAATGTAGCTTAATATTAAAAGAAGAAAAAATTCTATGAAACTACACAGAGACAGGAAGAAAACAAATACACAAGGGTACACAAACACATAGTGGAATAACACAAAAGGAAAGGACAGGGTTCGTTTTCAGTGTAACATTTGGTACTGCAGTCCAACCCAAAACTTCATTCCATAGATCTTTCGTCTTATTTCGATATTTGCTCCAGCCAAAAAATTCTATCCAAGCATGCTTTCTGTATTCTGTTCACACATATCTTACCTCAGTATTTATTTACCATTATCTTACCTCAACATTTATTTCCAAGAAAATCCTACCTAAACCTGTTGTCCCTAAACCCTACTTTTTTTGTTCATATCCTCTTTCAAAATTCTTTTTTTTGGCCACACCATTTTCTTATAGCTTCTCAATGCATTTCTTCCAATTCATCATAGTTAGTTTCTTATATAGTCTACTCCCTCTTAAGCTAACTTAAATCTACTGAGCTCAGATGCGTAAACTACGGGACGAGGCAATGCAGCAGCACAAAACAATTAATACAAACAGCAATGACAAAAAAATGGAAATTGATGAAGCAACAATATTACAACTAAGATAAGGCACTGTGCAGCAAACAAGAAAAATAAATCAGTAGTAAAACTAGCTTAGAAGAGTAAGACAAATTAAAATTCAGTAGCACTATGCCTGGCAAACAGCAGCAGCAAATATAAAAAATATAAAACTTATATCTATACATGACAAAGCTCAAGCAGAAAAAATATTACAGTAAAAATGGCCATGTTTAATACCTATGTCACATCTTAACACTAGAGTGATGCATCACAATTTATTCTACAAAAGAAATTACCAAGTACTTGAAAAGAAAATTCTGTACGCAATTCCTGTGAAGGGAAATGTGTTTTTGTGCTCCTTCGTTTTTTTGAAGTACATCAAAGTTATTCTTTACTGGGTCTGTGGGCATAAAAGATTTATATTAGTACATCTATAAAATGTTATTGTAACCAATGCTGCAGTGAAGCTAGAAACTAGATAATAAAGAAAATGAGCAAATATGTACAAAGGACGGCTTGAAACATCATTCATTAGCCATATGGCATTTCATAATGCAGTAAAAATTCCCTCAATTCTAGAGAAAGACGCTTGTCATAATCAGGTGTGCAGATGTAAACGTGTCGTATTTGTGGTACTTTCTACAAAGGAATGTCAAAAGCCTCCCTTTTTTTTTCTTTTCCACCTGTGCCTCTGAAAAGGCACGCACTCTAATGGCTTGTTCTCCAGGCGTCTGACACAGCTGGGTGCCCACGACGCACGTGCAGGTGGTCACTTAACTTTCTTACGGAAATATTTACGACAGCAGTTTCCGCTACAGTGACAGTCTCATATGAAAATTTCACAGGTCGAAAATTTACGTTACAAATGCTTAGAAACAAAATCCTATGAATATAACAGTGTGCAAAAAATTTTCGCCTGCATTGTGATACATTCACGCATTTACACACATTTCATAACTCTTAAAGTACGATTCTCGGTTTTCAACATCCTTTTTCACAAGTCAGAGTCCCTAACCACTACTCCTTATTCCTTACCTTATTACACATATACATATTCATCAACACATCTTCAACAATTCATCATAATAAATACATATCATAATAAACATTCCTCAACAGCATAATACACATCGTTGTCGTAATAATAACATCATAACACCTCAGTCAAATCTCAAAAACGTCGTAGCTTCCTGCAATAATTTCAAAACCTAAAGAAGATTCTCTGCTCATTTCAGTAGTGTCATCTACCTCAAACGTACTTTAAAAATCATGATCTCATACCAAATACATCATTCAAAGCCCTCATAGTATCACAATGGTTCCAAAAAAATATGAACAGTTCACAAAGAATAGACAAAATACCATTTCATAAGTGCGGAGTTATCCAGCTGTGTAATTGCATAAATATCTGTCACTAACATAGTAAAAAAAATGTTTGTCTGTCTCAGTTAAATGATCAGATAGCTGTGTAATTTATGTGTTAGAGAAATATGGTACCGATGTGTAAAGTTGTATAAGCAAATACCATAGTAGCTAGGGCTCCTTGTGCTTGCCAAACACATGGTACACAAAGTAGACGTGTACCCCCCTGAGGATTAATGTCATTACATCCTCAGGTGTTACAGATTACAAGAATGGAATGAAATGTATTACGGAAAACCTTTGTGTCATTGTACTTCAAATATCTTTAAAAATAAATGACTTAAGTACAAAATTAATCACTCAAATGCGTGTCCTGTAGCGCTAAATGTGCATCTTGCTGTAAGATAATCTCTGTGGAAGTGTCGTAGTTATTGTCCTCCGAAAGCTAAGTTCTGCAGAAGTCAATGTACTTACCTCATGATAAACAAAAGTGAAATGCTTTGCGTATAGATATCTTAGTTATTACGCTTATTGTTGTGATGAAGAAATTACTGTGCTGTAACGTATTGTTGTGCTACAGAAAAGGCTGTCTCCTTGTAGCTATACCACAAAAGTTACTACTAAACATGTTTTACTTTCCAGTAGAATTCAGAAAACTGTGCAGATATAAAACAGAAATATTGCAAAAGCAACATTGTAAATTGTCATTCATTAGTAGCGTCGTGATAAAATCGTGTAGCTGTCACATAAACTAACCACTGTCTCATTTGGTATCTCACAGAAAGTACATTAAATCCAGAATGTTTCTTCAAGTAAACCAAAATGTTGCATTAAAATCTCATTAGCAGTACCAGTATATGTCCTAAGTATGTAAGCCTGATAGTCATTACGTAATCGTGGAACTAACAAGCAAGAATGTACACACACAGTAACACTGTGTCCTCTGTTCACTATAACAATGCAGTGGTAATTACTGTCTAAATATGTACCCTAGGTTCTAGACTGGATAGTTAACTTCAAAACATAGTTGCATGATCACAGTTTCTAAGTGTGACAATGCATACTAGAAATGTGAAGCGAAACGTTTTATGGCAAAGACAAAGTTAAAAAGCAGATTACTTTTCAATAAACGGTTTTACATGTGAAATGTGATGTAAACCTTTACTCTTCCTAGTACGCAGATGTTCAACTTGAACGGAATTATCATGCGGAATACGTCAGAGAGGGGTGCTAAAAAATTTTCTCAAGGTTAGCGTCTATGTTATTTTTCCCTGAGCCAGCTGGCGCACGTGGCTGCCTGCGGTGCGAGTCATTGTCTGTCTCTATGTTGGCGTGCGTCGTTATTGGGATTTGGAGACCTAACTTCTACAAATTCACGTTATCGAAAGTGCCCTGCTCTGTTTGAATCCCGCCAGTTCTGATGGAATTCAGGTCTGTCGTTCTGTTGGTAGTTTACATAGTTTTTTGTTTGTCGGTCATGTGGTGGAGAATTTCTCCCGGAATCGTAACTGTGCGCTGAACTGTTGCATCTGAAGTTATTCTGTCTCTCTTGATAATAATTGTTTTTGTTGCCATATTGTCTGTTTCTATGGTAATCTCTGTCATATTCATTACTATGGAAATGCGATCTTTCTCTGTAAGTATTATTACTCTGCCAGTGATTGTCATATGGGTGGTGTCTGTTTTGGTCACGATTTGCGTTGTAAGAATAGGCTTGTCGTGTCCAGTTATTGTTTCTGTCGTCACGGAATTGCGACTGATGTGACCTGTAGTGATTGTTTTCCTGTTTTCGCATCCCGCGACTGTCTGTGTCAATTTCTAATTCTTGTAAGAGTCCCTGAAAAGCTTCAATGTCGTCTTTGCAACGTCCTGCCAAAATAATATATCGTAAATGTTCAGGCAATTTCATTAAGCAAATGCGGATGAGTTCTGAGGGGCTGTATGGGTTTGACAGGTACTGATTCTTGTGCAACATGTCTTCAAAATATTTCACAAGACTAGAATATTCAGATTGTTCGAAATGTATCATCATTATGATGCTATATTTTACTCGGTCTTGTGTAGCTTGAGACCAATATGCTGAGAGGAAGGCATGGTAAAATTCTCGTTCACTGTGGCAGTCGTGAATGACCGATCGCATTCTCACAGCTGGTTCATTCTCTAAGTAGCCACATATAAATTCTAATCTGTGTTCTAATGACCAGTTGGGAGGGAAACAATGAGAGAATTGACGGAGCCACGCTTGTGGATGAATGTCGTTGGCAGAATTCTTAAACGTTTTGAATTTACGTGTAGTAGTAAACAGTAAGTTGTGTAACCGAATCGGTAGATGCAACTGAGTCAATTTTAGCCCACAAGGTCTCATGATTTTCATGAACAATAATTTGCAGTTCTTTTATGGCTGCTTCGTGATTCTGTAATGCATTTCCATGCCGCGAAAAAATAGGTTGAAAATGCTCACAAATTTGTGTTTTTACGTCATTACAGACTTTTTGACATTTCGATTCAATGTTATGTAACTCAGTAGTTAAATCTTCACGTGTTTGTTCGAGCTTACGTTCCACTAAGTCTAACTTTTGAAGCTTTTGTTTCATTGTGTCTAACTTTTGAAGATTTTGTTCCATTGTGTCTAACTTTTGAAGATTTTGTTCCATTGTGTCTAACTGTTGCTGTGTTTGTCTCTGGTGTTGTTCCATTGTGTCTAACTTTTGAAGCCTTTGCTGTGTTTGTCTCTGATTTTGTTCCATTTGTTGCATTAGCTGTAATAACAATGCATTAGTGTCTGGAATCTGTTCCTCTACGCTTTTCGGCAGTGCATTTGCACCGGCAACATTCACATTTTGACAAGCAGAAAATGTGTCTTGACTTATTTGAGAAAACGGTGAGGACGCAAAACCTGAATCTACAGTATTTGCAAAATTGTGTCCTGTCATTTCGGATTCCTGAGGCGAGCTGCTGCCGAGCGATCGATCGATAATGCTTCCCTGTTCACTACTTGTTTGACTGCCTACGCCATTGTTTGCCGCCCGCTCCATTTCCCTATGCACAATTACCAAATTACTATGTTGAACATTAGTTAATTCATTACAAGGTGGCGCTAACACACTGCTTTCGTCTTCACTGTCATTTCTCAGTTTACTTTGGAGCCTAGTATTGCGTTTTTCACACGCCATAATTGTCACAATATTTCACACAACAACACAGAAAAACACAATTTGAAGAGCAAAAATAGGGGAACACTTTAACATAGCACTGAAAATAATATCTAGTTAATTGCAAGTGTAGCTGCGAAATACTTCGTGCAAATCTACATGCATGCCACAACTGTTTTACTGTACAACAATGAAAGGCTGCAACTACAAAGGAACTACTCTCTACAATTACGCGCTAGCAATAAACAAAATCTACACTAATTACACAAACTACAAGAAAACATCAGAAGATTCCAGTGAGGTATCCTGGCAGGGTCGCCATATGAAATGTCCCCTTAGAACAATTATAAATGACTGTGCTTAAACTGACACACAATATTTTTTAGCACAATGCAATCTGACTTTCAGAAATCCCTACAAAGGTATGGCCCTGACTAACATTAACCTGTACATTTCACAAATCACTTATCTCACAAAAATCTTCGTTACTCGAACTACCGCAATACAGCGAGCGCCACTACTGCCATCTAAATAAAAGATTCAAACTACGGAAGTCACTAACTACTGATAGGGATAGTTAGCAAATGAAAGATTTTAATAGAGAACAAACAATGTATTTATCTTAATAGACATAATATATATAGCAGTTCATAATATCCAGTATAACAAATTTCAAAACTCCACCATCTCTCTCCCCACATCCACAACTGCTGGCGGCTCACCTCTAACTGCGCAACGCTATGCGCTGTTCACATCCAGCTGCCGCTGCCCAACACTACAATGGCAGACAGCAATGCAAACTAGCCACAGACTGCACACAGCACTTGCAGTGATTTTCATACAGAGCGCTACATGGCGTTACCAATAAGAAAACATAAACAGCCTACTTACATAAAGAAAACATAAACAGCCTACTTACAGTGTCTCTGAAAAGCATACTGACGTATCACGTCAGAATCACAGTAGATGAATATAGACCAAACACCTCAACTAACGTAATTGTTTCATCTAAACGACAATTTTATAGTTAACGTTAGTTAATTAAAGCAGTTATACAATCCACTGATCACTTACGAGATACTTTGCTATGGAAAATTTCAAGCCCGGATATATAAGATATGATTAAAATGCAATTTTTTTAACCACAATCTGTTTGAATTTCATTTTGAAATTTTTATAATTTTTTTCGTTAATCCGTCTATCCCCGTGCCAACCCGGTTCAGTCAATATACTGTATTGTAAATCAAATTGCGTGGTTATGGAACATTGTCTCGTCATGCGGTTGGGTTCGTGATTTCCTGTCAGAGAGTTCACATTTAATAGTAACTGACGGATAGTCATCGAGTAAAACAGAAGTGATTTCTGGTTTTCCCCAAAGCAGTGGCACATTTAATAGTAACTGACAGATAGTCATCGAGTAAAACAGAAGTGATTTCTGGTTTTCCCCAAAGCAGTGGCTCTCTGTTGTTTCTTATCTATATAAACGATTTAGGAGAAAATCTGTACAGCCGTCTTAGGTTGTTTGCAGATGATGCTGTAGTTTATCGTGTAGTAAAATCATCAGAAGATCAAAACCAATTGCGAAACGATTTAGATAACAGATCTGAATGGTCCGAAAATTGGCAATTGACCTTACATAATGAAAAGTGTGAGATCATCCGTATGAGGGCTAAAATCAATCCGTTAAACTTCGGTCACACGATAAATCAATCAAATCTGAAGGTTGTAAACTCGACTAAATGCCTAGGAATAATAATTACGAACAACTTAAATTAGAAACAACACATAGAAAATGTTGTGGGGAAGGCAAACCAAAGTCTGCCTTTTATTAGAGGAACATTTAAAAGATGCAACACATGTACTAAAGAGACTGCCTACATTACGGTTGTCCGTACCCTTTTTGAGTACTGCTGCGCGGTGTGGGAACCTTATCAGAATGATTTCAACCCTCTGACATGCCTTCGAACATTACGTAAAGCTGTGGATCTGTAAGCTCGGACAAACCAAAGACAAGATAAACTTAAACAAATCCATGGGAAGTGTGGATTTTAGAATCTACTGGCGTCTAGACTTTTATGTGCAAACCAACAAATTATAGGTAGATCTCAGACTTCAGTCAAAAGATTGGTCTGATGCAGCTCTTTGTACTAGTATATATTGTGCAATCACTTCATCGCTGCACAACTAATGCAACCTCCATTCTTTTGAACCCGCTTGCTGTGATCACACCTTCGTCCCCCTTTACAGTTTTCTTTTCAATACTTCATTCCATTACTGACGACTTCTTCATGCTCCGGAATATGTCCTTAAATCGATTCCTTCATTTAGTCATGTTGTGCCGTAACTTTCTCTTCAGTGCTCTGTCAAATTACTTTCGCAGTGTCATAACTTTCATCTTATCTTCATCTACTTCAACTTCCCATTCCATAATATTATCTTGAAGTTCTTTTCATTTGAATAGTCCTTCCGTATATATTCCTTGCAACTTTCAGTCTTCTCTTCTTTGCTTAGTACTGCCTTGCCATGTGAACTCTTGAGACAGTATAGCTGTTTCTCTTTCCTCCAAAACTTTTTAAAATTTTCCTGTAGGCAGCATTTACCTTTACCATACGCATGCATTCTTACATAACTTTGCGCTTCTCTGCTGCCATTCTCATGTTGTCTTTTCTCACTTCCTATCCTCCTCTGGCATATATAAAATAATATGTAGTATGTGCCTAGCTCAACTTCCACACGAGATTCAAAGAACACATCAGTGCCTTCCGACACAACACACCACACAAATTTGCAGTTGTTCGAGTTAAAAGGAAATGAAAGGGATGCAGGACGCGGAGAAGGGAGTGAGACAGGATTGCAGCCAGTCCCTGATCTTGTTCAGTCTGTACATTAAGCAAGCAGTAAACGAAACTATGGAGAAATTTGGGAAGTTAATTCAAGTTCAGGAAGAAAAAATAAAACCTTTGAGGTTTGCTGACGACAAAATAATTCTGTCAGAGACAACGGACTTGGAAGAACAACCGTGTGGAATGGCTAGTGTCTTCAAAAGAGGTTATAAGATGTACATGAATAAAAGTAAAACAAGGGTAATGAAATGTGGTCGAATTAAGCGACGCTGAGGGAATTAGATTAGGAAACGAGACACTAAAAGTGATTGATGAGTGTTGGTATTTGGGCAGCAAAATAACTGGCTGGAGTAGGGTGGATTTAAAATGCAGGCAGGTTATAGTAAGAAAAGCATTTACGAGAAAGCGCAATTCGTTAACATCTAATACACACCTAAGTGACAGGAAGTCGTTTCTGAAGGTATTTATCTGGAGTGTGTAACAAGACTGACTGAAAAAAGCTCCAGCCGGCGCTACAGTCTGGAACCACGCGACAGCTACGGTCACAGGTTCGAATCCTGCCTCGAGCATGGATGTGTGTGATGTCCTTAGGTTAGTTAGGTTTAAGTAGTTCTAAGTTCTAGGGGACTGATGACCTCAGAAGTTAAGTCCCATAGTGCTCAGAGCCATTTGAGCCATTTTTTTTAAAAAAGCTCCGGGGTGACTTGCTTTGGTCTGAACCTCACCTGCGCCACACTCTGCGCCACACCTGCGCCACACTCCGAAATCTGATGGGAGTCTGGAGTGCGTGACAGTGAGACAGGCTTCGTCTGCTTCAGTCATTCACACCAGCGCACGCGTATGACGTCACGAAGTCTGTTAGCAACTTTTTAGCAATTTTTGATAACTAATCAAGTTGTTGGGTGACATTACGAGGTGCATTCAAGTTCTAAGGCCTCCGATTTTTTTTCTCCGTACTGGAAAGAGATAGAAACATGCGCATTGTTTTAAAATGCGGCCGCGTTCATTGTCAATACGTCCCAGAGATGGCAACACCGTATGGCAGATGGAATTTTACCGCCAGCGGCGAGAATGAGAACTGTTTTAAATACTTAAAATGGCGACGTTTTCCTTACTTGAACAGTGTACAATCATTCGTTTTCTGAATTTGCGTGGTGTGAAACCAATTGAAATTCATCGACAGTTGAAGGAGAATTGTGGTGATGGAGTTATGGATGTGTCGAAAGTGCGTTCGTGGGTGCGAGAGTTTAATGAAGGCAGAACATCATGTGACAACAAACCGAAACAACCTCGGGCTCGCACAAGCCGGTCTGACGACATGATCGAGAAAGCGGAGATAATTGTTTTGGGGGATCGCCGAATGACTGTTGAACAGATCGCCTCCAGAGTTGGCATTTCTGTGGGTTCTGTGCACACAATCCTGCATGACGACCTGAAAATGCGAAAAGTGTCATCCAGGTGGGTGCCACGAATGCTGACGGACGACCACATGGCTGCCCGGGTGGCATGTTGCCAAGCAATGTTGACGCGCAACGACAGCATGAATGGGACTTTCTTTTCGTCGGTTGTGACAATGGATGAGATGTGGATGCCATTTTTCAATCCAGAAACAAAGCGCCAGTCAGCTCAATGGACGCACACAGATTCACCGCCACCAAAAATATTTCGGGCAACCGCCAGTGCTGAAAAAATGATGGTGTCCGTGTTCTGGGACAGCGAGGGCGTAATCCTTACCCATTGCGTTCCAAAGGGCATTACGGTAACTACGAAAATGTTTTGAAGAACAAATTCCTTCCTGCACTGCAACAAAAACGTCCGGGAAGGGCTGCGTGTGTGCTGTTTCACCAAGACAACGCACCCGCACATCGAGCTAACGTTACGCAACAGTTGCTTCGTGATAACAACTTTGAAGTGATTCCTCATGCTCCCTACTCACCTGACCTGGCTCCTAGTGACTTTTGGCTTTTTCCAACAATGAAAGACACTCTCCGTGGCCGCACATTCACCAGCCGTGCTGCTATTGCCTCACCGATTTTCCAGTGGTCAAAACAGACTCCCAAAGAAGCTTTTGCCGCTGCCATGGAATCATGGCATCAGCGTTGTGAAAAATGTGTACGTCTGTAGGGCGATTACGTCGAGAAGTAACGCCAGTTTCATCGATTTCGGGTGAGTAGATAATTAGAAAAAAAATTGGAGGCCTTAGAGCTTGAATGCACCTCGTATTTATACACTGTACCTATAGATCCAATCCAACAATGAGAGTTAATTTAATTGTTTCTTGAGGGGGACAGAGAGTGTGACCAGTGTGACCACGACCCCTACAATGTAGACGACATTATTTATTCATTGTTCGCATTAAGAACTATACCATAGTCGTCACATTACTGGTTTCGACTTGAGTCTGGGATTTAGTATGCTCAGCAACCAGACAAGAAAGGTAGGTAGGCATAGGTGCATGTCACGAGTGAAATTCAAACGAAGAGAGCCGTTGAAGCGCGGATCAGCAAGGGGCAGTGTGACAAGGCAGCAACCTCCACGGCAGCCCGCACACACACGCGGACGTTCGGTGCTGCATATCGTCGCAGCAACTGCCACGCAGTGTTCACTGTCACCACAGCATCAGATGACGGTTGCAGAAATAAGACAAGTGCAAGCAGCATTTGCGATTGTTTTTGTGTTACTCTTGCAGACTGCCAGCCATGGCCAGCAGCATTAAAAAATCGTCCATTGAATGTAGTTCTCTTCGGGTAGAAAGTGCGAATGGGAGTCGGAGTGTATCTGCGAGGGGAAGAGAATATTAAAATGCCTAGGACATACTTAATGCACACACAGGCAGAATTAAAATGTCGAAATGAGAGGTTAAACATTGAACTTGATGCGTTAAAAAGCCAAAGTGTTTGGTTAAAAAGTAAAAATGACGAGATTAAGAGCAATTTCGATGATGACGTCTCGACAACTCAGGCTTTGCTAGAGGGAATTAGTACTCAAGTAAGTAAGTCTGAGAATGAAATGACAGATCGGATAACAACAGCAGAGACAGATTTGGGAGAAATAATCAGTGCTTTGCAAGTGGAAGGTGCAGAGACAGAACCAAGGAGACAGAATCTACGCTTGGTAAAATTTCTGAAAGTACAGTGTATACAGTGTCAGACAAAGATTGAGACACAACTGCACACTGTAAGGTTGGGAACACACAGACTAAACACTACTACAAAAAGGGAGGCAGAGATAGGGGGAGGAGATAACCTTGGTTAAAAATGATACTAGTGCGGATGCAGTTAATGGCAAGCTCAAAACTAAAATAAATGGTTCTGTGGAGAGAATAAGCACCATGTAGAAGACTTTCGTGTCACTTAAAGATTGTTTTGTGGAAGGAATATCCGACGACGCAGAAATTAATTTCGTCAAGCAACAGCTTGACGGAGTGCGCAAACCTGGGCGACACAGAACGCAGCGTTGTGTTGTGATCACACTACATTCGAAACATTACTATTTGAGTACTGGGAATTAGGAAAGCTGATGCAACTGCAGAATGCTTTCCTAAATGAGCTCATGATGTCACAATGGTCGTGGAAGCATACACACATTCTGTCAGGTCAAACTCCCGAAATTAATGCATTTGGAGAAGCTACTAAGAACGCTAGCAGAGAGATTCTCTTCGAAGATGTGTTTGCTAAATTTCCTGCAGTGGGGTTTAGTTCTTAGCCCCACTGAGTCGACAGACGAGTTCCTCGATTTCATGGAGCGCATGTATAACGTGATACGCTTCAGAAATAGAGGAAACGCTTAGCAAAGGAATAACGGGTATAATCGGGCAGAAAAGTACAGACGACAACTCCAAGATTTTGGTAGGGTACGTTACACACAGGGACTTGAAGGAATATCACAAAAATTCAAAAAATCCTAGGAATCAGCAGCGAAACGGAAATGTGGACGATGGTAGGAGCAGTGACAATGGGCAACAAAATTTCTCCCGACTGAGGTCCGAGACAGGCGAAGAGCGAATTTGGCAATAAATATGACCGGAGATGAAATTGGTAAACCAAGGAGCAATAAGAATGGCAAGCCAGAAAAGGACGCACAGATACTGGTAATGAAGCCAGCAAAGAGCAATGAGACATTGTGCGAAGGTTGGAGACAGCACAAACGTGATGGCAGTAAAAAGCAGCATAACGGAGAACGTCGATAGCTACAAGTTTGAATTGTTTATTCAGTAACGAAGATTGCGATGAGAATTATTTTGTTGGTTTGTCAACATTGAAGCTAGAAACCAGGCTGGTGTATCGATAGCAATAACGGATGGCGCAGTCAATGAATTCTATGGCAAGATTCTAACAACGTGGCGTGGACAGAGGTTGTTCTGGAATCGCAAATTTTATTTGCTAGCGAACAGGGCATTGAACCTGTGGCTGAAGCTCTGAAAAGGGGCATACAGTGGAACTTGCATGTGCTGACGAAAGAGGAAAGTTTTAACACTAATAACATGTTGTTGCAATGAACCTAATCCCATATTCTCTGAGTGGCACATTGCAATCTGATCGTCGCGAGGAAGATGTAAACAATGTGACAGTTGGAATTAAGTTAAAACATTCATTATTGTAGACGAATAGGAGCTGCATGTTATTAGAGATAGGAAGCTGTGCAGTGTTGGAGTAAATAAAATCAAGTTTAAAAATGCCATTAATATGATTTTTGATGATGACAGTGAGATTGAGCCTCTTACTTATGTCAGTTGGAAGTGATCTTCATGTTGAAAGAGGACTTGATAGGAACCAGGAAATTAAAATCTAGCCTGTAATGGATGTTGCGTTTAGCGATGGTGACGTTGAGTGTTTAGCAGACACTGGTAGTGTTTTGTCTGGTGCGTTAGAATAATTTTTCAGTTGTGTTAAGAATAAGAAGAGCGTGACTTTTTCTGTGACAAATTTCAATTAGAAATGCAACTGGAAGTTACACCTGACCACTAAATAGCGAGGTTATCCTCGAAATTACAATTGACGGGGTGGTATCGGTACATGGGTTATTTGTCATACCTGATTTGTGTGCCAATATCTTAATAGATACAGATTTCCTGACGAAACAAGCAGCCTACATCAGCTGCAAGAATCAGTTAATAGAGATGAACACAGGCGCAAACCACAAAAGAGTCAGATTTAAAGATGCTCTCACACGAAAGAGAACAGTGGCCAGCCTGTGCGTAGATAACAGATGCTAAAGATTTATTTGGGCATAATCACAGGTCTTTTTATACGTGGTGGTGGTGTTGGTGGTGTTGTTGTTGTTGGTGGTGGTGGTGTTTCTTTAATTGTCTTAGCATAAATTGTACTTTAGGTTTCTATGTGTATGTGTCGACTCATTGCAGGCTAGTAGCAGCTGAAGCGTTAGTTTTTCCAAAATGTTTACGTTTGCTAATTATTCACTTGATGAGCAATGAGTTTCTAATGCAAGCAATGTTCAGTTAGTTTCTTTCATAGTGAACGGGCAGGCCACAGCAGAAGAACTCTTAAGTGCGTGTTTAGTTCTCTGCACAGCGGTTGCAAATGCATCGTTTTGATCACCTGATGATCTCTTCGTCGCGTGAGTTGACCTTTCAAGTGTGTGTGTGTATAATGTTGCCTTTGGGGACGCCAAGTGGGCTTTAGTCGAGTAGATGGTTTGGCTGGCATGATAGAATGGTAATGAAGTAATGCTGGCAACTGCCAACAGAGCAAAAGATGGACGTGAATCAGACGTACATGCTAGCATCTTATGTTGTATCTTGTACTACGTAGCGTGAGTGAAAAGTAAATTCAATGCATCGTACATTGAATGCATTGAAAGATTCACAATGCAGGTTCTTACAAAATGGTATCCACATCACACACACAGGTGCACTTAATACGGAGGAATGTTATTGTTTCCGTAAAGTGTTACATTTATATATGTTGTGTACCAAGCAAGACGCACACAGCAAATACCGCGAGAGGCCGCCACCCTACAGGCAGAACCTCTCGCCTGACGTCTCTCATCTCCAAGCAGCAGCCTCCAGATGTCGCTCGCTATCTCAGACATCTTCCTGCTTCCACGCCACTTCCTCTAGGTCCTCCTGTACATCCGTCGATAGTGTGAACAGTGCCATAGTGTCAACTGCAGATTGTTTTGCTTCCGTCTTGTATTGTCGGTAGAGTTGTAAAACTACCATAGGCTACTGTAGACTATCATAGGTAAGAGTAGACTACCGCAGTTTTCCTAGTAGCTTTAGTCAGTTAAGGTCGTACCCACGTTACCTGTAAGTTACACGTGTTGTATATCTATCTGGCGTACCTCATAACGATCGCTTTGTTTATTTATGCGATCAGTGTCTCAGTAATTCCTCTATAAACTGGAAGGGTAGTTTTGGTAGAGCGCAAATCTAACAGGCGGACAGGCGCCAAAGCACGACGTGCCGCGGACACTAAGACAGTCACGATCTAGCAGTCAGATTGGATGCTTTCACCGACTCCCAATTCAGATGATACAGTTGCTGAAAGGTTCAAAGAAAACTTGAGTTTGATTTCAAACACGTACCCGACTCATACGATAATAGTTGGTGATGACTTTAATTTACCCTGAATATGTTGGCGAAAATAGATGTTTAATTCCAGGTCCACTGCGCACGAGCTCAAGGTCTGGCCTTCATCATTTGTCCATTCGTCTCCTATGTGCTCCTGCTGGATTCGAGTACCCACGGTGTTGTCATCCCGACTACCTTATGCACTCACATCCTGGAACTCCTCCATCACGGTAACTGGGGTATGTCTGAGATGAAAGGCATTCCCAGGCGACATGTCTACTGACAAGGACTGAACAAGGACGTGGAGGCTATGGTGCACTGCTCTTCTGCCTGTGCTCTACGTCAGGCTGCTCCACCCCAGTCTTTCGCCCCCTGGTCTACTCCCTGTCACCCTTGGAATTGCATTTATCTAAATTTTGCTGGCCCCCTTCCTTGGTTCGATGTGGCTTATTGTCATGGACGCTTATTCAGACTACCGCTAATTGGACAGCGTGGCATCCACGACCATTGCGGTCGCGCTCAATGCCCGTCTGCAGAGCCGGCCGGAGTGGCCAAGCAGTTAAAGGCGCTACAGTCTGGAACTGCGCGACTGCTGCGGTCGCAGGTTCGAATCCTGCCTCGGGCATGGATGTGTGTGATGTCCTTAGGTTAGTTAGGTTTAAGTAGTTCTAAGTTCTAGGGGACTGATGACCTTAGAAGTTAAGTCCCATATTGCTCAGAGCCATTTGAACCGTCTGCAGATTCTGACCATTGAAGGGCTTCCCTGCACCATTGGCACTGACAATGAGCCCCAACTCACTTCTATCGCCTTCTAACAGTTCTGCACCGTGAATAGCATCAAACACCTGTGTAGCCCTCCATTTCACCCCTCCTCCAATCACAAAGCAGAGTGAATGGTGCGCACATTTAAGAAACAAATTTTGAAGGCCGTCGATGTATCTACCGCGACAGGGGCCCCTCACGATGTTCCTGAGTACCTACAGCTCCACCCCTGTCCGTGACCACAGCCCCGCAGAACTGCTTCGTGGTCGACAACCTTGTACACTCCTCTATCCCCTGGTGACCAAACTGAAGGAACCCAGACCCGACACACTGGTCGATACCCTCCTGGTTCTACAGTTTGGGGCAAAACTCTCATTGATGCCAACTACGGTGGTGGTCACTCATGAGCGGCGTCTTAGGATGGTTGACACCCCGAGAGGTTTGGAGCGTTGGCACACGAACCAATTCTGTCCCTACCTCCAGCCTAACCCACCAGCTGTGGATCACTCTAAGTTGGTGTCCGCGCCCTCACACGTCCTTCCTCCTCACGATTACTATTTGCGCTCCAGGCCACTGTTGGCAGCTCCCGTAGGCATGGGTACTGAGGTCGAGACATCACCACTGCTTCCGTCTGCTCCGCTGTCATCCACCACACTGCAGTTCCTCAGTGCAGTGCCCGACGTCCCGTGTTCCTTCTTCCAGCTGGCGGCTTCCTTCACGGGACACCACCTGTTCACGTCCCTAAACATCAGCCTGGACGCTTCAGCCCCTAAACACCCATTTCGGGGGACGGAGGGTTCTGGTGTCCCACTCCGACAATTTGGACAGCCCGCCAGCAGGCATGGACGTAGACGACAGCCGCTAGGTGGAAACCCTATAACCTGCTGGACTACTGTCGCCACGACAGCGCTATGCGCGGGAGACCCCTGCCGCACCGGCCTATCGGCACTCACGGGGGCTCTATAATGCCGGCAGCGCAGGGGCTCCGAGGCAATCGCGTTACGTGTGCTCTCTTGTGTTCTACACCATACGCATATTGTTGGTTTTTGAATACCACTACGTCTCGGCTCTCGATCTGGTTTACTTTACGGACTTGTCAACTGCCGTATCCGTTCAAATGGTTCAAATGGCTCTGAGCACTATGGGACTTAACACCTGAGGTCATTAGTCCCCTAGAACTTAGAACTACTTAAACCTAAATAACCTAAGCACATCACACACATCCATGCCCGAGGCAGGATTCGAATCTGCGACCGTAGCGGTCGCGCGGTTTCGGACTGAAGCGCCTAGAACCGCTCGGCCACATCGACCGGCCCGTATCCGTTCGTGGTTGATGTTGTCATCATTGCCGTAACCATTCGTAGTTGTTGTCCTCTTTGCTCTTCGTCGTCTATAGCTGTCTTTCTGTGGATTCGGGCGATTCACCGTCGACGCCCTCGGTCGGTTGGCCTGCGGCTTCCGGTCTGATTCCGGTTACTAGACACGACAACTGTGTTTAGGTGAACTGCTAAGGACATTCGTGACGTTAGGTTCAGATGCTGACGTATCTGACTGAACGCTTGGGTCGAGCATGCCATTCAGACTGCCGTCAGACTTCAGAGCAGCTCACAACCAAAGCAAGCCCACCTCGGAGCTCGAAAACTCAGTCGTGCCACAATACTTCCACTTGCCTTAGCTTTAACACGTAGTTATTACGATAAGGGAAGTAGCACCAACCCCCAAGATACCACCAAAGAGAGCCACTGACAGAATGTGTGTCACGTTACTGATACCTTGGTATCTAACCACGTATAAAATCTGCAAGTGTGGCAGTCTTAAATCAATTTAGCGTAACATGTTCTCATGCCAAACACAGACAAAAACTATTAATCTCGTGTGTAGCTGAATATATGTCAGTATAACAATTTGTGTGTAAAAGAAACATTTGGTTATAGACACATAGCTCTATAGTTCCAGACCTTTCAGGCCCACACTCAGCAGCCGTGTAACGGCACCTGATGACGTGAATTGTTGTTATTGTAGCAATTGAATGCTCCTGTTAGTTTAGCCCAATCATTTACAGTACCAGAAAGCTTCTATAGTTCATTGTTTGACAGGGCGTAAAAAACTGAAAAATGGCAACACAATAAGAAACAACTAACAGCTTTAATTAAGAGTACACTGTGACAGAAGTCATGGGATACCTCCTAAGTATCGTGTCGGACCTCCTTTTATCAGGCATAGAGCACCAGCTCAACATTGCATGAACTCAACAACCATTGGAAGTCCCGTGCAGAAATATTGAGCCATCAATAATTAGGAAAGTGTTACTGGTGCAGTATGTTATGTACAAATTGACCTCTAGATTATGTCCCGTAAATTTTTAATGGGATTCATGTCGGGCCATCTGGGTGGCCAAATCATTTCGCTCGAATTGTCCAGAATGTTCTCCAAACCAATGGTGAACTATTGTGGACTGGTGACAAGGCGCATTGTCATTTATAACATGAAGTCCATGAATGGCTGAAAATGGTTTCCTAGTCTACATCTACATCCACATTTACATGGATACTCTGCAAATCACATTTAAGTGCCTGGCAGAGGGTTCATCGAAACACCCTTACAATTCTCTATTATTCCAATCTCGTATAGCGCGCAGAAAGAATTAACACCTATATCTTTCCGTACGAGCTCTGATTTCCCTTATTTTATCGTGGTGATCGTTCCGCCCTATGTAGGTCGGTGTCAACAAAATATTTACGCATTCAGAGGAGAAAGTTGGTGATAGGAATTTCGTGAGAAGATTCCGTCGCAACGAAAAACACCTTTCTTTAATGATTTCCAGCCCAAATCCTGTACAATTTCTGTGACACTCTCTCCTATATTTCGCGATAATACAAAACGTGCTGCGTTTCTTTGAACTTTTTCGATGTACTCCGTCAGTCCTACTTAGCAATGATCCCACACCGCGCAGCTGTATTCTAAAAGAGGACGGACAAGCGTAGTGTAGGCAGTCTCCTTAGTAGGTCTGTTACATTTTTCAAGTGTACTGGCAATAAAAAGCAGTCTTTGGTTAGCCTTCCCAACAACATTTTCTGTGTGTTCCTTCCAATTTAAGTTGTTCGTAATTGTAATACCTAGGTATTTAGTTGAATTTAGGGCTTTCACATTAGACTGATTTATCGTGTAACCGAAGTTTAACGAGTTCCTTTCAGCACTCATGTGGATGATCTCACACTTTTCGTTATTTAGGGTCAACTGCCACTTTTCGCACCATTCAGATATCTTTTCTAAATAGTTTTGCAGTTTGTTTTGATCTTCTGATGACTTCATTAGTCGATAAACGACAGCGTCATCTACAAACAACCTAAGACGGCTGCTCAGATTGTCTCCCAAATCGTTTATGTAGATAATGAACAGCAAAGGGCCTATAACACTACCTCGAGGAACGCCTGAAATCATTTCTGCTTTACTCGATGACTTTCCGTCAATTACTACGAACTATGACCTCTCTGACAGTAAATCACAAATCCAGTCACATAACTGAGACGGCATTCAATTTCACCACGACCCGCTTGTGTGGTACAGTGTCAAAAGCCTTCCGGAAATCCAAAAATACGGAATCGATCTGAAATCCCTTGTCAATAACACTCAACACTTCATGTGAATTAAGAGCTAGTTGTGTTTCACAGGAACGATGTTTTCTAAACTCATGTTGACTGTGTGTCAATAGACAGTTTTCTGCGAGGTAATTCATAATGTTCGAACACAATATATGTTCCAAAATCCTGCTGCATATCGACGTTAATGATATGGGCCTGTAATTTAGTGGATTACTCCTACTACCTTTCTTGAATATTGCTGTGACCTGTGCAACTTCCCAGTCTTTGGGTACGGATCTTTCGTCGAGCGAACGGTTGTATGTGATTGTTAAGAATGGAGCTAATGCATCAGAATACTCTGAAAGGAACCTAACTGGTATACAGTATGGACCAGAAGACTTGCTTTTATTAAGTGATTTAAGTTGCTTCACTACTCCGAGGATATTTACTTCAACGTTACTCACGTTGGCAGCTATTCTCGATTAGAATTCCGGAATATTTACTTCGTCATCTTTTGTGAAGGCATTTCGGTAGGCTGTGTTAAGTAGCTCTGCTTTTGAAGCACTATCTTCGATAGTGTCTCCATTGTTATCGCGCAGAGAAGGTATTGATTGTTTCTTGCCGCTAACGTACTTCACATAGGCCAGAATCTCTTTGGATTTTCTGCCTGGTTTCGAGACAAGTTTCGTTGTGGAAACTATTATAAGCATCTCGTATTGAAGTCCGCGCTGAACTTCGAGCTTGTGTAAAAGATCGCCAATCTTGGAGATTTTGCGTCTGTTTAAATTTGACATGTTTGTTCGTTGTTTCTGCAACAGTGTTCTAACCCGTTTTGTGTACCAAGGAGGATCAACTCCGTCGTTCGTTAATTTGTTTGGTATAAATCTCTCTATTGCTGCCGATACTATTTCTTTGAATTTAAGCAACATCTGGTCTACACTTATACTATTAATTTGGAATGAGTGGAGATTGTCTCTCAGGAATGCGTCTAGTGAACGTTTAGCTGCTTTTTTGAAGAGGTATATTTTTCACTTATTTTTCGAGGATTTGGGGATTACAATATTCAATCTCGCTATGACAGCTCTGTGTTCACTAATCCCTATATCGGTTTTGATGCTGATTATTAACTCAGGATTATTTGTTGCTAAGAGGTCAAGTGTGTTTTCACAACCGTTTACTATTCGCATTGGCTCATGAACTAACTGCTCGAAATAATTTTCAGAGAATGCGTTGAGCAAAAATAAGTTGGCTATTCATGGAGGACAAAGTGTGCGACAAGCTGTAAGATAGGGTCGTGGTGCATGTCTGCCGCCACGTGAGTAACGGTAATGGGAAACCCATCTCAGGTATGCTGTCATCTCACGTCGATGTGAAAACAGATTAGCTCCAGCTGGTCAAATGCTGGGTCTGGTCCTGAAGGCAAATGGGAGAGGGCATCCACATTTTCATGTTGGGCAGTAGGCTTGTACTTGGTGTGATTGTAGGAGCTAAGGAAAAGAACCCACCTCTGGGGCTTCTGGCCCGTCCACTCAGGAAGCCGAGAGTGTGGCCCAAAGAGCGCTATGAGCCATTTATGATCTATAACGAGGGTAAACTGGGACCCACATAGGTACACATGGAATTTCTTCACAGCAAAAATAATCGCCAACGACTCTTTCTCGATGTGGGAGTAACTGCGTTGGGCAGGCGTCAGTGTTTCGGATACATGGGCGATGGGTTCTTCTCTGCTATCATCATTACAGTGAGCCAGCACTGCACCACTGCCAGAAGGAGAAGCATCAACAACCAAAATAAGGGGGTGTGACAAGGAAAAGGGGGTAAGGCAAGGTGCAAAACGTAACGTACCCTTCATTTACAGAAAAAATGAGCATGGCCTTCTTACAGGAAATTTAATGTAATTAACTTTTCTACTGGGCTGCGTTTTCGCTAGAGGCCATAGTTTTCGATTAATTAAAAAAACATACAAAAGCACCCTTCGAACGGATCTACACTGACACTCAGCCCCCACCGGTCAGGATTTCTAGTACATTGTCCATGGCACTCCCTCCTACCACTGTAATAAAATCTGCGTCTGCTTGAATTATTTTCCACATTCGATATTTTTTAGTCTTCATTGATGGGCTTATTGCGTCACTGGTGTAATCAAGCATTTACAAATTTAAAATGACGATCGTGTAAATTTTACCTAACGATTTTGTGAATTTTAACAGCGTAAAATAAACAATTACATGATTGTATTCGTCTGGCCTTTTATGCTTGCGATGGTTAAGTTTGGATGGAACTGTCAACGTAATTAGTTTTAGCCTAACGTTTACAAAAGTCGTTTTTCTGTCATTACGCTCACGGTCACGTTTACATTAATACTGTTAATTAAATAGCCGACTATGCTGGTGCCGTAGCAACCCAATCGACAGAGACCGAAAAAGGTCAAATACCTGGAACAGTGTGGTCGGAATTTATGTACAGTGGTATAAAGGAGTGTCACGAGCAACATACTAGAAATCCTGAATGGTGAAGGGTGAATGTGGGAGTGCAGCTGCGTTTGAAGGTTACTTTTCTACAGTTTTCTTGAATAACTCGAAAATGGTTGCCTTCAACGAAAACACATCTCAGTACAAAAATTAACTTCATTAAATTTCCTACAAAAACATCCTGTTCATTTTTTCTGTAGCGCCAATAGTTTGCGCATAGCGAGCGGGATAATATGAAAATCTCGTTCATGGTTTTTGAAGACCAGACTAAACATCGCGAGTTGCATAAAACGACATAGGCAGGGGCAGCTGAATCACCCTCTGTATATGCTGCAAATAATCAAGGTGCAATCCACTTGGACTGGTTACAGTTCTGGTTATGTGAAGAATTCCTGTCTCTTTGATTATGATTGTCGGCAAACTATTCCTCAAAAAATTTGTTATAACGTACCATTCGAATAGTGTCTCAACCGCATCCTTTGATGCGTTTAGTTTTAAGATAGCACGTAAGTACTTGGACTTTTTTGTGTACAGCCGGTCGGCACTTTGAATTCTTTCGTAGTTCATGTGGCTGGGACTCTGCATCAGCTACGAACGATTTGGGACTGAGTCGAACTTACATTTTTCGAGCTTTTAGTTCTGTGAAGTTATGAATAGGACAGCGTAATTTTTAAAAAATTGCTATATATAGTTTTTATTTAAATTTGTAGTGATTTTCAAACCAACGTATGGGGGCTCGAGTCATATTTAGATCGAAATTACGGCAGCAGTTGCGGTAGATCGATCTTCACCACTCTACTGTTGAATGTGTGGAACTGACAAAAAAAACTGTGACAATTTTTGATTATTAATCAAGCTATTGGGCGACATTTTTTATACACGACACCTATAGATTCAAACTTCTTTTCCTGATTATACATATCAATGAGAGTTAAATTAAATATTTATGGAGACGGACAGACAGCGACCAGATGTGGACGTAGAGGAGCCAAAGAATTTATTTATTCAGTGGTCGCTTTAATAATTATACCGTAGCATCGCAAGAGTAGTACAGAGCACAGAAGCTTATAACTGGCGCTACAGAAGACTGCTGGAGATTATATGGATAGATCCAGTAATTAATGAGGAGGTAGAGAATCGAATTGGTGAAAGGCGGAAGCTATGGCATATCTTGACTAAAAGAAGGAATCAATTGGTAGGACACATCCAGAGGATCGAGGAATCGTCAGTTTCATAATGGATGGATTTGTGGAAGGTAAAAATTGTAGGAGGAGATTAAGGGATAAATACAGTATGCAGATTCAAATGTAAGTAGGTTGTAGTAATTATTCATAGGCGAAGTGGCTTACCCAGGACAGACTAACATGGAGAGCTACATCAAACCAGTCTTCTGGCTGAAGACCACAACCTTTGGGAGGGTCACAAGTGTCCTACACACTGTAACTGCTAAAAATGAGTGGGACGTCCTTTTTAACCTTGTGCACAGTTTGGCTGAACTTTCTCATTTTGAGAATACTGAAGGACTCATCTGTTTTACTTGCTAAAAACATTTAAAAATATTATTAAGACCTAAAGATGACAGCAAATTCTGTCGAAACCGGCTGTCTTAAATGAAGAAATATTTTATGCGATCCAGGGTGCTGAATGTTTTTAGCTTGTGTACAGTCTTGTAATGGTGGCCGACTGACCTGTACGAAGTTCTGTGTAGTTAGTCGACCATTTATGTCCAGCTACGATGCCCTCATCGAAAACTCCGCTTATTGGCGACTCTGCCCCATGCTGAAGGAGGCTGTACTGCTTGGCAGCCACGGTTACTGTTGCGATAAACATTAAACTGTCACTCACCTATTTTGATCAGTGTTCAGCCTGACAGGTGATTCACGTGCGCCGCTATTTGAACACTGTTTCTGGAGGAAATCTCTCAGTTTAATTATTCAAAAGGGCCATGTTATTGCGGCTAGAACTAGACGCTGACAGTGTGGACGGATTAACCTGGCCGTACGTAGATCAGGAAAAGGTGTCGCTTCCCCTCCTGGAAGTTGGTTGTGGAGGTAGTAGTGCCTTGAATTACACGACGAGCCGTTAATGAAACATCACTGTGTTCACAACAGTACTGTGTTCATTCTAACACAGAGACGGGATTGCAGCAGGCGGGAGATTATTGTCCCTCAGTAACATGGGTGGTTGCTGGCGGGCTTACGCCGATGGTAGCAGTCGCTGACCGAGGAGACAGCAGGTGTTAGAAGCCCAGAGATGGCGTTAGCGAGGCTACAGCCGATGTGTGTCCACGCACACAGACCAGCACTAGCCAGTGTTCAACAACGATGAAGGCCCTCAGAACAAGGTGACAGCAACAGAGATGCTAGGTATCGGCCATCCCAGGTCTGAACATATTTTAAGGAGACTGTAAACCGTCACCTGGAGAGTTATGTGCCCAGTAAGCGCATAAAGGACGGAAAAGACCCCTCATGGTGTAATAAGGAAATTCGGAAAATGCTGAGGAAGCAGAGGCTGTTGAACTCTCGGTTCAAAAGAGGACACTCGTATGACAACAAGCAAAGGTTAGTGAGATTCGCCTGACTGTGAAAAGAGCGAACCATACAACAACTACAACCATCAATCCTCACCAAAAGATCTGGCAGAAAACCCGAGAAAATTCTGGTCCTATGTAAAATCGCTAAGCGGCTCTAAGGCTTCCATCCATTCCCTTGCTGACTAGTAATAAACATCCCTGGTGTAGAGAAACAACTGAAAGATTTGAAAGCAAATAGGTCAGCAGGTCGAGATGGAATTCCAATTCAGTTCTGCAAAGAGTAGTCTACGGCATTGGCCCCTTACCTAGCTTGCATTTATCGAGAATCTCTCGCCAAGAGCATAGTCCCAAGCGACTGGAAAACGCGCAGTTGACTCCTCTATATAAGAAGGGTAAAAGAACGGACCTGCAAAATGACAGACCACTATCCATAACTTTGGTCTGCTGCAGAATCATTGAACATATTCTTAATTTGATTACAATAAATTTTCTTGAGACCGAGAAGCTTATGTCCACGAATCAGCATGGTTTTAGAAAGCATCGCTCGTGCGTAACTCACATGATGTACTGCGAACTATGGATGAGGAACAACGGGCAGATTCCATATTTATAGATTTTTGGAAAGCATATAGAATAGCATCCCAGATAAGTGAGTGCCTCGAAGACTTTTTTAAATTATAGGACCAATATGCTGTCCTCGACGGCGAGTGTTCATCAGAGACAAGGGTATCGTCAGGAGTGCCACAGGGAAGTGTGATGGGACCGATGTTGTTCTCTATACACATAGATGATTTGGTGAACAGGGTGGATAGCAGTCTGCGATTGGCTGATGTTGTGGTATATGGTAAGATGTCGAAAATGAGCGACTGTTGGATGATACAAAATGACCTATGCAAAATTCTAGTTGGTGTGATGAACGGCAGCTAGCTCTAAATGTGCAAAACGTAAGTTAATGCAAATGAGTAGAGAAATCAAATCCTTAATGTTCGGATACAATGCTAGTAGTGTCCTGCTTGAGACAGTCACGTAGTTTATATATCTGGGCGTAACGTTCCAAAGCGATATGAAATGAAAAGAGCATGTGAAGACTGTGGTAGGGTAGGCGAATGATCGACTTCGGTTTATTAGGAGAATTTTAGGGAAGTGTGGTTTATCCATAACGGAGACCGCATACAGGACTTTGATGAACCTTTTCCTTGAATACAGCTCGAGTCTGATTAAAGAGAGAACATCGAAACAGTTCAGAGGCGAGCTGCTAGATCTGTTACCGGTAGGTTCGAACAACACGTAAGTGTTCTAGAGATGCTTCGGAAATGTTGACCTTTTAAGTACAAATAAATGTTCGAAAGAAATATTGGTTTTACTGAACGCCGCTAAAAATGAATCGCCTTTCCCCACACTGCGCTTTGCTGTTGAGGCTGCGTCTCACCATTACTCGTAATCCGCAAGTGACGGCTGAAGTGGCTGCAAAATCAGTCGTTTTATCCGTACCAGCAACTCCTACCTCTCTCTCTGCATCTAATTTCATTCAGCCCGATGACAGCCTTTCATTCCACACAAGCAGAAGTTCTGAGGGATCCTAGATGTGGTGAAGATCTGCTTGAGACGACATCTAGAAGTGAAGCTTCGAAGTGAAGAAGGCTGCCCGAGAAGTAAACATCTGCAGGGAACTTCCGACAAGTAAACATGGAACTCTATGTTTCTCGGCGTCGCACAATTTTGATGGGCTGGATACTAATTCTTGTGAGTGTCTTTCAGTAAGATGTTGTCTAACACAATGCAGATCCCCCTTCCTTCCTATTTTAGGTGGTTAACCAGTTAAAAACTTGTTTACATATGGTTAAGGCTCACCGGCCATTTGACCACCTTCTTCTGTGCGGATGCACAAACAGTGCCCGAATTCTTACGGGAATCAAATGGTTCAAATGGCTCTGAGCACTATGGGACTTAACATCTATGGTCATCAGTCCCCTAGAACTTAGAACTACTTAAACCTAACTAACCTAAGGACATCACACAACATCCAGCCATCACGAGGCAGAGAAAATCCCTGACCCCGCCGGGAATCGAACCCGGGAACCCGGGCGTGGGAAGTGAGAACGCTACCGCACGACCACGAGATGCGGGCTTACGGGAATCGGCAACAAGTCGCGAGTAATGAGTATAATGGACTTATATAGTGCCAGACAACAAGTTGGGACTATGGGACGTCGACACGGTAGCTCAGCGTGTTCGGTGAGAGGGTAATGTACCTCTGTAATAATAATAAAAATAAAAATAAAATAAAAAAAACTGAGTTAACAGATCAACAACGAACTTAAATGGATGTCTTACGACGTCCGCCCCGAGCAGATTAAGCGAACAAAATGAAAAATTAAAAAAAAAGAGTCTCATGGGAGGCGTGCCTGCAGTCGCACTGTCCTCGGTGGCTCAGATGGATAGAGCGTCTGCCATGTAAGCAGGAGATCCCGGGTTCGAGTCCCGGTCTGGGCGCACATTTTCAACTGTTCCCCGTTGATTTATCAACGCCTGTATGCAGCTAGGGGTATTCATTTCATTGTAAAAACTTGTTTTTCTTGGCGCTCCAAACTTTGTCCATCTTACTCTCTCCTCTGTGTGTCTCGTTTCCTGTGCTGGCTCGTACGTTAGGACCTCTGTAAGCACAGTCGCACTCCTTATTTCAGCTTCTAAATTTATGTGAACCAATAATACTAAACGTGTTTTAAAACATTCGGTTTGGCAGTACATGGACGTGTGTTGGTGTCCCACGCACTAAAAAGGTGTCTCAAACTTTCTCTACCCATTCTAGTTTCTAAGACGTTATCTTAACAGCCCTTGTTCGTCAGCGAAGTTTGACTTCCCACTGTTTTCCTCTACAACAGCAATTCTTCTGGGACTCTGACCAGTATGCAGACACATACCATGCACGCAGCTCGTGAAAAACAGACCCTGTTGTCGGGCACATCCAGGAGATGTAATCTGTATTGTTTGACTTCAGGCCCAGAGAAGCTTTTTTCTTACTCTCATTTTACTAAACACAGCTCGGCCCAACATTATAACTGCCTCGCATTTTCTGTTATACGGGGAGCGAACGGTGTTTCTGCGAATAGGCCTAGGGGCTGAATGCCTGTGGTTTTATGACCCTCTAGTGCTTCCTTCACCCTGAACGGTCTTCTTTCGTAGTGGCTTCACACTTAGCTATGCATGTAAAATAACATAGGAAATCATCATCTAATTAGTTATGTGTTTGCATTGTCTTGTGGACTTCATTCTGATTTAATTAGAATATCTCATATGGGTTTAGCATTAGTTGCAGTACAGTTTGGTAAAAACGATCACGTAACACCTACGGCTCCTAGAGACAAAGCCCTTGGAAGATGACTTAATGCTCCATTTGCTACTGCAGTGGTCTTCGCCTCAAACTTCACAGGTGTTGAAGACATCATGTTCGGCGTCTTGTAACCACTCAAATACGATCGTGTAGAAAGAACGACGGCGACCATCTGAGAACATCTGAGAGTGAAGGTCTGATTTGGCGGAGTATTTATTATATCCTACTCGTTAGTACTTCTAAAACAGCAGCAACCCCACCCTGGAAGGAAAAACGGGCCATAGCAGCTGGGTGTCACCATTGGGTGGCGATGACTCATTTGCTCTGATTTTCTTGTTTAGTCAGCTCATGCAGGAGCGTAGCTGGAGCTGCAGTATTGCCCAGCTTCACATTTCAGCAACGCTGGCTAGTTGCTTTCACTTCATCAGCTTACTGAATAAGCGCTTTCTCATTCGGAGTGCACTTTTATACGATATGGTTTCTTGCCTTTAGACTGAATCTCGCTTCCCACGTATTGGTGAGCGTTGCAGGTGCAGTTCATCGCACCTGGCGGAGACGTGGTGCAACAAAGTTAAGACAGCATTGAACGAATATGTAACCCTATATAACATAACACTATTTGCTACAATTAATGAAGACATTGCCTAAGAATAAATCTACAAGGAACCCCTTGTAAGGCTCATTTGAAACTGTTGTGTTAGGAGTTATGTCCGGAAAGTTTGTTGTTAGTGCCAAAATGTTGTTTTCAAAGCCAGCAGTTGATGTGAGCAGAGAACATCAGAGGGATCCGAGTAAGTTGGGTGTTCAAACACTTCCCACCGAAAACGCTGCAGGGGCGCCCTCATTGCCCTGAAGTGTGCGGCCGAGAATTATCATGAAGGAAGAAATGCATGACAAATACGTTACGCGGGGATGCATGGAATCGGGCGCAACCTTTCAGTGGGCTCCCGTATTTGGAGGGAGACAAAACTATTTTAGGCAATTTTTCATGCCCACTGTACGCTCAGAACTGAAAAGAGGGGCCGTGACGCTATCGACAGGCATACTGAGGATACTGCCCAACACGTATGTGCAAAGCTTCATCAGATTGTGGCCGAGTGGTTCTAGGCGCTTCAGTCTGGAACCGCGCGACCGCTACGGTCGCAGGTTCGAATCCTGCCTCCGGCATGGATGTGTGTGATGTCCTTAGGTTAGTTAGGTTTAAATAGTTCTAAGTTCTAGAGGACTGATAACCTCAGATGTTAAGTCCCATTTCAACCATTCATCAGATTTTCACTGTCGTTTCCATTTCTCAACCTACCAGACCTCACTTTCCCAATAGCCCTCGTACATAATCGTTGGATAAAATTTAAGACTGCAGCAACACTGGCAGTGTAAACAGTCTGAAAGAAAGATCAGTCTCATGAATGGCTTCCGTTAGTATCTTTAACAGTCTGTGATGAACTGTGTAGAGTGGTCTATCGCATTTGACATATTTTCTAAAGGACTATAACCACTTGATGTGGACTGACGCTGACTAGTCGGTAGGTGGAGAGATGTGTTACAGCCAATGAGAATTGTTTTGACTCAGAGAGAAGATCGAGTTCTCGCGATGAAATCAGAAAGCTGAAAAGTAGTGTGGACTTTAGTAGTCGTGACGGCGTAAGTACGACGCGGCGAGAGGCAGCTGTGTGAACAATTCGGTGCAGTCAGGGGTCACGGGCCGTTACACGGCGTGTTTACGCGGCTCCATTTGTGGCAAAGATTACAGATATTTGTGTGGAGAGGCGCCGGCCCCGCCCCGGTATTAGCGGCCGACGGCGTAATGGAGCGGCCGCTGATAGCTGCTCCGCCTTCCCACGGTGCGCCCGCCTAATGCTGACAGGCCGCGCCTCGCATTACTGTAAATATTAAAACGCCATCAGCACCACGACAAACGCCGATAAACGCGTGGGCGAGTCTCCCGAGGAAACGAGCGCCAGAGTTATATGCCGTCCCCTTCCAGCGGCCCGCGAGAGCGAACGAACCAAACCAAATGCCGCCAGGTGACTCCGTCCAGCACAGGGCTGCCGCCGAGGGGGTGGATCATCTCGTCACATAGGGTGAAAGGAAATTACCGTCTGGAGTGACAAGCACAAGGAGGTACGATGTGCCAGCGACCTTTGTTCCCTGATGCACTGTTCTGTAATACACTACAACACTTGGGTGGACAGCAAATAACGAAAGTTTCCTTTTGTGTGCGTACAGTACAGTACGAAAAAAACATGATAATGTTTGTAGGCGACATGGAGGTATAGAGCGTCCGAAATTTACACTATATATATATATAAAGAAGAAAAGAACGCTTAGTTACATCATCATCATCATCATCATTTAGGACTGATTATGCCTTTCAGCGTTCAGTCTGGAGCATAGCCCCCCTTATACAGTTCCTTCATGATCCCCTATTCAGTGCTAACATTGGTGCCTCTTCTGATGTTAAACCTATTACTTCAAAATCATTCTTAACCGAATCCAGGTACCTTCTCCTCGGTCTGCCCCGACTCCTCCTACCCTCTACTGCTGAATCCATGAGTCTCTTGGGTAACCTTGCTTCTCCCATGCGTGTAACAAGACCCCACCATCTAAGCCTGTTCGCCCTGACTGTTACATCTATAGAGTTCATTCCCAGTTTTTCTTTGATTTCCTCATTGTGGACACCCTCATGCCATTGTTCCCATCTACTAGTACCTGCAATCATCCTAGCTACTTTCATATCCGTAACCTCCACCTTGTTGATAAGGTAACCTGAATCCAACCAGCTTTCGCTCCCATACAACAAAGTTGGTCGGAAGATTGAACGGTGCACAGATAACTTAGTCTTGGTACTGACTTCCTTCTTGCAGAAGAGAGTAGATCGTAGCTGAGCGCTCACTGCATTAGCTTTGCTACACCTCGCTTCCAGTTCTTTCACTATGTTGCCATCCTGTGAGAATATGCGTCCTAAGTACTTGAAACCGTCCACCTGTTCTAACTTTGTTCCTCCTATTTGGCACTCAATCCGTTTATATTTCTTTCCCACTGACATTACTTTCGTTTTGGAGATGCTAATCTTCATACCATAGTCCTTACATTTCTGATCTAGCTCTGAAATATTACTTTGCAAACTTTCAATCGAATCTGCCATCACAACTAAGTCTGTGTTCACATATCTTAATCTCACCCAGCCAGTCCATTGTTTTCAACATATGATCCATAAATAATATGAACAACAGTGGAGACAGGTTGCAGCCTTGTCTTACCCCTGAAACTACTCTGAACCATGAACTCAATTTACCGTCAACTCTAACTGCTGCCTGACTATCCATGTAAAGACCTTTAATTGCTTGCAAAAGTTTGCCTCCTATTCCATAATCTTGTAGAACAGACAATAACTTCCTCCTAGGAACCCGGTCATATGCCTTTTCTAGATCTATAAAGCATGGATACAATTCCCTGTTCCACTCATAACACTTCTCCATTATTTGCCGTAAGCTAAAGATCTGGTCCTGACAACCTCTAAGAGGCCTAAACCCACACTGATTTTCATCCAATTGGTCCTCAACTAATACTCGCACTTTCCTTTCAACAATACCTGCGAAGATTTTACCCACAACTGATGGAACCTGTCCCGACTCCCAGGCCATTTCAATTATCCTGTGTAGCCATTTAAGACCTGACATTCCACTGTATTTGATGAGTTCCGACTTAATTTCATCCACCCCAGCCGCTTTATTGCACTGCAATATTAGTTACAATTTCAAAAAAATTTGATGATTTATTCAAGAAGAAGAGCTCACAAAATGAGCGAGTAATAGAGCGTTGGTCCACCTCTGGCCTTTATGAAAGTAGTTATTCGGCTTGGCATTGATTGATACAGTTGTTGAATGTTATCCTTAGGGATATAGTGCCAAATCGTGTCCAATTGGCCCGTTAGATCGTCAAAATCCCGAGCTGGATGGAGAACCCTGCTGGTAGAGATCCAAACTTTCACAATTGTGGAGTGATCCAGAGACCTTCATGACCAAAGTAATGGTTTGACAAGCTCGATCACAAGCAGTAGAAACTCTCACCGTGGGCGGGTGGGCATTATCTTGCTGAAACATAAGCCCGGGATGGCTTACCATGAAGCGCAAAAAACAGGGCGTAGAACATCGTTGATGTACTGCTCTGCTGTAGGGGTGCTGCGAATGACAACCAAAGGGGTCTTGCTATGAAATGAAGTTGCCGTCCAGACCATCACCCTTGGTTGTCAGGGTGCATAGCGGGCGATGGTCAGGTTGGTATCTTATAGCTGCCCAACGCTTACCCAGACATGTATTCGCTGGTCGTCGGGTCTTGAAGCGGAACTTATCACTGAAGACAATATTACCCCAGTCAATGAGATTCCAGGCCGAAGACGTCCCTGGAGACGCCCTGGACACCAGTGGGATACCAACCTGACTGGCGCCTGCCATACGGCCCGACAATCAGGAGTGGTAGTCTGGGATGCCATTTCTTTTCATAGCAGGGCGCCTTTGGTTGTCATCCACGGCACTCGTGCAGCATAGCGATATGTCGACGATATTCTTCGCTACATTTTGTTGCCGCTCATAGCAAGCCGTCTTGGGCTTACATTTAAGCAAGCTAATGCCCACCCGCAGACGGCAAGAGCTTCTACTGCTTGTCTTCGTGTTTGCCAAATCCTACCTTGGCCAACGAGGTCGCGGAATCTCTCCCCAATTGAGAACGTTTGGAGCAGTATGGCCATGGCTCCCCAATCATCTCGGGATTTTGTCCATCAAACGCGCCACTGGACATAATATTGCACATTCTTTCTCAGGCTGACATCCAACAACTCTATCAATCAATGCCAAGCCGAATAATTGCTTGCGTAAGGGCCAAAGGCGAACCAACTCGTTACTGACTTGCTCAGCTCGTGTAGTTCTTTCCCTTTAATAAATCATCCACTTTTTTCTATTATCGCAATAACTTGTTTGTTTGTACCTGTACATCCCATTTCCCGATTCCGTTCCATCTGTATAATTCCATATGATGCGCCTTTTTTTTTTGTTAGGGTGTACTGTACAGAGCTGCCACCTGTGGCAACAACAACGGCTCTGTCAGCGCATTGAGAGAAGCTGAATTTGGATGACAGGTAAGCGTACGTATGTCATGTCACGCTGACTGAGTTCTGTGCCAGAGTTCATCGCTCGTAGAGGTTACCAAGTTATGGCATGGCAGCCTTTCGGCAACCCTCGACCAGATGCTTTCAGTGAGTAGGATGTCTAAAGAACGTACTGGCCAGGGCAATAGTCAACCGTCATCTTCATCTAAGTGGTACGAATAGAAGGATTAAAGCTGTGTGCTGGACCGAGAATCGAACTCGGGACCTTTGCCTTTCGCGGACAAGTGCTCTACCATCTGAGCTACCCAAGCACGACTCACGACCCGTCCTCACAACTTTACTTCTGCCAGTACCTCGACTCCTACCTTCCTTTCTTTCGGGAGTGCTAGTTCTGCAAGGTTCGCAGGAGAGCTTCTGCAAAGTTTGGAAGGTAGGAGACGAGGTACTGGTAGAAGTAAATCTGTGAGGGCGGGGCGTGAGTCGTGCTTGGGTAGCTCAGATGGTAGAGCACTTGTCCGCGAAAGGCAAAGGTCCCGAGTTCGATTCTCGGTCCAGCACACAGTTTTAATCCGCCAGGAAGTTTCATATCGGCGCACACTCCGCCGCAGAGTGAAAATCTCATTCTGGCATCCTTCATTCCGTTTGATGATGTCGCTACTCATAGTCACGTTGTAGCCCTTGTGGTTGGTAATGTGTCACGGCAAAATGCCTGAATTACTCATTGTCCGTAGTATTGCGCATTGTTAAATCTTTGGACATCTGAGAGATTGATAGGAGGGAAGTACAAGTCATGTCGAACATACGCTAGTCTGAAAAACTTAAGGTAGAAAGTAACTTTTGCATAATGTGTCACTGGCAAGTAACAAAGCTCGTTGAATTTCGAACCATACATAAAAGGAACTGCTACAGTGTCATACGTAAGGTAAGTAAAAGAAACACGTCATGAGACGAACAGAAATGTCACTTTAATTGAAAGACGGTAATTACACTAAAGTGAGCGCGATTTCTGATGGTCCCCTGGTCATTAGAAACGGCTCGAAATAACAGAGTGTGTGATGGCAATGCATGCTCTGGCAACGCGCTCCCATTCTGGCAACAATTTGGCATGGAGTAGGTAAGGCGTTCGACCCCTCCCCAACGCAGTTGACAACTCTTGGATAATCGTTGGAGCATGTGGACGTGGTACAATAAGTCACGCCAACGTATCCCACACAGAATCAATGGGATGTAGTTCGGGAGGACGGGCAGGCCAGTACATTCAGCGAGTATCGTTTCTTTCCTGGATATCTGGTGGTAAGTACCTATTGGACCAAACTGCTGAGGTCATCGGTCCCTAAGCTTACACACTACTTAATCTAACTTAAACTAACTTACGCTAAGGACAACACATACACCCATGCCCGAGGGAGGACTCGAACCTCCGACGGGGGTAGCCGCGCCCTAGACCACGCGAACCGTGGCAAGACGCCCCTGACCGCACGGCTACCCCGCGCGGCCATCCTTTCTCTCCAAGAGCTACTCCTCCTGTGCAGTTCGATGCGGTCGCTCATTGTCATCCGTAAGAATGAAGTTGAACCGAAAGCACTCCTGAAAAGGAGTACAGTGTCACAATAACGTTACATCGGTGAATGTACCGTATCCAAAGATGTGGAGGCCAGTGCGCCCTTGCAACATTCGGCCCTGACTTCATTTTTATGTATGGCAATGCGACCGCCTCGAGCTGCGCAGGTGGGCGAGGGGATATTCGGCGAATGGACGGGTCTGCCCGTTCGCCCGATATAAATCCCATCGAGCGAGTGTGGGATGCGTTGGGGAGACGCATTGCAGCACCTCCACATGCGCCAGTGACCAGTCAGCTGTTGTCAACGGGATGCCGTACCACAGGAACTCCTTAGCAACCTTGTGGCCAGCCTGTGGGAGGCTGCAGAGCACGCAGTGCCGTCCGTGGTGACCATCACGAAACGCGGTAACTTCAGTCTTATTATTCTCTTCGAATAAACGTGTCATTTCTGTTCGTATTTCTTTCAAATGCCTATTGTACTATACTGTAGGAGGTCTTCTATGTACGGCCTAAGTTTCGTCGAGTAATGTTACTTGACAGTGAGGGCACATGCGAAACTAGCTATCGGCCTTAACTTTTGCAAACCAGTGCAGTTACGCCAACTTGAATCTCTGAATGTTTACGCACTTAAACTTCGCTGTCTTCATTGCCCATAAACAGGCGAACGAGCCACAAGCCTGTGAATGGTATGGCGGCTCCAGTTTACCGTGACTGTTCCGCCAGTGTGCTGCTAATGTATTTTCCTTGCTGAGTTGTTTGCACCCTCTCGGTCTGAGTACGCTCACAAACACTGGAGACCGGTGTTCTTGAGCATCAATTGCGGTGCTACAGCGGGCCCGGAAAAACAGCCGTATCTTTATTTAGCCCAACGAACTAAATCCTTGGATTCCGTGTGTCGTAAAGAGCGGTTCCGTTTCTTTAGGTGCAGAAGTTCTGTATCCTGAGTCCACGCAACATCATTCCAGCAAAGGAGTGCTACACAAAAAATTTTATACTACTTATCCAGTTACATATGCTTGAAAATTATAAAAAAACATAGCAAAAAGCTTTTAAGCTTCAGAACGCCTGCTCTGATAAACGTGTACGAAATTGTAATGTGATCAGAATTTTTCTAAGCTATGTACAAGAAAACGATCAAATGTACAGACCGACAAAAATGTTTTAGAAGCTCAGAATTAGTACGAGTATACTGCATGTCTAATAGTGCCGCCACTCTCTTTAGGAGTGGTAAACTATTACCTCCACATCTAAATTAGGTTACTAAGAAATTCACAAGCTTCTGAGAATTATAATGATATTGCCGTATGAGTCAATTTTAACTGTAATTTGATTCATGATTTATTGTGACTTCGAGGGCGGACGAGAGGTAACAAACAGACAGTAATGACGCACTGATAAAGAAGTATTGTCCATAATTTTTGCTGGTGTTAATATCAGTTAATTCAGAAGTTAGTAATTTTAACGAAGGTGGCGTTTTTCCGTTGTAAGGGCGCCCCTAGTGCTAAGTCTGAACGGCCCTTCGTGCATTAAGACACCAGAGAGGGGCCAGAGAAGAGGAGCTACCTCTTACAGGAAGCAAGTGTCTGACAATCTGTCACAGAACAACGTGTCCAAAATTTTTCAAATGAGCAGAGTTAGGTTGACTATGAAGAGCACAGCCTTCCAAGCAGTCTGTCGTATTCTTCCAAACCCCAGCTTTTAAAAACCCCCAAGCGAGGCCTCTGTGCCACTAGTAACCCAAAATGTTTTGTCGTCAAGACGCGTTTCTGTGGCTAGTACAGTCTCCTGACTACATGGTCCTACTGTTTACGCGCCGTGTTAAAACACTGTAACTAAGTGCTACAGACTCCAGATGGTCGATAAAATATTGTCGTTCAGTCGGGGGAACAGTTAGTGATGTTGTTGCTCACTAGGCGCGTGAATCTCGCTATCCGAATTCACGACGGGGACTCGTACTTACGTCGCATCCGAGCCATTGCCGCCTGCAGGTCGTCGCGAGGTAATCTACCATTTTCTGCTACCTTGTGCCGTCATTGGATGGTATCTCCCTGCGTCGCACTCAATTAGATTTTTATTTCTTCATTTTGTCCTCTGATTACTTATCTATGTAGGTTTCTTGATCGAACCAACGTTGCCTCCCCGTCCGGTAATAACTATCTCTTATTCAAGTATGTTGCTAGCTATTTCAATACCTTTTTACTGTATTGGTTAGTGCGACGTTCATTATTAATGTATTTGTTAGTGTTTTATCAAAATATACGCATAAATATACGCATTTAACTGAGTCTGTAGTCATATCTTATTTAGGTAGGTCTGTGCTATGCTATTCCATCCTTAATCTGTCATTATGTCTGATCAAATCCACTGAAATTGTGAAGGCGGAGTCCATTCACGCCCATACTAGGAGATCATTTGAACGCTTTTGGCTCAGTCAGGGCAGTGAGTAGGTTTCTCGTTTCCAAACCAGATAGCTGCAGACGCGGCTCTTCATTTTCACGTTATCTGCCAAATGTTTTGTAGTAGGATAGCACACGACATCTTTTGTATGTGTCTGCCACTTAGCTTTCGTACTTAGTTCAGTGACTTGAAACCTTCTTAGCTGTTAGATTATGCATTTTACAGAATGTCGCACCCTACCTGGGGTTGGTGGAGATGAAGTCCCGCATGTAGTAAAATCCGCACCGAGGTTTTGAGTTTACTGCCATCGATTCTGGAGTTGACCATCAGGTGGCATGTTTGTCTTATTGTAACATATTTTTCCGTGGAATTTCGTCCCAGCAGGTCTCTCCAGAGGTGAGAAACCGAGATAAGTCTGTTTCTTACTACTTACTAACTGTCCTGATGTTTTACTTAAACATTGTATAAAATAGGATTTGAAAAGAAGTATCAACGAAATACTCGTGGACACTATTGCATTTAAGATTCAATTCTGCGCGGAGATAATTGTGTCAGTTAGTTTGTCAGAAAATGGCGAAACGTGGCAAATCTTTGCAGGTGTTTTGGGGTAAATCCCCGAAGCTCCTACAATGTTATGACAATTATTCAATGATAACCCCCGCAAAAGATGACATTCAGCACACAGTGCGTGAGATTATCTCACCTGAAGATATGATTCTTGTGTCTAAAATAAAGATTTAAGGGTAACTTTCTGGCAAAATATAGAAATCTGTGCTTCTAACGTCAATACCCAATAAAGAACGAATGGAAGAAGAACTAATGGGTAAAGAAAAGCTTGCTAGTGACAAGGAGAGACGCGCCAAAGGAAGCAATAATCGTGCTGTAGAAACAAAACGACGTATTTCATTAAACAATGCCAAAAACAGGAAGAAAACAGACCAAATACCAGGCTGATTATTCGTAAGAGTCAGATTCAGGCTTCTCGCATAATGACAGTAGCTCAGATATAGATATGTTCTTACTCCTTGGTGAAGAAGTATCCGAAGATAAAGAAGAACAAGAGCGTGGAACTTAAAAGTTAGAATCAGAGGATCTAACAAACTACATATTGTACTTTGTACCTAGGTAGCTTAGTCTCAGCAGACGAACTATTTCTGGGTACCCTACTAAGCCTCCTTTCCTGGAGACGAATTATTATTTTTGTTCAAGTATTTGTAAGCTTTGTGTTGAAATTTCAGAGGCATTTCGGTTCAATATTGAGTAGGCTAACTTGTCTATAATACAACAATGTTGCAAAGGGTTATTTCAATTGTTTTTAATATGCAGTAATCCATTTTATCCATGTTTATCTCAAATGATGCAAAGACTCATTGCAGGGCTTTACCCCACATTGTGGGATGAAACTCCGCAATTTTTGTTTTGGCTGAATATGTAAATTTCTCTGTAATTAATAAACTTACAGAGCTGGAATTTGGACGGGTTATGGATAACAACCCAATCTATGACTTTAGTTTGAATTTACTGGAAAATATACAATCAATTGACAACGATATTAGAAAAACCAGAAATTTTCCGGGTTTTCCCCGCACCTTCTGTACTCGTAAGAATAAAGATTTGGGTATAACTTTCGTCAACGAGGATTTCACAAGGGAGGGGGCACCAGCTCGGAAGGGGAACGGCTAGGATAACAAACTTATCGTCTCCGTTTCAGAGGAGTCATATCGGCATTCTTCTTCATCGACTTACGGGACCACAGAAACCGTAAACTGAGATGGCTGCGCTGGGATTAAAAACCCACTGTTCCTGAAAGCGAGACCCGTGCCATAACCACTGCGCTACTTCGCTCGATCGTCGTGAAGAGTCTCTGGAGGTGGCTTTGAACATCAGCTCTGCACGCAACTTCTCTTGAAGTCTAAGATTCCGTTCTGCTGCCGGCCGGTGTGGCCGAGCGGTTCTAGGCGCTTCAGTGTGGAACCGCGCGACCGCTACGGTCGCAGGTTCGAATCCTGCCTCGGGCATGGCTGTGTGTGATGTTCTTAGGTTAGTTAGGTTTAAGTAATTATAAGTCTAAGGGACTGATGACCCCTCAATGTTAATTCCCATAGCCATTTCAACCATTCCGTTCTGCTAGCTAGATGTGAGCCACAAGCGAGTTGTTGACGAGTGGAATCCCAGACATACTCAACAGGCGACATTTCAGTAAAAGAGCAAACTAAGGAAGATAACGTACCTGTAGTGCAGAGAAAACTGGAATGGGTGCTCTTTACTGAAATCTTGAATTCTGTCTCCCAGAGTTGCTTCACAAAGCAAAAGTCTAGAGATATCGACACGTAGGTTCCGTCGTCGGTAAGGCAAATGGCAGGCTGCGATTCATTTGTTGGATAGCGTGGAAGTGCAGTCAATCTACAACCTTGCTACACTCTTTGGTACATTATTTAATGGCCCGTGTCACCTAATGTTCCGTATTTCACAGAAAAAGGTACCGACTCCGAAGAATAATGCTAACTGAAAGGATACAAGCAAGCTTATAACTTGATCATTATCGCTCATATACTTATTATATACGACAGTGATCGGAAAGAAATTTCGTATGGTATTAAATAATTCACTGTAACCACCTACAAGTTTAAACATGTAACTGAAACTGTATGGAATTTGGATACAGAATAATAAATTACAGTCGCCAGCTCAAAAGTGAGCAAAAGATGATAACTGTTAACTACTGGAATGAAATTGAAATTATGAAAAACTCACGAGCGTGTAGATAGACAGAACTTGAGCAAGTTCCCGTGTCCCCTAGTATCGAATGCTAATTGATTTAAGTGTCCATTATGTTATCCACAATAGCGTAAACTTATTTCCATATGCCTCCATGTTTTTCTTCACGTACTTTGAGCATGTCTGGTGTTATAGTCCGAAATGCATTCTCAACAGTATTGCGCAATTCTTCTTTTGTAGCATAACGACGTGCAGATACATGCACCTTAATATCTCCCCGTAACGAGTTGTCAGGTGTGGTGAGGTCAAAACTCCTTACTGACCATTTCAATGGAGCTGGTGTTGCTGATAAACCACTATCTGTCCACAATCCTTGAAAGTGTTCATTTAGTAACTCGCGCACTGCTAGAGCGTAGTGAGGAGGTGCTGCAAGCATATGCGTTCTGTGAGGCCCTTTTTCTCAAGCTGACGTATTAATCATGTTTGTAACATGTGTAAATCATTTCCGCCATTCACAAACCCTTAAAAAAAAGAACGGTGTAAGCAGATGTTGTGGGGTCATCGTTGTCCATATCATTACGTGAGGCGGGTTCCTCTCTAGCTCAGTTGGTAAGGAGGATTTTCTTTGACTGAAACGAAAATATTTCTAGCATATGGGCTGCGGTGAATGGCATACACATCTGAGAACATAACCTTGGTACGGTTAACTGTATTTGGAAATTGAGGTAACAAAGCACAGAATGCTAAAACGCGCTGATTCCGGCCTATATCCGATGACACATTTACGACCGCCCGTCGAAAAGGTCTGACCTTAAGGTCCTTTTTCATGCGATCTGTCATTGCTGTCCTCGGTATACCGATTTTCGAAGCACCTTTACGCGTCGACTTCATAGGAGATTGTTCAGTCGAAACAGAGACTCCGTCACGTGTTTCTTCTCGTGTCTTCTTCCCTGAACTCAGCAGTCTACCTATATAACACTGCCAAAAGCAAAACAACGGTTTTCCCAGTCCAGAAGTGTTGCCTTCCGCGGTGGAGCCTTATTAAATCATCCGGGAATGTTCCCAAAATCTGTCTCATTGTCTGCCCTGTTTGTGTGTGTTGTCGATAGTGCACACACACACACACACACACACACACACACACACACATCACTAACCGCTCCTCAGTAGCATAGCTATGACCCCCACACTGCCATGGCTGCAAATTAAAACTCGATTGCGACTGCGAAAACCTATAAATATGAATTTCAACAATTTTTCTTACAACTGATAAGAACAATAAAATGCATTTAAGTTAATTACTAATACTTTGTAATTAGTGAAACTCGTTAATGATTACACAAAGCGAGAGATATACTGAGTAACATCACTCACTGTAAGGCTTTGTGGAGCAAATACCCATGACTTATCTCTGTTTTATAGTAAATATTACATCAGAAAGGCTCGTAATATTTTAGGCAACAAGAAGCATAGTGGCAACACCAATGTTTTGGAAACTGAACTACTGAAATATTTTCCAACACACATAAATCAGAATAATCACTTTTGTTGAACACGAATGTTCACTTTACTTTACTAGCAATTTCAAGTTACTTTTCGTTTGTACTGTTTTTCTTAGTTGATAGTATAAGCATTAGAATACACAATCAACCTTACTTCGCTATTACCGCATGTAGTTTCATGAACTGATTCAGATTAACTTGCTTGGCAAGAACAATTACATTTCTCTCAGTTGAAATATTATTATCTCTTTCACGTAAGATTCACTCGGCAATAATGGTGAAAGGATAGGATTCTACTGATGGTTAGTGAAGGGGGATAATCAGCACCACTCAAGTCAATAATAGTCCAACTAAAAACACCGTAATGTTCAGAATACTGTATTCCGTCTAAGAGGTTGGCAAGCAGTTGGCAGTGAAATGGCACAACCTTACTCTGCCGTTAGTTGCAAGTGTTGCGACGTTGTTGTTGTGGCCTTCAATCCAAAGACTGGTTTGACGCAGCTCTCCATGCCACTCTATCCTGTGAAAGCCTTTTCATCTCCGAGTAACTACATCCTTCCGAATCTGCTTAGTGCATTCATCTCTTCCCTCAATTACTAAATTCATGATCCCTTGATGCCTCAGAACTTGTACTAGGAACCGATCCCTTCTTCTAGTCAGGCTGTATCACAAATATCACTTCTCCCCAATTCTATCAGTACCTCCTCATTAGTTATGTAATCTACCCATCTAATCTTCAGCATTCTGTTGAAACACCACATTTCAAAAGCTTCTATTCTCTCCTTGTTTAAACTGTTTATTGTCCACATTTCGCTTCCATACAAGGTTACACTCCATAAAAATACTTTCACAAAAGACTCCCTGACACTTAAATCTATACTCGATGTTAACTAACGTCTCTTCTTCACTAACGCTTTCTCTGCCATCGCCAGTCTAAATTTTATATCCCCTCTACTTCGACCATCATCAGTAATATTGCTGCCCAAATGGCAAAACTCATCTACTACTTTAAGTGTCTCATTTCCTAATCGAATTCCCTCAGCATCGCCTGATTTAATTCGACTACATTCCATTATTCTCGTTTTGCTTTTGTTGATGTTCATCTTACATCCTCCTTTCACGACTGTCCATTCTGTTCAATCTCTCTTCCAAGTCCTTTGCTGACCCTGTTAGAATTACAATGTCATAGGCAAACCTCAAAGTTTGTGTTTCTTCTCTATGGACTTTAATTCCTACTCAATTTTTTTTTCTTTTGCTGCTTTCTGAGTGTACAGATAGAATAATGTCGGGGACAGGCTACAGCCCTCTCTCACTCCCTTCTTGACCACTGCTGCCCTTTCGTGTCTCTCGGCTCTTATAATTGCCATCTGGTTTCTGTACAAATTGTAAATATCCTTCCGCTCCCTGTATTTTACCCCTCCCTCCTCTGTACAAATTGTAAATAGCTTTCCGCTCCCTGTATTTTACCCCTGCCACCTTTAGAATTCGAAAGAGAGTATTCCAGTCAGCATTGCCAAAGCTTACTCTAAGTCTACAAATTCTGTAAGCATAGGTTTGCCTTTCCTTAAATTATCTTCTACGGTAAGTCGTAGGGTCAGCATTGCCTCGCGTGTTCATTTCTACGGAATCCAAACTGATATTCGCCGAGGTCGGCTTCTACCAGTTTTTCCATTGGCCTGTAAAGATTTCGTGTGAGTATTTTGCAACTGTGACTTATTAAACTGATAGTTCACCTGTCTGCACCTGCTTTCTTTGGAATTGGAATTGTTATATTCTTTTTGAAGTATGAGGGTATTTCGCCTGTCTCATACATCTTGCTCATCAGACGGAAGGATTTTGTCTTGGCTGGCTCTCCCAAGGCTCTCAATAGTTCTAATGGAATGTAGTTTACTCGTGGGGGTCTTGTTTCGACTTAGGTCTTTCAGTGCTCTGTCAAATTCTTCACACACTATCATATCTCTCATCTCATCTCCATCTACGTCCTCTTCCATTTCCATAATACTGCCCTCAAGTACATTGTCCTTATATAGACCCTCTAAATACTCCTTTCACCTTTCAGTTTTCTTCTCTTTGCTTGGGACTGGTTTTGCATCTGAGCTCTTGATATTCATATAGGTGGTTCTCTTTCCCCCAAAGGTCTCTCTAATTTTCTTACTCCTGGTGATATATGCTTCTACATCCTTACGTTTTTCCTCTAGCCATTCCTACCTAGCCATTTAGCATTTGCTGTCGGTCTCATTTTCGAGACGTTTTTATTCCTTTTTGCCTACTTCATTTTCTGCATTTTTATATTTTCTCCTTTCATCAGTAAAATATAATATTTCTTGTGTTGCCCTAGGATTTCTACTAGCCCTTGTCTTTTCAGCTACCTAATCCTCTGCTGCCCTCGCAATTTCATCTCTCAAACCTACCCTTTCTTCTTCTACTGTATCCTTTCTGCTGTTTTATTAATCGTTCCATAATGCTCTCCCTGAAACTCTTTAAAAACTGTGGTCCTTTCAGTTTATGGATGTCCCATCTCCTTAAATTCCTACCTTTTAGCAGTTTTTTTAGTTTTAAGCTGCTATTCATAACCAATAAATTGTGTTTGCGCCTACGGTGCGGCTATCTGTATCGCTGAGGCACGCAAGCTTCCCCACCAACGACTAGGTCTATGATTACAAGTCAATAATAATTAATCGCAACAGGCTGTTCCTCAACAGGTAGCAACTTTTATTGTTTTATTTTACCATTCTTCTTGCATGCTTTGTACTGTGACCAGATATGTGCTCGCTCATCCATTTACGGTGCCGTGCCATCCTTGAAACACTATTTCGACAATACACACTCTGTTACGCCCTTGAGCGCCATCACGCTGCGTCCATGCTTCAACACCGATGAGTTGCAACTACTTTGTCCCTTTCCCCTCTCTTTCTGCGAGCTCTCGCACCCAACGATATTACTATCAACCTTGAAACATATTCTTTAGACTTCACACAATAATAATTTTCCTGACTTTGCCAGCTTTTCTAGCACCAAGTTTTACTATATTATTCTCCTATGGTTTTTCATAAATGTATCGCGGTTTTTTAAGTAGGAACATTGACAAGATTAACCAAGTTCATGCGTATCCTAGAAATTACAGGGTGGTTGTAATTAGAGTTAAACTTTCGAAACGCTGTAGAAATAACACCACTGGTCAGAATGACGTCAAATTGCAACGGAATATTATCAGAGAGGGGGGAAAAGTATGGCACAAGGAAAAAATAGTGTGAAAATTGATCAGAAGATGGCGCTGTATGTGTGAGAATACGTAAATGCTAACACCTGTCATGCGCAAGATCTATTGAAGTTGGTATAAACACGCCTGGTACGCGGCATTTCCTCGTTTCGCGTCTGCGACGTTCGCCATGACTGTCTCAATGCACGATCGCGCTCCGCTTGTAAAGCTGTATTACAAGAATGATGAATGTGCACACGGCGCTCTGAAGGGTTAAGAACAAGGCGTTGGTCCGATGACTGTCGTGGGTCCGGAGAAAATTATTCCGAAATTCAAAAAGACGGGTTGTTTTGGTGTGCAACCTGGTAGAGGGAGGAAACGAATCGATTCGACGTCAGTAGAAACAGTGGCCACAGCAGCGCAGGATGAGGCGAGTGGTGGTGTGGAAACGTGTAGTGCACCGGAATTGCCCGAACGTTGTACATACCCGTGAGCACGGTGCATAAAATCCTACGAAAAATCCTTCTTTGCAATCCATTCAAAATTACCCATGCGCACGAGTTGCTTCCTGTTGACCTGCCAGCAAGAGAAACCTTTGCTTTAGAATTTCTTGCTCGCATGGAAGTGGACAATCATTGACCGTGGAAAATTTTGTGGACAGATGGAGCCCACTTCCATCTGACAGGATATGTCAATACACAGAATTGTCGAATATGGGCAACAGGAAATCCACGTGCAAATCAACAATTACCACTTCATCCTGAGAAGGTCACTTTGTGGTGTGGGTTTACGACATCATTTATCATAGGGCCACATTTTATCGAAGAGACAGGTGCTTCTGATCCTGTTACCTGCACCGTCACTGGTAAGCGCTGAGTGTCTTTTGCACAACAACGTCATTCCAGCTCTCCAACAGCGTGAATGTGTGGATGGGATCTTTTTATGCAAGATGGCGCACCTCCGCACATTGCGAATCCAGTTAAGCAGCTGCTGAAGCGCCATTTCTTAAATGCTAGAATTATCAGCTGTCATTTCCCTACAGCCTGGTCGCCCCGATCACCTGATCTTAATTCATGTGACTTCTGGCTGTGGGGGCGATGTAAAAGATGTTGTGTTCTGTGTTCCGATTGCAAACTTAGCTGCATTGAAGGCACGTATTGCGCAACACATTCTAAACGTGACCCCGGAAACACTTCGATCAGCTTTGGAACATGCTGTTTCTCGATTTCAACTTGTTTCAGAAAACGGTGGACATCGCATTGAAAATGTTTTGCGCCAGTCACACGGAAATTAATAATCGGATTTGATTCTGATTCATGCTTTTTATGAGGTTTTTGGCCTCGGGACAATTAAAAACCGATTTTCCTCATCCGATGTGATATGACCTTGCCGTGGTGGATGGGCTTACGTAACTGCCGAGAAAAATTAATAGAAGAATGGCAATGTACGTCTCGTAATAATCCACTTATAAAACTCCAATAAATGTTTTTCAATTCAAAAACTACAAATATTCCGCAGTTGTTAATGTACCTACCCAGCAAATACAGTACGCATAATTTTTAAGCAATAAATACGTCATACGCGTCACAGTGTTTCACATAGTGTATATGTAGATATACTCAGACAAGGTCAGTAATGTAGCAATAAAACTTTAACAGTGTCTTGAAGGGAGAACACAGCACCACTCGGGGTTTCCCAGTTTCCTCGTTCTCTCGCTGGAGGTTGGTTCTACCAGCATTCTGGAGCACTTCTGAATAACTGGTGGTAGCTGCTGGCACCCTTGATCATCACGTCGCTATGACGTTAGATAATGTACGTTGGAGTGGTTATCACCTCTACAATGCCTTCACCGCATTCAGCTATCGGTCGAATTAAGATGACAGTCGTTAGGAAAAACAAATTTTTCTCAGTCGGCACCCCACAAACCTCTGCATGTGCTAAGGAACCTGTTACAGTCGGAGGATCTGCCGCGTAAAGGAATACATGCAGCAGTATTCTGCGAACTGAACTGCAAGATCAAACAATGTTACACCTACAGTAATGCGCCATTGTCGTTTCGACACACGGTCCACGCTTTCATGGTTCATTACTGGGGTACATCCGTTTGCTTCTCTCTGTTCTATGTCTTCCATATGCGATTATGTATCAGTTTACTAGTATTACGCTAACGAAAAAAATATCACAAAATCAAAAATAATTACTGCAGAGCAACGAAGTTTCGGGAATACCTTTGTCTAGGTAACGTATTTAAGTGATTAACATTGCATGATCACAGGGTAATGTAAGAGCGAGGTAAGCCATCGCAAATGTGAAATATTTGTAAATTAATAACCGGCGTAACAGAAGGAATGTTGAATGCATGCACCCAAATGTGCATGCAGTGTGTTTTACAGGTGCCGGATGTTAGTTTGTGGGATGGAGTTCCATGCCTGTTGCACTTGGTTGGTCAATACAGGGACGGTTGCGCTGTTTGTTCATGACACTGATCATCGTCGGATGATGTCCCATAGTCGCTCGATTGGAGAGAAATCTCGTGATCGAGCAGGCCGACGCTACATGTTGACACTCTGTAGAGCACGTTGGGTTACAACAGCGGTATCTGGGCGAACGTTATACTGTTGAAGAACACTCCCTGGAAAGCTTTTCATGAATGGCATCACAATCAGGGTGCGCGGGATAACCACGAGATTGCTCCTGCTGTCATACTAAATCCACCCAAGGCCATAACTCCAATTGTAGGTCCAGAGGGTCAAGGACGCAGCTTGGTTCCAGGTCCTCAATAAGACTCCTCCTAACCAACACAGGGTCATCACTGGTACCGAGGCAGAACCTGCTTGCATCAGAAAACACAACAGATCTCCACTCTGTCCTCCAGTGAGCTCTAACTCGACGCCACTGATGTCGCAAATGGCGGTGGTTTGGGGTCAACGGAATCCTGACTAGAGGGCGCCTGGATCGGAGTTGTCTTGGAACGATTTTTAAGCGTTCATTGTGTCACTGTGGTGCCAACTGCTGCTCAGATTGCTGCACCAGATGTACGATGCGCGAGAGCCATACTCCTAACACGACGGTCTTCCCTCACGGTTCTGCCACGTGGCCGTCCAGAGCCCGGTCTTCTTGCGATCGTACAGTCTCGTGACCACCGCCGCCAGCAGTCACGCACAGTAGCTACATTGCTGCCAAGTCTTTTGGCAGTACCGCAGAAGGAACATCGAACTTCTCGTAGCTCTATTACACGACTTTGTTCCAACTAAGTGAGGTGTTGATAATGGCGTCTTTGTCGCCTTAAAGCACTCTTGAGTTACATCAATTCATCACTTAACACTCACGACTATTACACCGTGTATTTAAAGCGTAGCCGATATGCATCGTCATAGTGGTGCTACTAGCGCTACTCGTAGGCGACCAGCACGAAATCTGAGTACACGTCATCTTTCAGATGTACAAACACGCCTACCAACTTCCGTTTATGTGACACAACACCTTCCTGGTACTGCGATTTTTTTCCTTCTGTGTATTGTCTGTATGTTCTGCTGTTTCATCGTACAATAAGCTGTATTCACAAACTGTGAGCATTCGAAAGTCTTCAAGCTCTGAAATATAAACAAATATAAACTCTTGGATCAACAAGATTTGTAATTCACTCATATCCTGCATACGAACAGAGAAGGTGTCAAATGAAGTTCGTGTGGACTTAAAGAAAAACATAATTACTCAGCTGTGACGGTAAGTGGCATAAACAGATAATGAGGAGCCTCAAAATTAGTGCCATGCTTATCTCTACAACCAACTTCACGCAGTCGCCGCCTAGAATATGAAGAATCTAAATAAAGACTTTTTAAAAAGAAATGAATTTAATAAATCGTGACGAAATATGTTGTACTTCAGCATTCGTTGTGATCAGACAACGGCCCAATTAAATGCCAATCACTAGGAAAAACGAGTTGTTCTGAATCGGCACACCACAAAGCCTCTATATTGGTGAGGAGCCTTGTGCCGTCGGAGGGTCTTCTTTTCACATTACTGACGTTAAGACAACTCAGTTGCATTTGCTTTGTGGATCTAACTGTCGAATAGAAACCTAGTTCTCTCTACAATGGTATACAGATAACGTAAGGGATTTATAGCCTCTAGAGTTTCACAATGGAACGACCAACTGAAGAACTGGCAGTCGAAATATGGAAAGCAACAGCTCACAGAACGAACCAGTCCCCCAGGAAACAGATCGATAGAGCAACTGTTCGTTCTCTACTAGGGCTCCACTAGCGCCTCACAAAGGAAAACTGGTCAGGTAACATTACTATGTAGCCGAGATGAGCAGAGCAAAACACATCAGAAAAGTCATTATCTGTATTCTATTATGAGTCATCCCACGTCTAGTGGTCCAGTTTTAGAGATGTTCACCAACCAGCAATCGCAGATTGTTAATAAAGAAAAGCCGCTCCAGTAGCTAATAAGAATTTCATTATGTCCATGTCCGGTTTTAGATTTTACATCGGGCCATTTTTAAGTAGATCTGAAGCTGTCGTTCTTAATGCATAATATATGATAGATGTAAAAGTGTTTTACATAAGAGGAAATGAAAAACAACGCTTAGATATGACAGTATGAAAAGTAAAGGAATCATATACAACGTACATTGCGCTGTAGAGAAGCAGCGCCAAATGATTAAAAAAGTATAAATCGTGTAGTTTTAAAAAGTTGTGTGCCCAGTGAAATTTTGTTTTGTCGTTCGTCACTTAACAGACTCCTACCCACAAAATATTTAAAATTATGTTGTATGTATTTCTTTAATCGCCTAGCAAACTTAAACACAAATTTTGTACAAACTCTGATATGGTCGTGTGGGGAACCCTATATTGTGTGACATGAGATTACCCTTATACACTCTTTGTATATTCATTATCTGAAGGGTGATAAAGTAACACGTGGTCGGTAAATAGCGCACTTAATGTTGAGCCAAAAGAACGGATATGGGTTCAGATGGAACAATCGAAGCATTTCACATACGATGAACTTACCGGTGCTGTCAGAAGAATTCATAAAAAATAAATATTCTCAGCAGTCAGTCAGTATTTGTTTATGCTTCCTTATGAGTGGCGAACGACTTTAACGCCGTGGTAATACCAGTTCCCGTGAGATCTCGCTGTCAGGCTTGGGTAGCACTTGGGTGGGTCACCGTCCGGGTCTACCGAGAGCTGTTGGCAAGCGGGCTGCACTCAGCTGTTGTGAAGGCATTTCACGAATTACTTGATTGGAAAGTAGCAGCACAGGTCACGAAAACTGATAACGGCCGGGAGAGCGGTGTGCTGACCACAAGCCCGGTTCCCGTTGAGCCTTGTAACCTCCCCACAAAAATTTTTAAAAGAAAATGACAATATTTAATACAAATGGGAGCCAAATGAAACCTTCCCACAAAAATGTTGACCGGACAATAATTTGAATGTTAACAAGAATACAACCTAACGTAATCTCCCAGCAAATAAGTTTACTAACAATGACAATTAAACAAAATTTCGCAATCTGACCCAAGTATAAGCTCCTCACAAAAATAATGAAAAACAATTCAGTGCTAATGAAAATCTCAGTGATAATGAAAATTCAATTAAACCGAAATATCGGTCTTTGGCCCTGTGCATAAATCAGAATTAAACTCTTACCTCATTGTAACTGCTAGTCACATTTCTGCTCTTATTGTTCCGCACTGCTTGGAGGAACTGCATTGCAAATAATAATATTCCTTTTTTTTTGTAATTTAACTGAAATTTGTCTTTAAGGGAAGTGGAATGAATTTTTTTTTTGTAAAATGCTTTGAAATAAAAATTATTATTATTGGGGCGCTTGTTGGAAATTAATTACAATAAATAAACTTTACATTATCTGATGATTACCTTAATTAGCAATGTACCTCATTCAGCATCTTGACCAGTGTTGCCGACAGACTACATCACACTGGGCTGCTACTACTGACCGACCGCTCTGCATGACGACTACTAGCGTACTGCTCTCAACGACTACTGACAGAGTACTGCCCTCAACTAGACAGAGCTACAGACTCGCAACGACTGACTGACAGACTGAGAACCGCTCGCAACACTCGCGCGGTCAAGCGCATACTCTCTGGTCACAGATGCTACAATGCCTCGCCATCGCTGCTATGTTACATACGTGTTTCATAACCCTCCACTGGGGGGGCAAAAATTTGGCAGCGATGGTGAGTCATTTGGACTTGCCATCGCAAGAAATTTTTCTTTAATTAACAAACTTCTATAACTTACAGAATATTTAGATGTAGTACATGAATTAAATGTTGTGCACACGCACTAAGTACAAAATATATCAGACAAAGACAAAATGTGAGTACAAAACATAGTAGCAAATCAGAAAAATGTATATACAAATTATTTGACAGATAACAAAGTGCACAGGCACTGAAAAAATTCTTTAGCATATTCAGAACAAATAAACAGACTGGCAAAAAATATTATGTTGACAAGTGACATGAGTGCACATGCACTGCAGTTGAGAACATATCAGTAAATGATGAAATGTATATACAATTAGTAACAAATGACATAAGTGCATACGCATTGAAGTATTGAATATACAGAATAGTACAAATCATATTGAAAAATGAGAAAAGTGCACAGGCACTGAAGTTCAGTAGAAAACATATTAACACACAACATAAGTGCACATGCACTGTAATTCAGAACATATCATTAAAAAAAAAATAGTAAAAAATGTATATACAATATAAAAGACAAGAGTGCACATACTGTACTTGAGAACAAATCGAAAAAATGTCTTAGGCATTTTTGCAATAAATAAACATAATGGCAAAAATCATATCGACAAGTGACATAACTGTACTCGTACTGGAGTTCAGCGAATCAAAAAAAATGTATAGTCATGAACATAATGTTAGTAAAAAATTATTTTCACTATGTGACAAGAATTAGGATAGGAAAGGGAAGGAATGCATCATGGTTGTAGCACTTTAGATTGCACACAGCTGTTCTGAAAGTCCATATCTTTCCACAGAAGTACAACACCAAGTGACACAATTTGCAGTTCTTTTCCCATCAGAATTCATCAGTGTAGCCAAGACATTGAACTCTCGTAGTAATATTTCATGTTCTCATTTTGGCAGTACATTAGGTACACCAAACAGTGGGACCATAATAACGTCTTCATCGCTCATGGTGGTGGACAGCATGTCGTGTCAACACCACGCTTTTACAAGGCACACCAACGTAGAAGTAGTGCAAACCCAAAGGTAGTGCTCCATGATCACTAGGATGGATAGGACAAATGGACATTGCAGTAATTCAGGGTAGTTAGCTCATGAGGTGAAGGACATTAAGTCACATAATATTGATAATTACAGTTTGCATTTGGGGCATTCATGGCCCCGTGTTGAACATTTCTGTACCATGAATGTAGTATTACAGAAACTGTTCACAAAATTAAATTATTGGCATCATGGGTAATCGTATTACAATATTTAGTATGACAGAATTGAATATTACAGAACATTACACTCATTCTTGGCACTCAGTGGCCAGCAAGTACTGAATAGTAAAAATATTACACTAATTGTTGGCACTTGGCATAATATATTGAGTTATACAAATTATTGGCACTCATTGGCCAGTGACCAAAACATGAAAAGTCATAATTGAAAACAGAAGCTAATTAATGGCATAATTAATAACCTAATTCATTGATTGACATAAATTATTGGCACTCAGTGGCCATCAAGTATCGAATAGTATAAAACATTGTTAATCATTCAGTATTATTCAGATCATTAAGAAGTAATAACAATTCATTGAATGACATTCAGATCATTACAAAGTCATCATTAAAAATCAGCTAATTATAGTCATAGCATTAATAACCTTGGGCATTATAAGTAGTCTCATTACAATAAACAGTGGCAGTTATTAGCCAGTTACAAGGCATTATTGGGGACTGGTAATATATATTTTGTTTGTTCTTGTGCTAGCAACGCATTGCTTTAGGTAATTACAAGAGAAAGCAAGAAGAGAAAAAAAAGAAAAAAAATGGTACTGGGTTGTTCCTGTGTAACGTCATTCGTCATGAGTCAGCTGTAGCAAGGTTATGTAACAAGGCAGTATATGTGATCACATTTATAAATGATAAACACAAATGGGTTAAAAAAAATGCAAGTACTAGAACAGGTATAATAAGTAACAGGTTTAGTAAGTATCATGAAAAACTTCTCCTGGAAAAAATACAAAATGGATTATTGACCTGAAAGAAGAAACGCACACTATGCTGAAAAGTAGTGAACTTCGAATTAACAAGTAGTGAAATGTGTATAAAATGTGCTTCATAGCTGTCCTTTCCAAAACTTTCCGTCATCCTACTATGCAATATAACACCTGCTGTCAAAACAAACTGCAACAAATACTTAAATAACTACGTAGCATAAATACATGACTTCAACATTATCCTCATCTGTAAAGAAAAAACTTCATTGTCAATCACTTCATTATTCATAACTCCATCATTATCATCACCTGTAAAGAAAAACTTCATTATTCATAATAGCATATTCTTCATCATTATTCATCAGTATTCATTATCATCTGCAAAAATATCACTTCATTACTCATTATACAACTATTCCTTATCTCTAGCATATTTCATCACTAAAACTAAGACGTGTAGTTCTGTCTGACAGCCTGCATCAATCACCTTGTATTCTGAAAGAAAAAATTAGTTAAGACTGCTATTCTACGATAAGTATAGTATATTCTTGTTAATGCTTGTTAATCCTGATCCATTTACTCTTCCTCATAAGGTTATTGCATCTTCTATCGTTTATTCCGTAGGTGAAATTCCCATTTCTGTTTAATTTATTTTCTTTACACGTTATTTCTTTCTGAAAATGATGAACAAAGATTAATGTCTTGCATTCAAATCATATACCCACTAAATAATTACTGATTAACGGTAACAGAATCAAGCATACAGCATAACATGACAGAAAACGTAATATGTCAAAAGCATAGACAGTGTTCAAAGACAAAATGTACACGGAATATCACAATGCGGCAGCAAAAAAAAAAAGAAAAGGAAAACGTAAAATAGTCACGATGTTGAGACATCATAGGGCAAAAATGTCAAAGTCAACTGGTGTTTGCTATATCTTAACTAATTCACAGTGCATACAAACAAAAGAGGAAAACAATCATACACACAAAAAATGGAAAATGTGCACGGTCTGACGTGTAACGACAAGAAAAGCGACCTGCTAACCTTACCTTGCCGGGCACTTGCCAAGAAAAATACGACACTCATCAGTAGGTAATCATATAATTGCATAAGTGAATGGCATCATAGCATGTTACATCATAAAGTGATTTCATTCAATGAACGGTTTAATGTTTGAGATATGGTGATTGCCTTTCGATTTTCTGGTTCTCAAAGTTTCGACGTGTACAACATTGGGGTGAGGGATGCTGCGAATCCGATATGGACCTGCGTATAGAAGTTCAAATTTACTGCACTTACCTTTTAATTTACTGGATAAGTAGTGTGTACGTACTAATATTTTCTGTCCAACGTGAAAGTCTCGGCGTGTACAAACCTGTTTTTGCTGTCTTCTCCGGCGCTCTGCGGCACGTTTGATGTTGTTCAGTGCAATGTCGATTATTTCGTGGTGTCGTAAGCGACGAGATGTAGGAAAATTTACAAATTCCTTAATTTTGTTTGGTGGTTCAACGTTTTTCAGTATTACAGACGGAGATAGCATAGTGGATTCATTTGGAATTGAATTAATTACATCTTGGAATGAGAGTATGTGTGTGTCCCAATCAATATGTCTTTTGTGGCAGTATATTCTACACAGTTTACCAATTTCTTTCATTAATCGTTCACAAGGGTTCGAAGAAGTATGGTACTTGGATATATAGATCGGAGAAATGTTTCTAGCTCGTAACATGCGTGTCCATACGCTACTACGAAATTGAGATCCATTGTCAGAAATTACTCTCATCACATGCCCTACATGAAATAGAAAATGTTTTACAAATGCTTTCGAAACAGTTTTAGCAGTAGCTTTGCGTAACGGAGTGAAAGTAACAAATTTTGAAGTGAGCTCAACAGCGACAAAGATGTAGCAAAAACCTCTGTTAGTTCTCGGAATCGGACCAAAAATATCTACTGCGGCCATGTGTCTTAATTTAACAGGTACAATGGGATATAAAGGAGGAATATGTGAAGTGGTGTCTGATTTAGCTTTCTGGCAAATTTTACATGACGCTAAAACTCGTCGTATACGTTTCTCCATGTTGTTAAAATAACAGTTCTGTCTCAATATAAGAAAACATTTTCGTGCTCCGTAATGTGCGTAACTTAAATGAGTGTACCAAATTAATTTGTTAACCAGTTCGTCAGGGATGCATAATAACCAATTGTTGCTGTCAGGATGAGAGCGGCGAAATAGAATGTTATTGCGTACAGTGTAGTGGTTTCTAATCGTAACATTTTTCCTATCTTGCCAAAGGTGTTTAATTTCTTTCCACACATTGTCTTTATTTTGTTCTTGTGCTATGTCCTGTAATGACGATGAAATAAAATTTTCAAATGCTACTTGCTGAATGTACATGACACTGAAATTTGTTTTGCAGAAGTTGGTTGCTACGTCTTGCTGATTGTTGCTGAGAGAACGCGATAGTGCGTCTGCTATAACATTTTGCGTACCGGGAATGTGAACTATTGTAAAATTAAATTCCTGTAAATAAAGTTTCCATCTACTTAATCTATCGTGGGTGAATTTAGCTGAAAGTAAAAATTGTATCGCTCTGTGGTCTGTGTAGACTGTGGTATGTCTGCCATAAAGAAAGTGTCTAAATCTCGTAAAAGCCCATACAACACATAATGTTTCCAGTTCTGTAACGGAATAATTTCGTTCAGCGGGTGACAAAATGCGGCTTGCAAATGCGATGTTTTTAATTACTGTTGAACCATCTTCTTCAATTTCCTGGAAAATGAGTACGCCTAAAGCTGTGTTGGAACTGTCAGTGGCAATGGAAAAATTTCTGGTAAGATCTGGGTGCGATAAAAGTGGAGCATTCAACAAAGCGTTTTTCCAATAACATTCTCATGAACAAAATTCTGCGTGTCAAAAGTATTGCTTGCGTTACTGGAATATGCAATCTGTACTGTATTTAATCAAATTCTATCTGACGTGTAATTATTTTCAGGGGAACACTGTGGAATTTCTACTATTTGTACTGATTTGTTATTTCTTGCTGACGTGTTACGCTATGCATGACAACTATTGTCTGGTTCATTCATGAAAATATGTTGTTGCTGATGCTCTTGCTGCTGAAAAGATCGACTGTTATTAAATGTACGCTGAAAATTGTGCTCATTAATTTTACGTCTGTCGTGATAGTCACTTGTATACGTCGCATTGCTATATGGATTGAAATATTGTGTTTTCGGTACGTAGTTATTTCATTGCTGCCGTGCGTTACTATTTGTTGTATCAGGGACTGTACGTGCACGCGGCGAAACATTAAAGCTTGGTTGACCTCGTAGACTGCATTGTTGGTTAGGAATGCTAAGCGGCTGACTTTCATGCTGTTGTGGTGAAAAACGTCTATTGTTACAAAATGTGTTTACTGTTACCGATAATTTTACACATACTGATGATTATAATTTTCATCTGTTATAATAATTACGGCGATAGTTGTCATTTCGGGAGTGTCTAATGAAAAATTGTCACTTTCGGTAAAAACTTGTCTTATCCGGTTTTCATTACATGTTTCTTAATTCTAGGTAGAGCAATAGTTAAAGAGCGGTTTTGATAGATATAAAGGATAGTAGAAGAGAAGGCAGCAGTGCAGAAAACTAAAGATGAAACAGCACTACTACAGCTCGGGGCCCTATGCTCGCTACGGCACATATTCATTAAAGTGTAATGAATCCCCTGAGGTTTATTACGCACTGCAAATACATTTTAGCTTTTGCGTTACACGCAATGGCGGTAAAATTCCAAAATCAAATTGCTGTATTCTTGCTAATTCAAGTTTCCTCATTACAGGCAATGCTGATAAAAATGCAATAGCAAATTGTCGCATCAGGTTCAAAGCTAGCTTCTCCATTACAGGTAATAGCGGTGAAGGTACAAAAATAAATTGTCGCATACAATTCAAAGCGTGTACCTGTACGCTGTCATTATTAAATTCTTTACATTTTCTGGCGGATAAAAACTGCTCGTAATCAACGTTATCGTCTCTGAATTTGTGAACACGTTCAGGTTTGTGCGAGAATCTGTTTTTCTGTGTCAGTTCGGAATCTAAGTCCCCTACTCTCTGTAGATTACTCAAATTATACGCGTTGCGTGAGTCTGGCAAATGTTCGAAAAGTGGCGCCTGCTGTGATGTGTTATTAACTGCAATATTTTTAATCTCTGTTACTTCTTGCTGTAAACTCGACAGTTTTCTACGCAACGTGTTGTTAGATGAATCGATCTCATTAATTGTCTGCTGTAAATTCTGAAATTCTGGTGTTTGGTTAAAGGAAACCGGCGCAGTATCGTCTGATTTATTCTCATTAGCACTTTCGATAGCATCAATACGACTGGCCAATTCATCATATTTTTCAGTCAGTATTTTTGCCTGATCATCAGTTTTAGAGTCGGACGCATTAATCTGTTTCTGCAACTTACGCGTAGTTTCGCTCAGTTTTCTAACATCAGCTTTGATAACATCGCAATCCTGCGTTAGTTCTAATTGTTCGAATCTGTCTGTCACTGTTTGAATATCTACTGTGTGTGTATCTGTTTTTGATTTAAGATCAGAAATTTCATTCCGTAATTCCGCGTTCAACTGTTCTATGGTATTAATTTTGTCGGACACTGTAGTAATATTATTGTCTACATACGTCTTCGCTTTCGCGAACATTTTACGTTTGTCTTCTTGTCTTTGTGCAGTGATTGTTTCCATGACCTGACGTTTGACTTTGTTTTGATCCTGAATAAATTTGCGGAAACGCGTATTACTGTTTTCTATGTGCTGATTAAAGCGCTCGTTAATCTGAGTGTTCTGCTGTTCGAATTTCGCGTCTATCTTTTCATCCATTGTGCGCGAAAGTTCTGCTGTCATTGCTTTAAACTCGTCGCGTAATTGTGTAGCTTTTTCAGAGCATTGTTTAGCGACTCCGCTAATTTCGTCTCTGAGTGTTTCTGTTGCGGCTGTTTGCATTTCCCTTAATTCTTGCGCAACAGACTTAATCTCTTCGCTATTTTTACGTGAACAAGCCTCAATTTCCACGCGCAACTGTTCCTTAGTGTCATGACACTGCGCGGCAACGGCTCTAATTTGTTCACTAAGCTGTCTGGAATTGTCGTCTAATTTTTCATTTAGCTGTTCGTTCTGTTCCCTAAGTTGTTTAAAATCTTCGCTTTGTTTGTCTAATTTTTCATTCTGTTGTTTGAAATTCTCTTTAAATTGTTTGTTATCTTCGCTATTTTTGTCTAATTTTTCATTAAACTGCCTAGTCATTTGTAGCAACAATGCCATAATTGGCTTCGACCCAAAGTCAGCATTTCTATTCTCTCCACTGTTTAGTGGTGTACCTGCAATTGTCTCGTTTTGCGTGACCATTTGGTCATTCTGTAATTTACAAAAAGGATTATCATTCGGATGTACACTGTCAGACACTATTTCGGAATTAAATAAATCCGTCGTACTTTCACTACACTGACCATTTTCATTAGACAAATTTGTCTGTACGTTACTTGAATTTTCCAAATCGGGTGCGTTAAGCTGGGCAGCGCTCATTACTATAGACCGCTCCGCGTCATCAATTGTCGTCAAATTCACAGAGGAGACAATTGAGTTGGCTTGTTCATCATTAAGAAAAAAGTCATCATTAATGGTTGGAGTGCACTGATTGTTAGTGAACGCAGGATTGTCATCATTACACTGCGTGTCACAATTACTTTCGGTTAAGTTGTTTGAGTCAGTAATTTCGTTCACAATACCTCGCGATACACTATTCACAGTCTTTCGCGGCATTTTTACAATAGTCACAAATATTCACAAAACAAATAAGAACAAATGCAAAAACAACACACAAATACAACAGAGCAACGAATTGCCGTTGACCTGTAGAAAGAAAGTCACAAGATTAGTAAAAGCGTAGCGCCAAATCCTAATTATATCTAAGCAAATAAGAGCAGATATCTGACTGTTTTTCGGAAGACTCCCAACGAAATACGATCCTGGACTGGGTGTCGCCAAGTGTAACCTCCCCACAAAAATTTTTAAAAGAAAATGACAATATTTAATACAAATGGGAGCCAAATGAAACCTTCCCACAAAAATGTTGACCGGACAATAATTTGAATGTTAACAAGAATACAACCTAACGTAATCTCCCAGCAAATAAGTTTACTAACAATGACAATTAAACAAAATTTCGCAATCTGACCCAAGTATAAGCTCCTCACAAAAATAATGAAAAACAATTCAGTGCTAATGAAAATCTCAGTGATAATGAAAATTCAATTAAACCGAAATATCGGTCTTTGGCCCTGTGCATAAATCAGAATTAAACTCTTACCTCATTGTAACTGCTAGTCACATTTCTGCTCTTATTGTTCCGCACTGCTTGGAGGAACTGCATTGCAAATAATAATATTCCTTTTTTTTTTTGTAATTTAACTGAAATTTGTCTTTAAGGGAAGTGGAATGAATTTTTTTTTGTAAAATGCTTTGAAATAAAAATTATTATTATTGGGGCGCTTGTTGGAAATTAATTACAATAAATAAACTTTACATTATCTGATGATTACCTTAATTAGCAATGTACCTCATTCAGCATCTTGACCAGTGTTGCCGACAGACTACATCACACTGGGCTGCTACTACTGACCGACCGCTCTGCATGACGACTACTAGCGTACTGCTCTCAACGACTACTGACAGAGTACTGCCCTCAACTAGACAGAGCTACAGACTCGCAACGACTGACTGACAGACTGAGAACCGCTCGCAACACTCGCGCGGTCAAGCGCATACTCTCTGGTCACAGATGCTACAATGCCTCGCCATCGCTGCTATGTTACATACGTGTTTCAGCCTTCATGGCCTGTTCGGACGGTGTTTGTTTGGTTTTCTTCCTTATGAGTGGGAACTACTAAAGAACGTCTGTGGTAAACTTCTTGGAATGTTTATTTTGAATATTTGCAATCGACATTTTCGTCTCCAAATAGAGTTCCTCTACAGGAAAAGTCACTTCAGTTCGGTCACTGGCAAAACCGAGCAGATAACAGTAAAGGAAACGTGCCTCCGATGCTGCGTGTAGTGAAGATACGCTCTGGAAATTCATAAATAAACCAATAGAAAATAGTTCAAATTGCTCTGAGCACTATGCGACCTAACTTCTGAGGTCATCAGTCGCCTAGAACTTAGAACTAATTAAACCTAACTAACCTAAGGACATCACACACATCCATGCCCGAGGCAGGATTCGAACCTGCGACCGTAGCGGTCGCTCGGTTCCAGACTGTAGCGCCTAGAACCGCACGGCCACTCCGACCGGCAGAAAATAGTGAATTCATGCATCGACATACAGCATTCATTTCAAATTAATGTTAATACTTTTCACGAAATACATATCTTGAAAATGTGAATCACTATTCAACGTAATAACGCTAAATAAAGTACAATCAAGCAATTATTCATCGCTATTTTGTTAAAATTCGCACTTAATTATTATACAATAGAGAAAGTTTCGTGATAAGGTCAGTGCTGGAGAAATTGAACATTTCAAAAGTCTCGCTGGACATTCACTACAGTTAATACGCGTAACTGCTCCTCTTAAGATATGTTGGAAATGTTCGTTGATGATACTCGTGCCCCGACCAACTAGCGGTAATATTGTCTGACGAGGAATATTACATTAAAAAAATCTGTCCTGCCGCACTGTATTCCCGCCGAGTGCGTATCAATGATACCGACCACTTCAAATAATTATTTGCTCCCCGACGTGTACGAGCACAACTACCCGTAGTTGCACACCAGTGGCTATCCTTGTACTAATTATGGCTACAGTCCATGTCCGGCAGTAGGTTTCTCCCCTAAAGTTTTCAGTTTACGTAAGCTTAATAGTTTGAGTCGGTACAATAACTGTCTAACGCGGCAAAGAATATTTATGCATGCTGCGCTCTGGTATTAATCTATGTCGTCGCACAATTAAATATTTCATAAACACACAATATTAAATGGGTTGAAAGAAATGTCACACAGTAAATCCACTTTATGCTGGTTTATTCTATACTATTCACGTCCTATCATTGTATTAAGGAAGTAACTTTTCCCTAAGCTGGGTGGAATTAGTTACTTTTCCGCCAAAGAGTTTGTAACAAGATCCAGAATTCATTTGCTACTTTAACAAAACTTCAGTACTTTCTCACGATTCAATACGAATGTTCACTTCCTATGTCGGTAAATTGCTAATTGCTAACTTTGGGGTAAAGTTCAGTCTTCCCTGTATGATAATCAATTTAAGACAAGTTCTGATCTTTTCCTCCCTTAGCTTTACGTATTGATATTTTCAGGGTTGCTTACCTACCTATTTCAAGTTTAATGATTCCTAGCAGATCGCAAAATTTCCAAAAATGCACAAAAACAATCTCGTCGCGCCTACGTACAAGAGCATACGTTGAGATACTACCTGATACAGCAAGCGCTAGCAGCACATTAACAATGTATGACTTTTTTTCTCTGTATTGCGCAGTGTCCTCAAAGAGTACTCACAAGGAGTATTCTTTGCGTTCACTCGTTCTATTCCGTGATCTATAAGTACACTACTTTGCCATCTACTGTTATTTTAACTTGAAACTAATGGATTCTATTTCTTTTCTTTCCCTTTTTAAAACATAAACTCACTTTATACTGTATTTCGTTTCTATATATACTTGCTACTATTCAAGTGATGCTATTCCAGTGGGACTTGAAATTTGGATCTTGGATTCTGGGACTTTTATCGGGTTTCGGGTACTATTTTATATTTTCAATTTTACGTCCAAAGGAAGCGGCGTTACATACGTTGTGGAGAAACGTGGGATGATTAAGCCACAGGTAGGATGGGAGTGCTCGCCTGTGATTCAAAATGCTTCTAGTTTAATCAGACCCACAAGCAATCGACGTGGTGATACTGAGTCTGTTAGATATCAAAATGAACTCAAGTTCCAAGCCATGATCCTCTGAGCAATATCGCAAAGCCCTTACTAATGTGTTGCCCAAACTAACCTTCTTTGTAATCTTTGTGCACATAACTTTCATGGTTCTCACGGAACACATTTCAGGGATGTTTATCTTTAGAATACAGAGTCAGCGACGTGTCTCAGCACAACAATAGGGCGGTATTTTGTACCTTCTATTTCTGCGTTAGTAATTTGAGACATTCCTCACCCAGTCTCATCCAGATAGTACAGTCCTACGACACTAGAAAGAACTCTGAAAGTACCAGCAACAGACTGTGTTTGCATTTAGAGAAAGCGACAGCGGCTGTGGAGCATCTCAGTTGCAGGCCACACGCACAGAACTCTTCACGGTATTGGTCTGTGGGGGCAGTATTGCGGTGGATTACTGAAGAGGCAGAGAGATTATCATGGCTGCAGTTACTGAATGCTGTAAATCGTTGACTTATTACCACAATGTCATGGAAAATAATTACCGGGTGGTTATAATTAAACATTCCCTACCTAACACGTTATAACACGCAAACTAATTACCGTACGAGTCCCAAATTTGGTTGCATTATATCCAGAGTATGGAGTGCATGATTTTCATGCGTCACAGCGCCACATCTACATCTATGTGATTGCTCTGCTATTCACTATGAAGTGCCTGGCAGGGGGTTCAATGAACCACCTTCAAGCTGGCTGTCTATCGTTCCACTCTCGAACGGCACGCGGGGAAAACGAGCACTCAAATTTTTCTGTGCGAGCCCTGATTTCCACAGGCACGCAGTTTGGTTAGAAGACGCTTGCGAGGAACGGTGCTGAAATCCTTCTGAAAATCCAAAACTATGGAAGCAATTTGACATTCCCTGTCGATAGCACTCACCACTTCATGAATATAAAGAGCCAGTTGTGTTTCTCAAGAACGATATTTTCTGAATACGTGCTGACTATGTGTCAATAAATCGTTTTCTTCGAGGTACTTCATAATGTTCGAATACAGTATATGTTCCAAAACCCTACTGAAAATCGACGTTAGTGATATGGGCCTGTAATTCAACGGATTACTCCTACTTCCCTTTTTGGGTATTGGTGGACTTGAGCAATTTTCCAGTGTTTGAGTACGGATCTTTCTGTGAGCGGGCGGTTGTATATAATTGCTAAATATGGAGCTATTGTATCAGCTTACTCTGAGAGGAACCTGACTATTATACAATCTTGACCGGAGGCCTTGGTTTTATTAAGTGATTTAAGCTGCTTTGTTACACCCAGGATATCTACTTCTATATTTCTAATCTTGGCAGTTGTTCTTGATTGGAATTCAGGAATATTTACTTCGTCTGCTTTGGTGAAGGAGTTTTAGAAAACCGTGTTTAATAACTCTGCTTTAGAGCTTCACCGTTGTTATCGCGCAGTGAAGGTACCGATTGCGTCTTGCCACTGGTGTGTTTTACGCATGACCAGAATCTCTTTGGGTTTACTGTCAGATTTCGAGACAGAATTTCGTTGTGGAACTTATTAAAAGCATCTGTCGTTGAAGTACGCGCTATATTTCGAACTCCTGCAAAACTTTGCTAGACTTGGGGATTTTGCGTTCTTTTAAATTTGGCATGCTTTTTTAGCTGCTTCTGCAACAGCGACCTGACCCTTTTTGTGAATCACGGGGGATCAGTACCATCACATATTAATTTATGTGGTATATATCTCTCAATTGCTGTCGGTACTATCTCTTTGAAATCATTCCACAGCTTTTCTACGCTTACATGATCAGCTCGAAAGGAGTGAAGACTGTCTCTCAAAAAGGCGTTAGAGAATTTTTATCAGTTTTTTTTAAAAATAGATATACTTTTCTTTTCTTTTTGATGGTTGTAGGTGTTACGGTATTCAGCCAAGCAGCAACTGCCTTGTGCTCGCTAATCCCTGTATTCGTCACGATGCTCACTATTTGTCCAGGATTATTTATTGCTAAGAGGTCAAGTATGCTTTCGCAACCATTTAGGCTTCGAATGGGCTCATGAACTAATGTTCCACTGAGAAAGTATTCAGTAAAACTACTGATGACGTTTTTTGCCTGCCGCCGGCTTTAAACGTATAATTTTTCCAGCATATCGAGGGTAGATTGAAGCCACCACCGACTATAATTGTATGAGTTGGGTACCTATTTGAAATGAGACTCAAGTTTTCTTTGAACTGTTCAGCAACTATATCTTCTGAGCCTGGGGATCAGTAAAACGATCCCGTTAATAGTTTAGTCCGATTGTCAGGTCTAACCATACTGTTTCCCAGGAACTGTCTACTTCAATTTCACTACAAGGCAAACTACTTCTGACAGCAATAAACACCCCACCACCAACTGTATTTAATCTTTTCTGAACACTGCTAGATCGTTTGAAAAATCTCGGTTGAATTTATTTCCGGCTTTAGCCAGCTTTCTGTACCTATAACTATCTGAGCTTAAGTGCTTTCTATTAGGCCTTGGAGCTCTGGTTCTTTCCCAGTCAATTTACAGCTACAATATATACAGTTTCTACAACTACCTTACTCTGTCTTACCTGCCCCTGTTTAGATGGACGCCCTTTCTGTTGTTTCCTGAAAACCTCTAACCTAAAAAACCGTCCAGTCCCTTCCACACAGCCTCCAATACCCGTGTAGCTGCCTCCTGTGCGTAGTGGACTTCTGACCTATTAAGCGGAACCCGGAAACCCCCACCACCCCATGGCGCAAGCCAAGGAATCTGCAGCCTACACGGTCACAGAACAGTCTGAGCCTCTGATTCAGACCTTCTCTCGGCTCTGCACCAAAGAACCACAGTCGGTTCTATAGACGATGCTGCAGATGGTGAGCTCCGCCTTAATCTCGGAAGCAAGATCGGTAGTCTTTACCATTTCCGCTAGCCGCCAGAAACGAGAGAGAATCTCCTCCGATCCAAAGCGACACACGTCATTGGTACCGAAATGAGTCACCACCGGCAGTTGGCTGCACCCTGTACTCTTCATGGCATCCAAATGCACTCTTTGCACATCCTGAATGACTCTCCCCGGTATACACATGGAGTGCACACTGGCTTCCTTTTTACGCGCCTAACGATGGAGCTCCCAACTACCAGCAAACCTACCCTCTGTGAATGCCCAGACCTTGCGGGCCGAGAAGCTTCCTCTGGATGCTTCTCACCATCCAGTTCCAACTATGGCCACCAGGTGCCTTGATCAATCATCGTGATTCATAGTCTCTCATACCAGACCAGTAGCAGTGCATTTGTTGATGTGTCAATATGAGCTTGGACAAAAGGAACAGGGCGTTACCGGTGCAGCTTTTTTGTCGGAACAATAGTAATGCTGCAGCTGCAGCTCCAGAATATCGTCAGCTGAAAGGATTACGGCAGGGTCCTCTTCCTGCACACTGCATGATGAAGAAGTTCGAATCAACTGGAAAACTGGGCCAACGACAGGTTGTACCACAGGTGGTTGATGAAATCGCTGTTGTATGGCATACAACGCTGCGCGCAATTCCCGATCGTGAGGTAGCGTCAGGCGTTTGCTGTGTCACGACAGTAGAACATCCCGCGGTCCATTGAATGGCAAGTGCTTCTAAAATGGTATCCGTACAAGATCCAATGGTACAGCAACTTGCATCATAGGACGCACAACGACCTGTTGACTTCGCTCTCCAGTTTTTCGCAAGCATTGAAGTTCACGAGGGCTGGCCCTGGAGTGTCCTATAGACAGACGAAGCTAATTTTTCTCTGGCGGGTGAGATGAACACACCGAATTGCCGAGTGTGGGGATCTTCACCTCCGGTCACGGTGCATGAAGTTCCTCTGTATGGTGAACGTGTCACCGTATGGTGTGGCTTCACGACTACGTTCGTCCTTGGCCCATTCTCTTTTGAACAGGTTGGCGCTCAAGGACCAAAGAAGTGCAGTGTGACCGGCCAGCATTACTGCGATATGCTTCGCCAGCATGTCATAGCCGCCCTACAGAAGAGAGACACATTGAACCCAAAAGTTTTCATGCAATATGGGGTCGCAACGCACAACGCTCGTTAAGTTCACTTGCTTCTCCGAAACACATTTGGAAATGATCGAATTATCAGCCGGATAGTTTCCAAATATTTGGCTGGCTCGATCACGTGATCTGACTCCCTGATTTCTGAAACAGGGTTTACCGGGGGAACATTCACACATGTGCTGATCTGAAGCGCAGCATATCAAGAGAGGTAGCCAGCATACCTACGGACATGCTTTGTTCTGCTGTGAAGAATGCAAACCTGCGCTTTCATGTCTTCTGGACACTGATGGGCGCCATATTGAGTCCCTATTGTACCGGCATGTAATTATATGATGATGTACCGTAGCAGCACCTTAAAACTGTTTAAACTGAATTGATTCTGCATTATTTCTCTTCCCCATGTCCTTGAAATTAATGCTACCATGTTTGGTCCTCCTAAGACAACTAGTTTCCGTGTTATGACGTGTTAAATAGGGGAAGTTTAATAAAAGCCTCCCGGTACATTGGATGATTGTCGCATGCGACGAAGACCGCCAGCTGCTGCTGCTGCTCCAGTGAGGAATAAATCTCTTAATCCCATATGGTTGCTTCCCAGAGTACACCAACAAGTAATCAACTTTAATGCATTTAACGCAGTCGTCCATAAAAGTGTAGTTTCCACTATCTGACCCATAAAGTCCAGAAATGTCAACCTTCTGTCCTCTTCCAAGTGGGAACTAAACTTCATGTTATTCGAGATGGCAAGTATATTATTCGGTGTCAGGCTGGTTACAAGAGACTGTCAATATCCTCTTGACGGTCTGGGCTCTTCTATTAACGGTGTAGGTTGAGTGAAAGTGGCTATGCTTGCGTAGCACTCATGTGATATACAACTTTTCCGATTGTAGAGCGCTTGCGATACCATATGAATTATGAATTCCTCGATCAACTTAATGGGTGGGATACTGAGAAATCGTTATGCATGGGACAGCATGCGTACCTACGTTCCAAAACACCGCGTATAAAAACGGGATTTTATGATACTCATACCTCGGTTCTCTTGGTGACAAAAAGACGACGTCAAGTGTTTTGGATAGCCCTTGGGCTACGGACCATTTGCATATCCAACAGAAGTATCCTCTTAGTGTCACTATTGCACTACACAGAGTCAAAGTAAGAATATTATACATTTAGGGAAACGGAACAAATCGGTTAGTTCTTTTTGCATTTGATGTTTGCTACGATGGGCTTGATGGGACTTAATGTGGGCGCCATTAGTTCATGGGCGGATCCTCGGAAAACCCCATAAAAAAGGTTTTCCCTATATTTTCGCCGTCAGCAGCGGACCAAACCCCAGTCGATGATTCCAAGACGGCTGCGTACAGGATATGGCTGAAATTTGTACGTTATATTCCTAAGATCCCGATCTCGAACAACCTGGAAAACTTTCTTGAAGCTGTAGTGTACTTGATAGCTTCGTGGGCTCTGGCGTTGTGAAGGAAAAAGTAGCAAATTCGCGTCCACCTCCTTCCAAACGTTTTTGTCGAACTTTGTTTTCTACAAGATTCTAGGACTTTCTTATACGTTTAATACAAATATTATATCAAAAGTCTATTTTATACATTAAAAATAATGTAGTTGCTGGATTTCTGTTGCAAAGGCCAACGATTGAAATATTTCCTCAGTGGCCAGAAATCTTAACGTGGCTGCTAGTCTACGTCTGAAAGTAAAGGCAAGGTACATATAGTGATTAGCTTCGAAGAAATGTCCTCTTACATTCAAGTGAAAGTACTGAACGAATCTCGATCTTGAAACCGATGTGTTGAAATACGTTATTTCAGAGTGTTGATAGTCAATACAACATCGAGGATATGGATATTATGCCTGCGAAAACTGACATTAGTCACCGCCCCTGAACTATATTCAATTTAAAAACGGAAATGCGATGAAAATTCTGTTGAGTTATGGAATAACTTCGACTCGTATGTATCTCAGCTCGTTGTACAACATTATGCAGTGTTACTGTACCAGCAATTCGATGGTGAAGCCACCGTCGATCCAGAATTTTCTTCGCGGTTTCCTCCGCTCTTCTTTAACAATAGCTAACAACTGTACCAGCAATTCGATGGTGAAGCCACCGTCGAATCCAGAATTTTCTTCGCGCTTTCCTCCGCTCTTCTTTGACAATAGCTAACCGAATATGTATAGCTATTACACGTACGTTCATTTTCGTAAAGGAATTGTGTAGTTTGCGACTCAAATAAAGCCGACAACGGCCGCTGGAGAGCGCGAAATCACGTTAAGCAGCTCATCCCGTGTGCCGCCGGCGCTGTCTCCCGTGAGGTCGGCTGTCCCGTCAGCGTCCACGTCCCGTGTGAGAATGGCTTAAGCGGGCCTACGCTTTTACGTGTCTTCGCGATCAGGACTAGTGCTGTGCTTCGGCGAGCTTAAACACGCGTCGAGGAAAACTAGGATGTCGAGCAGAGGCGGCATATTTCAGTGAGCGAGCATCTGGCCCGGCGCGTCGCATAGCCCAGGCGGCTGCATTAGCGGCGCTTTTGAGCTGTGATTACCGCGTGACTTACTGCCCGGCACGGCGCGCCGCGCTCTCAGTAATGGGCCTTGTTTAAGTGGCCGCATCTCCACAAACGCGTGTAAGCTCCTATGGACAAGCTGTTCTACTGCTCCGACCGGCTTACCGGTGTTACTGGTATTAAGACCCGCTCTCTTGTGACACGAACTAACTGCCGGGCGTGAAACAGATTATTCTCCTAACAATGTAGAGGACACCGTCCACGTTTTCAAATAAAGTAAATCAGTTAAAGCGGGGGTAGCAACAAAGCATTCCGTCGAAGAAAACCATTATTTTACTTTCGTAAGCTATCTCACTGAGTCAAGTGCAATCTACCTGCAACCGCTGCGTTTCAGGGCAAGCGACTTGTGTGGCAATATCGTCATTAACATTACCACCAATCTCGAAAACGGAATAAGGCTATTATTTTTCCCATACCCGCAGTTATCTATTTCTGCCATACCCTTAGTTATGTCCGATGGTAACTACGGGTAGTGGTTTCATTAAATATAGCCGTGAACAAAACTCAAGGACGGAAGTAAGTATCGCATGATGTGCCATTGCCAAGTAACAGCTCCATGAAACATGGGCCATACGTAGAAAGAACTGCTATAGTATAGTACAGTACAGTACAAAGCTACCCGAAAGAAATACTCAGTGAGACGAACAGAAATGACACTTTTTATGAAATGACGATAACTACACTGAAGTGACTGTGTTTCATGATGGTCCCCTGGACATTACAGACGGCGAGACGTGGTTCTTGAGAGTGTGAGTGATCATCATAGAGGACGCTGTATGCTCTTAAACGTGAACCCGCGTTGGCCATAAGGTTCCTAATGAGCTCTTGTAATAGGACGTTCCATTCCTCCACTAACGCGGTTCATAACTGCTGAATGGTCGTTAACATATGTTGACTTGCTACAATGCGTCTCCCCGACGCATTCCACACGTGCTTGACGCAATTTAAGCTGGGGGAACGGGCGGGCCAGCTCATTCGCCGAATATCTTTCCGTTCCAAGAGTTTCTACAACTGCGCATTTCGATGTGGTCGTGGCATCATCATCCACACAAATGGAGTCAGGGCCGAATGAACCCCTGAACACATGCGCAATAACGCTGTATACACGTATGGAGGGCGGGAAGAATGCCTCCGTGCGCGCAGTAATTATTCTAATTTTATCTTCACGATACCTATGTGAACAATACGTAGGGGGCTGTAGTATGGTCCTTAAACATTTAACATTTAAAGCCAGTTGTTGAAACTTCGTTAATGGACTTTCTCGGGTTAGTGTACGTCTATCTTCAAGAGTCTTCCAGTCAAATTCGTTCAGTATCTCTGTGACACTCTCCCATGTATTAAACAAATCTATGACCATTCGTGCTGCCCTTCTCTGTATACGTTCAACAATGGTTCAGATGGTTCTAAGCAATATGGGACTTAACATTTGAGGTCATCAGTCCCCTAGATTTAGAACTACTTAAACCTAATTAACCCAAGGACATCACACACATCCGTTCCCGAGGCAGGATTCGAACCTGCGACCGCAGCAGCCGCGTGATTCCAGACTGAAGCGCCTAGAACCGCTCGGCCACCGCGGCCGGCTCTGTATACGTTCAATATCCCCTGTTAGGCCTATCTGGTACGGGTCCCACACACTTGAGAAGTAGTCTAGAACCGGCTGCACGAGTGATTTGTAAGCAATCTCCTTTTTAGATTGACTGCACTTGCCCAGTATTCTACCAGTAACCCAAGTCTACCACCTGTCTTACCCACGACTGAACCTATGTGACCATTCCATTTCATATCCCTACATATGGCTACACCGAGGTATTTGTATGAGTTGGCCGATTCCAGCAATGACTCATTGATGTTATAGTCAAAAGATACAACGTTTTTTCGTTTAGTGAAGTGTAAAATTCTACATTTCTGACCATTTAAAGCAAATTGTCAATCTCTGCACCACTTTGGAATCTTATCGAGATCTGACTGAATATTTATGCAGCTTCTTACATATTACTTCATTATAGATAACTGCATGATCTGCAAAAAGCCTGATTTTACTATTAATATTTCTGCAAGGTCATTAATATATAGGGTTCGCTTCCCGGCGGGGTCAGGGATTTTTCTACCTCGTGATGACTGGGTGTTCTGTGATGTCCTTAGGTTAGTTAGGTTTAAGTAGTTCTGAGTTCTAGGGAACTGATGACCATAGATGTTAAGTTCCATAGTGCTCGGAGCCATTTGAACCATTAATATATAACATGAACAACAAGTGTCCCAACGCTTCCCTGGGGCACAACCGAAGTTGCTTTTACACCTGACGATGACTCTCCGTCCAAGATTACAAGTTGCTTCCTCCCTACCTAAATGTCCTCGATCCAGTCACAAATTTCACTTGGTACCCCATATGATTGAACTTTTGACAGTAAACGTTGGTATGGTACGGAGTCAAATGCTTTTTGGAAATCAAGAAACACAGCATCTACTTGACTGCCTTGATCCAAAGATTTCAGTATGTCATATGAGAAAATGCGAGTTGGTTTTCACATGATCGATGTTTTCTAAATCCATGCTGGTTAGCACTGAGGAGGTCATTCTGTTCAAGATATCTCATTATGTTTGAGCTCAGAATATGTTCTGAGATTCTACAACAAATTGATGTCAAGGAAATTGGACGGTAGTTTTGTGGACCACATCTACTATTCTTCTTGTAGATGGGTGTGACCTGTGTCCTTTTCCAAGAACCGGGTACGAATTTTTTGTTCGAGGGACCTACGATAGATTATAGTTAGAAGAGAGGCTAACTCAGCCGCAAATTCATATAGAATCTGACATGGATTCCATCTGGCCCTGGAGCTTGGTTCAATTTTAAAGAGTTCAGCTGTTTCTCACCACAACTGACGCTCATACTTATTTCATTCATCTTTTCAGTGGTACGAGGATTACATTGGGGCAATTTTCTAGGATTTTCCTTGGTAAGGGAACATTGAAAATGGAGTTAAGCATTTCAGCTTTTGCTTTACTACTCTCAATTTCAGTTCCTGTCTCATCCAGTAGGGACTGGACGCTAACTTTTGGTGCCACTAACAACCAAATTAGAAATTATATTGAAATTCTTGGAAGGAGACAGCACTTTCCAAAGAAGTACTATCAACAAGAAAATGGGATAACCAATGAGAAGACTCGTATTCATCCCCTGATAAGTGACTGGCTGAAAGACCTCAACAAGTTCGCGAGTTGCTTCGAGTCACATACACGCAACCAAATCATAATGACTCTGTGCTCTGTCAAAGAAATTACGAAAAGGTAAAAGTCTCACATGATTGATCATATATCAAGCAAATTACTAAAACCTGGCCTTTACGTATATTCTACGTTTTCAGTCAATATTGAGTGAATCGCTATCACAGTGTATATTTCCACACCGACTGTAATATGCTATTAGCGCGGTCCCCTTTACAAGAAAGGAAGCAATACAGTAATTAATAATTACCGACCAGTCTCTCTGCTTGCCCCCTAGGATGTAGTAGAAAAGAGAATGCAAACAAAAACATATCTATCTCAAAACAAGATCCATGGTCTCAATTTGAATTTCAAAAATGTCTTTTCACATAACATGCAATATTTAATGCTGATACCACATTACATCAAAGTTAAATGACAAAAAAAGCAAATTCATATTTTTTATGACTTGTCGAAAACATTTCCTTTTGCATTTCACAATATTCTCCTAGAGAAGCTCAGATATTATAATATCATTGATCCCAAAGATAACTAGTTTTCATAGTGCCTAAATAAATGAATGCAGAATGTCACACTAAGAAGCTTACGGAATGTATACAACGAAACAGCACCTTAGGATAACCAAGGTAGGTGCTGTCTGCAACACAGCAACCAATCATACAGTCGTGTACCGCAGGTTGCTGAAACAGCAGCCCACTAACGACACTACCTCTGGAGATCAAATGAACACAACAGGAAATCAACCAAACCTCCAGCAGCTGCCACGATGCAGTGTGGTGCCACGCTTACTGCCGGAGGCGTAAGCCCCACCATAGCATCACTACCTCATTTCCATAGTCACGTGTCCCTCGAATGCAAAGCCAGTATCCTCCTGCTGGGCGGGTATGTAGGTCGCAGCCTGATCTCTCTGTCCCCACAACACAGCCTAAGGGCTTGCACCAGCCACGACTAGCAACCCACAAATAGGGGTCCTGCTCATTGGAAATTCACTCCCTGGGCTTACACCAGCTGCACATAGCAGCTCATCAATTGGAATTCACATTGCTGAACCAATGAGGCGTGTCTCACTGTGGCAGCCATGCATTACATTCACTCCTGAGCACCCTTCACTCATCGCAGCCTAAGGCCTCATGGACTTCGTCCATACTTCAGCGCCTTACTCTCACCACCACCTTCAGCCTCATGAACTTCAATTAATTCTCAAACAACCCATGCTTACCGCCAGCCATTGTCTAATGGACAGTCAGCCTGAACCAAGTAGCACAACGGACATCTTAGGAAATCGCGCTATTTAATTTGTTCATTAGAGTTAAGAGATAACCACTGTTCCTTACAACCTGGATATACCATTCTGTAGCGTGTATGCTCCCCTCAGTCACAAGTAGTACAGTAGCAACAAGGATGATAGCTTCAAAATTTACTTACAGTCTGCAGCATCAGTTCCAGCTACAATGGTTACGAGGATAACTGGCGTAGGGATTACGTCCCAACAGTGACTGGCGTCCAGAGTGTCAGTCTTTATGGGCTTTCGTGCTTGTCCAGAATACGCTTCCACACTCAGGCCCTGATTCAGACTACTGCTAGTGTTTCGCTATGTACGTGTGCTCTCAGTGCCCACTCCGTCTCTACAGATGGGCACCAAAGTCCATAGGCGTCGTGGTGCTGCTCTTGCTTTGCTTAATGTCCCTACAATAGGGGCGACTAAGAGCTTCTCTCACAGAGATTAACATACCTGGACGCCGGTCCCAACCAGGCATCGACAACACAGCTGTTACACCTTCAGGAAGTCAGTGAAGAATCAGCGCCATGTTGCGATTTCTTCACTTGGCTGGAATGGTTCATTAGGGTCTCTGCAATTCACAATGCCACTCAACGATGAGCTTTTCTCCTCGCTTATTATGATGCTCCTACATATTACATGTTCAGTTCATTACTCTCGGTGCAGACTTTGTTATGCTATGGCCGGCCGGTGTGGCAGTGCGGTTCTAAGCGCGTCAGTTTGGAGCCACGTGACCGCTACGGTCGCAGGTTCGAGTCCTGCCTCGGGCATGGATGTGTGTGATGTCCTTAGGTTAGTTAGGTTTAAGTAGTTCTAACTTCTAGGGGACTGATGACCTCAGTAGTTAAGTCCCATAGTGCTCAGAGCCATTTGAACCATTTTTTGTTATCCTATGCTGTGTCTACTCTTGTGACAAAACTCAATGCCCATTACGACAAACTCTTTTCATACTTATCTTTCTGTACCCTTCGCAATCTTCTCTACAAAATTATCAACATATTAAGCTGATTGTGCTAACTTTTGATTCTTGCAATCTGAAAATCAAACATCATTAGTTACTTTTCATTTACAGTTGTATAAGAAATCAAATTTTCCTCATAGATTACATGGGACAGACACTTTCTTCATTGATGAGACTATCCGCATACTTTTCTGGCCTGGCTTAAACTATTGTAATGCCCTTTGCATCAGCAAATACGCAAAAACGTCAATATTGTGTTTGGTCGTGTTCTTTCAGGGCTACAAATTATTCTTCCACCTCACATTGTTCATATAATCACAGTCCTCTCACTAGGCACTGGCAATATTCATCATTTCAACCTACAATAACCTTCAGAATGGTATAAACTTTCCTAATTACTGCCCATCCGCTGTCGCTAACCATACTTTGAAATATAGTCCCACGTGGCCTCTGCCTGAAGAAAACTAGGAAATAAACTCACTCACTCTCTACCTTTCGATGGAATCCATTAACCCAAAGTTAACATCTTTAGTCACACTTAATAAAAGCACAAAATCACAATATCATCCTCACGTAGACGGAATCAACAAAACATGTACTAAATTGACTTTTAACAACCACCAAGCAAATATTCAGTCGTAGTATCACCATAACTTGTCTAGAACTACTCATGACACAAAAAAACAACCTCACTGGAGGTGAGTCTGTCTCATCAGATCTGTCTCCTACGTCACAAAATCACACAACATGCACCTTGCAACCAAACTGTCACTTCAAAACTTTCAATCATAAACCTCATTTAACAATAAACAAAATTCCTTATACAGATACACTTATTGACAGATGACTCATTTCACAACATGTATTTCCACATCAACCATAGTGACAGATGAAGATACCAATTGATTGCAATACAGGATAGAAAAATAGCAGGAAACACCACAATAAAAGATCAAGTTTACACTGTTTTAGCTAAAGTTCCTCATGCTAGTCAAGCATGTGATATATTCAGAACATATGCCCCTTGACTCAGCATACACTCAGACAGTGCTTAACATTCATGTGCAGTAGGCCAATCTCACTATACTGGTATAGACAACTATTCCTGAGAAAATACCCGACGTCGATAACATCTCGGTGAACAATTATCAAAGTCTAAGAAATACAAAGCAAAATAAATCACCTGGCACCAACTCAATTCTTCACACAATACTTAATCACAGTATCAAAAACTTTCATCAAGAAACAAGCACCTGTGGCAAATTTATCAAAACATAAGATAGCAATACGAAAACTCACATAGATGGACAGAATGAAATCTGTTTTAGCCCACAGCAATTCGCCTCATTAAAGAAGAAGGCATTAAAGCAAAGAACACAAAAAAGTACATGAGTACCTATCTACCTCAAGTTGCTAGGCCTAATCATCATCCAAAAATTACACTTGCACATCATATGTGTCAACCTCATAGACAAGTTCAACGGAAAACACACACTACCCACTTCAACATCCCATAAAAGCCTACTATTCATGAACATAAAACATGCTGCACATGGTAAAAAGTTCTTGGTGGGCCAAAAACTATAAATTAAAAACATTTCGAGAAGACAAAGATACGAGCTAAAACGTGGTTTTCCCAGCCATTATTGTTTAGGCTGATGACAGGCATGTTGTGTGGAAATAGTATCAGCCTGTGAAATCAACCTGCTTTGCAGGGGAGCCTTCATATCAGGACCAAGGAGCTCTTTTCCAAGCCGCAACATGTAGGGTGCCCTGCAAGACAGGTATGTTGTATTGGAGTAGTATCAGCCTCCTTTATCGACCTGCTTTGTGTGGCACCCTGCACATCAGGGCAAATAAATTATTTTGAAGACCCTGATGTGTAGCCTGCCCTGTATGACAGGTGTGTTGTGGAACTGGTATTGGCCTGCTTTATTGCTGGGGCTACATGAGCTGAGAGGCATGGCTGGGGACAGGCTGAGGTGGAAGAGGAGGGTAGTGATGGTGTGAGGGGGAGGAGGTCAGAAAGATGGGAGAGAGAAGGCTATGCATGAGGCAAGGGGAAAGTGTAGGGGATAGTGGGAAGGTGGAAAAGGAAGAGGTAGAGGCAGAGATGGGAAGAGAGAGGGAGAGGGGATATGGTCAGATGGAGGAAGAGTAAGATATGGTCAGAACGAGGAGGTGTAGGAAATGAGTAAGGAGAGGGGGAGGAGGTGATGAAGAGGCAGAGAGAATGGACAGAAGGAGACAAATAGAGATGGAAGAATGAAGTGGACAGATAGAATATGGAAGAGGCAGACACAGAGAAGGGGAAGGAGGACATGTGTCAATATATGTGTCAATCACATACGTGGGCTAAGCTGCAGGGAAAAGGCGAGTACACAAATAAGAGATACTGACTACTTCCTGCAGAGCACTTTGAGTTAACACTATAGTGCTCCTAAACACTGCCACACCGAATTCTTACGTTTCTTAAGTTTAAAGAACCTGAGCTTTGTATCCTACTTTCTGTCAGTTTGGTTCTAAATCATCCAAGTTGAAGGCTCTCACAGATGAAACATCAAGCATGCATTAGAAATCGTCCTCCAGCAACTCATCAAAATCCTATAAACTGGAACACTACTGTTTGTTGTATTTTCAACACAAGCAATTAGTTCACATCTCCACAACCATCTAACAGAAAAACACAAATATTGTACTTAATCAATTACATGGCCTCTCTGGACACTTCAACCCTTTTCGCATTATTACTAATATAATTACACTATTATCTACAGGTAAGTAAACTGTAGTACTTTCAAATTCACCCATTTTATGTGACATCCCACACAAATCATCTTTACTTACCACAAGTTCATTTTCAATATCATATCACCATGTTTCATATATTGATTGAAATGTTCCTATTCTTGTACTAACAATCAGTTCAACTCTGCAACAGGCGCAATCTGGTTTATATCACGATCCACTCATTTTTGCGACAGTAACACTTTCTAGGTCTGATCCATTAGTTAGGAATTCATGTTCAGCTTCTTTTCCAAAGTTTTCTTCAGTTTTATAAACCCTCTCATTTAATACCTGGCTTAATTCCCTGCTTCTCCTAGAAATCTCCAACAGACTTTCCTTAAACCTTGACAATAACTTCACTTCTTCTGATTCACCAACACCCTCATGTATTGTACCACTGTAACCCTTGTTCTGCGTTAACAACCAACTATGCAACAGAAGTTTCCGAGTTGTTGCCCTTATTATTTCTTTATTGGGATTCTTCTTTATTTTCTGATGCTTCACTCTGCATACTATGCTTCTCAAAATTCTTTCCTAGACCGTGTTGTATGATTCAAAGTTGATTCTTGCATCTGAATAATAACATCATGTTTAGGCACTCTGAAGAATCAGTCTTACTCTTCTCACATTCCACCTTTAAAGTCTGAAAATCATTTTGTAACTGTTTATTCACTAACAGCCTTCTCAAATTTCTCAAATTTAATATGATCTCCATCAACAGTGGTAAGATCATTTTAGCAGTCGAAACCCTCTTATCAAAGTATGTTTTCCTTTATTTGTGTGCCAAGCCCATCAAAATTCTCTGTGACATCCAAACAGTGGATTCAAATTTTTGCTGTAAACCATGTATTTGCCCTTGTAAACTAATAACATTAACTTGCTGTTGTCTTCCTTTTGCCTCTAATATTTCATTTATTTCCTAACACTGGCTTCTGTCCTCTCTTCTAAGTCCAATTTCTGTTCAAATTTCTTCCTACTAGTCTGTCTCTAAAGTTTCAGTAAATCCAGTCACACTAACCCCATGTTTCCCATTTTCTTTTACATTTTCCTCTAAATTTTCATTTAGCACTTTTACACCACTTTCTCCACATTGCTTGAAACAGTTTCTTATTACTCATTTCACAATTAATTTCGAATACTAAACTAGCATTTTGTGATACAATTTGAACAAAGAAAGCTGCAGATGCTACAGGACACCCTACTGATACATCCATCTATGAGTAGATTTAAATGGCTGAACCACACAAGATTCTATTGAACCTTCATTCATAACAACACCAGTGGGTTGCTGAGATAAAACATTAACATCATTGACTCTTACATTCTCTACCTGACTAACTGACATAGTAATTATTCAATGTGTTGCACCCATTCATTATGCTGAGTAGCAGCACTGCACCAAATACCAGATTGTCCCATCTTGTTAAATTTTTCACTTTTCTCCTGACTCTACCTAAATCATGCCCTTCTTGTCTCCCTCTGACCATCTGTTAGCTTCTCAGTCGTATACAGATTAACATACTGACCAAATGCTACACACCTTTAACGGTAAACTTGGCAAGTAACAAAAATTTCACATATTCAAAAAATGAAAAATCCTCCACTAGATCTCCATCAACTCTCTATAAAGTACATAATTATCTACACAACGAGTACCACTGTTCAAACTTTCCTCTCAGTTCTGTAGAACAGCTCCAAAATCAGAAATTCAGTCTGCTGTAGAAACAAAAAATTAAAAGAACACTGCAAATTATTCACCCAAAATACTACCTGAGTGGCCTCAAAGCCCAAAAACCCATTTTCCCTAAATATGCTCAAAAAATGTCCAACTCCATCACGAATTTCTCTAGGCCCCAATTAAAATCTTATACCAAAATAAATAAATAAATGAGATTAACTACAGGTTGCAAATGTCTTAACCATCCTTTAATCACCTCAAAGTGCCTTTCCCGTCAGTTCAATGACAATTACTTTATCAGAAAATACATGCAGGGGGCGGGGGGTTCTCAAAACTATACCTGTGTTACAAAAATTGATTCTCCAGGAAAGATTACACTATTGACTGGCTCGTAGCATTATGGACTTCTGCAGCAGACCAATAGAATTCGACAGGTGGCTTCATTTACTACTGTCTGATTCATAAAACTGAACAAAATAAACAGCAGTTCCATTTTTTCATCAGACAACGAAATACAGTTACAATGAACATATACCATATTTAAATATACATTTCCCTGTTGCAAAGTACATTATTGAAAAATAAAAATCAAATGTATTTTATCCATAATGGATGCAGCTGTACTCTGTGACTGTTGCTCTATAGGTTGTAGAATAATAACATCTACCAATCACATTGGAAGGTGATTTTGTTTAACATACTACTGGTTTCAGACTTGTGATCATCTTCAAGCAGTTTACTTTCTTATACGTGTCTCCATACTCAGTGTTACACATCACCATTTAAATCGAAAGTGAATAATATGATGATAACTAAATAGACAAAAATGAAACATATGGAAGTCGCTAGGCGACATGTGTCGTAAAATACTGTAGTACTTATGTATAGGTGGTGTATACATATCGTTTTCACATTACGTTTATCACTTCTTGCGCAAAAATAATCTGTTTTTTACATATTAACTGTATATTAATCATCATGCTAATTATTGTTGCTTTCATATAATGTTACTGAAAAAGTAGTGGCACTTTGCATGTTATTAACTTCAGAAGCACATGCACTCATACCACCCAACCTTTAACATTGGAAAACAGACGTTACAGCCAAGGAATTTAGCTGAAAGAAGTACCGAGGTGTTACACATAAAGATACATAACAGATATAGCAAATTATGAGAATGAAATTGTTTCATGATTGTGGGATCCCAGTGTCATTTATAATATACAGAGTGCTTGCTGGTAAATGACATGAGGTTAAACAGACATTATCTTTCTTTTTTCAAAAATTGCTAGTTGTGGGGAACGAATGAGTTACGGTTTTTGATTTTTAAAATATGTCATAATCGATGTGTAGAAAAGATTTGCTTGCAAGGTTTACTTGTTCCTTGAGACGTAAGTGTGGTGACTTGGAACTACGAATGTGAATTAAGAGCTCTTCAAAAAGATTGATTTTCTTTCTTTTGCTGTCAGTGTATAGTATGTGCAGGTTATCTTCAATGACTGTGGCTATGTGCCCATGTTCTTTAAGATTTGTCTCCAGTGGCAATCTCTGCTCGTGTGGAGACTCTACAATGATGGAAGAATCAAGTGAGATAATTTCAGTTATTTGCCAGAGAAAAGCTTAGGTGAAGTGGTTAGGTTATTTCAACACTGCTTGTGTGTGTGTTAGGATTCCTAAAGGACCAAACGGCTGAGGTCATCGGTCCCTAGACTTACACATTACTTAAACTAACGTATGCTAAGAACAACACACACAAACACACACACACACACACACGTATGCCCGAGAGAGGAATCGAACCTCCGGCAGGAGGGGCAGCCCAATTCGTGACATAGCGCCTCTAACCCCGCGGCCACTCCACGCGGCAGCACAGCTTGCTCACCAATACTTCACTCTCAGTGGTGTGGCAGTATCCATCCATATGATAAAATGGAAACTCGTAGATTTCTCAAACTTGATTGAATGGATGCTCATTAGTGTGAAGTATATTGTCTTTTCAATCTGTCATGCTATAGATTCAAAGTTGTCAGCCTGCCCTTACTTATGAAAGAATTATTGTACTGGATAAAGTCGTGTGCTGAGAGCCTAATACTTCGATCATTCATTGTGACACTGAATTTTGTACTCATTACATTGAGAAACCGTGTGGGCTTGTAAATCCACCCAAACCAAATCACCCCTTTGTCCCTTATGCCCGATACTGTGCCACGCTGCATGGCCACCATCTCTTTGTAACTGGTGGATTCAGTTCGTGGATTGTGAATATTCAGATGTATCAGAGGCCTCATATGGAACTGCAGTCACAAAAAGTTAATAGTAAGAAGTTTCTCTTTGCAAGTTACCATGTTACAGGTGCAAACAAGCTATATCGACAAGTGCTGTTTCGACGATCGCAGCTAGATTTCCCACATTATGTAGTGATTTTTATAGGACAGTACTTTATGCTTAAGTAAATGACTTCAAAACTGAGCAAACCTTCTCATTATCAGCACTGGACGCTATAAACAGAAGGCACATACTTATTTAGTTCTTGATCACTTTATTGATGAATCGTTACTTGCTGATTAATATTCAAATAATACCTGTAATAGCTATCCCAAGCCCATTTTCAGCAGCACTAGATTATATAAGTGTGTGTATGTGCTTCTCAGAGTGTGTGTGTGTGTGTGTGTGTGTGTGTGTGTGTGTGTGTGTGTGTGTGTGTGTGTGTGTGACAATTTCTACCATACATTATGGGTCAGGTTGCATTTCCAAATTGTTTTGTGGGCCATAAAATATTTATACTTATTGCATAGTATAAAGATTCAGGGCTCATCTATCACTACATATGGGAGCAGTTCACACCTTTTTACACTACATACAACTTACAATTGTGGTCACCTCGGTAGGATTTTCGTCTCCATGAATTTTGTGAGCAGTAATTAACTACAATTTCTTTCAGTTTTATTTTTCATGTTAGGTAAGCCAACCTTACAGTTTTGGATTACCTGTGTTTGTGATTGTCTATGTGCAGGAGCAATATAAATTCTGTAACTAATTCTTATTTTATTCCTTCATAAATGTGTTATGAGACATTCTCTGAAATCTCCTGATGGTAAATAGCTTTACTGGACACTATGACTGTTTTATTTTCAATCCTATTGCTGTAATCTAATTTTGGTTTACCCTCATAGAATATTTCTTTCGGTGGCTTCTGATTGCCTTTCGCTGCAACTGTTTCATACAACTGATATGTTTATCAGAGTTTAATTAAATTTTTCATTTAATTGTATTGCCATTTGTGATGAGAATAAATAACTCTATATTTACACTCATTTCATTAAATTAGTGGGAGATTACTTTCAGACTGTAAAAAGGTTAAATTATGCCATTTTCATATAGAATTTCTTTATATTGTGTGACAGATATTTTGTAGTGTTTTGAAATATTAATTTTAAGATCTGCAAGTTGTTTTTTGTAGTGCTAATTTTTATTGGATGCAGAATAATTATGCAACCAGTCACATTAGAAGAAGACTTTATTTAAAAGATGACTGGTTTTGGTTTGTGCTCATGTTCAGGTGGTTTTATTCATGAACATGTTTCCATACTCAATGTTGGAGATCACTGTTTAACTAAAAATTCAAGTAATGTGACGATGACTAAATAGACAAAAATGAAGCATATGGAAGTGGGTCATTGACATGTATTGAAAATACGTGTTTGGAGGCAACCCGGTCAGACTGAACGCCTTGGACACACTGTCCAGCGAGTGCAGCAAGGTGGAGGTTCATTGCTGTTTTGGGGTGGCATTATGTGGGGCCGACGTACGCCACTGGTGCTCATGGAAGGCGCCATAAAAGCTGTACGATACGTGAATGCCATCCTCTGACCGATAGTGCAACCATATGGGCAGCATATTGGCGAGGCATTCGTCTTCATGGACGACAATTCGCGCCCCAATCGTGCACATGTTGTGAATGACTTCCTCCAGGATAACGACATCGCTCGAGTAGAGTGGCCAGCATGTTCTCCAGACATGAACCCTATCGTGCATGCCTGGATTAGATTGGAAAGGGCTGTTTGTGGACGACGTGACCCATCAACCGCTCTGAGGGATCTACGTCGAATCTCCGTTGGGGAGTGGAACAATCTGGACCAACAGTGCCTTGATGAACTTGTGGATAGTATGCCACTTTCGATACAGGTATGCATCAATGCAAGAGGACATGCTACCGGGTATTAGAGGTACCGGTGTGTACAGCAATCTGGACTACCACCTCTGAAGGTCGCTGTATGGTGGTACAACGTGCAATGTACGGTTTTCATGAGAAATTAAAAGGCCGAAATGATGTTTATGTTGATCTCTATTCCAATTTTCTGCACAGGATCCGGAACCCTCGGAACCGAGGTGATGCAAAACTTTTTTTGATGTTTGTATAATAGTACTTGCATATCGTTTTCGCATTACATTTATCAAATTTTTTACAAAAAGAATGCGTTTTTTATGTTAACTGTATATTAATCACCATGCTAGTTATTGGTGCTTCCACATCATGTCTGTGATAAACTACATGTTCGTAACTTCTCTAGCACAGGCCCTCACAACACCCAACGTGTTTACACTGGAAAACAGGCGTTATTACCAAAGAGCTTTGCATGAAAGAAGTTCAGAGATGTTACATATACAGATATACAACAGGTACTATAAATTATGAAAATGAAATTGTTCCATGATTATTAGCTCATACTGTCATTTATAATATACAGAATGTTGCTATAAGGTTAAATCGACAATCTGGTTTTTTTTCTCAAAAATCTGGTAGTAGCAACAAAGAGATAACTGCGATAACAGATTGCCATTATATAAATGCCTAAATGCCTGTCTTTCTCCCAAGTCAGAACACATCTCCGCATCAACGCACAGTACAGAACTAGAACTGGGACTAGAATACTCAATGTAAGATCAAAGAGTGATGAATGCTGCTTCAAACAAAGACGGCCTCATGGTTCTAATCTGTGAAGGCTTCCCATTCTTTAAAAGACAAAAGTGACACCTCAGATATGCGAAATCGCTACAGTGGTCATACAGAGTTTGCTCGAAAAACTTATATCGATCACTGAAGCTGAGTATAGCGGAAACGCACAAAGTATTGCAAAGATGTCTGTCGTAGTTTACTAAAAGCAAAATATAGCAAGACGAAATGACACTGTGGACTAAACAGGACACTTTTAGCTGGACCAAATGTTTGTAACCCCCTTGAAAGAGTACACTAGTCGCTTTTTCTGTGACCAGATGCAAACCTTTCTTTTACATTTTCATGGAGAGAGCGCTGTAGTCAATCTCATCTTCCGAGGTAACTACAGTCTTTGTTACAGGACTGCAGGTATACTTTCCTGGCGTGCCGAGAACACAGGCAAGCTATATAGTACCTCGATTGGCCCGCTAAATCACCCCATCGTAAACACATACAAAATTTTTGTGACTACTTGAAAGAGTGGGTGACGCATAGGAGTCATCATACCTGCAATTTGGTGTTTTGGTTGCTCGATGGGATTTGACATAAATGAAGAAGTTTGTGGACTCCCATCTTCGCCGACGTGAGGAGATTATCAAGGCTAAAGAGGCGGTGTCACGCAGTACTGGCGAGGTGTTTCCTGGAGATGATTAATGTTTTTCTGGTGTGTGAACCTGACGTTATTACGACCAATTATATGATACAGTGCTGTTCCAGGTTTGCTAGCAAAAAACGAACAAAATCAGAGACGCATTGCTAGAATCGTAACAGAGCGGCACAGCCCGTACAGAAACGCTCGAGGAACTTCAAATGGAATCTTTGGAAGAAAGGTGAGGCCGCTTTCTCGACACTCTGTAGTGTACTTGGAACGAACAGCTGTTCCAAAAATACCGCAACAGTTTCGCTGTCACTATCGTATAACTCCAGTAGGACTACCGAGAGCAAAATAGTAGAGATTTAGTCATTTAACTCTGTTCACAAATGGAAAAGGACAGAAATTCGTAAAAGTATAACGAAGCATCTTCCGCTACATACTGAACAGCGGCTTGTGGAATTTATACACTGAGGTGACAATTCGTGGGATGGTGATACGCACATATACAGCGGGCTGTAGTATCGCGTACACAAGGTATAAAAGAGCAGTTCATTGGCCGAGGTGTCATTTGTACTCATGTGATTCAAGTGAAATCTGCCCAACGTGACTGTGTCCGCAAGACGGGAATTAACATACCTTCAACGCAGAATGGTAGTTGGTGGTAGATGCATGAAACACTGAATTTCAGAAGTCGTTAGGGAATTCAATATTCCGAGATCCACACTGGCAAGAGAGTGCCGAGAATACCAAACTTCAGACATTACCTCTCACCACAGACAAAGCTGCGGCCGACGGCCTTCACTTAACGACTGAGAGCAGAGGCGTTTGCATAGATTTGTCAGTGGTCACAGGCAAGCAACATTGTGTGAAATAACCGCAGAAATCAATGTGGAACCGGCGACGAACGCATCCGTTAAGACAGTGCGGCGAAATGTGACGTTAATGGGTTATGGCAAGAGGCGATAGACGCGAGTGCCTTTGCTAACAACACGTCGGCTGCTGCGCCTCTCCTGTGTTCGTGTCCATATCGGTTATATCCTAGACGAATGGAAAACCATGGCCTGATGAGATGAGCGCCTATTTCTATGGTGAGAGCTAGTGGTAGGGTTCGAGTGTGTCGCAGACCTCACCAAGCTCTGGATCTGGATTGTTAACAAGGCACCGTGCAAGCTAGTGGTGGCTCCATAATGGTGTATGGTGTGTTTACATGGAATGGACTGGTTTCTATCCTCAAACTGAACGGATCATTGACTGCAAATGGTTGTTTCCGGCTCCTCGGAGACCATTTGTAGCTATTCGTGATACTCCTATACAACGATGGAATTTTTATGGATGACAATGTGTCATCTCAACAGGCCACAATTGTTCGTAATTGCTTTGAAGAACATTCTGGACAATTCGAGCGAATGATTAGCCACCTAGATCGGCAGACAACAATCCCATCCAACATTTATGAGACATAATCGAGAGATCAGTTCGTGCACCAAATTCTACACCGGCAGTATTTTCGCAATTGGGGACAGCTATAGAGGGAGCATGGCCCAATATTTCTGCAGGGAACTTCCCTAAACTTGTTAGTGCATGCGTCGAGCTGCTGCACTAAGCCGGGCAAAAGCTGGTCCGCCACGATATTACGAGGCATCTCATGACTTGTCACCTTAGAGTATGTAGGCAGAGGAGATCCTTCTCATTTATGTATGAAGAACGGGCCACACATTACTTCGACAATAAACTATACCTCTGTCAAGCGGAATATGTGTGCATGTATGTGTACGTGTGTGTGTGTGTGTGTGTGTGTGTGTGTGTGTGTGTGTGTGTGTGGTGTGTGTGTGTGTGTGTGTGTACATATATGTGTGTGTGAAACGATGAGGCAGCGTCCTGCGGTATAATAATCTGGAGGGCGAGAGATGCCTCAGTTTCATTATGACATGTGCATTGTAGGGAAAATGGAAAGTGGAGCTCAGAGTCCATAAACGTTGACAGTCCTCTTACCTGTGGAGAAGAAAACAGACAGTTAAGAACCGAGATGAAATGGAGTCGCTCAAAAGTCGTCCCGGATAATTTGAATTACCTTATTGTTGATTTCGTCACACGATTTTCCAGGTAGGTTGGTAGCGTGACATACTAGATAAAGAGCCATCTTCTTTGCCTTAGTCACCATCTTTTTTCTCAATTTATTATTGCCATTACATTATTAACACAGAGTAAAATAAATTTAAAAATTCGCTTGTAGTATGTCCTTGAAATGTTACAGTGTTCTATGATCAGTATTACAAAACCGCTGAGACGCTATACTTTCTCAGCTGCAAGCTGCCTATCTACCAGTTTCCAGTGGCAATAAGATTGCAATTAAATATAATCTTAAGGTATTATTTTTAACGACTTTAAATGATGAGTACGATAGTAGAAGTACTTTTGAGGATGTGGTATATTTCTGCAAAACACTTACTGGTGTCGATGGTCCAGCAATTAAATAAAATATAAGTTGAATAATAGGGAAACAATAGATTCCTACTGCACGTAATTAGTTATGAGCAACAACATGGCTCGCGATATATTCACTTGTAAACGCATGTTACGTCTTCACTGCAGAAGCCACGGAAATCTCGCAAGTGTACAAGTCGGCACTACAAAATATTTCTATATCCCGCGACCACGCACAAACTGGTCCACTGTCCAAGTCTTTGCCGCGAATGTCTGTCGCTCCTTCGGGTCCAGCACTCTCTGTGTCTTGTGCGACTGTCCCTCGCGCCGCACTCTTCGGAACTCCCCCTCCATTCACTTCGGTAGTCGCCTCCCTTAGTAACGAGTGCTGTGATTGGCGATAGCGGTTGCTTACATTTCAGTAACTTGAAATTAAATAAATATTCCTACGGCTGGACCATAAACACACTCTAACACACATTATTAAATACATAAAGAAATTAAATAAACATACACTCCTGGAAATGGAAAAAAGAACACATTGACACCGGTGTGTCAGACCCACCATACTTGCTCCGGACACTGCGAGAGGGCTGTACAAGCAATGATCACACGCACGGCACAGCGGACACACCAGGAACCGCGGTGTTGGCCGTCGAATGGCGCTAGCTGCGCAGCATTTGTGCACCGCCGCCGTCAGTGTCAGCCAGTTTGCCGTGGCATACGGAGCTCCATCGCAGTCTTTAACACTGGTAGCATGCCGCGACAGCGTGGACGTGAACCGTATGTGCAGTTGACGGACTTTGAGCGAGGGCGTATAGTGGGCATGCGGGAGGCCGGGTGGACGTACCGCCGAATTGCTCAACACGTGGGGCGTGAGGTCTCCACAGTACATCGATGTTGTCGCCAGTGGTCGGCGGAAGGTGCACGTGCCCGTCGACCTGGGACCGGACCGCAGCGACGCACGGATGCACGCCAAGACCGTAGGATCCTACGCAGTGCCGTAGGGGACCGCACCGCCACTTCCCAGCAAATTAGGGACACTGTTGCTCCTGGGGTATCGGCGAGGACCATTCGCAACCGTCTCCATGAAGCTGGGCTACGGTCCCGCACACCGTTAGGCCGTCTTCCGCTCACGCCCCAACATCGTGCAGCCCGCCTCCAGTGGTGTCGCGACAGGCGTGAACGGCCAGTGTAGGAGATCGCTCCCCACACCATGATGCCGGGTGTTGGCCCTGTGTGCCTCGGTCGTATGCAGTCCTGATTGTGGCGCTCACCTGCACGGCGCCAAACACGCATACGACCATCATTGGCACCAAGGCAGAAGCGACTCTCATCGCTGAAGACGATGAGAGTCGCTTCTGCCTTGGTGCCAATGATGGTCGTATGCGTGTTTGGCGCCGTGCAGGTGAGCGCCACAATCAGGACTGCATACGACCGAGGCACACAGGGCCAACACCCGGCATCATGGTGTGGGGAGCGATCTCCTACACTGGCCGTACACCACTGGTGATCGTCGAGGGGACACTGAATAGTGCACGGTACATCCAAACCGTCATCGAACCCATCGTTCTACCATTCCTAGACCGGCAAGGGAACTTGCTGTTCCAACAGGACAATGCACGTCCGCATGTATCCCGTGCCACCCAACGTGCTCTAGAAGGTGTAAGTCAACTACCCTGGCCAGCAAGATCTCCGGATCTGTCCCCCATTGAGCATATTTGGGACTGGATTAAGCGTCGTCTCACGCGGTCTGCACGTTCAGCACGAACGCTGGTCCAACTGAGGCGCCAGGTGGAAATGGCATGGCAAGCCGTTCCACAGGACTACATCCAGCATCTCTACGATCGTCTCCATGGGAGAATAGCAGCCTGCATTGCTGCGAAGGGTGGATATACACTGTACTAGTGCCGACATTGTGCATGTTCTGTTGCCTGTGTCTATGTGCCTGTGGTTCTGTCAGTGTGATCATGTGATGTATCTGACCCCAGGAATGTGTCAATAAAGTTTCCCCTTCCTGGGACAATGAATTCACGGTGTTCTTATTTCAATTTCCAGGAGTGTATATCAAAGGGATAGAACAAAAGATAGGCCAGATAGCCTAATGCTTTCTAAAACACAGTAAATATTTAACCAATTTCTTCATGAATAGTATATCTCGGATATAAACAAAGACATAGATGAATAAATATATTTATAAGCAAGCTGCTACTGTTTTTTCGTGTAACTGTGGAGTACTTATGGCCTGACGCGATCGGTAGTAATCGGCCACTTTGACCTCCAATAACTCATGTACTATTAAAGTTCCACGCCTGTATTTATACCAATTTACAGGGTGCCCGAAAAGTCCTTCCCTGATTACATAAATTGATAACTCAGGCTAGAAGTAAGGTACAAATATGAAACTGGTTTCTAATTGTTTACAAACTATCAAAGTTTTTTTCACACGTCAGAAAACTGCCACATGAGCACCCTTGATAGCACGTGGCACATCTAGGCGATATTCAATTTCCGTCCACACATTAGCCAACATCACTGGAGGGATCGATTCAACGACTGTGGTTATCCGTTGCCGCAGGGTTTCAATATCTGGTATACGCGTTCGGTAGACCTCGTCCTTGACATAACCTCATAAAAAGAAGTCTAATCGGGTTATGTCAGGAGAGCGTGGAGGCCAAACCGTTGGCCCATCACGACCAATCCATCGCCCAGGAAAGGTCATATCGAGATAGGCACGGACGTCCAAACCCCAATGAGGCGGTGCACCGTCTTGCTGAAACAAGACATTGAGGTGATACCGATGCAGCTGAGGAACAGCATACAGTTGCATGTCCAGATACACTGCAGATGTGATGGTAGCCTCAGCGAAGAAGAATGGCCCAATAATTCGATCGTGCAATAGCACGCACCAAACATTCACCTTTGCACGCCATGACCTCGCCAGGGGGTTGTGAACCCCAAATGCGCACATTATGGTGATTCACTACTCCACTGACAAAAAGGTCGCTTCGTCGGAAAAGGCAATTAGTCTGAGATAACCATCATCGTCCTCAATACGTGATAGCATTTCGACCGCAAAGTCATATCGACGTGCACTGTCATTGGGCAATAAGGCCTGAACGATTTGCACTTTGTATGCACGAAACAATAAAAGTTTGTGTAAAATGTCATGGAGAGAGCTTTTTGGCATCTGTAATTTACGTGAGGCCCTGCGCACCGATTTCTTCGGACTTCGCAGAAAAGACTGCCTTACAGCCTCCACCCTGTCCGCTGAGGTTCTTGGTCTACCGAACTTCTCATACCAGGCTCTAATGCTCTTGACATCAGGTGGATTCCTTCCAAATGTTGTCTGGAAGTGTCTCTGCACTGTGGTTGGTGATCGTGTCTCATGGTACCACAGGACACACTGCGCCTTCTCCTGATTGGTTAACATGGCTTCTTCGGCATTGCACCTCATCCACTACTTACGTACTGCGAACCTAAAACAGAAAAAAAACTTTGATAGTTGTAAACAATTCGACACAAGTTTCATGTTTGTATCTTACTTCTAGCCTGAGTTATCAATTTATGTAATCAGGGAAAGTCTTTTCGGACACCCTGTAGATTTACACTAATAGCTTTCTAAAGATATGTTGATCGACGAAATCGGATGAACCGTTTAGATTTTGGAAATTCGTTGCTGGGGGTGACTTGTATAATTTACAGTCAGGTACTAAACTTTAAACTGATAAAGATATTGAAAATATGATTACACCATCAGAATCTTCGTGCAAATAAGAGTAATGTACGTGTTTCTTTTTGAGGTATCATGATATCTGGCTACTATTAATTTCTATACGAACGGTGAAATGTCTGCCATGATGGTTTCACAAAGTCCGCCGTCTTTCGTCCTCTCGGCATATAAGTCTCTTTCATCAACACAGCGTCACCAAGGAATTCCCAACCACGTGCTCGGCCTGGACCATGCGCTGGGGCTACCCCTCTTGTCTAACGTTCGGCACCACATGTTTGCTGCCGGGCCCTGGCTTGCCGAGCGGCCCGTGCGGCCACGCCAACTCCGAACTTAGAATATTTCCAGGGCGCCACAACTCGCCCGTTACCTCACAAATAAAAGTTTGAATTTCAGTATTTCACATAATTATTGAGCGAATTTAAAAATTTAAAATATTCTCATTTTGAATCATTAAGAGGGATAACCAAAAGAATGCAGAAAGTTGTACTTAGTAATTCAACCAATATATTCAGGGCAAATTTTTCCGATGGGGAGAATTCACATATGGGATTCCGCAAGGCTCAGTCTTAAGCCCGCTGTTGTTCCTCATATTTGTAAACAATTTGCCTTCTAATATACGACAAGCAGAATAGCCTCTTTTGATGGATGACACTAGTATTGTCCTCAATCCAAGCATATACACACCAACAGTTGAAAAAGTAAACCATGTTCTCAAAATATCATTGATTGGTTTTCTGCGAATGGTCTCATTTCCATTTTTAAAAAGACAAAATATATTCAGTTCTGCACATCTAGGGATATTCTATCAATGATAAATGTAACACGTGGTGAGGAAGTAATAAATAGGGTATTAATTCCAAAATTTTTAGATGTCCACATAGATGAGAATTTAAATTGGAAAAAGCGTATTTCGGGACTTCTGAAACCACTTAGTTCAGCCACATTTGCACTTAGAACCATTGAAAATCTTGGAGAGAGACAAATAAGTGAGTTGACATATTTTGCACATTTTCATTCGATGATGTCATGCAGAATCATGTTCTGGGGTAAATCGTCTTCAATAAAGAAAGTCTTCAGTGCTCAAAAACGTGCTACAAGAATATTATGTGGTGCTCAGTCATTATCACCTTGTAGAGATCTGTTTAAGGAGTTAAGCATATTGACTGCCGCTTGACAGCATATTTATGCTTCCATGACATTTGTTGTGAATAATACACTGCAGTTCAAAAGGAACAGTGATGTACATAATTACAATACCAGGAGGCGACGTGCTTGGCGACGTCGCGTGCGGCACAGCGTTCCTGTGTATCGTGCTTTGAAGGCAATAGACATTGATCTGGCTGGACAGTTCAATAAGCAACAATTAATTGGAGGCCCGAATGTGTTTCGAGGCCTCCGTCTGAACTTCACGTGTGATGTACAGGCTCTGTTTGGAGGTAGTACATGGCTCACACTTGCTGTAGTGTGGGGCAATCACTGTGATTATGGTGGCCTTGAAGCATTTCCAGATGCAAATATACTTTGTTGGAGAACGTGGAGTATAGCAGAGACAACAGGACTCTTGGCTAAAGTTCCATATGGTACGCTCGTTCCCAGTATGCCATTTGTTTTGACTACCAGAAGAAAGAAGAAATTGAATGCTGACGAGTACCTCTTTATATGGGCTAAAGTTGGCAATAGAAACTGTAAAATAAAAATAATTGGTGATTGTATGTTGTATTATAGACAATAAAGATTGATCCACTTACCCGAGAACCATCCTTATCTATCCCGTGAGATTTTTTTTTAAAAAAGACTAATAAGGTTGTCTTTAGCACAAAAAGGGGTGCACAATGCTCGAACGAAAAGTTTTGATCACTTGCACAATAATATGTGTGACAGATAGCAAAGTAAAACTCAAGGTGCAGAAATTACCCAAATTATGTCATTCAGTATTTGATAATAGGGGAACTTAACGACTTTCAAACAATTTTGCTCACATTTTCAAATCTTATCGAAACTTTTTTCTGACACCCACCGCAAAATAACGAAAGGGGAAAAGTTTGTCTCTTACTACATTTTTGTTGTTCGTGCAGCATAACATTAGCATCAGTCATGACGTTTTAAAGTACTACTTCTGTGTTACCAACTCAATTCGCAACATCTTTTGCTGAGAATGTTCACGTATACAGCTGAATGTACCTGCAAAATTATATGATTGTACGACACATAGTTCAAGAGATAGTTAATTATTCAGTTAGACGTTTTATACACGCGATCGGTGGTGGGAGCTTTAATGGCATGATCGATTTGCTATTCAAATTATGGCATACGGTTTCTGGAACTCCACCGTGTAACAGTTGTGTAAAACGTTCCATGTAACTTTGGCTATAACCAGTTATCAGGCTAACTATTCAGGCTTTCCCAGTGAGGCGTTGTCATGTTCAACAATCATTCGCGTCTTTTTAGTACGATATTTCAACTGCGTGACTCGCAGTTGAAATGCCGTTCAAGAAAGACGCAAATAAAAGGTAGAATCCCCTTTGTTCAACATGACGGTTATCAAGCTAATCGCTATCATATCGACCACGAAATTCTGGTGCGTTTTGAAACCGTAAGTTTTCAATAACGCAAACATGAACACTTCAACCAGTGATTGAGCTTATTTAAAGCTTTTAACAATCATTCGACCGTTACTGAAGCAAAAGATGATTTGCGGAAGTGTCCACCTCAGTTGCTTCTACTCCTTGGAGGTAAAAGCAATGTTTTCAAATTAATATTCGCGACGTAATTGTTACAGTCGATGAGCAAGGCTTTTGTTTATAAATCACTTGTTCTGGAACTTCGTATTTGGTTTTGTTTTCCAAAACTCTCTAATCGCCTTATGTGATTCTGTTGCTTTAAGCCAGGAATTCACAGACCGCGGACCATTATTCATCTGATGGCGGTCCGACCCCCATCTTTCGTGCTTGTATATATTTTTTTACTCATCTTTAATTCCCTATCGAAAAGAAAAGGGTGGGCACTTGCATAATCGGGTTTATTTAGCAATTCTTTTTTCATTTGCCCTGGAATTCCACCCGAAACGGCGCAGCTGGATGTAATTGACAGGCAGATTGATGAGACAATGCGAATTAAATTCGATGAAGCAAATTTGTTGAGTTTCTATGACTGTCTCGATAGAAACAATTAGAAGTTACTGATAGATAATGCATTAAAATTCACTAGTCTTTCTCGCTCTCTCTCTCTCTCTCTCTCTCTCTCTCTCTCTCTGTGTGTGTGTGTGTGTGTGTGTGTGTGTGAGCCAACTTCTTCCGTAATGTACATTAATTAATAAGTAAATAAAAAAAACGGGAGCCGCTTGACTAATGATAATTTGGAGTCAATTTTGAGCTTGGCTACGATAAAAATTGAGCCTGATGTCAACTGTGAAATCAATGAAGTGTCACGTTTCAAAGTAAAGCGTGTAAATTATTTTTCTATAAAACTAGACTGCTGTAATTATATTCGTTAAATTAAATGAATATTTCTGTATAAATGACGTGAAATACGTTTGCAGCCCTTGCGTAGGCACAGTGAGACGTTTGCAGCCCGCAGTAGTAACAAGTTTGTACACCCCTGCTTTAAACTAAAAACAGGTATAAAGAAACGGAAGCTCGATTGCTGGCTGCACTGTACAGTGAGAGTGACGTCGCATTGGTAGAGTTGGATAATTGTTGTCATTACCCCGGGTAGGATGATGATAGACGGAAGAAATACTGAACTAGAGTGAATTAGTAGAGGTCACAGGCGGAAGACAAACGAGCAGCATACTGTTATCGACGTACGGCTGACCTCAATACCACTACCAGAGGAAATGAACGTGCGAATGAGATTCTCCGCTCATTAGCAGGACAGGGGTATCTATTAGAGAACGGCGTGGACTGTGTGTGACATGTTAAGCTATTACCAGGAGCGTGGTCGTATTTTATAGTCTGATGTCTCTCTTTTCTCACAGCTACGCCAAGGCTAAGCACAAGTAAGATGGGGCATTTCGATATAACACTGCGACACCTCGCGTCTCAAAGTAATTTTCGGTCCGAGTTTGTAGTGGTCACTGTAGTGCTTGTACCTGTTTGGGCAGCCCGCAGCAAGCCACTCGTCCCAAATAAACTACGACGGAATACTCGACTTCCTTAATGAGTGCAATGCATCTGAGGCAGTTCGTGCTATTAAACACGCAGTACCTCAATTTGTTACTCTGTCGCTGGGCGGCACACATGTTATCTAGTTCTAGTGAGAAGTTCTGCACATTAACTACTGAACTAGCGTGTATCAGCACTACTGTGTAATTAATTGTATCTGATTCTGCCGACAAAGCACATCGCTCCTCTAGAAGCTAAGCTTCTTCTAGCCATAATTTGTACATAAAGTGGAAATAAGTGTTTACGAACTATTTAGGAAAGAAATGGTTCAAATGGCTCTGAGCACTATGGGACTTAACATCTGAGGTCATCAGTCCCCTAGAACTTAGAACTACTTAAACCTAACTAACCTAAGGACATCACACATCCATGCCCGAGGCAGGATTCTCACTGTGCCTACGCAAGGGCTGCAAACGTATTTCACGTCATTTATACAGAAATATTCATTTAATTTAACGAATATAATTACAGCAGTCTAGTTTTATAGAAAGCTGCCCGAGGCAGCGGTTGCGCGGTTCCAGACTGCAGCGCCTAGAACCGCCCGGCCACTCCGGGCGGCTATTTAGGAAAGAATAAGCTTCCAGGGGTAGCTTGTTTGATAAGTAATCAGAACATCTTCGGTATCGGGTTCAAACCTCGCCATTGCTATAATTTTGAATAAAAATCATCAGCAGTGATGATAAGAGACTTCCGGCATAGGAAGTCAGCCTCATTCTGCCAACAGCCTTGTCAAAGAGGGCGGATTAGTGGACAGAGGGTCAGGGGCCTCTCTTGTTTTTGGGGTGGGAAACTGCCCTAAACGGCGGAAGAATCAGCAATGATGAACGGCATGCGGATGCAGAGGGCAATGAAACCACTGCATTAAAGACACATAATGTGTATCTACGGGACATGTGGCCTGTAATTAAAAAGTTTCATAGTGGTCTCTCTATTGGCAAAAGATTCCGGACTAGTCCCCCGTCGTATCTCCGGCAGGGGACTGCCAAGGGGGAGGTGACCATGAGGAAATGACTGAAAAACTAGAGAAAGGATAACGTTCTACGAGTCGGGGCGTGGAATGTCAGAAGTTTGAACGTGGTAGGGAAGCTACAAAATCTGAAAAAGGAAATGCTGAGTTCAATCTAGATATAGCGGGGGAAAGTGAAGTGAAACCGAAAGAGGACGAGGATTTCTGGTCAGATGTGCATAGAGTAATATCATTAGTAGCAGAAGATAATATAACAGAACTAGAATTCGTTTTGAATCGGAAAGTAGTGCAGAGAGTGAGTTACTGTGAACAGTTCAGTGACAGGGTTCCTCTCATCAGAATCGACAGCAAACAAACACCAACAATCATAGTTTAGGTGTACATACCAACGTCGCAAGAGGTAGACAATGGGTAATGAATGGGTAATTCAGTACGTGAAGGAAATAGATAATTTTATAGTCATGAGGAACTGGAATGCGGTTGTAGGGGAAGGAGTAGAATAAAAGGTTACGGGAGAATATGAGCTTGATACTCAGAATGAGAGAGGAGAAACACTAACTGAGTTCTGCAATAAATGTCAGCTAGTACTAGCGAATAGTCTGTTGAAGAACGACATGTGGAGGAAGTAGACTTGCAAAGACCGGAATATACCGAAATGTTTCAGTTAGATTACGTTACGACAGGTGAAGATTACGAAATCAGATACTGGATTGTAAGGCGTACCCAGGAGCAGATATAGACTCAGATTACAATTTAGTGACGTTTAAGGGACTAGTAAGGAAGAATCAGTGCGTAGAGAAGTGGAATACAGAAGTACTTAGGAATGAAGAGATACACTTGAAGTTCTCTGAGGCTATGGATACTGCGATAATTAATAGTTCAATAGCCAGTTCACCTGAGGAAGATTGGGCACTCTAAAATGGGTAAATCGCAGAAGTCGAAAAGAAAAGCATTGGTTAAAAGGAAGTAACTGCAAAGAAGCCATAGGAAAAAGAATAAATACTTCAGATGATCGATTATAGATGGAAGAACAAAAATGTTCAGGTAAATTCGGGAATACAGAAATGCAAGTCACTTGATATGAAATAAATAGGTAGTGCGGGGAAGCTACGGTGAAATGGCTGCATGAAAAATGCGAAGAAATCGAAAAGAAAATGATTGTTGGAAGGACTGACTCAGCATTTTGAAAAGTCAAAATAGCCTTCGAGCAAGGGTGGTAACGTTAAGAGTGCAATGGGAATTCCACTGTTAAAGGCAGAGGAGAGAGTGGATAGGTGGAAATGGTGCACTGAACGCCTTTATGGGAAGAAGATTTCTAAGATGTGATAGAATAAGAAACAGGAGACGGTTTAGAAGAGATAGGGGATGCAGCATTAAAGAATCAGAATTTAAAAGAGCTTTGGAGGACGTAAGATTAAATTAGGCAGAAGTGACAGATGATATTACGCCAGAATTTCTAAAATCACTGTGAGGGAAGTGGCAACGAAACGACTATTCACGTTAGTTTGTAGAATGTTTGACAACGGTGATATACAATCAGACTTTCGGAAAAATGTCATCCACTCAATTCCGAAGATAGCAAGGGCAGATAAGTGCGAGAATTATCGCACAGTCAGCTTAACAGTTCATGCATCCAACTTGCTGACAAGAATAGTATACATAAGAATGGAAAAGAAAATTGCAGATCTATTAGATGAGGATTAGTTCGGCCTTAGGAAAGGTAAAGGCACCAGAGAGGCAGTTCTGACGTTGCAGTTGCTAAGTGAAACAAGACTAACGAAAAATCAGACTATAATCATAGGATATGTCAGTCTGGAGACAGCTATCGGCACTGTCAAATAGAGCAAAATGTTTGAAATTCTGAGAAAAATAGGGGTAAGGCATAGGGACAGAAGGGCAATATATAATATGTATGAGAGCTAAGAGGGAACAATAAGAGTGGAAGACCAAGAACGAAGTGCTCGGATTAAAATGGGTGTAAGACAGGGATGTAGTCTTTCACCCCTACTGTTCAATTTATATTTGAAAAACAATTACAGAAATAATAAAAAAAGTTCAAGAGCGGAACTGAAATTCAAGGTGGAAGTATATGAATGATAAGACTCGCTGATGACATTGCTATCCTCAGTGAAAGTGAAGAAGAACTGCAGGATCTCTTGAATGGAACGAACAGTCTAATGAGTACAGAACATGGATTGAGAGTAAATCCAAAAAAGACAAAAGAAATGAGAAGTAGAAGAAATGATAACAATCAGAAATAACATTAGGATTGGTGATCGCGAAGTACTGGAATTCTTCTACTTATGCAGGAATATTACACATACCGGAAGGAGAAGAAGGACATCAAAAGCAGACTAGCACTTGCAAAAAAGGGCATTCCTGGTCAATGGAATCCTACCAGTATCTAACACAGACCTTAACCACAGGAGGAAATTTCTGAGAATGTATGTTTGGGGCTCAGCTTTGTATGGTTGCGAAACATGGACTGTGGGAAAAGCGGTTCACAAGAGAAGCAAAGGATTTGTGATGTGGTTCTACATAAGAACGTTGAAAAATAGATGGACTGATAAGATAACGAATGAGGAGGTTCTCCGCAGAATCGGTGAGGAAAGAAATATATAGGAAAACTGTCAAGAAGAAGGGGCAGGGTGGTTGTGCATGTGTTAAGGCATCAGGGAATAACTTACACGGTATTAGATGGATCCGTATAGGGTAAAAACTATAGAGGAAGACAGAGATGGGAATACGTCCAGTAAGTAACTGAGGACCTAGTTTGCAAGTGCTACTGTGAGATGAAGAGGTTGGCACAGGAGAGGAATTTGTTGCGGGCTGCATCAAACCACTCGGAAGAAAATGCTTCCAAGGTTGAATTCAACAAGAGGAAAAGTTTTATCATGAAATCTGAAGATGTGAGTACAAGCCATTTACTGGTCCCTCTTTCATAACCTTGAGCTAAATTTTCATTACATTCTTGAAACTGTCGTTATATTATGCATTTTTATACTCTGTCTTTACTTTGTCATAGAACTCTTTCTCTCTCTATATAGGTGTGTGTGTGTGTGTGTGTGTGTGTGTGTGTGTGTGTGTGTGTGTGAGGGACAGAGTGAGAGAGAGAGAGAGAGAGAGGAGTGTAAGAAATTAAAGACAGAGACAGATAAAGAAAGGGGTTATAATATGAAAACGGAAGACATTTGACTTGAATAGATGCGTTTTACAAGTACGCATGTGGTATATTTCTTGATTGAAGAGATGCACACACATCAGTAGAAATCATTTTCGGTTAAAACGAAATTATAATTACTGCAAATAATAATGCAATTTTTAACATATATTTCGGAGAGTAAAATAGTAGTTTCTTCTCACCGGTGTTGTCTACGGCAGGATATCCGAACTGTGTTAACATGGCCATTTTCTGACTTTTGACGATACTAAACCCTTTTTAAAATGGTATTATGATTTCTGTGTTATTAGTTATGATTTAAAATTGAAGTAACCACAGAATAAAAGAATTATTTCTCATTTTTTAAAATTTTATTAAGTTTCCCAAATAAACACGATGTTCCATCAACGTACCTGGATTCTCAAAGTGTTTCGCCACAGGAAAAGTGTGGAAACCCTTAGTCTATGGCGTACGAAATGAAAATGTACGTGCAGTTTGATATTGTTCTCAAGTCAATACGTTTTAGTTTGTGATGGTAAGTTACCCCCATATTATAAAAAATAGAAAAACCTAGCCTAAGCGAAATACTTAGAAGATTGACTTCTGCTGAGGTTTATGTTTGTGTGTAACTCCATGTCATAATGATGCATGTGACTCAAAAGCTTTTCTAACTGTATTACACACTTCGTGTGGGGGCGTGAAGGCTAACGGGCTACTAAAGAAAATATATAAAAGAAACTGATGAAAGACTTATCCGAGTATCACAAGCGTCAGACGCTAATAAATAAAGCTCTTTGACTAGTGACTGGCTATTATTTATAACTGTAGCGGCGAACCGCCACTGACAGTAGTATCTTCATCTCTTAAGGTGGAGCATAAAAAGACAATGAATGGTAACAGAGCAAAGGGAAACGGAGGGTGACTCATTGACGCTAAGAGCTCTCTTTGAGGAGACGCGTGGTGTTTATGTAAATGCGCCACAGGTGTCAGCGAGCAGCAGCTCCCCACAGCTGTGATGGGGCCATGGATCTCTTTACAGGGCTGCCGCTGCCGCTGGTGCTGCGGCGGAGCGGTCAGCGCGGCCGGCGCCCCGCCCATGGAGGAATGCGGCGGGTCACTGCCCCCACTCCGCCTCAGCGCCACCACGCACCACTCCACGGCACACCCACTGCCCGCCACCCCCGCCGACTGCCATTCCCCAGTTTGTTGCTTTGGGTGTTTCACATCAGGCGGTAGCCACAATTCTTTACATGTGCAGGGTGAAATAAACCCACCTCCACCTACAGAATTTAGGAGGGTGTTTAAAGAAACAGAAATTTTCTGAAATGCATTTCGTTTGATTTCTTAAGTTCACAAAGATCCTTGTATCTGCACTGCTGAAAATATCTGCGCAACAGTGGAAATGTCGGTGGTTTGTGCTGGGGAAGATCAGTCTGGATTACGGAGAAATTTAGCGACACCTGAGGCAATACTGAGCTTACAAATTACCTTCGAAGACAGGTTAAGGAAAGGCAAACCTACGTGTATAGCATTCGTAGACATAGAGAAAGCTTTGGTCAATGTTGACTGGAACACACTCTTTGAAGTTCTGAAGGTAGCAGGGTAAAATCCTGGGAGCGGAAGGCTATTTACAGCTTTCACAAAAACCAGACAGCAGACAGGATTCGAGGCACATGAAAAGGGAGCAGTAGTTGAGAAGAGAGTCAGACAGGGTTTTAGCCTACCCACGATGTTCTTCAACCTGCACCATGACCAAGCAGTAAGGAAACAACAGATTAATTTGGAGTAGGAATTAAAGTTCAGGGAAAAGAAATAAAATTTTGAGGTTTACCAGTGACGTCATAGTTCTGTCAGAGACACCAGAGGACTTGGCAGAGCAATGCAGTGAAATGGATAGGGTCCTGAAAGGAGGATGTAAGACGAATAACAACAAAAGCAAAACGATGCTAATGGAATGTAGTTGAATTAAATCACGCGATGCTGGGGGAATTGAGAGGAGCGTGCAGTAAGCAGTGGAACACATTTTCTTCTGAAAGCTGGTTGGTTTTATTCGGGATCCAAATACACCATATTATTCCCCACTCTTTTGGGTACAAAAACGAATTTTTCACATGGTTTCCGTTCAACGCGACGGCCTTGCGCCACCTTACTGGGAGGGCCGGTATGGCCACATATCACCACTATACTGGTCGATGTCGGAGCCAACGTTTTACTGCACCAGTAAGCTCCCCATCATCCGCGTACTGCTTTCCGCGGAATGGATCCTTCAGAGGGTACACTGCAGGAGTCAGAGCTGAGTGTGGATGGCTGGCACGTGGGAGATCGCACATATCTGCGTGATCCTGTTGCGATGATAACGGGAGCCTCACCCTTGACTCTCCGTGCTTTTGTTCACTGTTACGTCTTCGTAGACAGTCTGCAAGCCCTGTGACTATCTGCGATACTCTAGTTGTGCCCAAAACATGCTGCGTGGAACGCATCTCCGTGACAGTCACAATTTTGAAGGTTATGTATAGCGCCGTCATCTATCGGGACGTCATGAAACTATAGGGACTGAAGCGGAAATATTCCACGAAGTCCCTCAGCAAATTCCGCATTTTTAACCGGAATTAGCCGAGAAAAGAAGTGAACGCCGCACGTAGATTGGGAAACAGTGCACTAAAAGAAGTAGATAAGTTTTGTTATTTGACCAGTAAAATAACTGATGGCCGAAGTACAGAGGATATAAAATATAGACTGGCAATGGCAAGAAAAGAGTTTGTGAAGTTTATTAATGTCGAATAATAAATTTGTGTGTTAGGAAGTCTTTACTGAAGGTATTTCTCTGGAGTGTAGCCTTATATGGAAATGTAACGCGGACGATAAAGAGTTCAAACAAGAAGAGAACAGAGGCTCTTGAAACGTGGTACCGCAAAAGAATGCTGAAGATTATATGGGAAATCCATGTAACTAATGAGGAGTTACTGAATACAAACGGGGAGAAAGGAAATTTGTGGCACAACTTCACTAAAAGAAGGGATCGGTTGATAGGATACGTTCTGAGACATCAAGGGCTCAGCAGTTGAGTATTAGAGGGAAGTGCGGGGGTTAAAATTGTAGAGGAAAACCAGGATATGATGCAGTAAGCAGGTTGAAAAGGATGTAGATTGCAACAGATAATTGGAGGTGAGGGAGCTTGCACAGGATGGAGTAGCATGGAGAGCTGCATCAAACCGGTCTGCGAACTGAAGACCACAACAAGAACGATATGTGCTGTGCATCTTTCTTGTAAATATACACACATCAAAAAAAGTTTTGCTTAACCCTGGTTCCCAAAACTCCTGAAGATAGCCGTTGACTGTGGATATTGTATCACAGACACAGTTCCTTTGACTGTACAGAGGTGTTGCTAAACCCACCCAAAGATGTAAAAAACCATGCATGAGCAGCGCCTATTAGACGGAGGGGGTCCAACAGCCGATCAGTTCCAGTCATTCCACCAGGAAGGAGGTACACGGCTCATGTTGTCCGTAGTTCAACCATGCCTAGACGGCCAATAGCGCTGTTCGATCGCGTCCGCCTTGTTACTTTGTTCCAGGAAGGGCTCTCAACCAGGGAAGTGTCCAGGCGTCTCAGAGTGAACCGAAACGATGTTGTTCGAACATGGAGGAGATACACAGAGACACGAAATGTCGATGATATGCCTCGCTCAGGCCGCCCAAGGGATACTACTGCAGTGGATGACCGCTGCCTACGGATTATGGCTCGAAGGAACTCTGACAGCAACGCCGCCATGTTGAATTATGCTTTTCGTGCAGCCACAGGACGTCGTCTTACGACTCAAACTGTGCGCAATAGGCTGCATGACACGCAATTTCACTCCCGACGTCCATGGCGAGGTCCATCTTTGCAACCACGACACCATGCAGCGTGGTTCAGATGGGCCCAACAACATGCCGAATGGACTGCTCAGGATTGGCATCAAGTTCTCTTCACTGATGTGTGTGCATATGCGTCCAACCAGACAATCGTCGGAGACGTGACTGGAGGCAACACCCGGTCAGGCTGAACGCCTTAGACACACTGCCCAGCGCGTGCAGCAAGGTAGACATTCCCTGCTGTTTTGGGGTGGCATTATGTGGGGCCGATGTGGGGCCGCTGGTGGTCATGTAAGGTGCCATAATGGCTGCACAGTACGTGAATGCCACCCTCCGACCAATAGTACAACCATATCAGCAGCATATTCGCAAGGCATTCTGTGATGTAACAGATTCCAAATCATCCGCTTAATTAAGAATGTCAACTAAGATGTTTCTCATGTCTAGAGAACCAGCAAACGTGTCTTCGACCTGTCTTTCACCTGCTAGATGCACAAACCACAATGATGTTCTCTTAACAGATCCTAAGTATTAGTTCGCTATTCGGCCGTCTAGAGGACAACAAGGTTAAGTCAGCTACATTCCTGCACCCCAACAAGCCTTTCCATTGGGAGAGCTCCTAAGTCAGCCAGATACGTGAATCCTTCCCGCCATAGGTCACCGGCGCTGTGCAGATTTGGAATCTGTTACATCGCTGACATTAGTACTCGCGAGTGGAAATATCAGTTTCCTCTATTTTTTTCAAATTTTCGTATAAAGGTCTTCGCAAACAGGAGAAGTTTCTAGTTACTTAGTGGTTTACAGCATGCTCCACCTCACTAAAGTTTTGGGTTTCTAGAGAAATAATTTCCGGTCTATTTCTCCGGAATTACGGTGCGCGAGTGATATTGCTATGTATTTGATATCGAGAGGTATCGCGAAAATGTTGTGATATTCTGGCAAACCATGCGAAATTACATGTTCTTGTAATCGCAGAGTCTGGAAATCGGTGCAGAAGAAAAAGCAAGCAAGCAAGTAGGTCGTGACCAGGAACAGTAACACGTTTGTGCTGAGGTGAGCCAACCCCTAATTTGTAGACCGGTTCTGAGAGTGACTTCAATCCAGTGAGGGCACTCTGGTCATGAGTTGAGGGTGGATGACTGCCCAACCTTATGGGAAATATCTAGTGCAGCAAGGAGTATACCTATATTGCATGTGCTTATGCTGTCAGTTTTCGCAGTATATGTATGAGTGTCTGGCGGTCGATAGTATATGAATTATGTAAAAGGGGCCATTTTGTACAGTGCATGATATGAATTGTATGTTTACTACATCGACATGGTATGTGGTGGTATATTGCCGAGATCAGTTTCATGCTCTAATATTCAAGTTCCCATCCTCTGTGGCAGAGCGGTTTAATTGAGTGAGAGTCTTTCTGTATTTGACGATATGTAAGTCACATTGCAAGGTTTACTTGTCAGTGCAATACGGTGATCTGAAAAAAATAGTTTTTGCCATTGGAAGTCTCGTCTCCAAAAAGAAAAAAAATGCGGACAGTGCTTACAAACTAGCAGCATTAGTAATTCAGCTGGTACATTCAATAAGTGCCAATCATAATGCTCTATTCATTCACAAGACATCCTTTGTGCCTGGATGTAGGAGCCTCTACATAGCGGTGAGAACGTTTGCATTTTGGAGATGTTTGTTGAAAGGAGGACTTGTGGATTTCCAGGAAGGGTAACATGTAATGGATGGGATGCCATGTTAGGACCATCAGGAGGAATGCATTCGGTGTTATTCTGTGCTATTTTCTTAAACAGGTTCTGTTAGAGCAAGACTTTCCCTGCAGATGAGCTGAGAGATGAAAGCTTTTACAAAAGTGACCGTTAATTATTTCTAGGACACTATAAATTTCCGAGAGGTCGATGTGGCTCTTATTTTACATAGCCATGTCACCTCAGCATAACACTGAGAACCTTTTAGATGCACTTGCAATGGTGCGTAGCAATGCTAGCATTTCGTGGTGCTGCATCAGCCACCCTTGGCTGGTAAAGTGCGTGCACGATTAGACGCAACTCGCATGTCCCTTTAGGATCGCTAGGAACAAAGCAGCCTGTGCTATTCTGGGAAGCAATGGAACGGATTTCTGCAGCGTCTGTGAGGGTGAGTCACTCTTCAATTAGGTTTTCACTGGACCGCACGTAGAGAGAGGGATCGCGCCATCAATGTTTAACATGGGCGCGCAGTCCTGAGGGTGACTTGGTGCTTATTTACATAGACATGTGACGTCAGTATAACACTCGGAGAACCCTAACTATATACCCGTAAACAGACGCTACTTTTGCCTGCTGTTGGCAGCAGCGCGATAGTAATGGCTTGCTCTCCAGTGCTGGCTTGTGTCCGGTTGGCCCTGCAAAGCGCTTGCAGGTATTGGAACAGTTTGCTGATACATTGAGTTTTTTACGTGCACTGAGTGGTTGTGCACTACATTATTTTCGGGCGTTTAAGCGTTGTGAGTGTGTTTGAATAGGGTTACACATCCCTTAATTTTTGACAATTTACGAACTGTTTCGTGTCTGTTGCATTATTTTGTGAACAGGTATGCAGGCTGTGCATTGCACGATTTCGACAGTTGACGACTAGCAAGTGTGTTTGGAGAGCCTTTCACATGCATTATTTTGACAATTTAGTAGTTCTTTGCGTCTCTGCACATCAGTGTACTGCATTATTTCGGTGATTTACAAATGGTTTTCAGGTCTGTAAACTGTGTATTGGGACCCCAAGCACATCAGAGCAAGTGTTTTCTACTAGTGTAATAAATGAACTACATGAAATCCGTCCCTAAATAAACTGTTCCATAATAGATACATTCCTTCCTCTCTCCAGCAGACCAGTGCAGGATGAGTAGTTTTCCCGCCAATTGTCCCATCAAGACTGCCATGTTACATTACATCATACGAGGGACAACAGTGCCCTCTGGTGGCAGTACTGTGTACTAGGACAGTTAGACTGCAGACCTAATGGTGAACACACTGGATAGAGGTAATGCCTCAAATTGTTTAGGTAATGAACGTGTGCAAAATGAAGACTAATGTCCATGCTATCCAGCACAGGCTGAGTCCTCTTCCCAGCAATTCCTAGGAAGAGGTGACAGTCAGATGTCTTAGGTTAGTGGAGGAAGCCCAAATGACCTTCTTTCCCGCCATTTTCTTAGGTTAGTTCAGGTAGCTGTTGTGTGTAGCATTGTCCTGCTGTAATTTTATCTTCCCGCCATTTTCTGCTGGAGAAGGGGGAGGGAGTTAGATTGGTGGAGGTAGCCCAGTTGACCTATCTTCGCACAAAAATTTTAAATTCCCATCATGTCGTCATTGCGACATTGCCGTATCTGTTACCACCATCTTGAATCCGCCATCTTGAATACATTTAGCATCAAAGGAGTGTGGGGTTACGCCGCCCTTGTTCCACGACTCTGAGGGATCTACGCCGAATCGCACTTGAGGAGTGGGATAATCTGTACCAACAGTGCCTTGATGAACTTGTTTATAGTATGCCATGACGAATACAGGCATTAATCAATGCAAGAGGACGTGCTACTGGGTATTAGAGGTACCAGTGTTTACAGCAATCTGGACCACCACCCCTGAAGGTCTCGCTGTTTGGTGGTACAACATGCAATGTGTGGTTTTCATGAGCAATAGAAAGGACGGAAATGAAGTTTATGTTGATCTCTGTTCCAATATTTTGTAGAGGTTCCGGAACTCTCGGAACTGAGGTGATGCAAAACTTTTTTTGATGTGTGTAGTTGTCCCATTCAGTCACGGTGCTTGAAGTTGACAACATTAATACCTATAGCAATGCTCATTTCTGTGTCGGATTTGTTTTTACGTCAGTGTTGGATGTGCAGCAGTGTGGATAGGTTCAATGATGAAGAACTGACCGATACGCGCCTCGTGTAAGACTTTCGCTGAGTGCAATGGGAGAGCGGCATGCGACGCCTGGCGGCGCTGTTCCCCTTAGCGAAGGCAACCGTGGCACATCGTCTGAGGCTGCTTGAACTACTCTGTGCTTTGTATTGTACGTTTTAGTGATTGCATATTGCAAGTTTTTTCACTATTTTGAAGGTATTTTTGCAGAAACATAGGTAAATGGTAACAAACCGAATAAATCACAGTTACGTTATTACTTGCCAAAGGAGCCACGGAAGCCTCGAATCCGAATTTTATTTTGCTGTGGTGGAAGGATCTCGTGTGGTGCCCACTTAGCCTCTGAAGGACGAATGTGGAGTTGCCTGAATACAATAAGCAGCTACACTAGCACCCAAGCCGTCGACGTGGCTTCAAAGGAAGAAGCTTTCATAAGCCTGACAGCTGCACGATATTAACTTATTGAGTAAGGAGTCACGTATCCTGATCCACAGTACCACTAAAGTCACGGAAAACTCTAATTTTCATTCCCTAGTATAACTATATTCTACCATACGATGAATTCATGAATCGCTAAATTTATTTCTGGAAGACATCTGTCCCAAAATAACTGGAAACAGAGTGCTTCCTAGTAAATAGCGCGTATAACAAGATTGCAGCTGGACACTTAAAATTCCCTCAACGAGATAGGAAACTGTACAGGCTTAATTCACACTTCCGCCTAATAATTTCAACAAGAACAGGAAGATAATGGTTGACAAGTGTCATGATTTATGATGTTGTTATTGTTCTTGCTGGTGTGCACTTCAGTCAGGTGATGCAGCTATTCTCAAAAAATGGTTCAAATGGCTCTGAGCACTATGGGACTTTTCTTCTGAGGTCATCAGTCCCCTAGAACTTAGAACTACTTCAACCTAACTAGCCTAAGGACATCACACGCATCCACGCCCGAGGCAGGATTCGAACCTGCGACCGTAGCGGTCGCGCGGTTCCAGACTGAAGCGCCTAGAAACCTGGGTCACACCGGCCGGCTAGCTATTCTCACTCGTATATCGTGTGCTAGCCTCTTCATCACTGCGTAACTACTGTAATCTACAGCAATTTGAACCTGTATTCATCCCTTGGACTCCCTCTACAGCTTTTACGTTCATTAACAAATTGACGATTCCTGGATTCTCTGGACCCATCATCCGATCCTCTCTTTTAGGCATAAATTTACTTTCTGCTCGATTCGATTCGGTGCATCCTCATTATTTACCAGACCTGCCGATCTTAAAGATTCTTCTGGAGCACCATATTTCAAAAGCATATACTTTTCCGTCACAAATGTTTATCGTCCACGCTTCACTTCCGTATCAGGGTAAATTCTAGATAAATACCTTTACATAAAACTTTCTAACATTTACGTCTATATTCGATGTTAATAAATTTTTGTTTCTTTAATCGGATTTTTTACTGTTACCAATCTGCATTTTATATCCTCTCTGTTTCTAACTTCATCAGTCATTGCGCTGCCGAAATAGCAAAACTCCTAAACTGTTTTTGGTGTCTCATAGCCTGACCTATTTCCCTCAAAGTTCCCTTATTTAATTCGACTAAATTCCATTAACTTTATTTATTTATGTTTGTCTTAAAACTTCTTTTCAAGAAATTATCCATTCATTCAACTGCTCTTCCAAGCCCTAATCCATCTTTGGCAAATTTATATTGTCTTTCAGTTTCAGTTTCTGTTCCCTGAACCTTATTTCCTATTTCAAAGGTTTCCTTGCCTTCGTACACTTCGTGCTCAATTCACAAATTGAATAACAACGGGGGTAGGCTACAAACCTGTGTCTTTCCCTCCTCAGATACAGCTTTCTTTTGATATCCTGTCCACAGCTCGTGGTCTAGTTGTTAGCGTTTATTGCCTCTGGATCACGGGGGTCCCGGGTTAGATTCCCTGCCGGCTTGGGGATTTTCTCTGGGTGTTTATGCTATTCTCATCATTTCATCAACATTCGGTAAAGTGGCAAAGACTAGGAATTTGTTAGGCGCTGACAGTCGCGCCGTTGGGCGCCTCACAAACCGAATATCATTACCATCATTATCGTCGTCTTTCATATCCTCCTAATTTTATAACGGCAGTACGATTTCCCTACAAATTGTAAATAACCCTTTTGCTCCCTGTTTTTATCTCTGCCACCTTCAAAATTTCAGAGTGCAGCACAATCATATTTACCAAAATATTCCCAAAATGTACAAACGATTTAAAATTGTTACGCCTGTCGTCAACCTATCTCCTACTGTAAGCCGCAGGGTGAGTATCGCCTACATTTCTTCGGAACCCGGAATGACAAATCTTCTGCCAGGTCAGCTCCTACTAGTTTTGCTTTCTTCTGTACATAGTTAATGTCAGTAGTGCGCAATCATCGACGGGCTCTTACTCTTTTTTCCTCTTTTCTGTGTCCTATTATTGAACTCCAATACCCATCACAAATTTTCGTCTATGTTAACGATCTAAATTATTTATTTTAGCTCATAAATTCTTTCAATCTAATCTCAAGTGTCTTTAGTTTTGTCATCATAAACTTTTCCCGAGATGAGGAACGAGCACTATACTGCTTGACATCTCCATGAACGCACGCCCTCAGTTTTATAAGGAAACTACACCGTGATGCACAATGTCTCTCTTTGTAGCTTCTGCCAAAAACGTTAGTCGTGACGCTTTCGCGTTCACTAAACGAAACTGTCACGAAGAGGCTGCCCTTCTTTGGATTTTCTCTATTTCTTCTGCCAAAGATTTCTGGTACGGGTCCCTGAATGACAAGAGTTTGTAAATTGCCTTCTTCGTAGGTGGAAGACTCTTCCTAACGATTCTTCCAATGAATATCAGTCGCTTGCAGCCTTTCAAACGATTAGTTTTACGTTACAGTTTCAACTTAAATCGTTCCCTATGTACTTTGCACAAATATTTAATGGTGTGATTGCTTCCAGTGATGGTTCAGCGAGCATATAGTCATACAATATTGGGCAATTGTGCGCAATGTGTTAAATTTCTTTTTTTTGTTCTGAGGATCAACTCTCAATTTCCGCAACGTTGATTTTCAGCAGGTCTTCTTACATTTCGCTGCTATTTTCTAACGTTGCGACTTTTCTGTATACAACAGCATTACTCGCAAAAAGCCTGAAGAATTTTTGACGTTTTCCACTGGGACATTTCGTAATAATATGCACCTTAGTGGTACTATAGCACTCCCTTGGGGTAGGCCAGAAGTTACTTCTACGTCTGAGGATTTGGTTGGTTGGTTGACGGAGTTGAAGGGACAAAATTTTGAGATCATCAGTCCCTTCATCCTATGTATATCGAACTAGGAACAATCCTTAGAGGACAGATACGAAAGGCAAATCCTAGTAAGCCTGATTGTAACCAAGATACAACAATACAAAGATAAAATGGAGGAAAGGTGGGATGGGAGCCAGAGGAGGTATGGTGGGAGAGCCGCTCTGCCCAGAATGCAGCCGGAGGTCCCTAAGTCATGGTGTGCGATGGGAGACGCACCCTCTGCATCCAACTAGTACTCCCTCGCCTTCCGTAGCCCCAAGAGAACGAGCAGCACTGACAAGATGATAAAATTTTAAGAAAGACAAAACATTAAAAACAGATAACATAAAAGAATAAGGAGAATAAAAAGGCAGGAAAGACAGGGGCCAGGCCAGACCACCGACCAAGGGCCTCTATGGGTCCCGTGGGCCAGAGCAGGTGAGGGGTGCCGCTCCAACAACTCAAGCGGTCAATGAGGCCAAAGTGCCTTATTTCACAGAGGCGAGTAGAAACCACCTTCACAGGTGAAATGTAAAGTCAGGTCAGCCACTCTGGCTTCGTCTACTAGCATCGGAGGCAGTGTGTCTGGAACTTTAAGACATCGTCGCGAAGCAGACATATTTGGCAGTTTAGTGCGCCTGTTGGCTACCATCGGGCGGGCACCACATGGGCAGTATGAAGGGTCGTCACGTACGAGAATGTGGCCATGGGGCAACCAAGTGTGGCCAATGTGCAGCCAATAAAGGACAGTGGATTCCCTGCTAGAAGCGTTGACGTGGTCTGCTTTATTGCCTTCCGTTTGTTTGGAGAGTCCATGGCGAACCACTCCTAGTTGCAGACCTGCAACAATTGATGGCGTATAGTCTACCGAAGGCCCAGTTTAGGGACTCCTATTTCCAAAATCGGCGTGTGGTAGCCAACTCTGTCAACTGATCAGAATGTTCCTTCCCTGAGATCCCAACATGTCCAGAGGTCCAGACAAAGACGACCGGCTGTCCAGTTCCATGGAGGTCAGGAAGAAGATCCTGGACAGTCGTGAGTAAAGGGTGACACGAATAGCACTGGTCTATAGCGTGAAGGTGGCTCAAAGAGTCGCTGCAGATTAGAAACATCTTGCTGGTGAAAGAACTAGCATGGCTAAGGGTTCGTTTGCTGTTTAATAATTCAGCAGTGAAGACACTGCATCCATTCGGCAGGGAGTGCGCTTCACTGCACCTTACATGTGTGTATGCAAATCCGGTTCGTCCATCGACCGTTGAGTCGTCAGTGTATACCACATCAGAGCTCGGAAATGCATTGAGGACAGCCAGGAATAGGCGGCGAAACACCATCGGTTCAACTGAATGTTTCGGTCATAAGGATAAATTGAGAGAGATCCGAGGTCGGAGTACATGCCATGGGGGCGTGCGCGGTTGCTCCCTGACAAGAGGCGACAGTGGGGGAAGTAGGAATTCAGAGCAGCAGAGAAGTGCAGTCAAACTGCAATTCCGACCCCAGGTCTGGATCTCTTTTGCGGCAGGTGTACCTCCCTACTAGGAAAAAGACACGATTGTTCGAACACTCACGGGAGCCGCGAACGTGTATCGCATAATTGAGTAGCTGTTGTTGGCGCCTGACTCCTAGTGGAGGGACCCCAGCCTCCGCGAGTAGGTTGACTGAAGATTTCTCTCACAATAAGTTGAGAAAGACAAGTTGGGCTCTATTCGCTAGGGACTCTTCAGTCTAATGACAAACCTTGTCTAATATTACATACACTTTTCTCTTTCATTAAAATGGTTGAAATGGCTCTAAGCACTATGGGACTTAACATCTGAGATCATCAGTCCCCTAGACTCAGAACTACGTAAACCTAACTAACCTAAAGACGTCACACACATCCATATCCGAGGCAGGATTCGAATCTGCGACCGTAGCAGCCGCGTGGTTCCGGACTGAAGCGCCTAGAACCGCTCGACCACAGCGGCCGGCTGTTCATTAAGCGACACTGCAGAACTATATCGAACACCTTCCGGAAGTGAAGAAACACGTCATCAGCCTGCAATCTGGGAGCCGGTACATACTACCTTTTGTGGCTCGTGGACGAACAGAGCGAGATGAGTTTCACACGATCATTGTTTGCGGTATCCAGAAATGTCACAACGCGCGATCTTAAAACTATAGACTGACGTCACTAATATAACACTATAGATATATATTATATTCGACAATCAGTCTTGGAAACTGGAACGACCTATGTATTCTTCCAATCACTTGGTGCGCTTTGTCTTGTAGCGACATAGGTAGACTGCTGCTAGAAGAGGCGCAAGTCTCTTCGTGTACCATAGGTAAAATCATAAAGGTATCTCATAGGGTTCATCGCCTTTCCTCTTTTGAGCAATTCTGGAGGAATACCTGTCCCGTGGTCACTTATTTCGATGTCACTTTAGCGTTGGTGTGACGGTTGAAAGGAGGAATCGCTGTACCATTTTCCTCCGTGAAACAACTTCGGAAATAGGAATTTAGCATTTAGGCATTTTGCGTCGTATTCCGTTTAGATGCCATTATCCTCACTGAGTGTTTTAGACATTTGTCTTTCATCCATCTATTGATTTTAGATAAGGCGAGAATTCCTAGGATTTTCTGTCAAATCGATGGACACAATTTTACCTTTGGAATGCGTTGATCGCTTCACGAATGTGTTTTCTTACGCTAATTTTGACATCGTTCAGTTTTTGTCCATCCTCCAATTCTCCGCCATTCAGAAATAACACTGTGCTTCTAATGACTGTGACATCGCTGGGACTGAGAAACTAATAACTAACAAGAAAGGGCTTAAAAAATGGAAGACTGATGAATTCCATTGAATCTGGGACACTACCAGTTCAGGAAGAAGAGCATATGAGTTTCTAAATATGCAGGGCGATTCTTATTAACGTTTAAAATTTTCGAAACGACGTGGATGACGCTGAGACAAGTGATTTAATATAACACACATTGTAGTCGCAAATGTCAGAAAATACACTTCGTCTTCAGGCCACAAGTGGCCCATCGGGACCATCCGACCGCCGTGTCATCCTCAGTTGAGGATGCGGAAAGGAGTGGCGTGTGGTCAGCACATCGCTCTCCCGGACCTTATGATGGTTTTTTGTGACCGGAGCCGCTACTATTCGGCCGAGTAGCTCCTCACTTGGCATCACGAGACTGAGTGCACCCCGAAAAATGGCAACAGCGCATGGCGGCCCGGATGGTCATCCATCCAAGTGCCGACCACGCCCGGCAGCGCTTAACTTCGGTGATCTGACGGGAACCGGTGTATCCACTGCGGCAAGGCCGTTGCCACGAAAATACCCCAAAAGTGGATGACAAATGTTCAACATGTGACGTCACAGATGACTACCAAGCCACAGTAGTTGAGCCTATCGGTCTGTCACACCTGATTATCCCAACCCAAATCGAGAATATAGGTCGATGTGGGATTCAGATTTCGAGTCTTGGGTCTGGCAGGCAGTATTTTTTTCATTGTGTTAGACAATTCTGTACTGACATTGAAGTAAAATTTATTATTTTATTTGCTGGTCTCGCGGTCACCGCTGGTTTATTGCAAAGTACAGTACAACAAAAACCTACAATATTGCGTCACAAGTAGATGAGTTTCAGTTTCCGAATTGCGTCTTACAAGCAAATGACCTAAGTTTTCTTTACTGAATAATATCTCCAAGCAAAACAAGAAGGGACAAAAGGAAAGAAACACGAAATAAGAAGAGCTTTGATTGGCTTACGAATAGGACAATAATTTCGTAAGTTTTACGTTTACGACAGAACACGTTTACAAAAGGTCTTCGAAGTTTGCACCGTTTCCGAACGCAACTATTACATCACTCAGTCCTCCCTTCAAACCCAAACCCAACCGTTGCACGTACGACGATGTACGTCATCTTGTGACGTCACACGTACAAAATGTCTCATTCATTTTGAAATATTTCACGACTTTTACGATCCTATGTGTCTTATATTAAATTACTTTTCTCAGCCTTATCTAAGTCACTTCGGCGGTTTTTAAACCTTACTAAGAGTAACGCTGTATAGATGATAATAGCAAATGAAGCTCGGTAATGTCTAACAGTACCGCTTCACTATAGACCCAGCATCCGAGGAGATAGTGCAAAGAAAAGATGATTGACGTCATGATTTGGCATGGAATGCACAACGTTTTCGGGATATAACAGGGGTTTCTATCCGTAGTTCCTGATAAGCACCAGCAGTTCCGACCTGGTGCAAACTCCTGCGGAAGAATGGAACACAGTATTTCATGTCAACAGAGTCTGCTATGCCGGACAAAGGTGAAGACCACAGTCACAGTCAGTGAATGGTGCCACACGTGCCAAAAACATGAAGATCCAAGTGAACAGCTGCCAGAATGAAGGTGAGCGCCAAGTTTTGGGAGCGCTGCAGTGCGCTGGATACGGAACGATAGACTACGACTCGTGGACTGCCCTTCATAAAACAATAACAGCATTATAATTGATTGCTACATACGCCTAGTAGTAACTTTCTTGATTTGTTTCAACACCACTGCTAATATCTTTTCAACATTTGTAACCTTTGTTTGTAGCTAGATAATAACTTGCAGTTAATAAATATTAGGTCGCTGCAGAAGTTCGTAGCGTTTTTGTTTCTCATGTTGGTATTCCGGTTGCTTTGGATTTATTTATCGATTGTCATTTTTTATTTGTAGTTCACTGTCACATATTGTCATTTAATCATTTGGAGATAGTGAGTGGAGCTGTGGACGCTAGAAAATGGAATGTTAAATGGTAGAATCGGAACACTTCGGACACATTCTTCTGTTTGAGTTCGATAGAGGGATGACAGCAGCGGAGGGAGCCGGAAACATTTTCACCGCTTATGGCACAGAGCACGGCAAGGAAATGGTATTCTCTTTTTAAATGGTTCAAATGGCTCTTAGCACTATGGGACTTAATTTCTGAGGTCATCAGTCCCCTAGAACGTAGAATTACTTAAATATAACTAACCTGAGGACATCAAACACATCCATGCCCGAGGCAGGATTCGAACCTGCAACCGTAGCGGTAGCGCGCTTCCAGACTGTAGCGCCTGGAACCGCTCGATCACTCCGGCCGGCTCTCTTTTTGGTCGTTTTGACATTAGTGACTCTTCACGTTCAGAGAGACGTTCGGGGCTTGATGAATATCGCTTAAACTCATTAATGCACAACGATCCACGTCAGTGTAATCGAGAACTGAAAATGTGATGAACTGTGATCATTCCACCATCGTGCGACATTTACATGCAGTGGGGAAGGTTCAAAAATCAGGTTCATGGGTATCGTATACCACAAGCCAAATTCACAAGGATCAGCGAGTGGTCATATGTGCGCCTCCGCTTGCTTGCTCGTCCTCAATTGGCTCGTGAACAACATTGACCGTTTCTGTGCTGTATTGTTACTGGTGATGAGGAAAGGTGTCTTGACGCTAACAGTCGAGCCCAAACAAAGCAACAACTCTCCGTACAAAGAGTTGCGTGCATCCACAAAAGATAATATACGCATCTGGTGGAAGAATGACGATGTGGTGTACTACAAATTGTCTCCCCGAAGTACAACATCAGTGCTGACATTTATTGACAAAAGCCTGGACATCTCGAACACGCAATCCAAAAACAACGACCAGGAAGACTGCGTGAAGTGACACTTCTCCACGATAATGCTGGCCCGCATTCAGCTACACGACAAAAAATACGATTGGGGAGTTGGGCTGAGAAGTCACTCGCCACCTATTTTATTGATCTGATCTTGCGCAATTAGATTTTCACCTTTTCCGCTCTCTATCGAACAACATTTAGGGAACTTTCTTTCCGGATGAAAATGCGCATCGAACATGGCTCGACTATTTCTTCGCTTCAAAACCACATGATTTCTACAGTCGCAGAATCGAAAAGTTACCCCAGCGTTGGCAGAGTATATTATTGATTACTAAACTCTTTGTTATGTGTATCTGTTGTGTTTATTAAACTTACCGAAAAATAGTACGAACTTACGCACCACTCTAATAAATCCTAAAGGAAGATTGCCTCCCTCGCAACGTTTAGCAGGTCGCCCGCCCAGAGAACCTACGCAGAGACGGTTGCGGCGCCGGCGCGAGCTGCGGCAGGTTCGGCTACCCACCGTGCTGCGGAGTCCAGCGGGCTGCCTGAACGTGCCCCTGCCCGGCCAGCCAGCCCAGCAGCGCTAACCGCCCGATCGATTTATTGCCGATACCGGCCAGCCTTCACTATCCTCGTATATCCTCAATGTTTGCCTTATTGACAGGGGAGAAGCTCGTACGGCGACTGAGTTACGATCAAAGTGTCGGGTTGGCATAATGGGGACGCGGTAGTGGCTGGTCACTGGACCCGGGGAAATCCTGTCACCCCTACAAAGACGCCGCGCGGGCTACAAAATTGAAAGGTAGTTAGTTCAGTCTACGTTTTTTATGGCTCCACCTTACACTGTGTCAGTCTTATGCGCTCCAATTACAGCCGTTGAATGTGCATGAGAATTCCGAGCAACAGGCCGCAACACATACGATGTTATGTTAGCTTTAGAATGGTACTGGGTCTTATCTCGGGCCATCTATTCCGACCGAGATTTCTCGTACATTTTATAAATCACTCTAGGGAATGTCGAAGTGATTCCTCAATATGAGTCAAGTTCTAAGTTAAAGTAAGACACAAAGGGAGCCGTCATAGTGTGTATAGTATGTTCAATCGCTTATCTTCTCAGCCCAAACTTAGGCCTCTTAAAAATACTATTCTTGATCAACACAGATGTCATACTGATCCAACTGCTTCATATGAATAAGTGCGTTTGAATTACACGTGTGTAGCTGAGAGAGGTGGAAGGAGGTGGGTAGAGAGAGAGAGAGAGAGAGAGAGAGAGAGAGATAGCTGTCATCTCGTAACATACTTAGTGACTGTATACTGGCAAATAAGGTGACGTGCGAATGTGCACTCTTGACACGTTGACACGGCGCTGATATTCCTAGAGCGTAGATACTTATTTTGAACAGAATGAAAGTCAGCATCTGTCGTAATGACATGTCTTTCTTATTGCGTTGCAGATCAAGATTTCAGTTGACAGTGCAGCTATCATCAGTGCGTTATAAGTATCATGTAGACTGAAAGTAATTATAACGACACATATTCCAGTCTAACTCACGCATGAACAAACACTGGTCCAACTTACAAATGCTTGTACCTGCCTGAGTTAGACTGGAATATATGTCGTTATAATTACGGTCTACCTACATGACTACTTACAACGCAGTGATGATAACTTCACTGTCATTTGAAATATAGATATGCAATGCAATAAAGCAAAAAGATGACATTACGAGTGACACCTTATTTCTGTCCAGAATTACATCAAGGTCATGGGGCACAACCATTTCCATGAAATCGAACATAGTGATCCTTTTTTATCCTTACTGAGTTGAGGAACCAGTATTTTATTTTATTTATTTATTTACTTTTGTTATAAGGATTTTTTCTGTTTCCAACTAATACATTTTAGAGATGCATTAAATTTCAAATATTTTTACGATAAAAACTCCCTTTTGAACCGTAATTGAAGTGACTTCCACGTGTTCTATGAAGTAACTGAAGCACTATACGCGACTTTGATGCATCGTGAATTAATTAGAGTAGTTTTGTGTGCTGCGTAACGATGATCAAAACCAGGACAGAGAAAGTAAAAGTTGTGGTCGTCAAATATATTTCTGATGTGAAGAGATGGTTACTGATTCTTATCTAGCCGTCTGCGGCAGACAGTCACGTGTTTTCTGCGGAGAAACCAACAGTGATCATGCAAGATAATCTCATAGCTGGATAAACCAGGAGAACCTTTTAAGCAATTAACAAACAAGAAAACAAGAAAACCACCATTCATCGATATTTCGATGTCTTAATATCTAGCCGACCGTTGTGGCCGAGCGGTTCTAGGCGCTTCAGTCCGGAACCACGCGGCTACTACGGTCGCAGGTTCGAATCCCGCTTCGGGTATGGATGTGTGTGATGTCCTTAGGTTACTTAGATTTACGTAGTTCTAAGTCTAGGGGACTGATGACCTCATATGTTAAGTCCCATAGTGCTTAGAGCCATTTGAACAATTTTCTTAATAGCTCCACAGATAATGGCACGAAATACACATTGCAGCAAACCTGGAGAATAGCACACCATTATAATCTCAGGCTTCTGAAATGTTTAATTATATTGCGTCGTAATATGAAGAATTCACTTTTCTGATAGTGATTTTCCACTAACTTTCTTCCGTATCTATTCTTTTTACCACTTCTTCATATCGTATTTCCATTGACCTAACATGTAGCATCCTTCGCTAAATCACATTCAAAAATGTTTCCAGTTCGTTCTTCTCCGGATTTCTGCTGCATCTGTGCTCCAGATGTACATTTTCAGGAAAGTGTTATTTTCCTGAAGAAAGCATACTTCGCCTGGCCAAATTCATTTCTGATGTATTTCGTTCTTGATCCAACCTGTGTAGTCCTTTCTAGACGGGAGGAAAGTGTTTCATTTCGTCCACTACTGCGCCGATTCCAAACTGAATGAGCCCAACAACCATAAATGCCTTATTATTTTTTAGTATTTTCTTCACTTAGGACACAGGATGTCTGCAACTGTTATTAGCAGTATGAACAAATCAAAGCTCCATGTAAGGAATATAATTTCCGCCACGACCAGTTTCGTTTGCTAGGCCATACCGAACAGTTCAGGAAGTGTTTTTACATAACATGTGTCGTCTTGTGTTCCCGAGACAGATGTTGTGTTAAACACTTCCTGAACTCTTTATAATGGCGTAGTTCTTGAAATCGGTCGTGGCGGAAATTGTATTCCTGAATATGGAGCTGTGGTTCATTCATAAGAACGACTGGAGGTAGGTACTAAAGATTTTTGAAAAACTTACGGACCTTCTGCTGTAGGTTGTCTGAAGTCTTACGTAAGAAAAACTGGATTCTCAATATCTATGCCACGCATCTAGCGAGTTCCCACGTCTGAGTCACGAAGTATGGGTGCATGACTAGTAAACAGGCGGTTAATGTACACTTTTGAGGAAGTTCGTGTTTGGTTATAAGTGCTACCATAAAGTGAACCATAAGGTGAAGCGACTCACACAGGAGGGGAAATCGTGGAATCGTGACAGTCGACAGCTAACCAGCCAGAAGGTTGATGACAAGAAATGGCTGACCTAGTTTTATTTAAATCAGCAGTGACTATTGATTTTACCATAGGGAGCGTGAAACAATTTTACGAGTCGTTGTGACGAGATACTCGAGTTTTAAGTCGACTTGGCAGTATTTATCACGCCCTCTGATGCTGGCGTTCGTGTTTATGAGTAGTTTACCACAAAGCAAGCGGTATGAAGTACCAAGGCGCGAAGATTTAAAGTTCATTAGAGTCTGTCATTGCTTTTTTTTAAACATATATCCTATCATACTGTTCCTTCTTCATGTCAGCGTTTTCTCTGCATTCCTTTCTTCACTGATTCTACCAATGGCTGTTATGAAGTGTCTGTACTGTGAGCACAACTGTGATGACTGCTTCTATAATGTACTATTGTTTTCTTCTGTTGGTGATTAGTAGGAAATGTAAGTTAAGGAGTGGGCAAAACTAGTGTCAGGGCATGGTCTCTACGAAGAATGAGGGGCCCAATAATTTGTGTTCCCATGCAATGAACGGCTCACGGTCGATACCATTTAAGTTCGGGATTTAACCCAGTGCACTGCTAAGTGTTCTGGCGATAAACGTAATGTAGTCACCTCTCATCACTTCGCTAGAGTAATAGTAATATAAGTAATTCTTTGCATCGATGACTGTCAACGAGATTTACCGACAGTGGCTGAGGGTGCGATCGACTGAAGTACGATGAAGACGAGCTCCACTGTAGTAGTTCACAGTACCAATGTCAAAGACGGCCATTCTGTATTAGAAAAAATTCAAATGTGCTCTGTAATGGGGAAGTATAGTTAATAATAGAATAACCAAATATATTTTTTATTAGTTACCCCAGATCTGAATAGAAAGAATTCTGTTTGCAGGCCAAACGAACCAATCCCCGGTATAATGTGTTAACCACCTATTCTCACAAGTAAATGATTCTGGACGTGGCCGCTATAGAATTCGCTCCGTGAGTCGATCAGAAACGTGTATTTGACTGTTGGTGAGAGTTGCGTATGAACAGCGTTCACCGTAAATATCGTCAATGTTCGCGAGAGTAATAACACTCAAGGTCGTACTTTCCATGGTCTACATCGCATATCTGGTTGGTGCTTGTTATATTAAACGATAGTATTGTGCGGGAACAGTGGATTCGTGCTGGCTGAGCAGTATTACTTTGATTCATTGCAGGCTGGAGACGGTGTGCTGTGACCAGACGTCACTTCTCGGACGACGTTGAACTACTGAAACGTTATCTCGAAGAGCATCTAGTCTTGAGATATTCATTCACTTTTCCTTTCGGAATTAGGTCAAGTTATTGATGATATGTGTTTTAACATTAAAGTGAAAATGATAGCTTCAAAGGGATGATATATATAGAGATAGGCACACATCATATCTGAATAACTTCAACTTGTAATACCTTAGATAAAATAAAACGTAATGATGAAAAATGTAGTTCAGAATATTTATTTCTGGTGGCAACCGTTTGAAACTGACATTGGATTTTGAATTAGGGGAACGGCAGTTAGTAAGGGACGGCTGGAAGTATGGGTCACTTGGCGTTTCTTTGTCATCAGGCAGCGAACAGCCAACGCGTTGAGTGCTTGGTATAAAGCGCTTACATCACTTAGCTTCTTGCGAGAACTTGAGTGATTTAGCTGTTGAGTTTGTGTCGAAGCTGGTGAAGGTTGTAATTTTTGGTGTCAGTTTATACCGTTAAAGGTAAAAGAGCAATGTCACCGTACTAGTGCTGTATTTAAGAAGCCTAGTGTAGGTTGGACCGGAATAATGAAATCCCGTTCACTCAAGTGGCTGTCCGTTTCCGCCATGTTAGTCGATCAGTATGGGCCACACCAGAGTCGATTGCTATGGACCACATAAGTAAATCTTTTCTTTCTTTTCAGGGCACGACGCCAAGTTTATAGAAGATGTGTGGTCTAAGACAGCAATAAAGTTAGCGGTTTCAAGTGGGTCTGGAAGATGACATAACTGAAAGGGTGCTGTCACCCTTTACTGTTCCTAGAACCACACTGCTTCAGAGGACAGTAAAATCAGATGCCGAGGATCACTAGACATCTACGAGACCTCAGGTGAGGTTTTTCTACCCAATATTGTCTGTGGGGAATCGTTGAATAAAACCGGATCTGGTGTGAAAGATGTGAGGCCTGGGCACATAAACTTTGTACCGACATTGAGGATTCCTTGCATTGAAAACAGTTTTCAAATTTGAAAATTAGGCAAGTATTGTTCAACTAACTTGCATCGTACGAACGAACCAAAATATTATGTTTCATAATAAAATTTAACTTTGAATTGTAAGTTTCTACTTTTTTCTTATATTATGCTTTTGACATGTAAACAGGGTGGCTGAGCGGTTCTAGGCGCTACAGTCTGGAACCGCGCGACCGCTATGGTCACAGGTTCGAATCATGCATCGGGCATGGATGTGTGTGATGTCCTTAGTTTAGTTAGGTTTAAGTAGTTCTAAGTTCTAGGGGACTGATGACCTCAGACGTTAAGTCCCATAGTGTTCAGAGCCATTTGAACCATTTGAAGCATTTAAACAGGTCACATTTGTCTGTGAACAGTAAAACGCCTTTTTTATTTAAAAACCTATATTTTGTTTCCAGAATGAAATTTCTGTATTTTGTTGTAAGGCCTGTGCTATCCAATACATTAACATCTAGAATTACAAGTCTTGGAAAAGTTCTTCTTTCTGTGGGTTTTGGTTAAAGATATTTTCACAGAAACAAATGTCAAGTAAAGGTTTTATGCAGCTGTACCTCATTTCAAAACAACAGCAAACGTTTTATACCAATTTTGGCCTAAGTGACCCATATTAGCTGCCGTTCGCTTACCAAATGTTGTGCCCGCAGCCGTTCCAATGGTAAATCAGCAGCGACGCCGCCTTCTCCATGGAAATGGCTGCGGTACTACAGCACCCAGACATCATAAAAAGTATTTCCAGTGTTTCGCAGCAGATTTCGAATTTTCATAACATAGATGTAAAATCCATGTGGAATGTACGAGGGACGATCAACAAGTAATGCAACGGATTTTTTTTTCTGAAAGCATTAGTTTTATTTAGGATTCCAATACACAATATTATTCTCCACTCTTTTTGGTACAAAATCCTATTTTTCAACGCAATCTTCATTCAATGGGACGGCCTTACGCCACCTTACTGGAAGCGCCTATATGCCCGCAGGGTATCACTCTACTGGTCGACGTAGGAGCCAACGTCTTGCCGCATCAATTACGTCTACTTCATCCACGTACTGCTTTCCGCGGAGTGCACCCATCATTGGTCCGAACAGACGGAGTCGGAAGGTGCGAGATGCGGGCTGTACAGTGGATGAGGAAGAACATTACAATGAAGTTTTGTGAGCTTCTCTTTGGTGTACAGACTTTTGTGAGCTTCTCTTTGGTGCACAGACTTTTGTGAGGCCTCGGGTTGTCACGGAGAAGGAGGAGTTCACTTCATTTTAGTGGCGACGAATGAGAGTGTCCGCACGTTCAAATAGTGCTGGAGTAACAGCAGTGTGCGGCCGGGCGGCATGCGGGAGACTGGACAGGTTTGCGCGACCTTTTTGCGATGATGACACACACCTCGCCCAACGATTCACTATGCTTTTGTTCACTGACAGGTCTCCGTAGACATTCTACCCCTATGAATTTCTGCAAGGCTCTGGTTTTCCTCCGAAAGAAACTCAATTACAGCTCTCTGCTTGGAACGCACCTCCGTTACAGACACTATTTGGGAAGCTATGTGTAGAGGCGCCACCTATCGGAATTTCATGAAACCTTAGGGGCTGATGTAGGAATATCCCACGATGCCCAAACAAATTCTTTATTTTTTCAACCGAAATTGGCGGAAGAAAACATGTGATGCATTACTGATTGAACCCCCTCGTAGTTCAATACTCTGCGAATGATTTAATAGTTCAGTCTAAAGAAATAACCAGTAGTGAAAGTTCGCGGGTTATTCCGGGAGCTCTGCCTTTAAGGGATCTGAAATCATTCGGCTGGGCTGGCGGTGCGCCTTTAAGCAGCGGTGCAGATCCGCAGGCTGCGCTCGCTTCCGGACGGCGGGCGCGCTGCAGCGGCGCTCTCATTACGGCCGCCTAATTTGTGGCAGCGCCCGTCTGGGGCGGCGCCCCGCCACAAGGCCACTGGGTCATCGTTCGCCGCTCTAATTACCGCCGTGATTTACAAGAAGTGTCTCCCAGCCGGCCAGCGCCCCTCTCCGCTCGATAGCCGCACGGACCGCTGCCACCCGCCGCCGTCGCAATAAGCGCTGCCGTCTTATTGTGAGTGTGCTCACTCTGCGCACCCCACACTTCGCATTTCTCTTGACGTATTCACATGAGGAATACTGACCAAAAATATACACTACAGACGCGAAATTTAACCGACAGAAAGAAGATACTGTGATATACAAATGATTGGCTTTTCAGAGCATTCACACAAGGTTGGCGCCGGTGGCGACACCTACAACGTGCTGACATGAGGACAGTTTCCAACCGATTTCTCATACACAAACAGCAGTTGATCGGCGTTGCCTGGCGAAATGTTGTTGTGACGCCTCGTGTAAGGAGGAGAAATGCGTACCATCAGGTTTCCGACTTTGATAAACGTCGGATTGTAGCCTATCGCGATTGCGGTTTATCGTATCGCTACATTGCTGCTCGCGTTGGTCGAGATCCAATGACTGTTAGCAGAATATGGAATCGGTGGGTTCAGGAGGGTAATACGGAACACCGTGCTGGATCCAAACGGCCTCGTATCACTAGCAGTGGGGATGACAGGCATCTTATCCGCATGGCTGTAACGGATCGTGCAGCCACGTCTCGATCCCTGAGTCAACAGATGCGGACGTTTGCAAGACAACAACCGTCTGCACGAACAGTTCGACGACGTTTGCAGCAGCATGGACTATCGGCTCGGAGACCATGGCAGCCGTTACCCCTGACGCTCAATCACAGACAGAAGCGCCTGTGATGGTGTACTCAACGACGAACCTGGGTGCACGAAGGGCAAAACGTCATTTTTTTCGGATGAATCGAGGTTCTGTTTACAGTATAGTGATGGTCGCATCCGTGTTTGGCGACATCGCGGTGAACGCACATTGGAAGCGTGTATTCGTCATCACCATGCTGGCATATCACCCGGCGTGATGTTATGGGGTGCCATTGGTTACACGTCTCGGTCACCTCTTGTTCACATTGACGGCACTTTGAACAGTGGACGTTACATTTCAGATGTGTTACGACCCGTCGCTCTACCCTTCATTCTATCCCTGCGAAACCCTCCATTTCAGCAGGATAATGCACGGCCGCATGTTGCAGGTCCTGTAAGGGCCTTTCTGGATACAGAAAATGTTCGACTGCTGCCCTGGCCAGCACATTCTCCAGATCTCTCACGAATTGAAAACGTCTGGTCAATGGTGGCCGAGCAACTGGCTCGTCACAATACGCGTCACTACTCTAGATAAGCTGTGGTACCGTGTCGAAGCTGCATGGGCAGTCGACCTGTACACGCCATCCAAGCTCTGTTTGACTCAATGCCCAGGCGTATCAAGGCCGTTATTACGGCCAGAGGTGGTTGTTCTGGGTACTGATTTCTCAGGATCTATGCACCCAAATTGCGTGAAAATGTAATCACATGTCAGTTCTAGTATAATATATTTGTCCAATGAATAGCCGTTTATCATCTGCATTTGTTCTTGGTGTTTTAATGGCCAGTAGTGTATGTTTTTTCGAATATACCGGTCGGAGGAAAAACAACCTAGTAGTTAGGTCAGGGAAGGGTAGCAGATATCGAGTCGAGCAAGTTTTGACTACGTCTCTGTTATGGTGTGTTTGTTTTGTCCATTCATGCTCTCTGTACATTAACGAAAATTATAAAATGTGGCCTTTCGATTTCATTACTAACAACATCGCACCATACACACAGTTGGTAAAAGTAATGGAATAAGTAAATAAAGTCATGCGCCGGCACGCCAGGTGGGGACGTTAGAGCAGAGAGGGCTGTGAAGCAGACGTCAGCCAGTTGCACGCGGACCGCCCCCTCTCTAGGACGACAACGCGACAGCAGCGCCCTCTACGCGAAGAGATCATAAGCGCTGCACCCGACTGGCTGCGGTCCACTTGAAGACTAGCAGTTCTGCGAGTTCTACAGCAGCGAGTTCAAGAATAGGATCAAGACTAGTCATTTCGCTTCTACCATGTAGCATTGTCTATACTGAAGAGATTTCTTATTTTGTCCGTCGCCCTTTGCTTGCGACACTTCTGTTTAACACAAAGTTATGTATTGTAATCATTTCCTTTTGTTATACACTTTATTAATACGATTTGCTTGAATTGTTGTCTAGCGATATGAGAAAGCAGGTTTCCTAGGCACCCCGTATTTGACGAGTAGGCAGGATACAAGACCATGAATGGCTGCAAATGGTCTCCAATGTAGTACAGTACTTTGGGAATCATTGAATAGTTCAACCTAAAGAAATATCCCCTAGTGAAAGTTTTTGGGTCACCCATTCCATGTAAACACAGTCCACCCCATTATGGAGCCCCTACCAGCTTGCACAGTGCCTCGCTGACAACTTGGGTCCGTGGCGTCGTGGGGTCTGCACAACACTCTGACCCTACAATCAGATTTTACCAACTGGAAGCGGCACTCATCTGACCAGGCCACGTTTTTACAGTCGTCTAGGGTCCAACCTGTCCGGCCAAGAGTCAGAAGAGGCGTTGTACGCGACGTCGTGCTGTTCGCAAAGGCACTCGTGTCGCTCGTCTGTTGTCATTTTGCCTCACTTCGCACGTCCCACATTAATTTCTGCGGCTATTTCAGGCAGTGTTACTTGTCTGTTAGAACCGACAACTCTACGCAAACAGCGCTGCTCTGGGTCATTAAGTGAAGGCCGTCGGCCACTGCGTTGTCCGTGGTGAGAGGTAATATCCGAAATTTTGTATTTTCGGCACACTCTTGACACTATGAATCTAGAATATTGAATTCCCTAACAATTTTCGAAATGAAATGTCCCACGCATCTAGCTACAGCTACCATCCAGCTTTCAGAGTCTGTTATTTCCAGTCGTGCGGCCATAATCGCGTCGGAAACTTTTTCACATGAATCAAGTACAAATGACAGCTCTGCCAATGCACTCCCATTTTATTTATTGTGCACGCGATGCTACCGGTATCTTTAGATGTGCGTATCTTTTATCCCATGCTTTTGTCATCTCAGTGTAAAGTACCACATGTCTACCACCATAGGTTGTTGTTTTAACAATTAATGACATTGCGATACTTCTAGCCTAGATCATGTAATAGCAAAGCTCTACCCAGTGGACAGTACAAAAATTCTAGTCTAATGTAACCAGCCACGCACATAAATGTATAGTTTGTATAGCTTTGACTGTCTGGTTAAAACTGTTACCGTCGGTTAATTTAACTACTTTTTGTTATGGTCATCAGTCCGAATATTGGTTTGATGCACCTCTTCACTCTAGTCTGTCCTTTACAAGCCTCTTCATCTCAGAATAACTAATGAAACCTATATCCATTTGGTCCAGCATATTGTATTCATGCTTAGATCCCTGTCCAGTTCCCTCAGCTCCGCCTCGTCGCCTCGTACAATTCGACTACATTCCATTGCATTTGTTTTACTTTTGTTGACGTTCCTGTTATAATCTCCTTGCAAGATGGGTTATCTCGCATGCCGCAGATACACAGAGAAGCGTATAGCAGGCGCAACGACTACGGACGGGTACAAATGGAGAGGCCAGACCAACTTGTGGTTCCTGAAGAGAGGCATCGAACATTCCAGCTATTGCAAGAGTAACCAACCGTCTGGATGATTGACTGATCTGGCCTTGAAACAATAGTTCTTGCTATTATAATTTTGATTAATATTCTGGTTATACTGGTTGCTGGTGAGGAGAAAATTTAGTTATTAGTATTTTATTAATGATCTCATTCATAAGCAGCCATGTCACAGTCATCACAGTCGCTCAAGAAAGTTACAATTAAGCTTTACTTGTTTAATCAGAATCGGACGATGACTCTCCTTGTCCGCAGTCTCGATGATTCGAAGCGATCTGCAGTCCTGTGTAAATAAAATGTCTTGGTTTTCTGCTTTGCGTAGTCAGTCGGGAAACCTCAGATCAAGCGGAAAGCTTGCTTTGATTATCCGATGAAATAATGGAGCTCTTGGATCTAATAATTGCAGGTTCGTTTCCAATTCATCGGAATTTCCCTTCTGATTACCAACGAAACGACACCTCCGTGCAAATTTCCAATTAGACAATACATATATAATGAAATTCCTTACACACCTTTGATGTAAATGCTCAGAATATATTTTCTTGAGTAGCATACAATATATTTTCAATCTATTTCTTCCAGTAATCTCGATAGCAAAATTACAGTTATTCAATGCGGCTATTCGGCACGGAGAAGATCCTAGAAGACCCTTCAACACACCAGAGAGAATATTACAAAGAATAATTATGCGCTCATGGAATAATAACAGTACTGTACTACTTTGCGCATCGATTCTGTGAGTATATAGATGGTCAAGTAGGAAACGTAATTCACTCATAGAATTGTGCAGGGATAATTAGTAGAATATGAAGAGATATAACACTATGCTCGTACTACGAACGACATAAATCAATGAGAAACTACAGCCGTTAATCTTTCCGACGGCATGCAGCTTGCAGTTTAATTAGCAATTGCAATATTCAGCACAACAGGTATTAACTGAAGAAATTTACTTTACACTCACAAAGTTTTGCACGCTTGTCCGTGATCGGCTGTTCTTCCATGCCAGTCGCTCAACAACGTTGCATATGCGACCTAGGTCGCCACTGTGCTTAATGTGCTTGTGCGTCAGCGTACTGCCCCTGAAGCTGGTGAAAGACATGAACGCAGCATTAGGGTTGGTCCTGATCGAGAGATACTGAACTTTATAGGTACGTTCCAGCTGTCATTAACTTACACTTTTGAGACTGAAATGGTGATATGTTTTTGCAAGATTATTTTTTCTTCCAGGTGTAGTCCTAAATACCTGCACCCTACCAACCTAGGAATATAATTGCCTCCTGAAGCTATAGCCGAGTTTTCATTTATGGAAATTTTACCGTTTAACAGCATTTATGTTGTCTTGTTAAATGCTGCTGACATTCTACTTTTCCTCCACTACTGCAGCATTCGGCCAAAGACTGTCTTGATTTGATCTGAACTGTACCGCTGAATAGAAGAGAACGTCATCAAAATAGTGCTGACGTAATAGAAGACAGACGAAGTTTCGTTAGCTGACAGATTCGTACAGAACTCTCATTCACTGATATCAAACAGAACAGATAATGTCACAGAGAATGTATGAATACGAAATATTACATGAAGTGCTGTATTATTGTAACAAAAGGAGGAAAACAACGATTTTCTAGAGGAAATGCTTTCCGTCATTTAGCAGAAAGCTGAAAAAGAAGTCCACATCAACGCAGACTACGCAATGTGTTTGAATACTATTTCAAGATGCGGCGGTTCGGATCTTAAGAGTCACAGTTCTCACAATGTGGACATCCACATTTGTCACCCAAACTACGTAGTGAGTAACATTTCACTGTTTACCCGTTCACTCATCCAACAATTTGCCTGTTCGTGCTTATGAATTGTGGTACAAAGATGTGAAAAATAGCAATGTAGAACTTGACGTCAAAATGTATTTTTTTTAGGATTAAGACGTGTGGAGAGAACACTGTGTCACTTGACAAGTATCAGAAAAAAATTGTGGGATGGAAATTTAATCTGAGAAGTTATTGTGCCTTATACCAAATATGGTTCATAGAAAGAAGTATGAATGTCTGCAAGTGCTACCATCTGTTGGCGGTGACAAGCAACAGAAGGCGGTAGTGGATTTTATTTCGTATTTTGTAGTTGTGCAGAGTAGTAGGGAAAGTTAGACTCATCTACAGCTACTACGTATTTCAAAGTATTTATGGAGAGTTTAGACATATCACAAATTGCATTATATGCTTGTGATGGCAATTGAAATTCATCGCAGAACTTACACGCTTTCAAGCAATAACATTGCTTTGTCAACTATCTTGTTTGATGGATATCCCGTAAGCACGAATTTGTGGTTAAAGAGACTTAGTTAAATCTAAAAACTAAATATAACTCTCTCAAGACCCTGTTCTATCGATGTATCTGGAACAAAATCGAGGTTTCAAGACTCAGCGACTAGATCCATGTGTTCCCGGACCTTTCTGTGCTGAATTCTAGTGCGCAGTTTATTAAAATCAATTCCAGACCGAGCCTTTTGATTTTTTTTAAATTTGATATAGTTGAACTTATGTTTTACAAAAAAAAAAAAAAATGGCTCTGAGCACTATGGGACTTAACATCTGTGGTCATCAGTCCCCTAGAACTTAGAACTACTTAAACCTAACTAACCTAAGGACATCACACACATCCATGCTCGAGGCAGGATTCGAACCCGCGACCGTAGCGGTCGCGCGGTTCCAGACTAAAGCGCCTAGAACCGCTATGTTTTACAGCTCATCTTTTTCTCAAAAATGCTTCTGAGTAGCATTTCATATATCTAATGTCTGCTAGGTACGTGCAGGAGATATTTTTCCAAAATTTTTTCAGTCAAAACAGAAGCACCTTTAATAGTATGTGTATTCAGAGCGTTTGGATATTCTTTAACACCCTGTAAAGTATTTATAAATATTGTTTGTTAGACCCTTTACGTATTTTTTGGAAAAGAACTTTTTAATATGCAACAAAAAATCAGAGTATTCGAATACTTTCGAGCACCATTAATAGTGATTGCCTGTTTCACTTTAATATTGTGTGTGTGTGTGTGTGTGTGTGTGTGTGTGTGTGCGTGCGCGTTTACGTAATTTTCATAAACAGTGCTGTGGATGCTTTTGAAGATAGTGGTGTTGGGTAAAAAATACTTACTGCACTGTGGTTGGTTGAAAACCTTTCGTCCCAGCACCATCTTTCACCGTGATAGGCTGAAAAAGTCCCCCCTCCCCCCCTCCATATGCCAACTTTAATTTTTAAATTAGCCACTACCAAAATTTTTAAATTTCCTGTCATCCGCAATCTTTGATTTTAAATTTCCCTACCACTCACCATCTTTTAATTTTTAAATATCCCGCCATCTTAAATTTTCCACCGTCCGCCTTCTTGGATTTTTCAATTTCCCACTATTCAGCATATATAACATTTAAATTTTCCACCATCTCTCGTCTTTAATTTCTTAAATCTACCGCCATCCGCCATCTTGATGGCGTCATTGGAATAGGTATGGCTTGTGAGATCACAGTTATGCTGTCATATATTAGGAGGCACAGCTTGTGATGTCACAAATGTAAAGAAATTAAGACCTTTTGAATAGGTGGGCCTACCACTCACCATCTTTTAATTTTTAAATATCCCGCCATCTTAAATTTTCCACCGTCCGCCTTCTTGGATTTTTCAATTTCCCACTATTCACCACATATAAAATTTAAATTTTCCACCATCTCATCTCTTTAATTTCTTAAATCTACCGCCATCCGCCATTTTGATGGTGTCATTGGAATAGTGATGGCTTGTGAGATCACAGTTATACTGTCATACATTAGGGGGCACGGCTTGTGATGTCACAAATGTAAAGAAATTAAGACCTTTTGACTAGGTGGGCCAAAGTTTCCATAGCATTTGTACTCAAGGGAGTGAGTATCTTGATATCACGCAGTAGATCAGAGGGACAGAAGTCAATGTGGTTAAGCTTCGTCCTGTAGAAAAATGGCGCCTCAGTGCTATCCCACGACTGGCAATACATGAGGACAAAGCATGTCTGTGATATACCTTCGTGCTGTCACAGTCCCCTCAGTTATTACCAGTTGTGACCTGAATTCATGCTCTGTGCACCCCACACAGTGAAGCACTTCCGTCCCCTTCTAGAACATTGGAAGAATGGAACCATTCCCCAGGTCACTGCCATGCTCTCCGACGATGCTCATGAGGGTTAGTGCAGAACCGCAATTCATCACTGAACCGATGCAAAGCAATCCATGTATCCCAGTCATAGCTCCACCTCAAACACAGCTGTTCGTTTTGTGTTCTTAACGACAATCTACGCATAGGTCGGTAATTCACTTGTACGTCTGATGCTAGTCTCTTACTAATGGTACTTCATGACACAAAGTTGCAGGGAGTCCGTTTCTTGTTGTCGAATTACAGGCGCAGATGTGAAGGTGTTGCACTGTGCCCGGTGCACAATACGGCGATTCTCCCTTGTGGCGAACATATGTGATCGATCGGAACCGTTATGGTGAGTAAGTAAGCCCGCGCTCACTCTCCCAAGTAGTTCAGTATCAGGCCACCGTCATATCTGACTCCACCACATTGCACTATTCGTCCAGCCGGCCGAAGGGAGACCCTCAATGAGGCCTCTTTCAAACTCCGCCAGGTGTCGATAATGCTGTGCTGTCTCTTACGAGTATGCGGCATCTTTGTGTTCTTCACAGTGTTCACTCAACATCTGACTCTGTTGACACCCCTTATATACCCTGACAGCCTGGTACCAAAATAAAGACCAACAACACTAGAGCATTCGAATGATCGTCTGCCTGTTGCAGAGAATTGCAACGGTAATCACATACCCACCGACAGTGTGTACATGTACGAAGTTACGTTGAAATATGACCATATGTTCTAAGCGTTTGACTTTTTTCGTCTGGCACTGTATATTTAATGTTAAAGATGCAAGGTTACTTAATGTTATAATTTTAAGTACTGTTGTAGATTTTATTTCCCTCATTTTTTGTTTGTCATGTTAACACTTTGAGACTACCTCACAGATTAAAACAGGGTTCATACTGGGACTCGAACCCAGGACCTTTGCTTTTACACAGGTTCTAGTCCCGAACAGTACATAGTTTTAATTCAATGAGTAGTTTCAAATGAGCATATCCTTCACTTCACAGTGAACAGTCAATCTGGAGACATGTTATTTTGTAATTTTTATGTACCACATATAAATGGCGACAAACATCTTCCTAATATGTTTTCTTACACTAGTCTACAAATAATGTCACTTTTGTTATATGTCTCTCCATGATTCATAGACGTTTACAAAGCACTTGCATATGATTGCTTGCTCTACAAGGCCTATTGTATTGTGTACACTGGATTATTTATCATATGTTTCTATTACATTAGTTTGATACGATGCCACGTCGCATGCCTTTTATTTATGTTTAACAGATCTGAAGATGTTCCGAACTAGTTATCAGTGTAAAAAGAAGTCTAACATTAGATTGACATTTTGTATTTCAGTAGTCGCGGGTTTCTTTGTTTGACAGTTTGTCAATCCTTCCTTCAAATAGCATTTGTACCTTCCGTTTTCTTTGTTTTTAGGTGATGTTCACTTACAAGTATTAGACGCACAAAGCTGTCGAACCTTTCATGGTCACTTATTGACGATTTGACTGTTTGCACCCATCTTGGCATCTTCAGGCGATGGTCTTATAGTGGTTTTTCTGACGTTTCCCAGCATAAGTGGTTGGTATTGTCAAAGATTCACTCTCATTTGCTGGTGGCAAACTGGAGAAGAGCCGCCGGCTGAAGATCAGCCACAGCAGGGAGGAGCTGGGACATTTAACTGATAAACTGCAGAAACTAATATTTGAACGAATCAGCTTCCAGATTAGCTCTGATGTTGTTTATTTATTTACCAAAGTACCACTTAAAGACAGAGCATTCTGGCTTGGGATATAATCAAGCTCTTCCACGCATTTCTCATTATGCAGAAGGCGATTTCTATGAACAGCTAAAAGTCATCGCCAGTTAGGGGGTAACAGGGTTTCTACGTCACTTTGTTAGTGCATGTTGTATACATTCAGGGGCAAACTTGACTTATTCATGACCATCTCCCCCTCCCCTTAACCTATTATTCTGCCAAGTGGTTTATGATACCCTGGAGGTTGATCTACGACCTCCTGGGGATAATCCGTCCTTAAGAGAACCCCCACCCCCACCCTTCCCCTCGTCCCCTCCTCCTCCCCCACCCTTCTTGGAACTCACCTCGTTGATACAAGCACACTTTTGATATCAAATTAATTGATCAATTAATTAAATCGATAATTTGATTAACCCCTCTCCCTCATGGGAAATACCCCCAACCCTCCACTCTCACCCTTCTCCCCTTCCCCAGCTGGAAATTGGTGGGAAAAGGACTCAGTCCATGCTGAAGAGGAAGGATCACACAGCAGGAAATTCAGATCAATGTCAATTACATAGCAATGGATATACTGTTTATTAATAAATTCAATTTGCTGGGGTTGGATCTCACTTGCTCATCATGCTCTGCTGTATTGGAAGATGCAGGCCTTTTAAAATACATCAAAAAGAAGTAATTAAATAGATCGTTTTTTTCCAGTCGCACAAGGAATACTGCTACGATATCAATGGCAACAGAGCTCACTGTACGTAATTATACTGTTAAAAACCTTTCACATTGACTGCAGGGCATTGTGCACACACGCATGAACTGCTTTGCTGGGCTGCACCACATGTCGGTGTCCAAGGGACCATACTATGCCCGTTTGGGCCCTGCAAATGCTGTTGGCTACGGCACCGCCAGCCGGCTCACGCTATATGCATACTGGAAGTCGCGATAATTTCCGAACAGAGTGTTAGGTGGCATCAACCCTTTGCTACTGATATCTAAGAAATTCCTGTCGAAACACACGCTCTTCCTCTCTCTCTCTCTGTCTCTCTCTCTCTCCCAAGTGACCACATCCAGTCGTGTGCCATTGCTTGGGAGAATTCCGACCAACCTGTCCAAACCAATAGACCAAGTGTCTCAGAATACTGCGCTCTTTTTTTTTGTGAATTTTTGGTAGCCAGGTCACACCTACAGCCGTGTTCCTCTTTGTTAATGGCGGTTTCCTTTGCCACCTCAAGTGGCTGCTTCTGCTTGCAGCACCTGCACAATCTGCTCCCAAAGACACCTTCCATACTAGGTCTAGGGAAGTAGTTGCTGCCGGCCGGAGTGGCCGAGCGGTTAAAGGTGCTACAGTCTGGAACCGCACGACCGCTACGGTCGCAGGTTCGAATCCTGCCTCGGGCATGGATGTTTGTGATGTCCTTAGGTTAGTTAGGTTTAAGTAGTTCTAAGTTCTTGGGGACTTATGACCACAGCAGTTGAATCCCATAGTGCTCAGAGCCATTTGAAGTAGTTGCTCTATGTGCTTGTCCCACTGTGCAGATACTGAGTGAGTTTGTTCACAATACCACTGGCAGAGGATGCTGGGAGAAGCAGCCGCCCACCCCTCTTCCCTCCATTTCCCTCATCTCCTACCCCTCATACCACTGGTTACTTCCAGTTGGACAAAGCATCAAGCGGCGGCAGCCCTTTGATATTGATACCTGGGGAATTCTCTCTTTCTCTCTCGCTCTCTCTTGCAGGTGGCTACTTCCTGCCCAGCGAACATGTCATGTGCCACACTAGCCACTCCTTTGTCCTGAACAAAGTAGTGGATATCTGGTAAATCGCTGCTGTGGATGTCTAGGAAATATCCCTCACTTTATCAGATTTATTGACTGATTAATTAATTAAATCAATACCCTTTGTGTGCAGACAGCTTTTCCATGCATTCTATTGGTGTAAGCTAAGACTGGTATATGTGGCAGGATCTGAACCCGAAACTGCCCAGTTACCAAACCCTTCCAGATATTTTCCGTTTGCCTCCTGTTGACGGATAATGGCACAGTTAGGTCATTTGGCAGGAGGCCCATTACGTTGGAGGTGGCTGAGAATTTCGAATTTCAGCTTAGCTGTATGCTATGTCCTTAAGCAATCTGTGAAGGGGCTGGACTGGTGTGTGCGCTCTCAGTACCACTATTAGGAACAATAAATTGACCAAATGGGGAGGTGATGTCTCGATTGGAAGTGTTGCTGTATAAAATGATAGTTGAAATTTCAAATTTCGGCGTGAATTTATACCATTACGGCTGTGGAATTCCCGACCACTACCGGTATGCTAAGAGTATTTTATAAAGCACTTTAGAATTCCTAATTTTGTTCTCTCAGCTACACCAGGACGAAGAAGGAGGAGAAAAGAGTCTACCACTTGATAGAATGGTAACAACAACAAATACCAGACAGAGTACACCTTGCCGGCCGATGTGGCCGTGCGGTTAAAGGCGCTTCAGTCTGGAACCGCGTGACCGCTACGGTCGGAGGTTCGAATCCTGCCTCGGGCATGGATGTGTGTGATGTCGTTAGGTTAGTTAGGTTTAATTAGTTCTAAGTTCTAGACGACTGATGACCTCAGCAGTTGAGTCGCATAGTGCTCAGAGCCATTTTTTTTTTTGAAGAGTGCACCTTAATGTATTGAGAAGAACTAAACCACAATCCTACTAATTGTCATGTCTAGATGCCTGAGATAAATGAAAACACTCATACATACAGCGCACTCACCCCTCCAGATGTCCACATGCAGCACAACCGTCCCCTCGTACACTACCAGTGCCAATGCTCAGAGGTCGTAGGAAACTGACGCTGTGACCGTAGCTACAGTCGTGGAACTGCGTGTATGGTACAGTGTACCGCCCTGACCATGATGATTGGAATGGTAGGAATTTGGATGTTATCAATACATCCAGCGCCAACACTTGCCAAGGATCAGTGTTGAATTGCTCAGTTTTCCACTGAGAATACTTGCAACACACGCACTCACGAAGGCTGCCCAACACATACTGAGTATTAGTTCGATATTCACCGGACCACAGGGCGCCATGAAGGCCACTGCCATCAAGAATCAACTGCCAAGAATCGATTAGCCGACTGACCAGAACTTTTCTTTGCACCCACCTTAAGCCAGTAATGTCAATTCATTCCGGTCACTGGCTACCTCCATCACATGTTGCAGGTCGAGCGGTGTCGTCCTAGCAAACTAGTCACATGTTTATCACTGTAATTACAATTAAATATTGCGATTACAACCCCAATGTGGTGATATTCGACGATGAACGAAGTATCAGAAATACCTCCTCCTGACGTCTGTGGCTCTGTAAATATCAATATCTATCTTCTTAGGACTGGAAATTATTTTCCCTGTAAAATCTTTCATTCCCCTTACGGCTATTTAAGTCGAAACTGAGCGGAAGTTAGAGAGTTCTACATCTACCACCTCCTGCATCCCATGGAGAAACAGGGCGGTGTGAATTAATGTTTTGACCACTGGGTGGAAATGGGAATATGTTGTCGTACCTCTGCCAACCCTGTACAGTGTGTAATCCAAACAAAGCTTTCTCCATCAAAGGCAAAAACAGTATGAGCAGCTACAGTGGTGTTTCTTATTGGGAAAATTGGAAAGACTTCACATCATATGGGAACTGGAAGAAGAAAAAGGATTTTGCTACTGTATTGAGGGGCATTTCCAAACTAAAAACAGTCACTACAATCTGAAGGACGTGTGTGTCTCTGAGGGTGCATTCATGTCTGTCACTTAGACATTCTCTCCCTCCTTGTTACCTTATACCATCCAACAGAGAAAACTACAAACTATAAAAACTTCGCTAACGTCACCCAGTAGAGAACCAAGTAAGATATTACTGTATCCCTCTCTTCTGCTATATCGAGAACAAATGCTGTCTGCATTCTGAAATCGAGCATTTATGGCAATCCTATTAAATATACAGCTATTGGTCCACTGGAGCAGGTGGCCAGTGAGTTGCCTGCAGAGACCAGTCTAAAGTTTCGTCACCCATACTGTAGGAGGACCATATCCCATACACTATGCTGTTCTTTCATAAGCAGTTTGATACATTGTATTTCTGCTGTAACATTGTATGAAAACAGCTTTGTGCAGTGCCATACATTTTGCTTTTCCACCACGACTTCGAGGTCTGTGTCAGGTGCTAAATTGACATTAACACGTTTTGCTCCATTGGCTCTCACAGATAGCTGGACATCGTATGGTGTAAACTATCCTGCTTCCACAACACATAGGATGGTTGAAATAAAAGACAGAGGTGGTGTTCCTTACTGACAAAAATGTGGAGGACATCGTAACATAAGGAAACTGGAATAGTTTGTGGCATTGTGGAGTGTTTTCAAGCAGTAATCCGTGTCTCTTCTTCCACAGTGGCAGGGTATGAGATGTCTAGATGTTCCGTTTTGAAGAGACCAAGAGCACTGCTTCCTCATACTGCAGCCATGTATGCGATCACTGTTTCGGAGCTGAACATTCCTGGAAAAATAGCGCAGTTATGCTACATGTTGAAGACTGTACTACACTTACAAACAATTTTAGAATAAGTGGCGAGAAGTGATGTCATGATCGCATGGGCAGAAGTGACATAAAAGCGATAAAATTAGGAAAATTGAGAAAATACTTACAAATTGGGGGAAAATACACCAAAATGCAGGGAAATTGAGGGGAAATGAGGGAGTACTTGCATGTCTTCTGCCTGGTGCAGGAAAATTCTTGTCATGGGAACGAGTATGTGACTACAAGAGGAATATGAGAAAAAGTTGGCCTGGAAGCACCAGGAAACAGGGAAACAGTTATTTTCCATGGATAGCGATAAGGCGAATGGAATAGATTGTTTAAAGTGGATGACCACCAAATGTAAATAATAAATTGTTGTATGTCATATCACAAGCCCAGGTGTGACCCAAAGTTATCAGCAACCACGTTATAGATCTTTATAGTGTGTCCTTAGTTAAAGAGCTTTGTATTACCAGCTGGTGACTGGAATATACAACTACAGAATGGAACGCACTCTGAAAGACTGTTTAGGTGTTTTAAACCTTAACAAACAGTATTTAAAATTTGCTTCTCCACCTCTCTACCAATTACAACCATGCTGAGTCAGCTAACAAACACCTTACAGAACATGTCTAAAAGTTTGTCATGTGTCCAGCCGGATATGATCCAGGAATACCCATGATATTTCGGTGAATAACCATTCCGCCATCATTAGATACTACTGATGCAATACTCTGTCTATTCTCGGTACCACTATATTGCTAATTATCAGTCGCTTCCCATCTTTGTGGATAAGGGCACTGACATACCCTCTGGCACAGCATCTGGTAGACGTGCTACGACCTTCGTAGGCAAATGTGTGCACCACATCTGGAATATGACGGATTTCATTGGCCACCTAAAAGAGTTACCTATACAAGAATCCGACATTATGGTGAGATTTGATGTTATGTCACTATATACATGAGCCCCTTGCAAGATTCTATCAATTTAATCCGTGAGAAACTCGAGGCAGAGCAGAAACAAATTTTCAGGCATGTGACCTTCTTTGTCTTAAACGGTCAATACTATGAGCAGACCGATGGAGTGGCCGTGGGGAACCCTCCCTCTCTGGTGGCAGTCAACCTATTCATGGAGAGTTTCGAAGAAGTAGCCCTGGAAACGACTGAACTGAAGCCTGTATGTTTCTTCACATATGTGGACGACACATTGGTAATCTGGACACATGGAAAGGACCAACTACAAATATTTCTGCAACATCTAAATTCCATCCATAATAAGATACAGTTTACTGTGGAAATCGAGAAAGATGGACAACTAGCCTTTCTTGATGTCCTGGTGCAGCACAGGTGAGATCACTCGCTAGGTCACGGTGTGTACTACGGGGCCACACACACACTCACCTGTACCGATAAGATTCCAGCTGCCACCATCCAGCTCAAATAAACGCAGTTCTTAATACCTTGGTACACAGAGCACATAGGATCTCAGAGGAACAAAACCTATCAATGGAACTCGAACACCTGCAGGCTGTTTTCCGCAGAATGGATACGGCAACCGCCAAATCCAAAGGGCCTCCTGGCAACATAAGCGCAGTAGGGACCAAGATCAAAAATAAATGAAAGAAGATAAAAAAGGCCTGGCATTTCTACCTTCGAAGGCAAGGTATCTTCGAGAACAGGGAGATTGTTGAGGTAACACAATATCGACACAGTCTTCCAACCACTGGCTAAGATGCGAGCCGTACTAGGAATGATGAAAGATGATGGCAGCTCAAGAATGAGAGCATATACAAAATTCCGTGCGGCTGTGGCAAACCCTATATCAGCCAAACAGTTAGCACGGTGGAAGATCAATGCAAAGAACACCAGCGCTAGACACAGCTATGCCAATAAAGCCAGTCTGCCCTAGCGTAACATTGCATAAACACTGAACACGCAGTGAATTAGGACAGGACAAAAGTACTAGCCTCCACAAGTAACTACTAGGCCTGAGTCTTCAAAAATGCCATAAAAATTCGTGTAACAGACTACCTCATTAACATGGACATTGGTTACCAACTCAGTAAGGCCTGGGAACCAGTACTAAACTCTGTCACGGAGCAACGATGCAATCGGACAGGAGATCATTCCGCCACGGCCGCCGAAGAGATACTGCGCCCATCCGCTCCTCCCCTCCTCGACCTACTGCAGCCTGTGTTTCTCCCACCACTGAATGCGCTTCGCGCTGTCGGCACAAGGAATCGTACCTGTCAATGGACAGATCTCTGCATCAGCACCATCTGATGATGGCGAAACAGTTATTCGCCAAAATGTCATGGGCATTCGACGACCGTAGGCCGAAGAGACACTGCGGATCCTCATCCGCCCCCCCGCCCTCCCCACTATTTAACGCAGACACGCGCTGCCCGCCGTCGACACATGGAATCTGCGGGCTTTCAAAAATAAATTTGTAATGAAATGATGTTGGTGGCCCTCAACTATGTACCCTCCGACTCAACGTTGAAATATTAAAAGTTTTGACTGGTTTCGTTGTCTAGGGGCTGGGATACGTAGTTGCCGCATTACATGCTAAATACTGCTGAGTCTACAGTACACGATAAGAATACACACATGAATCGAGTGGTCGAAGATTTCTACCACTCGGCAATAGCGAATTATGAAAGTAACAAATAAATTTATCAATGGAAGATAGCAATTAAATGAAATCTGCAGGTACTATCTTAACCACTTTAAATGATGAGTACGATAGTAGAAGTACTTTTGAGAATGCGGTATATTTCTGCAAAACACTTATTGGTGTTGATGGTCCAGCAATTAAATAAAATATAAGTTAAATAACAGGGAAACAGTAGATTCCTACTTCACGTAATTAGTTATGAACAACAACATAGCTCGCGAGATATTCACTTCCAAACGCGTACTACGTCTTCACTGTAGAAACCACGGAAATCTCACAAGTTCACAAGTCGGCACTCCGAAGTATTTCTACCTGTTGTGACCAAGCGCAAACCGCTCCACTCTCCAAGTCCTTCCGCCGAATTCGCGTCCGTCGCGTCGAACAGTTCCCGTGTCGTGTGCCGTACTCTCTCGAACTCTCTCTCAAACTCGCTTCCATCCAGTCTCCCCATTCACGAGCGCTGTGACTGGCTAGAGGGCTCGCGCCATGTCTTCAATCCAACACACCCACACAAACATAATGAAACGCATACGAAATACTAGAGTTACATTTAAATAGCTTGAGATTAAATAAATATTCCTACGGCTGGACCATAAACACGCTCTAACACAATTATTAGATACATAAAGAAGTTAAATAAACATATATAAAAGGAATAGAACAAAAGGCAGGTCTGTAGCCTACTGTTTCTATGCTTTCTAAAACGTGATAAATATTTAACCAATTTCTTCATGAATAGAATATATCGGATATAAACAAAGACATAGATGAATAAATATATTTATAAGCATGCTGCTACCGTTTTTTCGTGTAACTGTGGAGTACTTATGGTCTGACACGATCGATAGTAATCGGCCACTTTGACCTCCAATAAAGCATGAACTATTCAAGTTACATGTCTGTAATTCATACCAACTCAGGTTTACACTAATATCTTTCTAAAGACATGTAGATCGAAGAAATCAGATGAACTGTTTAGATTTTGGATATTCATTGCTGCTTGTTACTTGTATAATATACAGTCGGATCTAAACTTTAAACTAATAAAGATATTGAAAATCTGATTACACCATCAGAATCGTCGTGCAAATAATGGTAATGTACATGTTTCTCTTTGAGGTATCATGATTCATCTGGCTACTATTAATTTCTATACGAACTGTGAAATGTCTGCCATTAAGGTTTCACAATGTCCGCCATCTTTGGCACTCCCGGCGTGTCTCCTTCCTCAACACAGCTTCGCAATGGAATTCCCAGCCACACGGCTGGACCATGCGCTGGGGCTACCCCTCTCGTCCGGCTAACGTTCGCCACCGCGTGTTTGCTGCCGGGCCCCAGCTGGCCGAGCGGCCAACTTAGAATACTTTCAGGGCGCCACAATTCGCCCGTTACCTCACAAATCGCACCCGGATTTGCGAGAGATCAATACTAGAGAGCGGGTAGATGTTTGCATTAGTACCACCTGATAATGTCAGAATCGTTATTCGCCAAAATATCGTGGCACTCGGCGATTGTATCTGACCGGACGCACGCGAACTCTTCAATCAGTATATACGCTGGGAAAGCCTCACATCACATATTACTAACCTCTACAGGACAGGTATGTACCATCTGTTGAAGAAACTAGATAAGCTTCGAAAACAGAAAGGACGACTGCTAAGTTCTCTCGCATTCCTGTTAAGGTGCAGGGACAGTCACACTATATCTACACTCCTGGAAATGGAAAAAAGAACACATTGACACCGGTGTGTCAGACCCACCATACTTGCTCCGGACACTGCGAGAGGGCTGTACAAGCAATGATCACACGCACGGCACAGCGGACACACCAGGAACCGCGGTGTTGGCCGTCGAATGGCGCTAGCTGCGCAGCATTTGTGCACCGCCGCCGTCAGTGTCAGCCAGTTTGCCGTGGCATACGGAGCTCCATCGCAGTCTTTAACACTGGTAGCATGCCGCGACAGCGTGGACGTGAACCGTATGTGCAGTTGACGGACTTTGAGCGAGGGCGTATAGTGGGCATGCGGGAGGCCGGGTGGACGTACCGCCGAATTGCTCAACACGTGGGGCGTGAGGTCTCCACAGTACATCGATGTTGTCGCTAGTGGTCGGCGGAAGGTGCACGTGCCCGTCGACCTGGGACCGGACCGCAGCGACGCACGGATGCACGCCAAGACCGTAGGATCCTACGCAGTGCCGTAGGGGACCGCACCGCCACTTCCCAGCAAATTAGGGACACTGTTGCTCCTGGGGTATCGGCGAGGACCACTCGCAACCGTCTCCATGAAGCTGGGCTACGGTCCCGCACACCGTTAGGCCGTCTTCCGCCACAATCTGGACTGCATACGACCGAGGCACACAGGGCCAACACCCGGCATCATGGTGTGGGGAGCGATCTCCTACACTGGCCGTACACCACTGGTGATCGTCGAGGGGACACTGAATAGTGCACGGTACATCCAAACCGTCATCGAACCCATCGTTCTACCATTCCTAGACCGGCAAGGGAACTTGCTGTTCCAACAGGACAATGCACGTCCGCATGTATCCCGTGCCACCCAACGTGCTCTAGAAGGTGTAAGTCAACTACCCTGGCCAGCAAGATCTCCGGATCTGTCCCCCATTGAGCATGTTTGGGACTGGATGAAGCGTCGTCTCACGCGGTCTGCACGTCCAGCACGAACGCTGGTCCAGCTGAGGCGCCAGGTGGAAATGGCATGGCAAGCCGTTCCACAGGACTACATCCAGCATCTCTACGATCGTCTCCATGGGAGAATAGCAGCCTGCATTGCTGCGAAAGGTGGATATACACTGTACTAGTGCCGACATTGTGCATGCTCTGTTGCCTGTGTCTATGTGCCTGTGGTTCTGTCAGTGTGATCATGTGATGTATCTGACCCCAGGAATGTGTCAATAAAGTTTCCCCTTCCTGGGACAATGAATTCACGGTGTTCTTATTTCAATTTCCAGGAGTGTATTTTCGCCAAAGCCGTGCATCGTATATGCAGACCTTCAGTGAATCGTATCGAACGAAGAGTCAGCCTCGCCCTGGTCAGGGAACGGATTTGCTACACCTGACAATGATTCGACAGGAAGCCCAAGAAACTGCTGCACCTTCACCTATGATTGTTCTTTGTGCCCCAAGAATACACCTGGGATTCGGCGCAGGGCGCCTCCTGGACCCAAGCAGACTGGACGAACTCGAAATCCAAGGAGAGGCAGATCACTAAATTTGCACGGCTACCTGGCAAACCCACAAGAGGAAACAGAGACCACCCGATGCACCGTGATTCGTCTCATGGGGAAACTACTATGGACACAGCTATAGCCATATTTGAAAAGGGGTTCAACTTTGCGCCAACACCTCAACTCTCCAATTCACTGAAATAATATCTTCAGTAGAACAGACTACCAGACGACAAGGCTGAAGAAATCAAGAGGGAAACATGCCGGAGTCTTTCGAGTGCAACACCGGCCAGAAGCTACATCTCCAGAGCGGAAAGAACAGCACTAGGCAATCTCACAGAAGATGTAGAGATAGTCGTTCTCCCCACGGACGAGGGGAACGCTACCCTCATTCTTGAAAGACGTGACTATGAACGGAAGATGCTGCAATTACTAGACGATACAGCATATCGGAAAATTAAAACAGACCCTAGTAAGGAGATACAACAAAGCACCTCCAACGAACTTAAAAACGGGGCGTTCGAGATTAAGGACATCGAGAGACTTCACCAATGCGCGGAGGTAGCACCAAGGATATATGACCTTCCAAAGACGCTCAAAGATGGGATGCGACCAGTAGTTGGCAACATAGAGGTACTGACGTACCCTCTGGCACAGCATCTGGCGGGCCTGCTACTCATTTTCGCAGGAAAATGTGTGCACCACATTCTGAATTCGACAGATTTAATTAGCCGCCCAAGGGAGATAACTTCACAAGAATCTGACAGCATGGTCAACTTTGTTGTTGTGTCACTATTTACACTAGTCCTTCTGGAAGATAGTGTCAACTTAATCAGTGAGAAATTCGGAGCAGAACCGAAACAACTTTTCAGATATGTGTTACCATGCACCTACTTTGTCTTCAAAGGTCAATACTACGAGCACACCGACGCAGTTGCTACGGGGAGCCCACTGTCTCCGGTGGTAGCCAACCTATTCATTGAGAGTTTCGAAGGAGTAGCCCTGGAAATGGCCGAACTGAAGCCCATATATTTCTTCCAATATGTGGATGATACATTGGTAATCTGGACACATGGAAAGGACCAACTAAAAATATTTCTACAACATCTAATTTCCATCCATAATAACATACAGTTCACTATGGAAATTGAGAAAGATGGACAACTGCCCTTTCTTGATGTCTTGGTGCAGCGCAGGTCAGATGGCTCTCTATGTCACAGTGTGTACCTCAAGGCCACACATACTGACCTGTACCTACACTATATGATCAAACGTCTCCGGACACCTGGCCGAAAATGACTTACAAGTTCGTGGCGCCGTGCAACGGTAATATTGGAATTCAGTAAGGTGTTGGCCCACCATTAGCCTTGATGATAACTTCCACTCTCGCAGGCATACGTTCAATCAGGCGCTGGAACGTTTCTTCGGGAATGGCAGCCCATTTTTCACGGAGTGCTGCACGGAGGAGAGGTACCGACGTCGGCCAGTGAGGCCTGGCACGAAGCCGCCGTTCCAAAACATCCCAAAGGTGTTCTATAGGATTCAGGTCAGGACTCTGTGCAAGCCAGTCCATTACAGGGATGTTATTTTTGTGTAACCCTCCGCCACAGGGCGTGTGTTATGAACAGGTACTAGATCATGGTGAAAGATGCAGTCGCCATCCCCGAATTGCTCTTCAGCAGTGGGAAGTAAGAAGGTGCTTTAAACATCAATGTAGGCCTGCGCTGTGATAGTGCCACGCAAGAGAAACAAAGGGCGCAAGCTCCCCCCATGAAAAACACGACTACACCATAACACCACCACCTCCGAATTTTACTGTTGGCACTACACACGCTGGCAAATGACGTTCACCGGGAATTCGACATACCCACACCCTGCCATCGGATCCCCACATGGTGTACCATGATTCGTCACTCCACACAACGTTTTTCCACTGTTTAATCGTCGAATGTTTACGCTCCTTACACCAAGCGAGACGTCGTTTGGCATTTACCGGTGTGATGTGTGCCTTATGAGCAGCTGCTCGACCATGAAATTGAAGTTTTCTCACCTCCTGCCTAACTTTCATAGTTCTTGCAGTGGATCCTGGTGCAGTTTGGAATACCTGTGTCATGAAACTTCCTGACTGATTAAAGCTGTGTGCCGGACCGATACTCAAACTCGGGACCTTTGCCTTCTGCGGGCTCTGAGCTACCCAAGCACGACTCACGACCCACCCTCACAGCTTCACTTCTGCCAGTACCTTGTCTCCTTCCTTCCAAACTTCACTGAAGCTCTTCTGCGAAACTTGCAGAACTAGCACTGCTGGAAGGAATTCTGCAAGTTTCACAGAAGCGCTTCTGTGAAGTTTGGAAGGAAGGAGACGAGGTACTGGCAGAAGTGAAGCTGTGAGGGTGGGTCGTGAGTCGTGCTTGGGTAGCCTCAGATGCTAGAGCACTTGCCCGCAAAAGGCAAAGGTCTCGAGTTCGATTCTCGGTCTGACTCACAGTTTTAACCTGCCAGGAAGTTTCACATCAGCGCACACTCCACTGCAGAGTGAAAATCTCATCCTTAACCTGTGTGATAGTCTGGATAGATATCTGCTTATTACACATTACGACCATCTTCAACTGTTGGCGTCTCTGTCAGTCAATAGACGAGGTCAACCTGGATGACTTTGTGCTGTACGTGTCCCTTCACGTTTCCACTTCACTATCATATCGGAAACAGTGGACCTAGGGGTACTTAGGAGTGCAGAAATCTCGTGTACAGACGTATGACACAAGTGACACATAATCACCTAGCCATGTTCAAAGTCCCTGAGTTCCGCGGAGCGCCCCATTCTGCTCTCTCACGATGTCTAATGACTACTGAGGTCTCTGATACGGAGTACCTGGCTGTAGGTGGCAGCACTATGCACCTAACATGAAAAACGTATATTTTTGGTGTGTCTGGATACTTTTGATCATATAGTGTATGAGGTTCCAGCTGCCACCATCCAGCTCAAGTAAACGAAGTTCTTAATACCTTGGACACACCGAGCACATATGATCTCGGACGAACAAGCCTATCAACACAACTCAAACACGTGGAGACTGTGTTCCGCAAGAATAGATATGGCAACTGCCAAGTCCAAAGGGCCTTCTGACAACAGAAGTGCAGTAGGGACCAAGATGAAGAACGAATGGAAGAGAGAAAAGGCCTGGTGTTTCTACCTTTGCAGGTTGTCATCCAAAATAGGGAGACTGTTGAGGCAACACGAGATCTACATAGTCTTCCCATCACCGGCTAAGACGGGCGTCTTACTACGAACGGTAAAAGACAATGTCGGCCTCAAGAAAGAGGACGTATAAAAAATTCCTTGCAGCTGTGGAAAATCCTATATCAGCCAAACAATTCGTAGGGTGAAAGATCAATGCAAAGAACACCATCGCTATGCACTCTTATGCCAACCAAGCCATTCTGCCCTAGGAGAACATTGCATGAACTCTGGACACAGAGCGAACTATGACGAGACAAAATTATTAGCCTCCACAAGTAGCTACTGGGTCTGCATCTTCAAAGACGCCGAAGAAATTCACGTAACAGACGACCTCGTGAACAGGAACACTGGTTACCAACCCAGCAAGACCTCTGAACCAATGCTAACCTCTATCAAGTAGCAACGGTGTAAGCGGACATGAGACCATTCCGTCGAAATGTCAGGGGCATTCGACAGTCGTATGTGGCTGGACAGCCGAAACCCTTCAAACAGCATATATACTGGGAAAGCCTCAGATCACATGTTACCTTAAAGAAAAGTTGCTGCATTGTTTTTGACAACATTCAGCTGTATATCTCTTGAGGTAATAGGGGCACATGCAAGTTGACTGCCGTCTTTGATGCTTTCCTGCAGAAGGCATCTTCCTCTAAATTGGCATGAATCTGTGTTAAAGGATGATAAAAAGCAGATGGAGTAATCTGTTGAGAGGGGCTGTAGCGAGGTATGAGTTAATGATTGACTTAAGAGAGATGCATTCAAGAGAGAGGGAGGTTTAAAGCAGGTCATTTATCAGACATTCAACCATTTTTTTCCTTTTCCTATCAGGGTGTATCAGTTGTGTGGTATAACTTGCATTCGACTCATATACAATTGTATGTTCAGTATTTGACGCAAAGCACTATCTACCTGTGATCGTTAACAGCAAACCTCTCTATACTGCAGTCAGCAGAGGACGTCCAACGCATGTGTGCTGAATGATGTCCACCAAACCGATGGAGGCCCTCCTCTAGATGAACGAAGATTTATGTTATGTACTCCATTCCACTCCTGCATCTTGGACATAAATAGAGTCTTCAGTTTCATGACCATTGCGATTCTCAGTTAGTGACAGGGATTTGTGAGGCGCTGTTGTCCCTGTGTATGCTACATTAGCTTTACAGATGTTGTATGTCCTCTACATTTTTGTCTATAAGAAACAAAATTTCTGTCTTTTATTTCAACAATTCTGTGGAAGCAGCATAGTTTACAGCATGCAATGTTCAGCTTTATATGAGAGACAGTGGATCAAAACATTTTAATGTCGAAGTCATGGTGGAAAAGCAAAATGTATAGCGGTGTGTTAAGTGGTAGTTATACACTACTTGAATTTGTTACAGCAGAAAAACAATGTATCGAACTGCTTGTGTGCTTGTGAAAGAACAACACAAGAACTCTCTCTTGTGATTGATCGTGTGTGAGATAAGGTCGTCCTACGGTACATTCAACAAAACTTTACTCTGGTCTGTGGAAGCGATTTCGATCACTGGACACCTGCGCCATTGTGCCAACACCTGTATATTTCATAGAATCAGCACATATGCTTGATGTAAGCACACAGACAGTATTTGTTTTCGATGTTTTGGAAGAGAGGGACATGGTAATATCTTACCGAGTTCTCTCCTGGCTAACATTAGCGAAGTTTTTATAGTTCATATTTTTTCTATGTTGGATGGTCCAATGTAAAATGGAGGGAGAGAGAGACATTGTGCTGTCAAGGAATTCTCTGTCACCATTACACTGTCGTATTTCAAATATAGTGATCATAGGCATACATAAAGGACATTGGGACATGTAGAGAGTGATATTTATAGAGTGTCATTCTATACTGATGAATTATGGGTGTTATGCTTCTGAACTTCTTTGTGCAGTACGAATATACTCTGCTTTCCTCCTGTACGTTAGTGCACTATTTTTCTCGCTGTTATAGCTTTGTACCTAGGCACTGGCAGGTTGAAGACTAGACATCCTTCTACCTAATGGAGCAGTGTTGTCGGGATGTGAAGGGACTTCGAGAGAATTAGCAGAGGTCTGACTTGGTGGGGTCACCTCTCACTAATGGAAACGATGTCGATTCAAATGCTACATACCTAAAACTGGAAGATTCGAGAGAATACGATAGAAGGGACACTCTGACGAAAGGGGAGTAGAGAGTTGAGTTCTATACCGCTTCTCCTAAGTGTTGCGGGCAGACATATTACAGCCTCTCAGATTCGTCTCACAAAGTGACTGCAGTGAGAAAATTAAGGTCTATAAGAAGATTTTTACCAAGAGACAGTCAGCAGCAGAAGTTCTGCCTTTTGTTACCTCTATAAATAAGATACAACATTCTTCCATGAATTTTGTGTGCCTATTAATGCTTGGAGTGACATCTTAATAGCTAGGCTAAATTTACATTTACATCTGTATGCTTACTTTGCAAGCCACTGTACTGTGTATAGCAGATGACACCTTGTACCACAACTAGTCATTCCCTCTCTTACTCCAATCACAGGTAGAGCGAAGGAAAAAGCCCTCTTTATGCCTCCTTCTGGGTGCTAATTTCTGTTATTTTGTCTTTGAGGTCCTTACGCGAAACGTATGTAAACGGCGCGAGAAGCGAGAACCCCTCCGCAGTCAGCTTCAAATATCTGTTCTCAAGAGTGTTCATCAAAAAGAACATCGCCTTGCCTCCAGGGATTCCCATTTGAGATACCTGGCGACTGTAATACGACAGCCGGAAAAAAAGACAAAAAACACTCACCATGCAAAGTGACTCTCATGATCAATTTAATTAATTAGCCTATCAGTTTGATATCATTGACATGCAACCTGGCACTTGAACCCGAGGACAAGGGTACCATGGATACGATTCGAGAGTCGGGTTGGTAATCACATTTTTCGATGTGGCGGTACCTTTTATTAAGATTTCAGTCTCCTACCTTCACAGTGAGAGATGACCATTGTAAAAACAAATTACCTGTAATATCTAATTTATAAAGTGATATGTAGTATAAACCTGATATTTACAACTTCTCTGTGCTGTTACCTTAAGAGACTTCATATGTGGTGAAGCATTTGGTTACCATAAGGAGTTCGAAAGTGAGGAGGCACCCTGTAACAAACGTAGATCCTAGCACTCTCTCATGAGCCGAAAATGAGTTTAGTATTCTGGTGCTGTGATGCAGGATATAACAGATATTAAGCTGATTAGAACAGTCTTTTTACTGGATGAGAGATTATTTAGAAGAAATATAGATTTTGCCAAACTTTTACAGGATTTTGACGACAAGAAATAATACTTTAGCTTCATGAAAACGTGTGTATGCCCTGATTTCATCTGTCTTCGGAAAGAACTCGTATAAAAGGGAGACATCTACATTTCGCATGAGAACTTTGGGGTGTATGGTCAACAACATTCCTGTCTTGGATTGGGTAAAGTGGATTCCTTTAAACAGGGTCGGAGGGGGGGTCTATTTTAGGGTGGGGTTAGTTTTATGTACTGTATACATCCAGGCTAGAGTTGTTTGTCTCGCAGTGCGCCGCAGCTGGCGACATGAGTAGTCACGAGTCTTCAGTGACTGGAAGTAACAGATTAGTTCGGCCTATGTCATGCAGTTAGATGCAAAGAATGAGCTGATCTGTCTGCTTGCCCACAGCAGCGGGGGCTAGCGAAGTGACCGTTGTGCTGGATGAGTGGCGGCAGAAGTGAACGTATTGGTTGCGTGAGAAGATTCAATAAGACAGATGTTTGCACTGGGTGATTATTCCACACCATGTAAATTGGTCGCCTGACTGCTTGGTGACTGTCTCTCCAACCTCTGAACGTTTGGTAGGACCGGTATGTCGATGATGGAGGCTGGGTGTGCAGCTATCGGCATGGCCGACACCTGTGCATGGCGCAGTGGTTAGACACTGGACTCGCATTCGGGAGGACGACGGTTCAATCCCGCGTCCGGCCATCCTGATTTAGGTTTTCCGTGATTTCCCTAAATCGCTCCAGGCAAATGCCGGGATGGGTCCTCTGAAAGGGCACGGCCGACTTCCTTCCCAATCCTTCCCTAATCCGATGAGACCGATGACCACGCTGTCTGGTCTCCTTCCCCAAACCAACCAACCAACCAATACCTGTGCACATCTCTCCTGACCAGTGCCGTCAGACAATGTGATGTAACTGCCAGAGGCGGACAGTGAGACCGCGTCTCCCGGCAGTCAGTGGATGGTGCACTCTTCGCAATTGAGAGTGTATGGGATTGGTTGGATTTTTTCACCAGGTATGTTTAGTGGACACGTTGTGGTGGAGGCGGTTCTTTGTGTTCTGAAATTTTGATGCATACAAGACGTTACATATATTTGAAAGTACAATGAAATACAGACCTTTAGCTGCTCACAGGCGATGATAAATATCAACGGAGACAGTTGAAAATGTGTGCCCCAACCGGGACTCGAACAAGGGATCTCCTGCTTACATGGCAGATGCTCTATCCAATTGAGCCATTGAGAGCACAGAGGACTTATCTCTGGCACGCTCCCCGTGAGATCCACATTTCCAACTTACTGTCCACACTCTACATTTGTAGTGCCTCTGCCCATATACTCATTACTCGCGGCAATCAGTCTACCAATTCCCGTAAGAGTTTGAGCAATGAGAGTGCATCGGCACTGAAGAACATTATTGGTCAGTAAGTCTTATTTATAAGAAGATGGTATATGTTCATTCGGACATGTCCGAAAGAACATACCATCCTCATTTAGATATATTTAGTGCTATGGTCTATTTGCGGCGGAAATTTAATTACTTGATTTTCATAATGTTTGCGAGTGATACTCAAATGTTGAGAATATGTTCGTATTATGAAGAAGGAAAGTCGTAAGCTGGAGGTGACAGTTTTAAGTTATATATTTGACACCTGTAAATTGTTAATCAATTAATTTGATATGGCAGTGCAAATGGAATATTTCTCTCCATTTTTGATATCGAAATTGCGTTAGCTATCCCTTTTTCCCTAGTATTAGCCATTATAAATACAATATTCTGAGGAGAGATGAAAACCTCCGTCTGCATGTTTGGAGATGTTGGTTCACAGAAACTCAAGTTACTTAATGAGGTAACATGGTCGCTAGCTCACGTTGAAGCAAAAGTAATAAAGTTGACTATGTAGAATGAAAGTATGAATTTACGTAATAATTAATTACTGAACATTCTGTAAGCAGTAACGCTCAATGCACTGTGAGAGTTCGACTGAAAATGCAAAACGTTATAAAACGTCTGGAAGTTAATTAACATCACACTGAGCACTTTATAATATTTCAGGAAAAAAAAATAATTTACTAATTGTGACACGTATCGTGGTAATGATCAAGAAACGTTACTTCATTGTAATGCTTCCCGTTTGCAAGTATTACTGATTATTTCTTTTCAATATGCAAAACTCTTTACCAAAAACTTAATAAATGGACACTGAACATGTCAAAATCAACACCAATGGAAACGGGCAACGCTGGAAATTCGAAAGCCAAGAATCAAACACACACACACACACACACACACACAGCATTCAGATGAATCCATAAAATTACGTAACACTTTTGAAATAAAATAAATAGTATAGTCTTGTCAAAAAAATTTATTTAAATGATAGGTCTTTTTTTTTTCAAAAAAGTAATGAAACTAGTTAAATTTGCAAACGTTAATTAACACTGCCAGTCAGATAATTTTACTTAATTTTATAAAATTTAAGCTATTCTGTGTGGCTCTTTCACATTTTTAAAATGCCGGTCTTTTCATTTATGTGACTTCAATGATGAGAGACGACCCTAATACTGGTGGTGATTATTCGGGATAATTATTGACACCGACAAAAATTAAAGTTAAAAAAAGTCTGTAATGTTCAGTTGCTGCTTGTAATACGTTGGCAAGTCTTTTTTACATCTATAAATTTCTGAAATAGCACAGTTTTGCTTTGATGTAGAGTTGCTGCAGGTGCGGCATGGTTATTTGATGACGACAATTGTTGGAGAATATTTCGGTGTCACTGGCAATGCTACAAAATGGTTTGAGTCTCATTAACAGGAAATAAAGGATGTCGTTGCGAGATCCCTTTGCAGTAAGCAATCAGCCTTCCTATGGTTGGGAATGGGGTACATGTGGTGTTACTCAAGGTTTGATCTTGGGTCCGTTGCTTTTTCTTGTGTGCATTAATGACCTCTCGTCTGTTACATTGTCAGATGCTACGTTTGTTTTGTTTGCAGACAATGCAAACATTGCTATAAGTAACGAATCAAGTTCAGATTTAGAAATAGCTGCTAATCAAATTTTCACTGATATTAATAAAATGGTTTGAAGCTAATTCATTGTCATTAACTTCGAAAAGACCCACTATATGTAGTTCAGAACCTGTGAGAGATTTTCTTCCAGCATTTGTATAACATATGAAGACATACAAGTCGAAGGGATTGACAGTGTTAAATTTCTGGGATTATAACTCGATAATAAATTCAGTTGGGAAGGGTATACCACCGAATTGCTTAAGTGCCCAAACAAGTAGGTATTTGCAGTGAGAATGATGTCAGATGTAGGAGATATAAACATAAAAAATTTGCATACTTTGCTTACGTTTATTCTGTTATGTCATAAGGGATCATATTCTGAGGTACCTCATAGAGCCGAGGAAAAGTTTTTAGCATGCAAGAGCGTGCAATAAGAATCATTTGTGGTGCAAATTCAAGGACATCATGTATAAACCTGTTCAACGAATTTTGTATTCTGAGCGCTGCTTCTCAGTATATTTATTCCTTAATAAAATTTGTTGCAAGTAATATATCTCTATTTCCAATCATTAGTTCAATACATGGTATCAATAATAGGAATAAGAACAATCTACATAACGACCTAAAATCACTTAATTTGGTCCAAAAAGGGGTCCAATATTCACGAACACACATTTTCAATAAATTGCTAGCAACCATTAAAAACTTGGTTTCAAATAAAGCACGGTTTAAACAGAGTTTGAAAGATATTTTGATAGGCGAGTACTTCTACTCTATGGATAAATATCTTAACAGGGACTGTTAGACAATGTGGTTCATACTATTGCTCGCCATCTTCACAATGCCTTGTCCACATTTTACCAACACGAAGTTCACACACTAAGTTTTAAGTGAGCTTTCGGCATTGCTCATGTGCGGTCTCTCACACTGTTAACTTGCAACGTCGGTGAGTGCGCTCTCACTCACCAAAGATGTTAGTGCCATGCCGAGATTATCTTTGGTTAGACATTATTATTATACACAGACAAAACTCTGACTTTGCCAGCGTGTCTACTACAGCATTTTTAAACGATTTGTAGTAAATTTACGTTACAATATTCCAAACAATTATTACTGACCATGAAATGACAAATTATATACATTTATAATCTGAAATTACTATAAAAATATGAAAATAAAAAAGTGAAAAGTTTAAGGTATTGTGTTGTCGTGTTATAAGACCAGTATGGTACATTTATCAACGTAGATTTTTGTCACCTAAATGGCCAACGAATGATACCCGAAAATGGCCCACGCCCGAAACTCTGAAATCGTGTGAAAATGAGCTACAAATTAACATTTGAAGGCGGCTTGAAGTCATTTACGAATAAATGCACGTAGCCAGTCAAGCCAAAATCGGCGTCATTAGACACTGGCACCAACAATAGAGGTGAACGATTGTTTGCTCATCTGAATGCAAGCAGTTTCGGTAATTTATAGTACATGGTTTGAATAATATTTAATTTTCGTAGGATTCTCGGCTTTCCAGGATGGTGTGAATGTTTTCTCAAGTATCACAGTACATGATCATCTAGTTCCAGGGACTTCTGATTAGATGGCAACAAGTGCTGCTGCTGGAACGTGACGATAACCTATTAGGTTTTCTTTATTGTAATGGCAGTGTGGGGAATATTTTAGTTAATTTGATCACTTTAATTCAAGCAAACTTAGATTCGTATGTATTTTATAACGGCTTTTGTTTACTATGTATGAGCAGGGTGGCAGTTGGCAGCGAGTGACCGTTCCCACATATAGAAGAGCGTTAGTGCCACAAGCTGCGACACATATTCCTGTAGGATGAGTCAAGTGGGATGAGTACAGGCCGAGTTCGTGAGAAAAGTTCCTGGTGTTAGTTAATATATGATAGGAACTGCTCGTCTTTTAGGCGCCAAACTTTGACAGTTTAGTAACAAAGAGCAAATATGACAAGCAGCGGCTGTATACAAGGACCGAGGAATGAGTCTTTTCATAGTTTTCCTATAGTTTTAGTAGAAATAATATAGATTTTTTGTAAAACAACTGGCGGCGTTTTGCCGATATTGAAAAATGCGAACATGTCACGAAGACTTCCGAATGTATAGTACTTGAATTGTGCGGGCCGTAAAGTCAATACTGCGTGTCTGGTTGGAGTCATACCACATGTGATTTTATATGTTTAGAATATCAGTATTATGTAAGGACTGGTTATGAGAATTAACAGTCTTTACAGTGCGATATTTCGGAATATAGCTATCTCCCGGTGACTGCAGACGAGAAAGCAGTATTCATCTAAAGGCGGTAACACGCTGAGCTGACAAAACGTCTTGAATAATCAACGACGTCGTCTGGTTCTGTCACGAAGAAGAATGTACAGTTCGTGAAACAGTACACAGAAACCGGAACTCGTTAGCCATTCCTGTGCTCAGTGATGTCGTTGGGCACACCACAGTCGGAGCACGTCTCTTTGCTGCGGCTTCTACGAAAGTGACAAAAATGCTCCTAATGCTAACATTACTAGGTCTTCCAGATGCTATCACGCGACGGCCGCTGTGGCCGAGCGGTCCTAGGCGTTTCAGTCCGAAACCGCGCTGCTGCTACGGTCGCAGGTTCGAATCCTGGCTCGGGCATGGATGTGTGTGATGTCCTTAGGTTAATTAGGTTTAAGTAGTTCTAAGTTCTAGGGGTCTGATGATCTCAGATGTTAAGTCCCATAATTCTCAGAGCCATTTGAACCATTTTTTGTCCTTAGGTTAGTTAGGTTTAAGTAGTTCTAAGTCTAGGGGAATGATGACCTCAGATGTTAAGTCCCATAGCGCTTAGAGCCATTTGAACCATCGTCGCCACGCTGTCCCTGTACACACTTGCTTACTGCTGACAAATGCATTTCCTGACTCAAGGTACAGGGTGGTTATAATTAAACTTCTGCATTTGTGGAAACATCTGTAAGGACATGCGAAAGAGAAGTAACGAATAAACCATTCAAAGAAACTCATTTTAATTTCCACACGAGAGTGTAAAATTTGTTAGTTGCTTACCGTGTTTTCTTTCCAGGTTACAAACGTTGCTCAGTGTGACGACTGTCTGCATCCACGACAGCCTGAAATCGCACTAGAGGCCGCTGTACAGTTCCTGAAGCATCTCAGGTGGGACGTTCGACCATGGAATGTTCAGCTGACCTGACACAGCTCGTGAACTGCTGACAGACCGTACATCGCGTCCGTCATTTTCAGCCATGGCAACAGTAGCTTCTGCAACAACTTGCGGTGCAATTGGCCGTCGGTCTCTCCTAAGAACAATTCCCAAGCCACCAGTTAGTTCTCTGCCGAAACAAGTTCTTCAGGCCTAGTGAAAAAAAAAAGGACACCTACATCTGATTCAATAATGCGTAGATAATCGCGAAGAGCGGCAGAACTCTTGCTGTTGTTTAGGGAAAACAGCTTTACGAGGAAAGCCCTGCTTACCTTGTCCAGACCCATGTCTACTGCCTGCAACTGCCGGCCGGGGTGGCCGAGCGGTTCTAGGAGCAACAATCTAGAACCGCGCGGCCGCTACGGTGGCAGGTTCGAATCCTGCCTCGGGCATGGATGTGTGTGATGTCCTTAGGTTAGTTAGGTTTAAGTAGTTCTACGTTCTAGGGTGCTGATGACCTCAGCAGTTAAGTCCCATAGTGCTCAGAGCCATTTGAACCATTTTTTGCCTGCAACTGTAATGCACACAAGGCTTGTGTTTCAACCCCACGTCGCTGTATCATTACCGGCGCCTAGTGGCAACTCATGAAACTAATACCGCTAACAACGCAAATTCTGCAGCGTGCAGTCTGAACGTCATTCATATAAAGTTAAGTACCCACATGGCAAATAGTTTCACATCTACACTTGCTCAAGTAGCGAAAGTTTAATTATAGCCCCCCTGTACTTAACATGGGATACTGCACGTCTTTGCGAGCAGTATGTCTATCCTCTACAGCGATAGTCACGATAGTCGCTGAGATCCTGCAAAGCGTTCAATATGCCTCTGCTGAACCAATGGATTCCAAATTCACATGACAGCCATGGGAGTAAACCAAAGTAAGCAGCAGCATCACAGAAAGATAAAACACAGTCTCAAAAAGCCATGCTGTTACTGTTGCTTACTTTTGGTATGTGTTGGTAGACGATTCTCTTACTGGCACGAGCGATAACAATGAGAAACCCATTGCAGAATCTTTCTTTATATAGGATGTAACGAGTATAAGTGCAGGTATTTCTGTCAATGAAGGAGGACGGTGTACGGAACAACATTACATCGGTATTTACTTCAATTTGCAGACTGGTGTTTTTAGGTTGGTTAGTACCTCCAAGTACATGCGGCAAGAGCAAGCCATTAATGCTTATTTTTCTTGCGCAGCAGACCAAATGTCGAAGTGTGGACACACGTATGGAAAACGTTTAGTCTATATAAACAGGTGTAGGCCACTTAGAGGCGCTGTCACAGCCGTGCAGATAACGTGATGTCGTAAAATTTGTGACGTTTTTGTGGGAAGACTATTCGACACAGAGAAAAGACAACAAACACATCGATGTGCGTACATATCAAGGTACAACATATAAAAATATCTGCATTTATATCCATTACACTATGTATACATCTACACCTGCATCTACAGACGTACTCCGCGTAGGCACTGTATAGTGAGTGGCGGAGGGTACCTCGTACCACTACTACTCATTTCCGTTGCTGTTCCAGTAACAGAGAACGAGGGGAATACGACTGTCTACAAGCCTCCGTATGAATTCCTCTCCTCTTATGTTCGTGGATCTTATGGCAGTAGAATCGTTCACCGTCAGCTTCAGTTTTCATATTAGTGTTCCACAGAAGCATGTCTTCTTCGCTCCAGACGTTCTCATTTGAGTTCACGCAGCATCTCCGCGACACCCGCGTGTTGTTCAAACATACCAGTAACTGCCGCTAACAAATCTAGCAGCCCGTCCCCGAACTGCTTCGATATCTTCCTTCAATCCGACCTGGTCGGTTCCCAGACACTCGACCACTACTGAAGAATGAGTCGCTCTAATTTTCTGTACGCGGTCTCCTTTACAAATGAACAACTCTTTCCTAAAATTCTCCCAACAAACCGAAGTAGATCGTCACTTTCCCTACTACCATTCTTGCGTGGTCGTTCCGTTTAGCATCGCTTTGCAGCGATACGCCTAGATAGCCGGCCGGGGTGGCTGAGCGGTTCTAGGCGCTATAGTCTGGAACCGCGCGACCGCCACGGTCGCAGGTTCGAATCCTGCCTCGGGCATGGATGTGTGTGATGTCCTTAGGTTAGATAGGTTTAAGTAGTTCTCAGTTCTAGGGCACTGATGACCTTAGTAGTTAAGTCCCATAGTGCTCAGAGCCATTTGAACGCCTAGATATTTAACCGAAATGTCAGTCTCAAGCGATACACTACTAATGCTGTGTTCGAGTACTAGGGGATTGTTTTTCCTACTCATCTGCATGAACTTAAACCTTTATTTACTTTCATTGCGAGCTGACATTTAGCACAAAGAATGTATATGGCGTTACCCCAACCAGCTTGCTATAATTGCTCTGAAACACCAATGATTTGCTCATGTACATTCCCTGACAATTTGTCGCTGTTGCATGCCGTCTTAAAGGTGTTGCAGTTTGAATGGCCGTTATTGTATCGGGTGATTAAAAAAGGAAAAACAGATTTCACTTGTTTACCTGGACACGCTGCAAAATTGGTTGCTTTCTCGATTTCACGAAGATGCTAGTGATGTGTTTTTCATGCATGCCTTTTAACACCATCATGCCACAACATTGGTTTGGAAAAGGTGGACAACAAGATCTTGTTCATAGCTTTTGCCCTCCCATGCCACCAGATCTCACACCTTGCGATTTTTTTCCTAGGGGTGAATAAAAGCCAGAGTCTTGGTCCCAGCTGTGGCAGCTACTCTTCAAGAGATAAGAAATCCAAGTGTTGAAGTGTCGATTCAATAAACAGGAAACTGTTGATTCGTGTGTGGAATGTAATGGCCTACCGTTTCGATGTTTCTCGAGCAACGCATAGTGCTCATGTTGAGTGTATGGTATAATGTCTGTACGAACATAAAGCCTTGAATCTTCCTCTATCCAGTGACATGTGCTATGTGTTTCTATCTTTCATAGATTCTCTGAAAAAGAACAACTGAAATCTATTCTTTCTTTTTGAATCACCGTGTAGGAATTATCCACAATATTTCGGATTGTAACCAGCTTTGAGTGACTATTGGCGAGTGACCAATATTTAACTGATAATGGTGATAACTTGAGTAGACGGAATGTCGGTGATAACCAGTAAAGTCACCTCGCTGTACCATGTGGTGGAACAGCGTTATTAAGCCTCTCGCTGCTGTGGGGGTGTATATAAGTCCCGATACGCCATCCTCAGGTGTTGTAGACGTGTATGTATAAGATCGTCACTTGGGTTTTCCTACAGTGCCATGGACCTCTGAATGCGTCCCGATGTGTCGACCTCTCTCCACTGTGGACGGTTACTTTCTTTTCTCGGTGAATAAAAAAGCTTCGAGGGTTTATCATACAACATATGTGTCCGATAGAATCAGCAAAGCAATGATCAACGGCATGAGGATGCAGAAGGCAATGGAAACAACTGCATTAAAGACACTTAACGCGTATCCACAGGACATGTGGCCTGTAATTGAAGAAGTGTCATGATGATCTCTCCATTGGCAAAAGAATCCGGAATAGTCTTCCTCTTGTATAGTATAACAGGAGGAGAATTCGTTATGGATAGGAAAGTAGGGCAGAGAGTGTGTTACTGTGAAAAGTTCAGTGATAGGGTTGTTCTTATCACAATCGACAGCAAATCAACAGGAACACATGCCGACGTCGTAAGCTGAAGATGGAGAGATAGAGAAAGTGTATGAGGATATTGAAAGGGTAACACAGTATGTAAAGGGATATGAAAATCTAATAGTCATGGGAGACTGGAAAGCAGTTGTAGGGGAAGGAGCAGAAGAAAAGGTTACAGGAGAATATGGGCTTGGGACAAGTAATAAGAGAGGAGAAAGACTGAGTTCTGTAACAAGTTTCAGCTAGTAATAGCGAAAACTCTGTTCAAGAATCACAAGAGGAGGAGGTATCCTTGGAAAGGGCCGGGTGATACGGGAAGATTTCAGTTAGATTACATCATGGTCAAATAAAGATTCCGAAATCAGATACTAGATTGTAAGGCGTACCCAGGAGCAGAAATAGACTCAGATCACAATATAGTAGTGATGAAGAGTAGGCTGAAGTTTAAGACATTAGTCAGAAAGAATCAATAGACAAAGAAATGGGATACGGAAGTACTAAGGAATGACGAGATACGGTTGAAGTTCTCTAAGGCTATAGATACAGCAATAAGGAATAGCTCAGTAGGCAGTACAGTTGAAGAGGAACATAAATTTCTAAAAAGAGCCATCACAAACGTTGAGAAGGAAAACGTAGATACAAAGAAGGCAACAGCGAAGAAACCATGGGTAACAGAAGAAATACTTCAGATGATCGATGAAAGGAGGAAGTACAAAAATGTTCCGGGAAACTCAGGAATAGAGAAATACAAGTCGCTGAGGAATGAAATAAATAGGAAGTGCAGACGCAATGGCTCCAGGAAAAATGTGAAGACATCGAAAAAGAAATGATTGTCGGAAGGACAGACTCAGCATACAGGAAAGTCAAATCAGCCATCGGTGACATTAAAAGCAAGAGTGATAACATTAGGAGTGCAACGGGAATTCCACTGTTAAATGCAGTGGAGAGAGCAGATAGGTGGAAAGAATACGTTGGAAGCCTCTGTGAGGAGGAAGGTTTGTCTGATGTGGTGGAAGAAGAAACAGGAGTCGATTTAGAGGAGATAGGGAGTCCAAAATGAGAGCGTTGGAGGTCTTAAGATAAAATTAGGCAGAAGGGATAGATAACATTCCATCAGAATTTCTAAAACCATTAGGGGAAGTGGCAACAAAACGACTATTCACGTTGGTTTGAAGAATGTACGAGTACGGCGACGTCCCATCTGACTTTTGGAAAAGCATCATCCACACAGTTCCGAAGACGGCAAGGGCTGATAAGTGCGAGAATTGCCGCACAATCAGCTTAACAGCTCATGCATCCAAGTTGCTTACAAGAATAACATTCAGAAGAATGGAAAAGGAAACTGAGGATCCGCTAAATGATGATGAGCTTGGTTTTAGGAAAGGTAAAGGCACGGAGAGGCAATTTTGACGTTGCGGTTACTAATGGAAGCAAGACTATAGAAAAATCAAGAACGTTCATAGGATTTGTCGACCTGGAAAAAGCGTTCGACAATATAAAAATGTGATGCTCGAAATTCTGAGAAAAGTAGGGGTAAGCTATAGGGAGAGACGGGTAATATACAATATGTACAACATCCAAGAGGGAATAATAAGAGTGGTCGACCAAGAACGAAGTGCTCGGATTAAAAAGGGTGTAAGACACGGATGTAGCCTTTCGCCCCTACTGTTCAATCTGTACACCGAGGAAGCAATGATGGAAATAAAAGAAAGGTTCAAGAATGGAATTAAAATTCAAGGTCAAAAAATATCAATGATACGATTCGCTGACGATATTGCTAGACTGGGTGAAAGTGAAGAAGAATTACATGATCTTCTGAACGGAATGAAACAGTGTAATGAGTACAGAGTATGGGTTAAGAGTAAATCGAAGAAAGATGAAGGAAATGAGATGCAGCAGAAATGAGAACAGCGAGAAACTTAACGTCAAGGTTGATGGTCACGAAGTCGATGAAGTTAAGGGATTCTGCTACCTACGCAGTAAAATAACCAATGACGGACGGAGTAAGGACATCAGAAGCAGACTAGAATGGCAAAAAGAGCATTCCTGGCCAAGAGAAGTCTCCTAATATCAAATATCGACCTTAACTTGAAGAAGAAATTTCTGAAAATGTAAGTGTGGAATACAGCATTGTACGGTTTGAAACATGGACTGTGGGGAAACCGGAACGAAAGAGAATCGAAGCATTTGAGATGTTGTGCTACAGACGAATGTTTAAAATTAGGTGGACTGATAAGGTAAGGAATGAGAACGCCCTGCGCAGAATCGGAGAGGAAAGGAATATGTGGAAAACACTGATAAGGAGAAGGGACAGGATGAAAGCACATCTGTTAAGACATGAGGGAATGACTTCCACGGTACTAGAGGGAGGTGTAGAGGGCAAAAACTGTAGAGGGAGACAGATATTGGAATGTATCCAGCAAATAACTGAGGATGCAGGTGGCAAGTGCTACTCTGATATGAAGTGGTTAGCATGGGAGAAGAATTTGTGGCGGGCCGCACGAAAGCAGTCAGAAAACTGATGACAAAAGTGTCCCATTTCGAGCTATCATTTACAATAACTTTCGTTTATCTTAAATCGTTTATGAGATAGGACGCCTGCCATGACCACATGACTCGCTATGCGCGAGGGCATGAATGGGAGACTCGTGCGCAACCAGCCCTCAGATATAAAACCAAGTAAGTCGAGAAGCAACTGAGATATCCTTCTGCTCCCAATTTTAAATAAAATTTCGATTTCTTATTTACGTTAAATTCACTATAATGTATGAGCTAAAATCAACTATACGCAAACTTTACGTGATGCGTTTTTACCTCTGCAAAATCTTTAGAATTTCGCGCAGTGTTTTACTGAACTTGTTTCAGCAACAGTAAGTGTGGCATATATCGTAAAGAAATTCAGTCCTTTATCAAGCGAAGATATCAAACTCTAAGATGTCCAAAAATCACATATATTCGCCTAATACTTTTCTTATAAACGGATGATAAGTATTTCATTGCGCATGGGTGGAGGAGGGTGCGTTGTGTCCGAGCGTCCGTGGGATGTAAAATCTAATAACTCGGGAAAGAAATGAGATAATTATCGTACTGTTCTCAATTTTATATAAAATTTCGATATCTTGCCTACATGTGTGAGCTAAAATGAAAGTTTACGCATTGCATGTATACCTCTGCAAACACTTTAAAATTTCGTGCATTGTTTTACTTCATTTGTTGCAGCGCAGTAAGTATGACTGATAACGAAAATAAATTCAGTTCTTTATCGAGTGAAGATATTACACTTTAAGATATGCTAATAGTTTTTGAAACCGGGTGATAAGTATTTCATACCGTCTGGAACGCCGTCTCTCAGCATAGCCACCAGCATTAGACGAACAGTACAACCATAGCAGAAGCAGCAGCAATCTGGAATGCGAATTGCACATCTGTAGCAGCGAAAGGGTTCAAGAAACACTGGAAATTGGCAGCTCGACTAGTCTGCTTTTCATGGACACAGGATACCAACTCAATACGGCAAGGAGTCCAGCGCTAGCCATGTTAAACTCACAGCGACCACAAAGTTGAACTGTTGGTCGTACAATGGATGACGCTGTGGTGGCGATATTCGGTTGACAACGGTGAGACTGGGCACACGCCAGTGCGGACACTTGCTTCGGCAGGCGGTCCCCGACAGAGGACACTGGAGCGGCGGACGGCAGCGCAGAGCTTAACTACTAATACGTACAGTACCGTTGGACAGCTGGAGCGACACTAACGCCCCAAGCGGTGAGAAAGCGGATTGTCACATTCGTTGTAAGGATAATATTTATTTTTAATTATTTTCTACTTCATTAACGAAACAGTAGTTATATTTTTATGTTCCATGCATTATTAAATTACCAAAAGACATGAATAACCGTGAAATACGTGTAAAACAGCCGAATCAGATTCATTCAGTGACGTAAGCTACAACTTATTCATGAAGAAATACTTCCGAATATGTGTATATTTGCAGCTTACTCCGCTGAAAGCAAGAGAATGTAAACCCATATTTGATGCAAGACAATCATACGAGGGTCATCCCAAAAGTAAGGTCTCCTATTTTTTGATAAGTACAGCTCTGTTTGTGTGGCAGTTGGTCACACTGTTATGAAGAGTGCTTCACACGCTGTGTGTAAACAGCGCACGCCGCGCTGAGGCACTCAGTCTTGGCTTGGCAGCCATTGAAATGGAGCTCCCGTTGGATGTTACCGCCAAGTGAGAATTGCGCGCAGTTATTCGGTTTTTGAGTGCAAAGGGCAGTGCACCGATTGAAATCCGTCGCCAATTGACGAAAGTATATGGTGAGTCTTGCATGGATGTCAAAAATGTTCCTAAGTGGTTTAGAGAGTTTGCAGCTGGTCGGACCGAAATTTACGACGAACAAAGGAGAGGGAGACCGTCATTTTTCTGAGGAGACAGTGTTGAAGATTGAGCAAAGCATGCGTGAAGATCGGCGGATCACCCTGAATGATCTCTGCACGTTGGGTCCTGGGGTTTCCCGAAGCAGCGCTCACAGAATTTTAACGGAAACATTGAACTACCGGAAGGTGTGCGCAAGATGGGTGCCACGCTATGCTGACTGAGGACCACGTGCGGCAACGATTTGATGCTTCCCGCGCATTTCTTCACCGCCTTGCAGCCGAACAGGAAAATTTTCTTGACTCAAATGTCACGGGTGACGAAACCTCGGCATACCACTTTACACCTGAGAAAAAATGGTTCAAATGGTTCTGATCACTATGGGACTTAACTTCTGAGGTCATCAGTCCCCTAGAACTGAGAACTACTTAGACCTAACTAACCTAAGGACATCACACACATACATTCCCGAGGCAGGATTCGAACCTGCGACCGTAGCGGTCGCGCGGTTCCAGACTGTAGCACCAGAACCGCTCAGCCACTCCGCCCGGCTTACACCCGACACGAAGCAACAATCATGCCAGTTCGTAACTTTCTGAACAGCATGGCGGCGAGCTGGTATGACATGGGCATACAAAAACTGACACAGCGTCTACAAAAATGCATCGACGGAAATGGTGATCATGTCGAAATATAGCTAAATGTTCAAGCTGTAAACTGATGTAAACCATTGTAGAAATAAACAGGTCTATGTACTTGTAAAAAATAGGAGACCTCACTTTTGGGATTCTACATCTACATCTACATGGATACTCTGGAAATCACATTTAAGTGCCTGGCAGAGAGTTCATCAAACCACTTCACAATTCTCTTTTATTCCAATGTCGTATAGCGCGCGGGAAGAATGAACACGTATATCATTCCGTACGATATCTGATTTCCCTTATTATATCTTGGTGATCGTTCCTCCCTAAGTAAGTCGGTGTTAACAAAATATTTTCGCATTCGTAGGAGAAAGTTGGTGATTGGAATTTCGTGAGAAGATTCCGTCGCAAGGAAAAACGCCTCTCTCTTAATGATGTCCATCCCAAATCCTGTATCATTCCTGTGACACTCTCTCCCATATTTCGTGATAGTACAAAACGTGCTGCCTTTCTTTGAACTTTTTTGATGTACTCAGTCAGTCCTATCTGGTAAGGATCCCACACCGCGCAATAGTATTCTAAAAGTGGACGGACAAGCGTAGTGTAGGCAGTCTCCTTAGTAGATCTGTTACATTTTCCAAGTGTCCCGCCAATAAAACGCAGTTCCCAGCTAACCTTCCCCGCAACTTTTTCTGCGCGTTCCCTCCAATTTAAATTGTTCGTAATTGTAGCACCCAGGTATTTAGTTTGAATCCACGGCCTCCAGATTAGACTGATTCATCGTGTAACCGAAGTTTAACGCGTTCCTTCTAGCACACGAATATTTCAGTTGTTGTCTGTTGTTATTGTGAAAGGCACTTTCCTTGACACTTAAAATTTTATATGGAGTCCGATGATTCAACCATTTCTATAGTTCACTCGACTTTATAATAAACGAATATTTTTGAAAAGCCGGCCGCGGTGGCCGTGCAGTTCTGGCGCTGCAGTCCGGAACCGCGGGACTGCTACGGTCGCAGGTTCGAATCCTGCCTGGGGCATGGGTGTGTGTGATGTCCTTAGGTTAGTTAGGTTTAAGTAGTTGTAAGTTCTAGGGGACTTATGACCTAAGATGTTGACTCCCATAGTGCTCAGAGCCATTTGAACCATTTTTATTTTTGAAAATGTAACTACGATTGCTTCAAAAGCAAATGTTTTAACGTTTCTTGCCGTTTGTGGCTCAGATTTAGTGACAACTGTGGGATTGTTTCTTCCGAGTTGGGATACAGTTTCATTGTTTTTGACGTTTTGTTATCACGTCTGCGTGGTTTTACCTGAAGCTGCAGATGTGTTAGCTTAATGAACACGTTAAATAATGCAGACATTGCACTTCATAAAGGTTTCCTACGTTCCTCATTCGCCGATTTGACTGAAGGAGTAACGAACAAAACTGTGCTTTCCTGGTAGATATATGACGTCTTTCTGTAAATGGTCAGGTGTTCTGGCGTTTACTAGCAATTTTTTGTTATGAGAGAAACATTATTCAGTAATTATCTGTGATTAGAAGAGAATCGTAAATAAAGTGTACTGTAATGACCTGCGTCGTACATCCCAGGTTCCTTAGCAAAGTAAAGAAAGACAAACGTAGTGCCATTTTTTAGTTATTGCCGACTGATACTGTGGCACTATTGACACTATATTATAAATCAGTATAAACTTCAGTATTCTCACTCATCCGCTATCGTATTCAGAAGTGTCGCTTGCTGGCTGCTAGGGGTATTGCTGTCGCTGTGATAACAAAAACGAGTCGTCGTGTCGCAACTGTTACGACTGCCTCCGCGCGTGCGTTCGTCGTCAGACGAGGCCCACGAGAAAGACAGGCCGCGGCGCGTACGTCACGAAGGTAGTCCTGAACTCGAAAAAAAAAAAAGGTTCAATGGCTCTGAGCACTATGGGACTTAGCATCTATGGTGATCAGTCTCCTAGAACTTAGAACTACCTAAACCTAACTAACCTAATGACATCACACAACACCCAGTCATGACGAGGCAGAGAAAATCCCTCACCCCGCCGGGAATCGAACCCGGGAACCCGGGCGTGGGAAACGAGAACGCTACCGCACGACCACGAGCTGCGGACAGTTCAAAAATGGTTCAAATGGTTCTGAGCACTATGGGACTTAACGTCTGTGGTCATCAGTCCCCTAGAACTTAGAACTACTTAAACCTAACTAACCTAAGGACATCACACACATCCATGCCCGAGGCAGGATTCGAACCTGCGACCGTAGCAGTCGCGCGGTTCCGGACTGAGCGCCTAGAACCGCTAGACCACCGCGGCCGGCTGCTGCGGACAGTCCTGAACTCGCTCGCTCGTCCAGCTCAGCAGGCAAAATGCGTTTCTAAACCTGTTAACTGGCAGCTGGGCGAGTAAGTTCTAACGAGAACTGCATCTTCCTCTGGAATCTGCTATTATGAAGTCTTACTGATTAACAGTAATACAGCAAAATTTAATTGAAGATATAAATGGTATAACGGCTTGTTTACAGCATTTAGTCTCTCCTGCTTAACAGTACTCATTACATGCTGGAAGTGGTGCCTTATTGAACTGATAATTATTTTAGCATGATTTTATTTTATTGTACGCCAGTACAGCCGTAACAAATTATAAGTACGCCCATGGACTTCCCATCATTGTAGGACTAATAACAGTAAAATTCCATAATAGCGGATTGCAGTAGAAGATTCAGTTTTCGTTTGTACAGACACGCCTAGTTACGAGTTAACACGTGTAGAAACGTAGTTTGTCTGCTGCTTTGAGCGAGCGAGCGCAGGACTACCTTCGTGACGTACGCGCCGCGGCCTGTCTTTCTCGTAGGCCAGGTGGCGTAGCTGTCTCTCTCGCTACCGATCAGGATACCTGCGCTACTGGTCACCGAATTTAGTGCGTTCACGTCTGCGCAGTTCTTGTCAGGCTGTCACAAGTAGGAGGCTTCTGTCACAGCCTCAGCAGTGTGTTCGCCACACCTGAAGATGTCGGTCACTTGCAGCGACGTACTATTGTCGACATTTCACAACGATATGCGACGTCTCGCGCGACAGCAATATTTAGAAAGAATAACCTAATCTGCAGATTCGCTAGGAAGCTCTGCAACTGCACTGAGCAGCAAGGGAACTTTTCTTTTTGTTAGCGCTCGCTGCCGGCCAGCGGGCAGGGAGACAGGTGCCGGCCTGCCGGGAGAGGCGGGCTGGCAGGCGCGGTGATTCAGTGTCCGGTAGTCGGGCGGCCGCCGCCCAGCCGTGGCGCCGAGTCAGCGGCCGCTCGTTAATTGTAATCACGGCCGGGGCAGCGGCGGCCGCGGCTGTGGCACGGGCTGGGCCCGGCCGGCGCGCCGCGGCGCGGCGAGGAGGCGCATCCATCACGGCGCGTCGCTGCCCGGCCGCCGCCGCCGCCGCCGCCGCCGGGTGACGGGATACCTCCACCTCTCCTTGTGTTACGTACTTGTTAGGCGGCGCCTCCCTCGCCAGCGACATTTATGAAACGGGTCTCGGACGCTAAGGAACCATTACTCCGCACCTGAAAGACTACCTCTATTTGCCCCGCGGCGTGGTTTCACATTACAGTCAATGGAAAGGGAAAAGTGGAACGCTTCATATGAATGTTCCACTGCTCGGGCTGTCGGAACATCAGACGCATCTCTGAGTGGACGAAAATGGCGTAGTTACGCTGTCTGGAACGGTAATAACGACATTCCACGTTGGGTACGTTCACATTTTCATTATGGTCAGTAACCCCGTCTGCCCGTTTATCACTCTAAAGGGAAATCGACATTGTAAATACTAGGTGTGACGCGACAACTCTTACTCTTCCTTTTAATTTTACCCTTAAACACTTTGACAGCGAAACAGACGAACCGTACTACACGTCACTGTTCTTCCGACGTCATTTTTCTCCCAGTTAGAGAAAACCTCGCACTGTATGGGTGAACTAACACTAAACAGGTCGTGCGATGTTTGCAGCAGGTAAAAGCCGCGATCAGAATACTTTTTGGCCGGCCGCTGTGGACGAGCGGTTCTAGGCGCTTCAGTCCGGAACCGCGTTGCTGCTGCGGTCGCAGGTTCGAATCCTGCCTCGGGCATGGATGTGTGTGAGTCCTTAGGTTAGTTAGGTTTAAGTAGTTCCAAGTCCAGGGGACTGGTGACCTCAGATGTTAAGTGCCATAGTGCTTAGAACCATTTGAACCATTTGAACACGGAGTGGCCGAGCGGTTCTAGGCACTACAGTCTGGAACCGCGCGACCACTACGGTCGCAGGTTCGAATCCTGCCTCGGGCATGGATGTCTGTGATGTCGTTAGGTTAGTTAGGTTTAAGTAGTTCTACGTTCTAGGGGACTGATGACCACAGCAGTTAAGTCCCATAGTGCTCAGAGCCATTTGAATCATTTTGAACCATATGAACACTTTTCATACTAGGCACACTCTATACATTTGTCTACATTCGTTTACTCAAATTAAAAGAGTGTAGCTCAAGAAAATTCTGTGAAAAATACCTCTTCACACATTGCACAAGAAGTAGTAAGACATATTTTTTAAATACAATAAATCGGAAAAATCGTTGTGATGATGGAAGTGGTTTTTGCTGTATGTGTCAGCGACACCGTCAAAGTGCACCACCGACGGCGCGCTGCTCCTCTGGCTTACACTGTTAACGGCGCCGCAGGCAACTGACGCGCCTGAGCCGGTACGACTCACGTGGTGCCGTGGACTCGTATTTTGATATGTTCGGTGTTGTCCTATCTTCACGTTGTTGCCTCTTCGCCCGGTTTCAGTTTTGAAATCGGCGAGGGATGGAGTGAGCAGCGAGCGCTAGGACGGTGGCCGCTGTGCGTGTTTGTGGCCGCGAGTCTGTAGTGTGCCGAGAGTCGCAGGTGGAAGCTCGCTGGCTGTCCGGGCCGAGTTGACGTTTGTTGGCCGCCTTGTGCTGGAGGACGGGCAGTTCTGCACGACTGGGCGGGGGTAGTTAACTCGAGGTGGTCTTCTGCTGTCATTAGCGGCGGACGTAAAGCTGTAACTCGGGATATTGACTGAGTGTTTACAGCCTCAACAGCTCGCCGGTGTTGTATTGGTGCTAGCTGCCGCCTTTCGCACTTCTAACTGTTCGAAATCAATTACCAAATAAGCTCCCTAGTTATCTGCTTTGCGTCAGGCATGCCGCTTTGGTGATCCGGTACTGGCTCAACTTCTGTGTTAATGCCAAGTCACTTTTGTAAAGTTTGACTTCCAAGTTGTTACCAGTTATCAAAACCGTGGTCTGTACCCTATATTACTTAAGAGGAATATTTTGTATTATAGGCTAGGCTATTTTTAGTTGAACTGTGATCAGAAAGCCGGCCGCCGTGGCCGAGCGGTTCTAGGCGCTTCAATCTGTCGCCGCGCGGCTGCTACGGTCCCAGGTTGGAATCCTGCCTCGGTTCATGGATGTGTGTGATGTCCTTAGGTTAGTTAGGTTTAAGTAGTTCTACGTCTAGGGGACTGATGACCTCAGATGTTAAGTCACATAGTGCTTAGAGCCATCTGAACTATCTGTGATCAGAAATTTGTTTAATCACTGAGCCGTACGGTTGCTTTTCCTCACTTTCTCCCAGGAGCTTTAAATTGTTTCTACTGCCTAAAAGTTACTTCTGTATATTTATTGTTATTCTCATTGATAATTTGAAAACAAGTGTAAGCACGTTAGCATTTACTTATAAGCACAGCCGTTCAAAACAGTTTTCTCCTCATTTGCGGAGATGTATACATACACATACGTGTATATTTGCCGGTGGTATTATTGCTAGTAAATTCTTGTAGGCTACCCCTTACGTATGTGCAAGTTATGTTGTGTCACTTGTTTATATGTTCATATGTGCGGTGAAACATCTTTATTATCATTCGCATAGAAACTAACAGGTGAAGTGTGTACGTTATAGAACTCAACTAAATTTGTTTTGTGGCTGTTATGGCTCGGAGTTTGTGTTGGGGTCGTAGTTCGTCTCTCGGTTTTCCCACGCCGGCAGGCCCATTGCGTGGGTGTGGCCCGGTGGTTACACTGCACGGTGCGGCTCTCTCGTCTACGCTGGTTGACCGTTGAATGAACGCTTGAGGACGCACCATTAAGCACAGCCTTATTAAGTTACGTCATTCACGTATTGCTTTCTTATTGTAGTCTTAAGGCTTTCCTAGAGTATTAACGGCTTTAGCTACTGTAATTTTGTGTACCTGTCAGTGTAAAGGGTTCTGAATTTCAGATCGTCCTTTTTGTCTTGGCCGTCCCAGGACGTACTGCGTTTCCACAGTAAACTAAACTCTCTTGATAATCTCGATAAGTTGTAACCCTCCAGGATTTGTGAAGTGCTTTTAGAGTATTATATTCTCAAATCGCTCACACAGTTTTCAGGTTAGAATTCTACCACTGTCGAAAATTGCAACCTGAATCGTTTCGTGACTAGGTATCTTAAGGGTTTGAGACGTTCTTGCGGTTTTATTTGTGGAAATGAAAAATGTAAACAGTCGTATGGTGATTCCATAAGCATGGACAGGCTTATTTGTTACGGGCCTGAGAAAGATGTGCATAAGCATCCGTCTTTGGACGAATTTCTCACAGTTACGCAAAGTTTCAAATTCTCAATAGAGACTGAAAAGCAGAGGCAACTTTCGAACATGTTGGATTGCTCCCGGCTGCAAGAGACAAAAAAACTGACTCGGACGGTGACGGAGCACACTACAGTTAAGAAACAGAAACTGGGACATAAAACAGCGATGTTCACGAAAGTGCGCTTTCCTGATGCAAAATAGATAAATAACTTCTGCATAGCGTCGTTCAGATGCCGAATCTTCTTCATGTGATTCTAACCACACTTGAGCGCCGCTTACTCGTCGAGCTCCACTTCTTTCTTGTCCGAGTGTTCTGTGCGGCACTCCCGCCGTCAGAGTGCTAATTAAACACTTCTAACTTTGCTTCTGTTGTGAGCTGCGTATTCATATTAGAAGTATTCCTACACTCCTGGAAATGGAAAAAAGAACACATTGACACCGGTGTGTCAGACCCACCATACTTGCTCCGGACACTGCGAGAGGGCTGTACAAGCAATGATCACACGCACGGCACAGCGGACACACCAGGAACCGCGGTGTTGGCCGTCGAATGGCGCTAGCTGCGCCGCATTTGTGCACCGCCGCCGTCAGTAGTGATGGGCTAAACTGCGATTTTCCGATATCAGTGATTTCTGTGAATGCTACTTTTGAGTATCTGTGATTCTTAACTGTGATTTGTCGCAGTTAAGAGTCGCAGTTAAGGAACATAGGTCGTGTATCCCTCCGCCACTGCTATTTCTGCGATTTCTGCTACTTCCGCGATTTCTGCTACTTCTGCGATTTCTGTGACTTCTGCTACTTCTGCGATTTCTGCGACTTCTGCTACTTCTGCGATTTCTGTGATTCCTGCGATTTCTGCGACTTACCACCGTATGAGAAAGTTACATCTGTCAACACAGAAAATTGCATCTCAACAAACCTGTCTTTGGCAAGTATGTTTTACGTTTTTTCTTCCGTTGGCTTTAATTTTGTATTAAAGAAACAACTGTGAAAATATTAATAGTGTAATTAATATGTAAGTAGCCGTACAGTACCGTAATAGTTCGTATTTAGAAAATGAATTGTAACATATTGTTATGTTCACAGGTACCTGAACTACATTTCAGTCACTCAGTAAAGTGATAACTCAAAATATCATTGTCAACAGATCTGAAGAAATTGCCACTGCGTCTTTAGACCGTTTTCGTCAGATGAGAGGTTAGTTTCTAAGCGTTTCGATGGACTTAATTACTTCAGTGTGATCGTTCTTGCAAATGTGATATTCATTATAGCAAATATTAGCAATCTACTCTGTCAATTATATTGCTAGTAATTAATGACAGCAAAAATTGTTTAATAATCCTTGTGTTTTTGCAGACACAGTTCTGACTCTGATTACTGGTTGCTGTATGTATCTATCCACATCAAGGCTGTTTTTGAGATAGACTCGTGAAGATTCAAGACAGTTCTTAGAGGATTTGCAGTTTAAAAGTGAAATAATTGTGAAATAAGTGTGTGAATGATTAAACTGTGTTTTATTGAAGTTGTTGTGCGATTTTAAAGGAATAATAAATGTCAAATACAGTGAGTGAATAATAAAAATCTCATTTTCCACATGTTTAAGCCGCCCTATACCCATAATTTTCCGCCACTTACTTATTGGTAAACACTTGTTGGAGAGTGACATGCCGCCCCCCCCCCTTTCTCCACAATCTTGGTGTGACACTGACCTGTAACTTATCCCGAAGTCTACAATATGCATTTTGAGGCTGTTGATATGAAAGTGGGAAGTACAGATCTTCCAGTTAAATCAGGAATAGCTTAAGTGCATTACTTGAAAGTAACACAGGAAAAGCTTACTTATGTAGGTGGTAGTAGTGTCGGCAAAAAGTTCTTGTGTGTGAAGTTGCCATGTAGAACACCAGGTGTAAAACTTTTCTCCCGAGTCTTGAACTGTGTCGGAACAAAAGTGAGGCATTCATATGACTGTTTTCATTTCTCTACACTTATACAGATGTATGAGTTCTGCTGTGTTAACACTACAAAGTCCTGTAGGCATGTGGAGTATTAACCAAAACTGTCATATTGGAGGCAGAATCAAACACATTTGTTACGTTACTTGATATTTTCAGGAGAAAAAGGCAATGTTGTTTCTTATTAATATAATACATTCAGAGTCACAGCAGTATTTGACCAACCATAACTGATGCTGAATGTGCATGTCGTCATATAATATGAAGGGCTTATTTCAATAGTGGTACAAGTCCATTACCTCCACTTTTCTGTCTATAATGCGTCTGAAATTAGTGATCCAAACAAACATAAATAAAGGTTCATCTCTAGCAAGAAGCCATATGCTTGAATATTTCTGGTATCTCAAATGCAGATTTGTCAGCGCTCATTTAACTTTACGACTCTGTATCTCAAAATGAACAAAAATGGACTTGTACCACTATTGAAATAAGCCCTTTATATGCACACACAGCACATCGAACTCGTGAGGCACAAGGCTCTCATAACGAAGTACGTACGTCGGTCAACAGATGGCACTAGGAAAAGTATGTTAACTGCGCTTTTTAGTTGCTACTTGCGACTCTTACTTGCGATTTGTCACAGAAATCGCAGTTTGACTCGGTAGCGAATAGCGTAGTATGAACTTTGCTCAACAGATGGCAGTGCTAACTGCGCTTTTTAGTTGCTACTTGCGACTCTTAGTTGCGACTTGTCACGGAAATCGCAGTTAGACTTGATACCGCATAGCAGAGATGAACGTAGTACGAACTTTGGCCAAAAGATGGCACTGTTAACCGCGCTTTCTAGTTGCTACTTGCGACTCTTAGTTGCGACTTGTCACGGAAATCGCAGTTAGACCCAATACCGTATCGAAGAGATGGACGTAGTACGAACTTTGGCCAACAGATGCCACTGTTAACCGCGCTTTTTAGTTGCTACTTGCGACTCTTAGTTGCGACTTGTCACTGAAATCGCAGAAAGCAGTGCTAAATTCGAGCAATAGATGGCTCACGTCTTTGAATATGAAATACTACTTGCGACTGCTAACTGTGACTGAAATCGCAGTTAGATTCTGTAAAGTTGCTACTGTGATATCTGTGACTTCTCAGTCACTGTGATTTCTAACAGATACGCGATTTCCTGCCCACCACTAGCCGTCAGTGTCAGCCAGTTTGCCGTGGCATACGGAGCTCCATCGCAGTCTTTAACACTGGTAGCATGCCGCGACAGCGTGGACGTGAACCGTATGTGCAGTTGACGGACTTTGAGCGAGGGCGTATAGTGGGCATGCGGGAGGCCGGGTGGACGTACCGCCGAATTGCTCAACACGTGGGGCGTGAGGTCTCCACAGTACATCGATGTTGTCGCCAGTGGTCGGCGGAAGGTGCACGTGCCCGTCGACCTGGGACCGGACCGCAGCGACGCACGGATGCACGCCAAGACCGTAGGATCCTACGCAGTGCCGTAGGGGACCGCACCGCCACTTCCCAGCAAATTTGGGACACTGTTGCTCCTGGGGTATCGGCGAGGACCATTCGCAACCGTCTCCATGAAGCTGGGCTACGGTCCCGCACACCGTTAGGCCGTCTTCCGCTCACGCCCCAACATCGTGCAGCCCGCCTCCAGTGGTGTCGCGACAGGCGTGAATGGAGGGACGAATGGAGACGTGTCGTCTTCAGCGATGAGAGTCGCTTCTACCTTGGTGCCAATGATGGTCGTATGCGTGTTTGGCGCCGTGCAGGTGAGCGCCACAATCAGGACTGCATACGACCGAGGCACACAGGGCCAACACTCGGCATCATGGTGTGGGGAGCGATCTCCTACACTGGCCGTACACCACTGGTGATCGTCGAGGGGACACTGAATAGTGCACGGTACATCCAAACCGTCATCGAACCCATCGTTCTACCATTCCTAGACCGGCAAGGGAACTTGCTGTTCCAACAGGACAATGCACGTCCGCATGTATCCCGTGCCACCCAACGTGCTCTAGAAGGTGTAAGTCAACTACCCTGGCCAGCAAGATCTCCGGATCTGTCCCCCATTGAGCATGTTTGGGACTGGATGAAGCGTCGTCTCACGCGGTCTGCACGTCCACCACGAACGCTGGTCCAACTGAGGCGCCAGGTGGAAATGGCATGGCAAGCCGTTCCACAGGACTACATCCAGCATCTCTACGATCGTCTCCATGGGAGAATAGCAGCCTGCATTGCTGCGAAAGGTGGATATACACTGTACTAGTGCCGACATTGTGCATGCTCTGTTGCCTGTGTCTATGTGCCTGTGGTTCTGTCAGTGTGATCATGTGATGTATCTGACCCCAGGAATGTGTCAATAAAGTTTCCCCTTCCTGGGGCAATGAATTCACGGTGTTCTTATTTCAATTTCCAGGAGTGTAGTTCTCGTGCTTCTCTCAAGGCAATGAAGCTGCATAGTTTTACAGCCCATAAAATTCAAACTTCAGCAATTCACTGATACGGGCAATCCACAAAAGCTATTAATAGATTAACGATTCTTAAAGAGAACAATAATATTTCTAGTGGACGCGACAGCTTCTGCATCACTTATCAGTAGGGATAATTACACTGAAAGAACGAAAAAAACCGATTTACCACGAAGAAATTATCCGAATGCGACGGAAATCGGTAGATGTGATGTACATGTAGAGATAAACCAATGATCACAGTTTCAGAAAAATTGGATGATTTATTCGAGAGAAAGCCCTTCACAAACTGAGCAAGTCAATAACATGTTGGTCCGCCTCTGGCCCTTATGCAATTAGTTATTCGGCTTGACACTAATTGGCAGAGTTTTTGGATGTCCTCCTGAGGGATATCGTGCCAAATTGAACCCAACTGACGTGTTAGATCGTAAAAAATCCCAAGGTGGTTGGAGGCCCTGTCTATAATGCTCCAAACGTTCTCAAGGGGGGAGAGATCCAGTGACCTTGCTGAACAAGACAGGGTTTGGTAAGCACGAATACAAGCAGTAGAAACTCTCACCGAGGATTATCTTGCCAAAATTAATGTCATCTAAAGAAATAGCACTTTTTCCAACACCCTGTCGGATATCTAGGTTTCATAATTATCAAAAATCGTGCCAAATTGAACCCAACTGACGTGTTAGATCGTAAAAAATCCCAAGGTGGTTGGAGGCCCTGTCTATAATGCTCCAAACGTTCTCAAGGGGGGAGAGATCCAGTGACCTTGCTGAACAAGACAGGGTTTGGTAAGCACGAATACAAGCAGTAGAAACTCTCACCGAGGATTATCTTGCCAAAATTAATGTCATCTAAAGAAATAGCACTTTTTCCAACACCCTGTCGGATATCTAGGTTTCATAATTATCAAAAAGTGTATTCTTCCGAAGCAATAATGTGTACAAGCCATTAATTGCAATCTTCCCTGTCTGAAGGAACTACGATCCTTCATGGGAAAAGTAAACTACTGCAGTAGGTGCATTGGCAAAGTAATATCATTCCTAAACCATGTCAATCCTCTTCAGAAGAAGGGTACAAAGCTTCTATGGTGACTAGACAGCAACAAACAGTTCTGGATTCTCAAAAAAACTGGTACTGAATGCATATTGTCTAGTACTATAGTTCCAAGGGAAACCACGGTAATAGGTACTAAAACGTGTCAGTATGCCATTGGGGCAGTTCTGTCACACAGTGAAAATGACAGTGCCGAACACTAACCTCTACAATGAATTAATATTCAACAGTTACTTGGCACAGAAACTTAATCTCATCAGATAGTCGTTTCTCCACCCTCTGCCAACAATTGTATTGGCCAACAATAAAGAAGGAGACTGAGCACCTCCTGGTCCAGTCATGTTCGGATTCGGCTCCTCAACAAATTTCTATCCAAAAATTTGTTTTCCATACCCTCTGGTCATTAGGACTGGGTTCAAATCAGTTTCACAGACCCCTTTTTGAATTCACTCTACTTTGAAGTAGTGGCTTCATTTTCAAAATGCCGATATGTGATAAACATGCATGCTATAATGGCTGAGGCCACACCAAAGACACTGATTCAAATCGTATCCATGGAAGGTCTATCAGTGGCAACAGTAATGAAAAACTGTTATCAATTCATGTCCGCCTCCTCCATAGAGTTTTATGACCAAATGTCATCTGGCACTTGCTTAGTCAACCCTTCCACCCGCAATCCAATGGGAAGGCAGAGAAGATGGTCTGCGCCCTTAAAGAAAAAATGAAGACTGTCATCCAGTTGACATCCACAGAAAATACTTTTAAGAAAAGCACCTACAGGTAGACACAGATCACTGGAGTGAGCCCAGTAGAACGCCTGAATGGCGGACAGAAGTGGATTCCCTTTCTCCTATTTAAGTTGCAGAAGTCAAGGAAAGCCATGCTGTCATTGAAACACATGCATTACAATGTGGTCGCCAACATTCGGCTGGCATCGTGCGTGGGCGCTCACAACACCATCTCTACTTTGTGGATGTTAATGGCCGCCAATGGCAGCTACCCCTCCTTAGCTGCGGTGGCAGCGGCTCAACCTGGTAACTGCCATTATTCCGCAGGGGCCATGGAATTTCTAGCCACACCGCGGCTCCGTCGATCAGCTTAACTGACCATGGTGACCTCACACCACCACTTCTAGCTCCACTATCGACATACTGGGAGGCGCATTTATCTGTAACCCCTCTGCGCCCTGCATCGCCTGCAAAGGACATTGAGATGGCGTGACCCTAACGCACGACATAAGGGGTGGTACCCCATCCTCCAGATAAGACCTGACGAAAGTTTGTCTGATTCCACCCCTACATGCCGTCTCAGGAGGGGAGGAATCGTGTATTCGACAACGATGACGACTCAGGCGGCAAGGTTTTCCCGATTGCGCCAACGGCGGCAGCCCGCTTCACTGGCTTTATAGTAATACCAGTATTCAGGAAGCGGACACACCACTGTCTCCACGTAGGGTCGGGTTGACGGAGGAGATAGAGAAGATCCAAAGAAGAGCGGCGCGTTTCGTCACAGGGTTATTTGGTAACCGTGATAGCGTTACGGAGATGTTTAGCAAACTCAAGTGTCAGACTCTGCAAGAGAGGCGCTCTGCATCGCGGTGTAGCTTGCTCGCCAGGTTTCGAGAGGGTGCGTTTCTGGATGAGGTATCGAATATATTGCTTCCCCCTACTTATACCTCCCGAGGAGATCACGAATGTAAAATTAGAGAGATTCGAGCGCGCACGGAGGCTTTCAGACAGTCGTTCTTCCCGCGAACCATACGCGACTTGAACAGAAAAGGGAGGTAATGACAGTGGCACGTAAAGTGCCCTCCGCCACACACCGTTGGGTGGCTTCCGGAGTATAAATGTAGATGTAGATGTAGGGTCACATGTTACGAACCAATGTCACTGGACATCGTAACTAGGTACACATAGCAGAGTATTTCGCCTGCTGTTTATCGACGACACCTGGACTTGATTCTGTGGATTGGGCATGTTCTTCTTTGTGTAAACTGTTGTTAAGCTTTGTCTTCAGTAAACATGAAGTGCACCGGGTGACAACATTTTATCTGTTTCTGGTATGGAGAATGTGAGAAGGAATAAGTGAAATGGTTCAAATGGCTCTGAGCAGTATGGAATTAACTGCTGAGGTCATCAGTCCCCCAGAACTTAGAACTGCTTAAACCTAACTAACCTAAGGACATCACACACTCATGCCCGAGGCAGGATTCGAACCTGCGACCGTAGCGGTCGCGTGGTTCCAGACTGTAGTGCCTAGAACCGCTCGGCCGCTCCGGCCGGCAGGAATAAGTCAGAACTGTATCTACATGCTGCCTGTTCCCCAGACAGTAAGAAGTCCCCCAGTCTATTCTGACGGCCAGGTCATCAGTACATAGCATCCCCACATTTCATTCCTCTGCTGATGCTGCACCATGACTTACGACTTCAGAAAACTTCTATCCACTGTTCACGACGTTAATGACACCGTTGTCTGCAGTTCTCTAAACAACATGGAGCTTTCTGGCGTCTGACTGATGGGTTATCCCTTTACTTGAGCTGCAACGACTGAGCGAGTTGGAGTGTTTCAGGCATGGGACTTGTATTCGCGTTCAGTGGCATTCAAGCCCCAGTCCAGATATCTAGTGTTAAAATTTACGTCGTTAATCGTCAGAACAATTAAAGCTATTGCCACGATAATTTTTCTCCATCTTTGTCAGTTCTGAGCTCCCACTCGTTTTCTAATGGTCTCGTTATCTGTGGGATATTGAACTGTAATAGCCCTGAATGTTAAGAATATCTGCCGACTACTTTGAACAGTATCTTTAGAGTTTGGTCGTTTCTACCTCAAACCCAGGTAACAGGTTCAAGAAAGGAAAAGATCAAATATCAACACGTGGAATGCAGACACATCAGATAGTTCGTCGTTTTCACCAAATTAACATTTATTTAAGAAAAACATACTGATAAATTAAATTCCAGATTAATAGGAAAATGAAAACCATCAGAATTATAGTGATATATAAAGTGACATACTCTTGAAATTTACTAATATAAGCAAAAGGAAACAGTATTCAATAAACACAAAACATCTCAGTTAGATAGTAAGAATGAGATTTGAATCGTTCAGTAAAGAAAAATTACATGTACCAAATACAGAGCAAATTCTATTTTATGAAGAACAATTAGTAGAGAATTTGAACACTCTTCTTTTATGAACAGTAAGAGCGTCAACAGCTTTATTATAATTTACAAAAGTTCATGAGTTAATCCCGCTAAACTCCAGAGCATACAACCCTGGCAGCAGTCGCTCTACGCAGGTATAGCTCCAAGGGACAAGACAACTACTCAACTTCTGCTAGGTATTACAGACGACGCGGCAAAGCGCTCCCGTGGCTATAACTCATACCTCGGGAGTTGGGCAGGATGCCGCCAATGTCGCGGCCCAGAAGTCACGGCTACAAACACTAAGGTAGACTCGCGTGTTTCGCAATCTACTGAACATAAATCACACACGAGGCAGTACCCTCAAACAATAATAGAACATACACTAACAAATGATGAGATTCCCTTTAGCAAGATAAATACAAATCGTAACATCAGATAAAATAACTAATATATATATATAATATATATAATATATAATAATATATAATAAAACCTTGTGAAGGCGCATATATATATATATATATATATATATATATATATATATATATATATATATATATACAGGGTGTTTCAAAAATGACCGGTATATTTGAAACGGCAATAAAAACTAAACGAGCAGCGATAGAAATACACCGTTTGTTGCAATATGCTTGGGACAACAGTACATTTTCAGGCGGACAAACTTTCGAAATTACAGTAGTTACAATTTTCAACAACATATGGCGCTGCAAGTGATGTGATAGATACAGAAGACAATGCAGTCTGTGGGTGCGCCATTCTGTACGTCGTCTTTCTGCTGTAAGCGTGTGCTGTTCACAACGTGCAAGTGTGCTGTAGACAACATGGTTTATTCCTTAGAACAGAGGATTTTTCTGATGTTGGAATTCCACCGCCTAGAACACAGTGTTGTTGCAACAAGACGAAGTTTTCAACGGAGGTTTAATGTAACCAAAGGACCGAAAAGCGATACAATAAAGGATCTGTTTGAACAATTTCAACGGACTGGGAACGTGACGGATGAACGTGCTGGAAAGGTAGGGCGACCACATGCGGCAACCACAGAGGGCAACGCGCAGCTAGTGCAGCAGGTGATCCAACAGGGCCTCGGGTTTCCGTTCGCCGTGTTGCAGCTGCGGTCCAAATGACGCCAACGTCCACGTATCGTCTCATGCGCCAGAGTTTACACCTCTATCCATACAAAATTCAAACGCGTCAACCCCTCAGCGCCGCTACCATTGCTGCACGAGAGACATTCGCTAACGATATAGTGCACAGGATTGATGACGGCGATATGCATGTGGGCAGCATTTGGTTTACTGACGAAGCTTATTTTTACCTGGACGGCTTCGTCAGTAAACAGAACTGGCGCATATGGGGAACCGAAAAGCCCCATGTTGCAGTCCCATCGTCCCTGCATCCTCAAAAAGTACTGATCTGGGCCGCCATTTCTTCCAAAGGAATCATTGGCCCATTTTTCAGATCCGAAACGATTACTGCATCACGCTATCTGGACATTCTTCGTGAATTTGTGGCGGTACAAACTGCCTTAGACGACACTGCGAACACCTCGTGGTTTATGCAAGATGGTGCCCGGCCACATCGCACGGCCGACGTCTTTAATTTCCTGAATGAATATTTCGATGATCGTGTGATTGCTTTGGGCTATCCGAAACATACAGGAGGTGGCGTGGATTGGCCTCCCTATTCGCCAGACATGAACCCCTGTGACTTCTTTCTGTGGGGACACTTGAAAGACCAGGTGTACCGCCAGAATCCAGAAACAATTGAACAGCTGAAGCAGTACATCTCATCTGCATGTGAAGCCATTCCGCCAGACACGTTGTCAAAGGTTTCGGGTAATTTCATTCAGAGACTACGCCATATTATTGCTACGCATGGTGGATATGTGGAAAATATCGTACTATAGAGTTTCCCAGACCGCAGCGCCATCTCTTGTTGAAAATTGTAACTACTGTATTTCGAAAGTTTGCCTGCCTGAAAATGTACTGTTGTCCCAAGCATATTGCAACAAACGGTGTATTTCTATCGCTGCTCGTTTAGCTTTTATTGCCGTTTCAAATATACCGGTCATTTTTGAAACACCCTGTATATATATATATATATATATATATATATATATATATATATATATATATATATGCGCCTTCACAAGGTTTTCTAATCAGATCAGGGAAACTAGCTAAGACTGACAGAGATAATTAGAATGGATTTTGTCGTACACAATAAATACACACGCCTCTGTCTACGTAAGAAGATAAGCGAGTACATGTAACTGCCAAGATGTAGGTACAAACAGAGCCGTTGCAGTTAAATCCCCCGAGGCATGAATACGTTTTGCTACAACGCCTTAAGAAACACTAGTTAAGGTGAGCTTAAGCAAAGCAGAAAATTTCACTCAGTGGTAGCCCTACGCAATTATGACAAAAACACATCAACGTAGGTTAGAATAAATACACTTTACTAAATCACAATTAGATTTCAGATTTAAACCCAGTACCTGACACAGTACCATGACATTGTCACCGGTTACAGTGCCACTCACCGGTGTTACCACTTCAGTTCATAACATCGCACCCCAAGCGGTAGTTAGGCCAGCAGAGCCGCCACGGCTCACTACCAGTTAATTTCTTAAAGCTACCAGAACGATGACTGGATTTCTTGACTTTCTCACATCATAGTAAAGACAGTTAACGGCCTAGGTACAGGTAGTTTGAATGAAATCTTCCTGACAGAGAACACCTCTCACCCCCACCCCCCTAGTTTTTGTGTTCCTATAATCACGCTCTGTTTACCAGTTCTCTCTGTTTCTTAACAGGAGTAATATCTGTGAAAGTAATGGACTGGATCTGTATGCACGCACCATGGGCTGCATTATCCGACGTCACACAGGACTTGTTCATTGGGATGTGTGCAGCCCAGTTACTTTACCTTCCTCCAGTATATTGCTTTACTCTGTAGATAGTGTTGTTAGGAGAATGGACTTAAAGATTAACAAACAGAATAAAAGGATAAGAATAGAAACTAGGGATTAAAGACTGATGAGTAACATAATTTGTGTCCCGAAATCAGGACTTTTGTAGAATTATCGTTGTAAGAGCTTATTTGACAGACAGGAAATAGTGAACCACTCCGAGACCACGCATTAGGTTTTTGAACGTTGATTAGGTACACCAGTCAGACTTGCAATAGGGTTCCGGTACTTGTCCATGTCAGAAACAAGTTGCATGCACAGTTATAATACGAGTACAACATATGGCTCAGACATAAATAATGCATGTGACTACTTGCCCTCCCTACCTCCTCCCACAGTCCCTATTTTCATTAAGATAGTGTATAGGTGACTTGCCGAGTTACAGATATAAAATTTAAATCCTAAATCTATATCTGATAGTCATAAGCGAACACCGAACAAGCGGCAATACAACGACGTAGAAGAAAAAAAAAACCAGAATAAGTTATCCAATGGAACCGGAAAAGTGCGCATGTCCAGTCTTGTTGACAACAACTGGCAAATACACACATCAAAAAAAGTTTTCCACCACCTCGGTTCCGAGAGTTCCGGAACCTGTACAGAAAATTGGAATAGAGAATAACATGAACATCATTTCCGTCCTTTTTATTACTCATGAAAACTACACATTGCATGTTGTACCACCATACAGCGCTACCTTCATAGGTGGTGGTCCAGATAGTTGCACTCACCGGTGCTCTAATACCCAGTAGCACGCCCTCTTGCATTGATGCATGCCTGTATACGTCGTGGCATACTATCCACAAGATCATAAAGGCACTGTTGCTCCAGATTGGCCCACCCGTCAACGGCGATTCGGCGTAGATTCCTCAGAGTTGTTAGTGGATCACGTCGTCCATAAACAGCCCTTTTCAATCTATCCGATATGTTCGATAGGGATCATGTCTTGAGAACATGCTGGCCCCTCTAGTCAAGCGATGTCGTTTTTCTGAAAGAAGTCATTCACAAGATGTGCACGATGGGGGTGCGAATTGTCGTCCATGAAGACGATTGCCTCGCCAATATGCTGCCGATGTGGTTGCACTATCGTTCGGAGGACGGCATTCAAGTATCGTACAGCCGTTACGGCATCTTCCATGACCACCAGTGGCGTACGTCTGCCCCACATAATCTCACCCCAAAACAGCGGGGAACCTCCACCTTGCTGCACGCGCTGAACAGTGTGTCCAAGGCGTTCAGCCTGACCGGGTTGCCTCCAAACACATCTCCGACGATTGTCTGGTTGAAGGCATATGCGACGCTCGTGGGTGAAGAGAACGTGATATCAGTCCTGAGCGGTCCACTCTTCATGTTGTTGGGCCCATCTGTACTGCACTGCATGGTGTCATCGTTGCAGAGATGGACCTCGCCATGGACGTCGGGAGTGAAGTTGTCCTGAGGCTGTACGAAAAGTGTTATCAACATGGTGGCGTTGCTGTCAGGGTTCCTCCGAGCCATAATCCGTAGGTAGCGGTCATCCACTGCAGTAGTTGCCCTTGGGCGGCCTGAGCGAGGCATGCCATCGACAGTTCCTGTCTCTCTGCATCTCCTCCATGTCCGAACCACATCGCTTTGCTTCACTCCGAGACGCCTGGACACTTCCGTTATTGAGAACCCTTCCTTGCATTAAGTGACAATGCGGATGCGATCGAACCGCGGTATTGACCGTCTAAGCATGGTTAAACTACAGACAACACGAGCCGTGTACCTCCTTCCTGGTGGAATGACTGGAACTGATCGGCTGTCGGGCCCCCTCCGTCTAATGAGCGCTGCTCATGCATGGTTGTTTACATCTTTGGGCAGGTTTAGCGACGTCTATGAACAGTCAAAGGGACTGTGATACAATATCCACAGTCAACGTCTACTTTCAGGAGTAGGTGATGCAAAACCTTTTTTGATGAGTGTATCTCAAATGAATTTTTAAACTGAATATGAGGAAACATCTCACAGTACATCAGTTGTTAGCGATTCATGTCAGAATCGATTATGCATTTACGGTCAATCACACACTCGCATACGTACATGTCTGCTGTATGTCATCACTGACAGGAAATAACGTTGCAAATGGTTAATCAAAGCACTCGTAATAGACTGTATAGCGCGTGGGATAGATCGTAAAAAGTAAGAACTGAGACTAATACACTAGAGGAACAGCAGGCAATTTGCCCCATTTCCGGCCCATATCCGCCGTGTTTATTGGAAATAGCTTGACCATCACAGGATATCATTTCATCAGCTAGCACCAGAATCATCAAGTTAATTTACTCCTATTGATAGGACACTGTAATTAGTTTTTTTTTCTTTTTTTTTTAAGAGTTGATCGGTTCAGTGGTATAAACGTCAGATTCGCGATGACATGATAAATCGTCTTCAGCGACAAAATTTTTAAGTAACATCCACCAGCTACTAGACGTATTCGGCAAACCTATACATCTAAAATGAATAATTATGGACACTAAACGTGCAAGAAGAGCATTTACAGTCACTGGCAATAAACGAAAGATACTTTGCATTGACACAGGAGACGGGCGAGGGGGGATTGGAACAGCTGTACCGTCTATCATCTTACTTATTTAATATGTTCATCGAGGAGGCAATAACAAAAATGAAAGAAAAGAGAACTGAAATAAAAATTGATAGTAGGCATATTCACTGCATCAGATTTGCCAATGACCTCTCAGAGAAATAAAATGTTTATCTTAAATCTCGAAATAACAAAACTAAAAATAAATACTAAGAAGACAAAAGTCGTGGTTATAGAAGAGAAAGGAGACGGAGGTAAGACTTTCGAACAAACAGGCAGTGAGCAACTCGATAGACAACTGAATTTCACTGTCTGGGTACCACTGTGAGGGAAAATAATAGATTTCTCAAGGAAATCAACAGAAGAATAGAGTGCCTTCCAAAATAAGAAGAACGTTTGGCTGAACAAGCACATAAGCGTCAACACAAAGAAAAGATTTTTAAAGACGTCTGTATGAGTGCCTTGACGTACAGATGAGAAATCTGGATGTTAGCAAAGAAGGAGGAAGCGAGCCCCGAAGCTGGGGAAATATGGTCCTGGAGGGGAATTACAAGAACTATCTGGACTGGCAGAAAAACGAATGAGACGGTTCTACAACAAATTGGAGATCTGAAAGAACGGCTGCAAGTGACAGGCCAGCGGAAAACTCACTAACACTTAATTAGACGTGTTTCTTTTTTTTACAAAATATCTCCGAAGGAAGGATCGTAGGGAAGAAAACGAGGGGTGACCGAGAACATCCTACTTAAAAAATATTGTCAGTGAGATGGGATTTTCTTAATACGTGGAGGTGAAGAGGACTGTTGAAGAGAGGAAGCTGTGACTGCAGAGACAAGGCTTAGTCTTCTGAAAGAAGAAGGTATCAGCATAAAACAAACTGAACTTCTCAAACCACTAAGGAGTTGGCTCTGAGCACTATGGGACTCAACATCTTAGGTCATAAGTCCCCTAGAACTTAGAACTACTTAAACCTAACTAACCTAAGGACAGCACACACACCCATGCCCGAGGCAGGATTCGAACCTGCGACCGTAGCAGTCCCGCGGTTCCGGACTGCAGCGCCAGAACCGCTAGACCACCGCGGCCGGCACTAAGGAGTTGTTTTCCACTTTTGACTCACTGCATAATGAGGATTTTATCAAACTTTATTAGTTCAGACGCAGTGGACGAGCTAACTGCTGGAGAGCAAAACTGGCATAGACCGTGCGCAGCATTACAGGAAAGTGTTTTGGACGCTAACGAATGTCTGTGTTGACTTAAGTGGTTTCTTCCTTGGATCGCACCACTACTAACTGAGTATACATGGCAATTAAATAAATTTGCCATCAGTCCCTTTTCTTTGTTATCCATAGTCGCTGCTACGATCAGCATTGAATGTTGAATATCAAGTCAGCAGAGCGCCAGGTGGTTACTCAGTACCGTGAAGAACACCGATCATGTCTTGAGAAGGCGTTGTATAGCAGAATTACGATGCGAAGTAACTTGAAAGAGACCACATGAGAACAATTCCTTATCGAGTGGCATCGCGTTACTCTTCACCTGCCACAGATGACTATCGGGTATGTGTGTGCTTGTTCTGTGGGACGTGGACACAGCTTATCAATCCTCCAGAGGTACAGAGTAACATTTCTCCTAGCAGCATGGTGTGGTGAGCAGAGCTTCTTTGCTGATGCTTCATTGAGGTAACCCCAGAAACATGACCCTTTCGTCCGGCACTCGTGGCGTCGCGAGAAGTCTCACTCCCGACCACGGCCAGAATCCATTCGTCTGTTAGCGACGTGAGGAGCGTGACGGAAATTACGCGACGAACTTCCCGCAGATTTACTCGAAAACGGTTCTCGATGGACCTGGGTTAATGCCCTCTACTGCTACACCATGAGGTCACCAGACTTGATATGAACCTCGAGACCTGGTTAAAACTGACCCATCACCTCCAGGTTTGACAAGCAGCCCGCTGCCACTGGATACTGAAAGCTCGCTCTAGCACCGACAATAGACAAGTAGACCGAAACCACCAAAGCACTTAGGAATGTCATGTTATAGGCAGTATTCTCGATCTCCCCTGACAAGGTTTTAGATGTGTTTGAAAGCCAAGTGACACCAAATTCCGATCTTCAGTATTTCGACAGCCATTTGGGATGTGGACTTGGTGGCCTGGGGGGGAGGGGGGGGGGTGTAGGGGGCGGTGCAGTGCGGATTGCGGAGTGTCGACGTAGACGTAGAAGAGCGGCTTTTCCCCCACCTGGGCTCTGGGTACAGGATTTTTGGTCGATACACAATTCTCACTAATGTAATGACTGACTACGACTCTACTGAACTGCATATTTCATGTTACCGATCGCAAGATGAAATACTGTGACTATAGCTCTCACTTTGTATCTTGGATTTTTTGTTGACATGCTGTTCACGGGAAATTATACCTATTTCTTGCTGGTGGGTCGGCTTTGGCGCTGGTCTACAGTCAATATGTATGCTGACCTTTACAGAACAGTACCGAAATAGAGCCTTCAGTCTTTCCCATGGACTTCCTCGTAATGTCCGTATCGAGCTGCAGTAAGAGTCAGATCCAACACCTTGATTTGCGGATTCCCAATACAACATAAACAAGGCAGCAGCGTTTGTGGCCGTCAACAATTCCCAATACTTTTGCGAAAAATCAGAATCATGAAAATAATGCAATAAATCCAATAAGATCACTGATTGTGAAGTTTTGCAATCAGACAAAATGTTGTAGATAGCATCTACAAGTTACTCTGATTCGAGGAGTATCTTTTATTGTTTATCTTTGCAGATACTCAGCAGTTTTTCCTCAGTCGTTCCGACTTTCTTTTCCTTGTCAGATATTTAATGATCAGGTTCACAGTAAAGTTATGGAAATATTTACATCATAACTCGTTGCATAATGTGGGTTTTGATGCAGTCCGCGTTGGATTTGGTGCGGAAGAGTAATACCCAGGTAGACAATAAACAATAAAATAATTACACTCTTCTCCTTCCTGGACCATAAATTCATAAAACACCTTATAAATAATTTGTTAATCGAAGTCTCTGACTTACTGTTCGCTTAGACTGGCCAAGTTACGAACGATATGATGGAATCAAAGTCTTAAGGAGCAATCTGCGAGACGATTGTCTCTGTACAAAATCACAGTAACGAGCAAGATACTAAAGTCCGGGAGGCCTGAGCTTCGAGAGCAAAGTCTCTGCGTAATCAGGATGGTGACTGCCGGCAGCTCCACGTAGCTTTGGAAGGTGACGATCCCAGGCTGGATGGCTGGCTGCTGCTGTAACTGCTTGATACGAGCTGGACGAGAGGGCTGGGGCAGATAAATTGCTTGCAAGCTATTTACTGCCAGGTGATGTGGCGGAGGTAGGCAGCAATGTGGTAGCTGCGCCTCCTAGGACCGATCCCGCGAGGCGAGCGCCTGGAATAGCAGCAGTAGGTTATGAAGTTATTCTCTATAACATGATGTGTTATTGCCGTACTGACACGGATTGTTTTGCTTACATTCTCATGGCCTCTGCGCTTTGGGCATAGGCAACTCATGTTACGGTATTGTCATGCTGGTGGGCTATTTGCCCCGAAGTGCCCCGATATAGCAAGTACTCGTAAGTGGATGTAACTTCAGATAGTTAAATCAGGAAGTGACATCTACATACATTTTTCTTTGTGTGTAATGTTCAGTATGGTTATTGTTTACATATCAAAGTAATCTACCTTCGTAAGCATCAGCAAGGGAGGGAGATGCAAGAGTTAGCACCTGTCCACTCCTGGATTTGTGGTAGACTTGTTATTAATTTCATATTTTTCACGTATTCTACTCACAAGGAGAGCTCCCCAGCAGTGCGATCGCTTTTTGAAACTCTATACGGTGGTGTAGGTTAAGTTCCCATGTAACACACATTACAGCCATTCACCCTGGTGGACCCTCGTTTGCGAGTAATTGGCGAAAAAAAATTCAGAATTTTGTGTGAGACTCAATAGCGTTAGAAAAGGCGCGTAAATAGTTTGTTTTCGTGGTGTAATGGACAGGATAGCGGCTTATGTTCCAAAGGTCGTGAGCTCGAATGACATCAGGCTTACAATTTTTTTATTTTTAAATCTTTATCGAAATGACTTTGATCATCATTTTTATTCATTTAATTGATTTAAAAATAATTTTTAATTCCATTTCTATGTCACAATTTTATTTATAATATAACTTCTTCATTTGCTCTCATTTTGCTTCCTATCCTTATACCACCAATTGAAATCTTTGTTCACGTGTTTTTAATTAATTTTATCTATTAATTTCCATTTAATTTCTTTCGTTGTATCACCATGTTTTTTTGACCGCGTTATTATGTCTATTTCTTGCTTGAATTTCGTTTTACTTATAAACCCATCTTTCATTTAAATTTTCATTTGTGTCTTTTTGTCCACACAGCAATAGATATTTATGTTATATTTGTATAACGAATATCGTGCAAAAAAATTGCACACCTGGTAACAAGAATACATTTTTCACACCATTGCACTAATATAAATAGATTATTTCAACTTTTGTTTTATAAGTGATGAATCGGAATATTTAAACAATTGAATATTATAATAGATAAATACAATTAAATTCATACTCACAAAAATTTCAATTGGAAAAAGAATGATATAAAGAGAAATGAAACAAATGAAAAAGTTCATACGGTGATTAAAATGCTCTGATAAAGGAATAGAAATAAAAGATTACATTTAAACCAGTTAATTGAATAAAAATGATCAAAGTCCTTTAGATAAGGATTTAAAAATAAAATCATACGGCTCTTGATGAGATTCGAGTCCAGAATCTCCTGCATGCGAACCTATTAGCTTGTCCATTGTATCACGGAATGACATTGTATGACACGACTTTTTTTAACACTATTGAGTATCACACAAAATTCCGAATTTTCTGTTTTGGTCAACTAGTCGTAAACGAGAGCCTACCAGCTTGAATGGCTGCAGTGTTCAGATACTTGGGATCTTAACCTACATCATGTAGTGGTTAATTTAAAAAAAATGGGAGAAAAGAGAGACCGTGAAAAAGGGAAAGAATGAAAGAAATGCAGATCGGACTTCGTATTTCAGAAAAGCTATAGTTGGGGTGGTCCTTGTGGCGTTTTTGAGCAAAAGTTAAACCAATTTCCACTACAAAAAGTATTGAAAAGAAACAGAGAATAACAGAATGTAACTGACAGGGGAAAGTGGCGTAGAAGAGAGATCATCCTTCACCACATTAACTTATCTTCTTTCGGGCGGCGTCCACGTCTTCAAAAATCTCCTTCATTTCAGCGTGAAAAAATCTGCTCCGAAATCTTGCAATAGTCCAGGGATCACTAATTTATACCAATGAAAATCATCTTGATACTGTATGCAATTTAATTCACTTTGCTACTTCCATCCACCGACTTTCTTAATAACTTCCACAATGTCTACACATTACAATCAGATCAAGATTAGCCATTAAGTTTTTACATCAGCATCCGATCACGTCTGCCTTAAGCTACGGCTAACAAGAGACAACTGAAAACGGATAGAAAACAAAAAAGGTTACAATTTTGGTATTTTCTCTGCCGTCGAGCGCTCATGCCGCTGCGACGGGATAATTTTATCTGAGGGAACGAGTGTAGCGCGGCGAAATTTAAAGCCCCGCTACAATCACCGTCTAGATAATTTCAAAAAGTCGGTCGCACTGCTGGGGACTTCACCTTGACTGTCGCATGCAAGGGATAACACAATGGCTTTAGTGAATATTGCATTTCTTGGTTGTCTGGTTGCTCATGGGAAATTATACCGTGGCGGTAGTTTCGGTGTTATTTTGCAGTCCTGGGGGATGTGACTCTATACAGAACATTGCTGCAGAAAGGAACAGACACCGCCGCACTGATTCTCAGTACAAAATAAACATGGCAGCTGCATACGTGTCCGTCATCAGTCCTTCGTTTTCTCTGTCACTTCCTTGTATAGCTCTTAATGTATTTCAGAAGGATCTAGCATACACCTAGCACACTATAAATATTGTTGCGCTATATCTGCCCAACACCTGTCTCGACTCGTCGCAAGAACAGCTACTTCACTTGCACACATCTTAATCTCAACAGTCTGTTTGCATCTGATCCGTCAAGGCATGCTGAAACTTCACTCAAATTTACATGCTAGTGCTATTGTAGTAGAGTATGAAGAACATGGTCATGCTATGTTGTAGTTTCATTCACCCATAATTCATCTGCGGGCCATAATAGGGAAAAAAATACAAATTTCTGCGCTCGGCGATAGAAAAAATTGTAAAATGTCATAGTCGAAAGTGTGTGTGAACCTTCTTGCGCTACATGATTCTTAACCTAAACGGCGTGCACCGTAGTTTCTTTAGTCCAATTGCCATGGCTACACAACATCGTGTCAGATCAGGCAGACGAAGACCATTTAGGCTGAGTACTATGGTGTTAGGAGTTTGGTCTGCTGATCACTTTGGTAGTTGCTTTAGAAGGTTTACTATATCTATAATCGTATTAGTAACATAAAAAATTACTTTACAGAATTAAAGAAGTGTGCTTACCTTTAGGATGTAGTAGTGATCTAGTTAAAAAAAAAAAAGTTGACTGGATAGCTAGCAAAACGTTTAAGATACAGTACTCTTTGTGTACTTCCGATGAAATTTATTTCTTGGGGCTCAAAGACAATTAATCAGTTGTACGAAGAACTGAACATTTTGAATCTTGTTCCCTCTTGCATAAATTTCTGCTGACGCCCATGGATGTGGAAGATTTTACCTCAGAACGGAATGTGATGGTGGGGTAACTTCGTAGCGAACTGATATGGTGCCTGTTTATAAGTTCTGCGAGGTGCCGTACTCTTAGACATAACACAAACAGTATGACGATAATAACAGCTTCATTGTACTTTCGATGTGATATCGTAATGCCATTCACTGATATAACTTTTCAATACAAGCAATTGAGACTCATTTCTGTTTCTAAAACTTACAGTTTACTCTTCTTTGTCAGGTGATTTCGTGTTTCAGGCTCTCTTAACTATTGTTTGAACACAGAAATCTCTGAAAGTAAGTTACGTTCTAGACAAAACTTTCAACCATGCCTCCTTCCTAAGTTTTTTCGAGTTTTTCTGCCGCCAGTCTTTTTAACGAACAAGCCTCTATCATTATACCACAATATCGTAACCGTTTTCCAGCTTGGGCTCATTGCGTAAAAGGGAAACTACGTCATGGTGATTCTTTCTCTTTCAGATAAAAGTCAGAAAGCATATATACTACTCAAAAAGAAGTTGAGCCACTTGAATATCTGGTAACATGTGTGATGTTAGATTCTATTGTGAAACAGAAAAAATAATAAACACAGTCTCCGAAAATGTACATCTTTGCTCATTTTGAAATCAAACTCTGCTTCTGGGTACCATATGATGCCGTGTTGCTTCACCCCGAGCATTTTAAGATGCTTGGATACTCTGTGGCATTCTGTTCACAATATGGTGGAGACTTCGCTGGTCAAACCGGTCGCAATTTTCAACAGCGGCCCTGCATGTGTCATCCAGTGGGTGTGGAGGACTCTACGGCGAGGTACAGCAAGCTTCAACTCATCATAAACGCGCTTAACCGAGCTCAGGTCAGTAGATATCTCAATCCATCCCATTCAGTTGACGACACGGGTGTGGTGTGCTTTGTACCTTATTGTCTCGAAAGGCGAACCTTTCGGTGAAATGTAGAGTGTAGACTGGACAGTAGGGTGGATGGTACTGCCTCGCAGATACTACATAGTCCCTAAATTGCCCTCGGTAGCGGCGAGAGGAGCCCGACACCCGTACTTGATGCCGACCAAACCCTCCATGCTGTACCCTTGGTTCGGAATTTCTGGAACGTTTGTTGTCCACCCCCACATTCAGCAGCTGGGTACAGTCTGGATCAACACACAGCTACCAGTCATTTCCAAAAATTCAGCGTACAGTGCTGCTGGATTCTCGGCCGGATGCCTACGAGCCTTAATTTGCAGGAGCAATTATCAGTCGGTGTTGCTGACCGCGGGTGACCACTGTGGGGCAGATGTTCAATGTTTTATGTCTCGCGGCAGCCTCTGAAAGTTCGAATGGCGCCGCTGTGGTGTACATCAGTTCGACATGTAGGTTATCAAACTGCAAAACGATGTAGAAAAAATATCTGAATGGTGCGAAAAGTGGCAGTTGACCCTAAATAACGAAAAGTGTGAGATCATCCACATGATTGCGAGAAGGAACTCGTTAAACTTCGGTTACACGATAAATCAGTCTAATCTAAAAGCCGTAAATTCAACTAAATACCTAGGTATTACAATCTCGAACAACTTAAATTGGAAGGAACACACAGAAAATGTTGTGGGGAAGGCTAACCAAATACTGCGGTTTATTGGCAGGACACCTAGAAAATGTAACAGATCTGCTAAGGAAACTGCCTACACTACGCTTGTCCGTCCTCTTTTAGAATACTGCTGTGCGGTGTGGGATCCTTACCAGGTAGGACTGACGGAGTACATCGGAAAAGTTCAAAGAAAGGCAGCACGTTTTGTATTATGGCGAAATATGGGAGAGAGTGTCACAGAAATGATACAGGATTTGGGCTGGAAATCATTAAAAGAAAGGCGTTTTTCGTTGCGACGGAATCTTCTCACGGAATTCCAATCACCAACTTTCTCCTCCGAATACGAAAATATTTTATTGACACCGACCTATTTAGGGTGGAACGATCACCACGGTAAAATAAGGGAAACCAGAGATGATACGGAAAGATATAGGTGTAAATTCTTTCCGATCGCTATACGAGATTGGAATAATAGAGAATTGTGAAGGTGGTTCGATGAACCCTCTGCCAGGCACTTAAACGTGATTTGCAGAGTATCCATGTATATGTAGATGTAGATGTAGATCGTACTGACAATCCTTTTCGTCGAAGAGTTACAATGCGTGCACGCTCGATGCTTGAAATGATCCTTCGAGGCGTCTTGTCAGACTGTGCAGCTCCAATGTCCCGTTAACGCTTGGAGAGACAGCACTGAGGACGCAACTTTGATTCTACTTCCATTAAGTAGGTGCTCCATGCAGCGATTTATTGGAATTGAGGCAGGGGTTTCTGATCAGCAAATACCCAAAAACACGCAAACTGTGCAAGTCATCTGGGTATTTGTAACGTCACAAAACGTGGACTACGACACTCAAGTTTCTCCTTCTTCAGGAACACACGCTAATGAGAGCAAAGAACGTGAATTTTTCGAATTAATTAATCCTTCCAACGCATAAGAATTGACTACTCGCTATGTGTTTTTTATGTTTCAAGTCCACAGGACCAGACCTCCACCCAGTGTATATCACAGATTTTCCACCAAGATGGGCATTATGCACTGTTGTTGTTGTGGTCTTCAGTCCAGAGACAGGTTTGATGCAGCTCTTCATGCTATTCTATCCTGTGCAAGCCATTTCATCTCCGCAGTAGTAGTGCAACCTACATGCTTCTGAATATGCTTAGAGTATTCATCTCTTGATCTCCCTCTACGATTTTCACGCTTCCCTCCAGTACCAAATTGGTGATACCTTGATGCCTCAAAACGCGTACAGTCAACCGATCCCTTCTTATAGTCAAGTTGTACCATAAACTCCTCTTCTCTCCAATGCTATTCAGTACCTCATCATTAGTTCCGTGATCTACCCATCTAACCTCCAGCATTCTTCTGGAGCAACACATTTCGGAAGCTTCTACTCTCTTCTTGTCTTAACTGTTTACCGTCCACGTTCCACTTCCATACATGTCTACACTACATATAAATATTTTCAGAAAAAACTTCCTGACACTTAAATCTATGTTTGATGTTAACAAATTTCTCTTCTTCAGAAACTCATTCCTTGCCATAGCCAGTCTACATTTTATATCCTCTCTACTCCTACGATCATCAGTTATTTTGGTCCTCAAATAGCAAAACTCATTTACTACTTTAAGTGTTTCATTTCCTAATCTAATACCCTCAGCATCGCCTGATTTAATTCTATTACATTCCATTCTCCTCGTTTTGCTTTTGTTGATGTTCATCTTATATCCTCCTTTCAAGACACTGTCCATTCCGTTCAGCCGCTCTTCCAGGTCCTTTGCTGTCTCTGACAAAATTACAATGTCGTCGGCAAACATCAATTGCTTTTATTTCTTCTCCATGGATTTTAATTCCTGCTCCAAATTTTTGTTTTGTAAAAACTGTAAATAGCATTTCGCTCCCTGTATATTACCCCTGCCATCTTCAGAATCTGAAAGAATGATAGTATTCCAGCTAACATTATCAAAAGATTTCTCTAAGTCTACAAGTGCTAGAAACGTAGGTTTGCCTTTCCTTAGCCTGTCTTCTAAGTTAAGTCGTAGGTTCAGTATTGCCTCACGTGTTCCAACACTTCTACGGAATCCAAACTGATCCTCCCCGAGATCGGCTTCTACCAGTTTTTCCATTCGTCTGTAAAGAATTCGTGTGAGTATTTTGCAACCGTGACTTATTAAACTGATAGTCCGGTAATTTTCACACGTGTCAACACCTGATTTCTTTGAGATTGGAATTATTACATTTTTCTTGAAGTCTGAGTGTATTTCGCCTATCTCATACATCTTGCTCACCAGATGGAAGAGTTTTGTCATGGCTGGCTATCCCAAGGCTATCAGTAGTTCTGCTGGAACGTTGTCTACTCCCGGGGCCTTGTTTCGACTTAACGTCTTTTAGTGGCATATGAAATGTATCATATCTTTCTTTTCATCTTCATCTACGTCCTCTTCCATTTCCATAATTTTCCGCTCAGGTACATCGCTCTTACATAGACCCTCTATATACTCCTTCCACCTCTCTGCTTTCCCTTCTTTGCTCAGAACGGGTTTTCCATCCGAGCTCTTGATATTCGTTATTCAGTATCCCATCAAAAATATCCGGTCATCTCTATGTAATAGGGAATCGATCAGTAGATGTTGCAAGAGGTAGACCCGGCAGTATAAATCGAGGCGGGGAGTATCGCGTTGTCAGTAGAGCAGCAGTAACCACAGAATCGGTCGGTTAAGAGAGCTCAGTGATTTCGAACGTGGGATAATCATATGGCGTCACCCGAGTAACAAATCCCTTAGGGACATTACAACCTTTATGAAGTTGCCCGCGTCGACTGTTGGTGATGTGTTTGTGAAGCATAAACTCAAAGGAACAACCACAGAAAAATCAACACGAGGCAAACGTTATGTACTGACATACAGGGACCGTCGACGATCGCACAGAATGGTTGTAAAAAATCGCATTAAATCAGCAGAAGCAATCATTCGTGAACGCTGCCAACCACAATGGATGCGTGCAGGCAGTTATAAATAATGGGGTGCAATGGTCGAGCAGCTCGACATGAGGCACGCATGTTAGATGACACACGAAGCGGTGTAAAGAGCAACGTTACTGGCTAGTGGACGACTATTGTGTTGTTTGTTCCCTACACAATAAATGTACCCGAAAAACTTAGAAACATCCACGCATTCAGAAATCCAGTAACATTCTAGCCAGTATTTATTCATTTATTTTATTATTAAAAATTATTACTTCACTCTGCTCGATCGCAAAATGTAGGCCTACCGAGCATCGGAGTTTCGCATAGAAATTCGGCAGTTGTCGTTCTACATAATTGTGTCACAACTGGCACACTTATAACTGGGTGACAGTTCTCTGCATCGAATTTCTGAGAGTCTGTTGGGATTGAATTTTTATCATCAAATATTCGTTTCTTGGGGGCGAGTTGTTCTTTCTCTTCTCCTTGCATCTGATCATACACTGTGTAATTATCATCTAGAATGATTTCAGGATTACGGAGAAATATGCACGTGGCCCTAAAGCATTTCCAGTTGTAGATGACTGTATTAAGAGCTCACCAAACTGCAGTCGTCTTATCTTTCTTCCTGGGTTCCTTTCATCGATTCTCAACATGCTCGGCAATACACACATCGAAAAACTTTTGTATCAACCCGGTTCCCAGAACTCCTAAAGACAGACGTTGACGGTGGATATTATATCACAGACACAGCCCCTTTGACTGTTCAGAGATATCACTAAACACGCCCAAAGATGTAAACAACCATGCATAAGCAGCGCTTTTAGACGGAGGGCTCTCAACAATAGAAGTGTCCATAAGTCTCGGAGTGAACCAAAGCGATGTTGTTCGGACATCGAGGAGATACAGAGAGACAAGAACTGTCGTTGACATGCCTCATTCAGGCCGCCCAAGGACTACAACTGCAGTGGATGACCGCTACCTACGGATTGTGGCTCGGAGGAACCCTGAAAAGCAACGCCACCGTGTTGATAACGCTTTTTGTGCAGCCGCAGGACATGGTGTTACGATTTAGAATGTGCGCAACCTCACTGCCGAAGTACATGGCGAGGTCCATGTTTGCAACCATGACACTTTGCTGTAGGGTACAGATGGGCCCAACAACATGCTGAATGGACCTCTCAGAATTGGCATCACGTTCTCTTCACCGATGAGTATCGCATATGCCTTCAACCAGACAACTGTCGGAGACGTTTTTGGAGGCAACCCGGTCAGACTGAACGCCTTACACACACTGTTCAGCGAGTGCAGCAAGGTGGAGGAAGGTTCCCTTCTTTTTTGGGGTGGTATTGTGTGGGGCCGAACTACGCCACTGGTGGGCATGGAAGGCGCAGTAGCGGTTGTACGATACGTGAATGGCATCCTCCGACCGATAGAGCAACCATATCGGCACTATATTGGCGAGGCATTCATCTTCATGGACGACAATTTGCGACCCCATCGTGCACATCTTGTGAATGACTTCCTTTAGGAAAACGACATCGCTCGACTAGAGTGGCCAGCATGTACTCCAGACATGAACCTATCGAACATGCCTGGGATAGATTGAAATGGGCTGTTTATGGACGACGTGGTCCACCAACCACTCTGAGGGATCTACGCTGAATCACCGTTGAGGAATGGGACAATCTGTACTAACAGTGCCTTTATGAACTTGTGGATAGTATGTCACGACGAATACAGGCATGTATCAATGCAAGATGACGTGCTACGAGGTATTAGAGGTACCGGTATGTACAGCAGTCTGGACCACCACCTAGGAAGGTCTCGCTGTATGGCGGTACAACATACAATGCGTGGTTTTCATGAGCAATAATAAGGGTGGAAATGATGTTTATGTCGATCTGTATTCCAATTTTCTGTACAGGTTCCGGAACTCTCGGAGCCGAGGTGATGCAAAACTTTTTTTTGATGTGTGTGTTAAGATTTCAGGGATTTGAACGCTCTATCATCTGACTGGAAATACTGCGTAGTATGCGAAGGGAAGCATAACAAAGGAACACTATTCGGTTTGGCGGTTTCTAATAGTTTAACTCAAGAGCAATGACATGCATGTCTGCCAAGAATTCCCTTATCCATCCATGGAATGAACCAGTATAAAAATATTTCTACAGTTTTGTCGACTAATTTTTGGGACACGATAATATCTGAAGCACGCGGCGTCGAATCACTACAGTCAGATATTAAGTTCTTGACTTTAGATTTACAAGCTGGAGGCAGGTAACTGGAACCTGCTCTACATTTTCTTTTAGTGTACCTTGGAAAGCTGAATAACCATTTCACATATTTAGGCGATTCATCCCCTGACCTCGTCGGAAGTACGTGACCTTAGTTTCCCGGATAAGGAGATCGCGGTGTTTTCTTAAATGGGCAGCAACTGGCATCAGAAATGTCCCTTTCTTTTTAGATTTGTAATACATATATATATATATATATATATATATATATATATATATATATATATATTGATGAGTATACGTAAGTGTATAGCAGTGGAGGAGAAGGTGTGGAGCAAAAAGTGAAATGAAATCGGGAGGGGGCCAGTGTTGGGTGGGAGAGGGTGAAGAATGGAAAAGGCTCTTTTCTTATTCAAGTATATGTAGTGTCTCTTTCCCAATATTTATTTGGTCATTGAGCAACTGTTTACTTTGTGTTAGTGCTTTGCGTATGTGGAATGTTGTTGTTGTGGTCTTCAGTCCTGAGACTGGTTTGATGAAGCTCTTCATGCTACTCTATCCTGTGCAAGCTTCTTCATCTCCCAGTACCTACTGCAGCCTACATCCTTCTGAAGCTGCTTAGTGTATTCATCTCTTGGTCTCCCTCTACGATTTTTACCCTCCACGCTGCCCTCCAGTACCAAATTGGTGATCCCTTGATGCCTCAGAACATGTCCTATCAACCGATCCCTTCTTCTAGTCAAATTGTGCCAAAAACTCCTCTTCTCCCCAATTCTATTCAATACCTCCTCATTAGTTATGTGATCTACCCATCTAATCTTCAGCATTCTTCTGTAGCACCACATTTCGAAAGCTTCTATTCTCTTCTTGTCTAAACTATTTATCGTCCATGTTTCACTTCCATACATGGCTACACTCCATACAAATACTTTCAGAAACGACTTCCTGACACTTAAATCAATACTCGATGTTAACAAATTTCTCTTCTTCAGAAACGCTTTCCTTGCCATTGCCAGTCTACATTTTATATCCTCTCTACTTCGACCATGATCAGTTATTTTGCTCCCCAAATAGCAAAACTCCTTTACTACTTTAAGTGTCTCATTTCCTAATCTAATTCCCTCAGCATCACGTGACTTAATTTGACTACATTCCATTAGCCTGGTTTTGCTTTTGTTGATGTTCATCTTATACCCTCCTTTCAAGACACTGTCCATTCCGTTCAACTGCTCTTCCAAGTCCTTTGCTGTGTCTGACAGAATTACAATGTCATCGGCGATCCTGAAAGTTTTTATTTCTTCTCCATGGATTTTAATGCCTACTCCGAACTTTTCTTTTGTTTCCTTTATTGCTTGCCCAATATACAGATTGAATAGCATCGGGGAGAGGCTACAACCCTGTCTCACTCCCTTCCCAAACAGTGCTTCCCTTTCATGCCTCTCGACTCTTTAAACTGCCATCTGGTTTCTGTACAAATTGTAAATAGCCTTTCGCTCGCTGTATTTTACCCCTGCCATCTTCAGAATTTGAAAGAGAGTATTCCAGTCAACATTGTCAAAAGCTTTCTCTAAGTCTACAAATGCTAATAACGTAGTTTCTTGGAAATGGAGGAGTTGTTTGGCTTTACTGATTCTTGTAGTGTTCGTATCTTTTTCAATATTGCTTGGTCTGAGGTATTCTTGTTTTAGATTGTCTAGAAATGTTGAGTAGTTTGTACCATATTTCATTGCTCTAATGTGTTCGTTGTACCTTGTGTCGAATGTCTTGCCAATCATTACAATGTATATTTTTTCACAATCTCTGCAAATGAGCTGAAAGACATCGGAATGCTATTATCTCTCTGGTTTTGATTTGAGTTTTGGGATGTGCTTTTGTATTGAGTTGTTTGTTTTGTAAGCAATGTTTATGCCTTGTTTTTGAATATGTTACCTATTTGATATGTGAATTTTTTGTGGAAGGTCATTGTAAGCCATTTTTTGTTGTAGTGCGGGTTGAATGTGTTGGTGTGGCAGCTCCTGCATACCTACTAGCAAGACAAATGCAGTCACAGCTCACCCAACACCATAAACTAGAAATTATAAAACAATAAGAAATATCTCTCAGCTAGAAGAACATGTAAGAGACATTAAAATCTCTGGTACTACAACACTGTTTTCCTTTAATGTTGAAAGTATGTACAGTTGCATCTCTGTTAACGAAACCATTCAAATAATTGAAGAAAACCTGAAAGCACACAACCAGCTACCTCTTGAACATGCAGATGAAACAATAAAATTGTTACAATTAATAAAACGGCAACATTATTTTCAATTCGATGAAGAATACTACATACAAGAAGTATGTTTATCCATGGGTGCACCTATTTCAGGAGCACTAACCAACATTTTCATGAATTGTATAAAAAAATTAATATTTGAACACGTACTTACAAAGAAAAGCTACGCCATCATCTACTGGTACAGGTACGTGGATGGCATTATATACATGGTAGATGAACCTATTAAAAAATACGGCAACTACACAATGATATAAATAATGTACACAAAAACAAAGTTCACAACAGAAGAACAACAAAAAAACCTCACTCAACCTTCTAGACATAACCATAAGAAAGGACAATAAGAAACACACATTTGAAATACACAGAAAACCCACAACAAATGACACCATCTGAAATGCAATCTTAAACCACCTGCAGAATCAGAAACTGGCTGCAGTCTGGTACATCTTAAACAGAATGAACAGGATCCCCCTAAACACTTCTGATAACCAGAAAGAGCTAACCATTATAAAATAAATAGCATTAAAAAAGGACGCAAAGAAACAACGATAGACGAACTAAACAGAAGAATAAAGACACAAATCGTGGAAAGAACTAACCAAACCACATCAACACTTAAAACCTGCATTGCTGCAAAAAAATGACGTACAATGACCTAGCACAAACAATTCACACATCAAATATGTAGGTCTAACATATTCAAAAGACATTGCATAAGCATTGCTTACAAAACAATACAAAAGCACATCCCAAAACTGAAATCAAAATCGGGCAGGTATCAACAATCTGGCATCCATCATCTCAGTAGCAGAAATTGTAAAAATTATACATTGGAATGATTGGCAGGACATTTGACACAAGATACAAAGAACACATCAGAACCTTTATATACGTTACCAGCCATTCAACACATGCAGATCATCTAAAACAAGAATAACATAGACGAAGCAATATTGAAAAAGATATACTACGTGATAAAAAGTATCAGGTCACCCCCAAAAACACACGTTTTTCATATTAGGTTCATTGTGGTGCCACCTACTGCCAGGTATTCCATGTCAGCGACCTCAGTAGCCATTAGACATCGTGAGAGAGCAGAATGGGACGCTCCGTGGAACTTACGGACTTCGAACGTGGTCAGGTGATTGGATGTCACTTGTGTCATACGTCTGTACGCGAGATTTTCACACTCCTAAACATCCCTAGGTTCACTGTTTCCGATGTTATAGTGAAGTGGGTACGTGAAGGGACACGTACAACACAAAAGCGTACAGGCCGACCTTGTCTGTTGACTGACAGAGACCGCCGACAGCTGAAGAGGGTCGTAATGTGTGATAGGTAGACATCTATCGAGACCACCACACAGGAATTCCAAACTGCATTAGGATCCACTGCATGTACTGTGACAGATAGGCTGGATGTGAGAAAACTTGGATTTTATGGCCGAGCGGCTGCTCATAAGCCACATATCACGTCAGTAAATGCCAAACGATGCCTCGCTTGGTGTGAGGAGCGTAAGTAAACATTGGACGATTGAACAGTGGAAAAACGTTGTGTGAAGTGACGAACCACGGTACAGAATTTGGCAATCCAATGGCAGGGTGTGGGTATGGCGAATGCCCGGTGAACGTCGTCTGCCAGCGTGTGTAGCGCCAAAAGTAAAATTCGGAGGCGGTGGTGTTATGGTGTGGTCGTGTTTTTCATGGAGGCGGCTTGCACCCGTTGTTGTTTTGCGTGGCACTATCACAGCACAGGCCTACATTGATGTTTGAAGCACCATCTTGTTTCCCACTGTTGAAGAGCAATTCGAGGATCACGATTGCATCTTTCAACATGATCGAGTACCTGTTCATAACGAACGGCCTGTGGCGGAGTGGTTACACGACCATAACATCCCCGTAATGGACTGACCTGCGCAGAGTCATGACCTGAACCCTATAGGTCACCTTTGGGTATTTTGGAACGCCGACTTCGTGTCAGGCCTCACCGACCGTCATCGATACCTCTCCTCAGTGGGGTTGCATTCTTTGGGGAAGAAGACCAGACATCGAGGTCATCGGTCTCATTGGATTAGGGAAGGATGGGGAAGGAAGTCGGCCGTGCTCTTTCAAAGGAACCATCCCGGCATTTTGCCTGGAGCGATTTAGGGCAATCACGGAAAACCTAAATCAGGATGGCCGAACGCGGGATCGAACCGTCGTTCTCCTCAGTGCTGCCGTTCCCCAAGAAACGTTCCAGCACCTGACTGAACGTATGCCTGCGAGTGTGGAAGCTGTCATCATTGCTAAGGGTGGGCCAACACCATACTGAATTCCAGCATTACCGATGGAGGGCGCCACGAACTTGTAAGTCATTTTCAGCCAGGTGTCCGGATACTTCTGATCACATAGTTTATGAATATCACAAGAATCAGTAAAGACAGATACTTTCTCTCTATCCAAGAAAGTTTTCACATACACAAAGCATAACCCAAAATAAACAGTTGCTCAATGACCAAATAAATATTGGAAACCAGACACTATTTAAAATAATTCGAGAAATTGCATGAAAAAGAAAAGAGCCTTTCCCATCCTTCATTCTTTCTCACCCAACACCGGCTCCCTGCCAGTTTCATTTCACTTCTTGGTCCTCACCTTCTCCTCCATCTCATGCTCCATCAGACTGCTATACACTTATGTCCACTCATCATGGCTTCTCCCTTTCCCCACCTCAAAAAAACTAGTCCATCACTATTCCTTCACTACTTTTACATACAATAAAATAACATACACACAATTAATAAAAGAAGAAACGAGTATAGGTCAAAGACAAACTAGTGGCAATGTTGTGTTGGCAACACTATAAAACACAAAACAGTGGCGTGCAAAAATTGTGCTGTGTAAAACATAAGAAATGCATAGTTATGCAGAGCAACTAAAAATTAGACTACAGTTACCAGTGCCTAATGAAGAAAAAACTCCAAAGATGTGCTAGCAGAGAGCATTTCCCGACGTAGGCGAGAAACGAAGCGGAAGTCCCCGTAAATAAAAAGCAACACAATGTTGAGAAACTGTTTTTCGGTCTTAAAAACAAATCAGACTGTGTATATCTTTAATTACAGACCACTGGTGATGAGAACAACAGCGGTCATATGACCCTTCCCTGGGGCACTCTTGACGACACCCTTGTCACTGACGAATACTTGTTACATATGTTCGTACCTTGATTACAATGGGGCACCGTGTAAAATGTTTTCCGGAACTCTAGATATATGGAATCTGCCTGTTGCGCTTCATCCATAGTTCTCACTACATCATGTAAGAAAAGCGCAAGCTAGACTTCAAACGAGCGATGCTTTCTAAAACCACGTTGATTCGTTCACATAAGCTTCTCAGTTTGAAGAAAGTTTATTATGTTGAAACAGATGATACGTTCAAATATTCTGCAGCTTTCCTCTTCGGGTTTCAGCCAGGTCATGGTCTCGGGAATAATTTGCGTGCGAGAACTTTCCTGAACAGCAGTAAATTCGGGAACTTTACTACGAGTACTTCGACAGTTGTCTGACGAAGTTGTGACAGTCGAAGAGTGTCTATTCTGAACGCCATCTGACTTCCCTTTCTGTATATCGACTGGTGAGTGTTTATCAGAGTACCTCAAGCTACTGCCTAGCCTAAAAAATCCTCATGTTAACTCCACAGGTACTCTGCTACCCGAGTAGCTGCTTCCTTTGTGTAGTGACCTATCAAGGGGAGTCTTACAAATTCCCACACGATAACGCATGTCTAGAAATCTGCAGCCAAGACCGTCAGAGAGTCAACGAAGTCTTTGGTCGAGACCCTCCACTCGGCTCCAAACCAAAGGACCTCGACCAACTCTGAGAACGATGCTGCAAATTGTGAACTCCTCTCCCACCCCGTGCGCAAGGTCAGCAGTCTTCACCACCTGCACCAGCCGCCTGTACGAACTGAGCACCGCCTCAGAACCCATGCGACAGGCGTGGGCCACAACATGCAGACGAATGCACCTTGTACGCTCGATAGCCACAAGCAAGGCTGCCTCCGCATCTAGGACATACCGCGCATTGGCTTTCTTCCCAGCCCTGGACGCAAAGGGCTCCATAACTCGCCTCACATTGGAGCTCCCAATACCTAGTAAACCCGCCCCCCGTGTGTTTGCTCGGACCCTGCTGAAGGAGCGGCCACCTGTCCACTCACAGGGTAAATGGGCAAGGTCAGGCGACCAGTTTCCACATTGGCACTCCGCGTCGGCGCGTTACCACCCGCCACTCACTTTGCTGTGATGGAGGATCCACCGCGTCGGCTGCGCTACGAGGTGCCCCAGGTGACGCGGTAGATTCTCCGCCACCGCTACTCCCCGATTCAGCAGCCTGAAGGTGACTGACCGTACCCAAAAGCACATTCAGCTGTTCGCGAACTGCGGCCGCCTCCTGCGTCCGCATACAGCATGCACTCATCACAGCCTTCCTAGCAAGGCTAACTGAAGAAGTGAACTATAAAAGCAGACAATCCTATATACGCAACTTGCTACCCTCCTGATGTGTCACCAATGAACGCCGAGGCGTTAATGAGCTATGTACAGGGTGTTTCAAAAATGACCGGTATATTTGCAACGGCAATAAAAACTAAACGAGCAGCGATAGAAATACACCGTTTGTTGCAATATGCTTGGGACAACAGTACATTTTCAGGCGGACAAACTTTCGAAATTACAGTAGTTACAATTTTCAACAACAGATGGCGCTGCAAGTGATGTGAAAGATACAGAAGACAACGCAGTCTGTGGGTGCGCCATTCTGTACGTCGTCTTTCTGCTGTAAGCGTGTGCTGTTCACAACGTGCACGTGTGCTGTAGACAACATGGTTTATTCCTTAGAACAGAGGATTTTTCTGATGTTGGAATTCCACCGCCTAGAACACAGTGTTGTTGCAACAAGACGAAGTTTTCAACGGAGGTTTAATGTAACCAAAGGACCGAAAAGCGATACAATAAAGGATCTGTTTGAAAAATTTCAACGGACTGGGAACGTGACGGATGAACGTGCTGGAAAGGTAGGGCGACCACATGCGGCAACTACAGAGGGCAACGCGTAGCTAGTGCAGCAGGTGATCCAACAGGGCCTCGGGTTTCCGTTCGCCGTGTTGCAGCTGCGGTCCAAATGACGCCAACGTCCACGTATCGTCTCATGCGCCAGAGTTTACACCTCTATCCATACAAAATTCAAACGCGGCAACCCCTCAGCGCCGCTACCATTGCTACACGAGAGACATTCGCTAACGATATAGTCCACAGGATTGATGACGGCGATATGCATGTGGGCAGCATTTGGTTTACTGACGAAGCTTATTTTTACCTGGACGGCTTCGTCAATAAACAGAACTGGCGCATATGGGGAACCGAAAAGCCCCATGTTGCAGTCCCATCGTCCCTGCGTCCTCAAAAAGTACTGTTCTGGGACGCCATTTCTTCCAAAGGAATCATTGGCCCATTTTTCAGATCCGAAACGATTACTGCATCACGCTATCTGGACATTCTTCGTGAATTTGTGGCGGTACAAACTGCCTTAGACGACACTGCGAACACCTCGTGGTTTATGCAAGATGGTGCCCGGCCACATCGCACGGCCGACGTCTTTAATTTCCTGAATGAATATTTCCATGATCGTGTGATTGCTTTGGGCTATCCGAAACATACAGGAGGCGGCGTGGATTGGCCTCCCTATTCGCCAGACATGAACCCCTGTGACTTCTTTCTGTGGGGACACTTGAAAGACCAGGTGTACCGCCAGAATCCAGAAACAATTGAACAGCTGAAGCAGTACATCTCATCTGCATGTGAAGCCATTCCGCCAGACGCGTTGTCAAAGGTTTCGGGTAATTTCATTCAGAGACTACGCCATATTATTGCTACGCATGGTGGATATGTGGAAAATATCGTACTATAGTTTCCCAGACCGCAGCGCCATCTGTTGTTGAAAATTGTAACTACTGTAATTTCGAAAGTTTGTCTGCCTGAAAATGTAATGTTGTCCCAAGCATATTGCAACAAACGGTGTATTTCTATCGCTGCTCGTTTAGTTTTTATTGCCGTTTCAAATATACCGGTCATTTTTGAAACACCCTGTAGCTGGCTGTTCAGTGAGCAACTGCTACGCTACAGACTGAAAGAATTTACACTACAAAAACGCAAGATTAAACCTTTTAAACAGAGAAACACGCACGTAATAAATATACTATGTGGAAAAAACAGAAAAAGGCGAACACTTAACTTGCCGGTCTGTATTCATATGATGCAGGCTGCGTATTGAAAGTAACAGCATATAAAGAAGAACATGGAAAGAGAACAGTTGAGCAGCATTTCGGCCCTCCACCAACAGGAAAAACCATTCGTGGTTGGAACTGAAAAAAATGAGGAAGACTAAACTTAAAAAATTGAGGACCGAATGCAAAATGGCAATAGCTAGAAGACGACGATTTTCAGGTATTTTAAAGGTCAGTTCGGTTTTATAAATTATGATTCTTTTTAGTTTGTCTTTGTAATTCAATCATAAAAATGATATTTTTTTAAAAATTGATTGGAAATTAAGGTGCATCTTACAGTCCGTAGCGCTTTATAGTCTGTAAAATAAGGTAGTCGTACAAAAGCAACAAATGAAAACACTTGATTTGCGTTTTAAATAGTGCGCTGGCACTTTCAACATCAAAGAAAGCCATTTACAACTATTACAATATTTTTCAAGTATGTGCAACCTGTCCCAGTCTGAAACCATTAGGAATCCCCAAACTGGCAGTGACGGTATTTAAGAGGCCTTCCTTCATCTGTAGAGTTACAACATCACATTTTTTAAAAAGAAGTATTAATGAAAATAATAAATAAAAAGCTCTATTTGTACTACTTTAATATGGGAGGAAATAATCTGAAAGAAAAATGAGTGTAATGAATATTAATCAAACACATCTACAAACAGAAAGTAGTTTTACCGGGCAGTCTGGTATCATAACACGACACGTTGCATGGGGAAATGAAGAAATTAGTAACTTTTATCCGAGGTTAATGTGTTGCCTTAGTAGAAATCTCGTTTCGCATGCCAACTTCTTCAGTTCTTAAAGTGAATTAGTAATGCCTGTAACTTAACGAATCCAGAAATTAGAAGAGATTCAGAAAGCTTATTTTAAAGTTATATGTTCACTGTTCTGTAAAACATTGCAAAGGCACGATGCCGCCCCGTTGTGAATGCTGTTCTTCAGCAGGTGATGAGCTATTTGGCGTTCGTAAGCAACTGGACGTCGCCCTGACTGCTGTCAGACGATTGGAGACTGCTGAGAATGGGAATATTGGGAGGTCCACCGAGAGTCGTGTATCCAAGTTACCAGAGATACCCAAGGTACCTCAAGTGCTGTCCTTTTCTGTGTATTTTGTCTTCTCTGCAAGAAGAACGGAATCTACGACTTCTCGGAATCTACCACTGCTCGTCCTTTTTACTGCGAGAGGCGTGTCAGCGGTAGCGCTGGGCTCCCTGTACAAGGGAGACAGAGCCCAGGAAAACTCACGGTGTCATATCCAACCCTGTAGCCAATAAGTTGGTTTGCAGCGAAACCGAAACTTGAGAGACTCACATCACATGCATGGGAAACTTCCTGTATCCTTTGTCAAAGGGAGGCGTACAGTGAAGGGTAGCGGTCTATTAATCGTCTACAGTTCAAATGTATGGCGAATAATGGCATCCCGTAGGAAAATGGCAGACAGGGGTTGGAAGGAACACCAACGGCACTCAGTGTGTATTTCTGGGCATCTGATTCAACATGTTGAAGAGGCTGTTGCGGCCGGCCGCGGTGGTCTCGCGGTTCTAGGCGCGCAGTCCGGAACCGCGCGACTGCTACGGTCGCAGGTTCGAATCCTGCCTCGGGCATGGATGTGTGTGATGTCCTTAGGTCAGTTAGGTTTAAGTAGTTCTAAGTTCTAGGGGACTGATGACCACAGATGTTAAGTCCCATAGTGCTCAGAGCCATTTGAACCAAGGCTATTGCGGCTGCCACTGAGGGAATAGCGCGCAACCAGCCGCAGATTGTGGTACATGCTGGAACAAACGATACTCGTCATCCTTGCCCCGAGGTCATACTAGGATCATTCCAGAGATCGGCAGAGAAAGCCGAGAAGACCAGCCTTGCTCATGGAGTTTCAGCGAAGCTCCCAGTCCGCACTATTGTCCGCAGAATTGATCGTAGTCCACTGGTTCTAAGTGAAGTGGAAGGCTTGAACCACATACCTCGAAGGTTCTATTACAAGCCTGGCTGCGACTTCCTAAACTTGTGCCATAGGGTTGAGAACTGTAGGGTCAGCCTAAATGGACCAGGTGTGCACTACACATCGAAGGTAGTTGATTATGTGTAGGATTCACTCACCGGCTTTTTTAGATTAGTACACTCTCCATCCAGTTCAAATAACGACAGCTACAGGAGACCTAAAAGTGTCAGAATAAGATGCAAAGAAATGCCCTCTACAGGTGAGAGCTTGGAATACTTTGTGCCTAGTGCTGTTATCGGTACGAATGCTGGCCACAAAAGCAAGATTCTGGATTCGAGTTCAGATTCAGCACACAGTATTCTCCTATATTCCCATTCATTTCAATGAAACAAAATTAATACAAAAAATATAGATAAACCTAGAATAATCCTGCTGTTGAGAGGAGGAGTGAGGGGGAAAAATCTTTAGCTTTGTTTTGAGAATCCATCGTTTCTAAACAAAATTCTTCATCTTTAGTGGAAGATTATCGAGCACGTATGTAGCAGAGTGTTGCACACTTCCTTAACTGTGGTTAACTTTGCGCTCAATAACTTAAAAGTGATTGAGGTGGAGCAGTAACACTTTCCAATAAGACCGCAGGGAACTTAGATTGGTATACTTCTTAATAATTTGGAAATGTTGGTAGCAAATCACATGAACATTTAACAAACGAAATGAATGTTCCGAATGGGTTAAACACCAGAACCTGAACCAAGATCACAATTTTACTAGGGCCGTATCTTCCCAATTAAGTCATTAGAACTTCCGTCTGACACGGATCCGCAGCTATAGCAATCTAGAATGCAGTTTTAATGTGATGCAGTTTTAATTTTATTTTCTTTCGAGAATATCTTTATTTCCTGAACACCACCGAAATGTGCGAAGACAGCAGTGGCGTCGGTTGTTTGTTTGCGCTAACTTACCGCCGGTTTTTCGGATCGCTCGGGTGCCGGCGTGTGCCGGATGACGTGTCTGGACGGCGGATCGAGAGGATGCGCACACAGCGGCGGAGGAGTGCATTAGCGGGGGCGGTGCGCGCGTCGCCCACGCGGGCCCACTGGGTCACCGCCGCCCACGGCCGGCCCAGTGCGGCCCGGCGCCGTGCAACACGCCCACCACGGCCGACCGGCCCTGACTCAACGCGATGAGTAACTGCGCCATGTGCACCGCAGCATTGCACGCCGACGCCCGGTCCCCAGCCATATAAGCGAAAAATTACTGCAAACACGTTTCAGTATTGTCTCTCTGACGCAGTGCTGCGATCTCACAGACTCCACACCACTATGCCTCTTCTCGGGTGAGTCTCGGAGATTTACTGAGCTGCTGCACTCGAATCGAGCGGTTTCTTGTTTTGCAAGCGACTTTGTTACTGTTACTTAGCTACGAATATATGCGAAGTCAGTAAAATGGCAGCGTGACTGTAACATCCTTTTATATTAGAGTTACTGTTCAGGATTCGTCTTCCTGTTGCTGGAAAAAAGCAGGTGTTCGTACAAAGAAATATCCATCCTGAGGCAACATATCAAAAGAAATAGTAAAAAGAGACGTATAAAAACGGTTCAGGAGATTGGTGATTTTTGTTTCACGGGCTGTAGGCTGGGGTCCACGATACGTATCTATGCCCAAAGTTTCTTCTCTCGGCGCCAGAGAAATACGCCTCGGTCCATGGTTTGAGCCTATAAAACAAAAATCAGCAATGATGCAAATGACGGCCGTGAAAGCCCGCATTGTATGAGCACAGGACGTGTTATATTAATAAGGGCGTAGAGCAAGGCAATCACAAACGCAGATGCTACTGTTGAGTGTGCACAAATCCCAATAAATGTAGTCATGTTTCATCAGCAAATAAAAAAAAGAAGATCACTTTAGTTTCAACCTCTCCGTCATCTATAGGCTGCAACACTAACGACGAGGAAAATTGTCTGAAATGGTCGGTCAAGGCAGCGTGATCACTTGTTAAGTTCACTTAGGGCTTTTGCACACCAGTGTGAAGTGGTAAACGCTGCATTTGTACCCTCAGCTATCGTTCGAAGCGTCGTTCCCAACTCGTTAACAGGTAAGGCTTTTACCAAAGTACTACAAATGGGATGCAGCGTGTGCAGCGAACGGAATTCACCTCCATTGGTGCTGATTCCCACGCAACGCCGGGCACAGAGTTTGTGCCGTTCGCGAAACACCTTGTATATACGAGGGGCGTTGGAAAAGTCCGTCCAAAAATAAAAACTACTTACGTGTTTGGGGTAAACCTTTTTTAATTTTCGACATAGTCTCTTTTTAGACTTATACACTACGTCCAACGCTGTTTTAATTTGTTGATCCCTTCCGGATAATAGGAAATGCCCAAGCCTGCAAAATAGCTATTAGCTGCTGCAATCATCTCCTCGTTTGAATAAAATCTTTGTCCTGCCAGCCATTTCTTAAAATTGGGGAACAAATAGTATTCCGAGGGAGCGAAGTCTGGAGAACAGGGGGGATGTGAAACGAGATGGAATCCTATTTCCACTAATTTTGTGATCACAACTCCTGAGGCGTGTGCTGGTGCATTGCCGTGATGGAAAACGACGACTTTTTTGCGGTCCAATCGCCGATGTTTTTCTTGCAGCTCGGTTTTCAAACGGCCCAATAACGATGAGTAATATGCACCTGTAATACACTCCTGGAAATTGAAATAAGAACACCGTGAATTCATTGTCCCAGGAAGGGGAAACTTTATTGACACATTCCTGGGGTCAGATACATCACATGATCACACTGACAGAACCACAGGCACATAGACACAGGCAACAGAGCATGCACAATGTCGGCACTAGTACAGTGTATATCCACCTTTCGCAGCAATGCAGGCTGCTATTCTCCCATGGAGACGATCGTAGAGATGCTGGATGTAGTCCTGTGGAACGGCTTGCCATGCCATTTCCACCTGGCGCCTCAGTTGGACCAGCGTTCGTGCTGGACGTGCAGACCGCGTGAGACGACGCTTCATCCAGTCCCAAACATGCTCAATGGGGGACAGATCCGGAGATCTTGCTGGCCAGGGTAGTTGACTTACACCTTCTAGAGCACGTTGGGTGGCACGGGATACATGCGGACGTGCATTGTCCTGTTGGAACAGCAAGTTCCCTTGCCGGTCTAGGAATGGTAGAACGATGGGTTCGATGACGGTTTGGATGTACCGTGCACTATTCAGTGTCCCCTCGACGATCACCAGTGATGTACGGCCAGTGTAGGAGATCGCTCCCCACACCATGATGCCCGGAGGTGGCTCTGTGTGCCTCGGTCGTATGCAGTCCTGATTGTGGCGCTCACCTGCACGGCGCCAAACACGCATACGACCATCATTGGCACCAAGGCAGAAGCGACTCTCATCGCTGAAGACGACACGTCTCCATTCGTCCCTCCATTCACGCCTGTCGCGACACCACTGGAGGCGGGCTGCACGATGTTGGGGCGTGAGCGGAAGACGGCCTAACGGTGTGCGGGACCGTAGCCCAGCTTCATGGAGACGGTTGCGAATGTTCCTCGCCGATACCCCAGGAGCAACAGTGTCCCTAATTTGCTGGGAAGTGGCGGTGCGGTCCCCTACGGCACTGCGTAGTATCCTACGGTCTTGGCGTGCATCCGTGCGTCGCTGCGGTCCGGTCCCAGGTCGACGGGCACGTGCACCTTCCGCCGACCACTGGCGACAACATCGACGTACTGTGGAGACCTCACGCCCCACGTGTTGAGCAATTCGGCGGTACGTCCACCCGGCCTCCCGCATGCCCACTATACGCCCTCGCTCAAAGTCCGTCAACTGCACATACGGTTCACGTCCACGCTGTCGCGGCATGCTACCAGTGTTAAAGACTGCGATGGAGCTCCGTATGCCACGGCAAACTGGCTGACACTGACGGCGGCGGTGCACAAATGCTGCGCAGCTAGCGCCATTCGACGGCCAACACCGCGGTTCCTGGTGTGTCCGCTGTGCCGTGCGTGTGATCATTGCTTGTACAGCCCTCTCGCAGTGTCCGGAGCAAGTATGGTGGGTCTGACACACCGGTGTCAATGTGTTCTTTTTTCCATTTCCAGGAGTGTAGTTTTACCCTTTTCCAAATAGTCGATGAGGACTATCCCTTGCGAATCCCAAAAGACAGTCGCCATAACCTTTCCAGCCGAAGGAAAGGTCTTCACCTTTTTTGGTGCAGTTTCTTCCTTGGTAACCCACTGTCCAGATTGTTGTTTGGGCTCAGGAGTATAGTAATGTATCCATGTTTCATCCACAGTGACGAAATGACGCATTAAGTCCTGTGAATCTTCCTGAACAGGTGCAGACCATCCTTGCAACACTTCACACGATTCCGTTTTTGATCAAGCGTGAGCAATCGCGGAACCCATCTTGCTGATAGCTTTCTCATGTCCAAATGTTTATGCAAAATATTATGTACCCGTTCATTCGAGGTGCCCACAGCACTAGCAGCCTCACGCGCCTTAACTCTTCTGTCATCCATCACCGTATCATGGATTTTATCAATGATTTCTGGAGTCGTAACCTCCACAGGTCGTCCAGAACGTTCAGCGTCACTTGTGCCCATAATGCCACTCCGAAAACTTTGAAACCACTTATAAACTGTTCTAATCGAAGGTGAAGAGTCACGGTAATGTTTATCAAGCTTCTCTTTAGTCTCTTGAGGCGTCTTGCCTGTCATAAAGCAATGTTTAATTACCACACGAAATTCGTTTTCGTCCATATTTTGACGATCACTCGATTTCCTTGATTCATATGAATCCCAAACACAAAGAGACCAATATGACTGAAACTTGGCGTGCGTTCTTTCCAAAGATGCTACTAACTAAACATGACCTCTATACGCCCCGGTGGCGCCATCTCTCGGACTTTGCAAGGACTTTTCAAACGCCTCTCGTATGTGTACCACAGGGCTGCCTTATTATTCGGTAACGAGCTCTCGGGGACCATGAGATGTTGGTATCAAAGTACGCTGCCAACGTGCCTGAATAACAACGGAAGTTCGTTGGTAAGGTTGATATTCATCTACCATATAAGAGGTGTGGGTTCATTTAACTGCAGTCACATAATATTCAGATGTATTTACACAGTTAAATTTTTCTGTACATTTTATACATTCTTATAGCGTCTGCCAAAATAAGGCCGATCAATATTTCTGTGACTCAAACAACCTTGTGACCATAGGCTATGCTGACATCCAACCTCCAAACTGAAAGTACTTAAATTTTTAATCGCTTAACTCATGTACGTTGACGGGAAAGAGAGCAACATTCCGTAGAAATTTATGGTTGAATTTTATGTACAAACGATTCTACATAAAATAAGCAAAAGATTGCGTAAGTTATGTACGTAATAGCGAATTGATAAGCTGACCAATGTAGTCAAGAAAAAATAATATACAAGTATCATCTTGTGCATGTAAGCACTCATAACCACCTGACATTGATAGCACCTCTTTTGACAGGATGACAAAACATTATTTATAGTTCTGCAAGAGTGTAAAAAAAGTCTTTCACTTGTGTGGATATAAAAATTACACAGAATTGCACATAGTGCAAAGAGAGAGAAAATAAACATACAAGTATCATTGTGCTGATGAGCACTCAGATCTACCTGACATTCGCGGTAATTCATTTGACAAGACAACAAAATGTTATATACGGTTCTTTAATAGAATAAAAGTCATCTGGCAAGAGAAAACCAGATAAAAAAACAGATGGTTCACGTGCAGCAGTTTCAGGGACAACACACACTATGCCCACTGAACTACACCAAAATATTAATATTTTCATTTGAAAACACTCAAGTTTCAGGTGTAAGCAGACTCGGGGACTCATTGCTTACGTTATGTCCACTGACAACCATCGAAATGTTAATATTTTCATTTGACGACACACAAGTTTGAGGTGCAAGCAGACTCAGGGACTCATTACACACATTATGTACCCTGACAACAACACCAAGAATGTTAATATTTTCATTTGACGACACACAAGTTTGAGGTGCACGCAGACTCAGGGACTTATTACATTCATTATGTCCACTGAAAACCACAGAAACAATGTTTTAGTGTGTCACTTCTTTTCATTTTCAGATAAAGATGCAGAGCAGAATCAACAGTAATAGAATAAGTTGAGTACCAAAGAAATCATGATGATCATAAAAGCATTGACGTCATAGCTCTTTGAGAAAACAGATTCTTATATGACATAGGAAATCAAAAGTATCATATGTGACACTGTAGCAGAAGCAAATCATACTGAATAAATGAATGATAATATGTTATATGTACTTAAATATAAAAGTAACATTGTGTGAATAGGCACATAAGCTCAGTGCTCAGTAAATGACGCAAATGTGCGTGAACACTCATAATTACATACGTGTGGCACGTACCTTGTATAGTTGTAAATACGCAATTTAGGCTAATCACATTGTGGCACACTAGTTCCATACCAATCATTTTCTAATGATACAGTACACATTATACCACAAAGTACATGTCTTGACGCAGAACATATAAAATACGTGACTCATAGCATCATTGAATTACATACAGATGTGTCCAAAGACATTATTGGTGACATATCTAAAAACAATATTGCAATTAATCATAGATCCCAGAGCTGATATATACATAATAGTTACATGTCATTTAATTTATCATACAACAGAAAATTAGCATTGCTCAAAGATACATACACGTACACAGTAAAATTATAGGTAAACAATCAAAATATGAAGTTAATATAATCCAAATTCTGTGGGAGATATTTAATCAAAAATATGTGCGAGTATACATGTAATTCCTTCTTACACAGTATAAATGACTTGAGCTCCAGTTAGCATAAGTTAGTAAAGACTGTAATTTCTTATGACTGCATATTCAGTTTAGTTCTTATAACTTATTACACATTCAATCATTGAGTAATGGGCCTGTGACTATCGCAAGTACACTATGTGATCAGAAGTATCCGGACACCTGGCTGAAAATGACTTACAAGTTCGTGGCACCCTTCATTGGTAATGCTGGAATTCAATAGGGTGTTGGCCCACCCTTAGCCTTGATGACAGCTTCCACTCTCGCAGGCATACGATCAATCAGGAGCTGGAAGGTTTCTTGGGGAATGGCAGCCCATTCTTCACGGAGTGCTGCGCTGAGGAGAGGAATCGACGTCGGTTGGTGAGGCCTGGCACGAAGTTGGCGTTCCAAAACATCCTAAAGATGTTCTATAGGATTCAGGTCAGGACTCTGTGCAGGCCAGTCCATTACAGGGATGTTATTGTTGTGTAACCACTACGCCACAGGCTGTGTATTATGAACAGGTGCTCGATTGTGTTGAAAGATGCAATCGCCATCCCCGATTGGTCTTCAACAGTGGGAAGCAAGAAGGTGCTTAAAACATCAATGTAGGCCTGTGCCGTGATAGTGCCAGGCTAAACAACAAGGGGTGCAAGCCCCCTCCATGAAAAACACGACTTTACCAAAACATCACCGAATTTTACTGTTGGCGCTATACGCGCTGGTTGATGAGGTTCACCGGGCATTCGCCATACCCACACCCTGCCATCGGATCGCACATTGTGTACCGTGATTCGTCACTCCAAACATTTTTCCACTGGACAATCGTCCAGCGTTTACGCTCCTTACACCAGGCGGGGCGGCGTTTGGCATTTACCGGCGTGATGTGTGGCTTATGAGCAGCCGTTCGACCATAAAATCCAAGTTTTCTCACCTCCCGCCTAACTGTCATAGTACAGGGCTATTACAAATGATTGAAGCGATTTCATGAATTCACTGTAGCTCCATTCATTGACATATGGTCACGACACACTACAGATACGTAGAAAAACTCAAAGTTTTGTTCGGCTGAAGCCGCACTTCAGGTTTCTGCCGCCAGAGCGCTCGAGAGCGCAGTGAGACAAAATAGCGACAGGATCCGAGAAAGCGTATGTCGTGCTTGAAATACACTCACATCAGTCAGTCATAACAGTGCAACGACACTTCAGGACGAAGTTCAACAAAGATCCACCAACTGCTAACTCCATTCGGCGACGGTATGCGCAGTTTAAAGCTTCTGGATGCCTCTGTAAGGGGAAATCAACGGGTCGGCTTGCAGTGAGCGAAGAAACGGTTGAACGCGTGCGGGCAAGTTTCACGCGTAGCCCGCGGAAGTCGACGAATAAAGCAAGCAGGGAGCTAAACGTACCACAGCCGACGGTTTGGAAAATCTTACGGAAAAGGCTAAGGCAGAAGCCTTACCGTTTACAATTGCTACAAGCCCTGACACCCGATGACAAAGTCAAACGCTTTGAATTTTCGGCGCGGTTGCAACAGCTCATGGAAGAGGATGCGTTCAGTGCGAAACTTGTTTTCAGTGATGAAGCAACATTTTTTCTTAATAGTGAAGTGAACAGATACAATGTGCGAATCTGGGCGGTAGAGAATCCTCACTCATTCGTGCAGCAAATTCGCAATTCACCAAAAGTTAACGTGTTTTGTGCAATCTCACAGTTCAAAGTTTACGGCCCCTTTTTCTTCTGCGAAAAAAAAACATTACAGGACACGTGTATATGGACATGCTGGAAAATTGCCTCATGCCACAACTGGAGACCGACAGCGCCGACTTCATCTTTCAACAGGATGGTGCTCCACCGCACTTCCATCATGATGTTCGGCATTTCTTAAACAGGAGATTGGAAAACCGATGGATCGGTCGTGGTGGAGATCACGATCAGCAATTCATGTCATGGCCTCCACGCTCTCCCGACTTAACCCCATGCGATTTCTTTCTGTGGGGTTATGTGAAAGAATCAGTGTTTAAACCTCCTCTACCAAGAAACGTGCCAGAACTGCGAGCTCGCATCAACGATGCTTTCGAACTCATTGATGGGGACATGCTGCGCCGAGTGTGGGAGGAACTTGATTATCGGCTTGATGTCTGCCGAATCACTAAAGGGGCACATATCGAACATTTGTGAATGCCTAAAAAAACGTTTTGAGTTTTTGTATGTGTGTGCAAAGCATTGTGAAAATATCTCAAATAATAAAGTTATTGTAGAGCTGTGAAATCGCTTCAATCATTTGTAATAACCCTGTACTTGCAGTGGATCTTGATGCAGTTTGGAATTGCTGTATGATGGTCTGGATAGATGTCTGCCTATTACACATTACGACCCTTTTTAACAGTCGGTGGTCTCTGTCAATCAACAGACGAGGTCGGCCTTTACGCTTTTGTGCTATACGTGTCCCTTCACGTTCCCACTTCACTATCACATCGGAAACAGTGGATCTAGGGATGTTTAGCAGTGTAAAAATCTCGCGTACAGACGTATTTTACAAGTGACACCCAATCACCTGACTTCTTTCGAAGTCCGTGAGTTCTGCGGAGCGCCCTATTCTGCTCTCTCACGATGTCTAATGACTGAGGTCGCTGATATGGAGTACCTGGCAGTAGGTGGAAGCACAATGCACATAATATGAAAAACCTATATTTTTAGGGGTGTCCGGATACTTTTGATCACATAGTGTACTTCCTTATTATTACAACATAATTATTTCATTTCTCAAAAATCACACTAATGTTTACATGATCATCATCGAATAGAAAATAGCAGGTAGCAACCCAAGGTAATTATCGTCAGATGTCAAATGTCAACTTACGTGTGGAGTCAGACTTGTATAGTCTTATGTCGTTAGTCACAACAGCAAAATAATTACGAGCCCGCATCTCGTGGTCGTGCGGTAGCGTTCTCGCTTCCCACGCCCGGGTTCCCGGGTTCGATTCTCGGCGGGGTCAGGGATTTTCTCTGCCTCGTGATGGCTGGGTGTTGTGTGCTGTCCTTAGGTTAGTTCGGTTTAAGTAGTTCTAAGTTATAGGGGACTGATGACCATAGATGTTAAGTCCCATAGTGCTCAGAGCCAAAATAATTAAGACATTCAAAAGACATACCTTATAAAGCAATTAATAACGACATAACTTACTTTAAGATGCAACACAAAAATGATTTGTTCTCGAACTGTTCAGTAGTAGCTGAAAGAAATGGCTTATTAACCAAAAATGAAGAAAATTATTTCTCTTGAGCTTCAGTATTGCTTAATGACAAACATTAACTTAACATGATATAATCGGCACTGCATCCCAGCTGTAGCAGAACCATATGAGAAAGTCTGAAATAAAATTGTTTAAATAGAAAGAGACAAATGTATTGAAGTAACTTATTTTACGCAATTATTTACAACATGCATAAACATGTAGCTGATAAACTTACATCAAGGCGTAAATTGCTACACGCTGAAAAGTAAAGGTTGTCAAAATGTATAGCATAAAAGTCATGCATTAATGTTATTAGCACGACTGAGTGCTCCTGGAATGTCGAGTTTTCCATAACAGAGCACTGCAACATTCGTATTGAAAGAATATCACTCGGTCGCTATGTACGCTATACTCCGATCTGAAAAACGTTGTTTAGTTCCTACAAATGCGGATAGTTCTGTGTTATTTTCATTACTTCTGCAATAAAGAAAAATTCAGTTATGGTCATTTCGCACACAAAAAAGTACAAGCACAAAACCATTTTTGTTTACTGAGAGGATTTCATTCCACAACTTTGTAAAGCCAGAAAATTCATTTCAGGCGTACCTCACATAATTCAGCAGTAGGGAAAAAATCTTTGTAAAACTATCCATGTTCATTACTTGACGGGTACATCCACACATGCACCCTTATCTCCAAGTAGGTGAGAAGAAAAGTGTCATCTGCAAGCGCTGGTGTTTTATACAGGTAAAACTTTTATGTTTTCTAGAGTTTAAAATGTTTATAGCAGGTATGGTTGGTATCTCAAACAGTAATTCGTTTTCTTTCCATAATCGATGACTTTTAACGTCATAATACATCTCGCCAGTAGCAACAAAACTTCAGTAGTACGTCCTTTCAGAAATCCTTTTATGACAAAATAAACCTCTTATGAATATATCACTGTGTCTCTACCTTCGAATAAAGTGTGCACAAACATAACCTCTATGTACCTAGTACAGCTGTGGGTTGATTCGTTTAAAGAGTGTACTTTCCTTATCTTGCATTATTTCATAAATAGCTGCAAAAAATGCTTCATCACCAAATCGTACATAATGTTTTCCTCAGAACAACATATTTCGTTTACCGTCAGCGTAGTATCCTACGAGTCACAGTCCACTTCACATAATATACCACAACTGCACCAAAAATATACGATAGTTGCATCATAATAACCCATATTAACGTCATAAGCCTCACATGGCAGTCCTAAAGCAGAAATTCCTCATCATATTCAATATTTACATCGTACACTATTCCCTAGATTTATCATGTATATGTAGGCAACTTTGAAATTATCACTCTTCAAAAATATTTCATAAATAGCAGAACAAGCATCAGTCAGAAATGTTCCTAGTTAAACTATTGCTCATCAGAAATTCCTTCCTCAATTCAGAACTGACATACAGCCTCTAATTTAAAATAGAGGCACCAGTTATACCTCCACAATTCACGACTTACTTCACAGAATATGTAGCTACAGAAAAAGTCATCTCATGCACTTTCCTCAAAAGTAGCACGGTATTCTGTCTAGTAAAGGTAAAGCAAAATGTACATCACAAGTAACCATAAGACACAAAAAGCTTCAATGGATGTGCAAACTACCTTCCTGAAGAAAAAAGATAATTATCTTAGAACCTCAAAACCAGTCTACTCTGCTAAGCCAAGATCTCAAAAGAAAAATTCCAAACTCAAGAAATAATATAACAGTGTTAAATTTCAGTCAGCAAACTCAGAATATTACCAGCCGAATTCAAATTCTTCACAGATAGCTTACCATTCCATATTGTCGGAGAGGAAATACTGATGCAAAAAAAGTTTCTTTTTCCACGGACTTATCAACTTGTCAGACTATGCTTAGCAAATTCAAAGTACTTTTCTTCACACTCAAAAACCATAGATCATCACTATTCTTTAAAATACCTTATTAAGTAGATTGGCAGTAAGAGATACATTAACAGATAGACAGAATAGTTGAAGAGTATGAAACAGTGTTGAAAGGTAAAGTAAGAAAAAGCACTGTAACAGCTGGGGCACCTATGCTCGCCACTGCGTATGTTTACGAAAGAACAATAAATCCCCTAGGGTACTATTCGTTGTACACTTTGATGTTCGATACACGATGAAGAACTCTTGATTTATGTGTGCTTATGGTTTCAAGTTCCACAGCATTTGCATGTGCGAATCGCCATATGCGAGAAGGACCTTCATGCACCAAGAAAAACTTGCTACTTAAAGACTTTCCTTTGTGAGATAAACGATGAGATTTGAGCAACACTTTGTGACCAACCTGTAAACTCTTAATGTTCACTCGTGGATTCTGTAGCTTCTTCCTTCACTCTGCAGCTTTCTTGATGTTTTCAAATGCTAAATTAATTAATTCGCCGTGTTTTGAACGTCGTTGTGTCGGGAAGGCTGCTGTTTTATACGATCTGGTGGTGGTTTATTCTTTAATATAAGGAATGGATGTAAAGTTGTAGCATCATTCGGTAGTTCGTTAATGATATTTTCAAAATCAGATGGATGTGAATCCCAATTTCTGTGTTGACGACAGCAATACAGTCTGCAAAGTTTACCTAATTCTTTCATAATGCGTCCTGAGGGGTTACAAGATGGCATAAAAAGTTATATAAATATTGGTCTAGTTCTTCTACGTCTCAAAAGTTTTTAGACATATATTACAAAGAAATTGTGGGCCGTATCAGGAATTACTTTGTCAACATGCCCTACTTCCTTCAGAAATTTTTTTACGAATGCAATGGGCAGAGATTTTGCAGTAGCTTTCCGTAAAGGTACAAATGGCACAAATTTAGAGGTAAGCTGAACAGCTACAAAAGCGTTTAGATCTCGTTACAGGACCGAAAATGTCAACAGATAATACTCTTAATTTCACAAGAATGATCGGAAGTAGTGGTGCTCCGTGCGTAATGATAGATGGTTTTGCCTTTTGGCACTTAATTCGCTTTTCTATATTGTTGAAGTAACATGTATCATCCAGTAATTTAACTGCGAGAAAATGTTTGTGATCAAAACCATCATTTTTCTAATGGATGAGTTTTCCCTCAAACCGTAACTCGCATTCCATTCATTGTGTCCGGCAAACATATCACGTTCACAAGAGAAGTGATCAGCATTTCCAAAACTAGTGCGTTCATTGTGATTTCCAATGTGAGAATGATTGAACCTACTGGTATCATTATCGCAACCGATCTTTTCTTCGGTACTGGCAAGATGCTCCTGTATATTTCTTACGTCACTTTTATTTTGCTGATTAATCGTCATCTGCCCTTCCTTAAAATGTTACAGACTGAAATTCTTCAGTGAACGGAACCTGCTGAGTACAGTCTGGTCTTTTGTCTGAATCACTGTTCAATTGCATCACTCTCTCTGATAATTCTTCGACTCGTATTGCAACAGTCATCAACTTATTTTGTGTCTTTGAAACTTGGGTGTTAGTCTGTACCAGTAGTGACTCGAACGTTTGTGCTAATTCCTCTATTTGCAATTCCTGTTGTGACGTCTGTTGTTTCATCTCAACAATAGCAACACATTGTACGTGATCCAGCCTGAACTCATGATTATTAATATCTGACTTGAGTTCCTCACGTACCTGAATTTTTCAACTGTTTTGACATTTCCTCGAATTTGCGATTTAAATTGTCATTAATCTCATCCCGAAACAATTGAACTTCTCTTCCTGTTTGCTACCAGATTCGTTGATCTTGTCATTCATCTCGTCACCAGATATTTTAATCTCACCAAGTTCAGGTAGTATTAATTGTATAATGTTATTACTGAAAGAGAGGAAGACAAAATTATTTTGCTCTGTAGAAGTAGAAACAGCACCTGCATCTCTCAAAGCAAAATCAGATTGTGTTACGGTATTTTGATCGCCTGAATTCCATGTAGTTTGCTGCAGTTCATCACACATCATCGGCAAATAACAGCCTATATTCTGATTATTCACAGTACTGTTTGAAAGTTCCCTGACTTCATTATCCTGAGAACAATTTTCTACACCATGCCTCTCAAATTTTCCTAAACTTCATTTGAAGCTACTTCTACTGCCTTGTCCATTCCTGCCAGTTCTCTAGTTTTCAGTCTCGCAGCGGCAATAAAGGAAATGGCACATAAATCCAAAAAGCTATCTGAAGACTAAACTGTTTAGTTCACTGTTCAATAAGTAAATACTGAGCAAGAAAACTGCTTAAGTTAAAGTTTTGAATTAACGCAAAGCAGTACGCAAGCAACAAAAACGCTATGCAACAACTATTGCATACAGTAACAAGACGATGCATCCCTGCTGCGAAATCGTCCAACAAAACGAAATCCTGGCAGGGACGTCGACAGGTGGAACTCTCAATTGGTACTCCTCCCATGAATTATAAACCAATAAATTCTCAACCATCTGACTGCGAGTTTTAATATATATACTAACGTCTCACGACAACTGTTTTGCAATACTTCAATACGCAAAAGACAACTTACCTCGTCTTGCCGCTGCAACTGTGTGATCATCAACATGCTAACATATTTCAAAAAGCAATTCTGCCATCAGGAGGGGTTTCGTCAACTAACCTTAAACGATTTTAACGAAAAATGAAGGAAAACAATAAAAATTTTAATTTACTATATTCAAAAAATTGATGATTTAAATGCTGACAAGCTTTACATAGACTTTTAATTATTCCACAATGTCTATATTCAATAACCACGTTTATGGCCACAACAAAGATAAGAATGTGACTCTGAGTGTATGCATACATAAATCTGACAAAATCTCTCCAGTGTGCAAGCAATCAACAACTACGTGCAGCGGAGAGGCAAATCACCAAAAAATCCTCAATTAATACCAAAGTCTCCTCCGGCGCTACTAGCACAATCGCAGTCTGCAACCTCTCATGTCGCGCGGCTTCTCTCCACCGCACCCTGACCGACCACTTCCGACTCCCCACGACTACTGCTCGTTCACTACTACTCGCGATAATAATATTTGAGACTCAGAATTTTTGTATTCACACAGCAGAATCATAGACGTCCAACTTTCAAGAGCAGCAGATTGTCAAGAAATGTAACTGTAAAGTACCTGTCTCTGAAGCTGCTGAGTACACAAGTAGCAAAGTCCCGAAAGCAGTAACAGAGGCTGTGTCGTTCTTCACCGCATTGGATAATTATTTTTTCCCAGCCTCTCAGTACGAGAAAGATGTGCGATCACCGGACTCTTGTTTGGAAGCAGCTATCACGAGAGAAATACCACGTCAGTCTGGTGCCAGCAGCTTCGAGCGCAGTTTATGGCCGTCAACGGTCGTTCATTAAAGAAAACAAGGAGACGCAAAGGCCGGCTTTACAAAGGTCGCCTATTAAAAGCTGAGTTTTATTCTGTGTTTCAAAACTTGCGACTTTGTACTTCACAAACTGCGCGGTATGTACTGGAATCTATTATAGCTTGGGGAGACTGAGAAGAACTGCAACTTACGACACTGTTTGGCTGCATGTGCCACTACTCACTCACTGAAGACAGCTTAAAAATCGCACGTTCAGAGTCACCGTAGCAAAATGATTAAGTAGACCATGTAAGAGAAAAATGGAATTCCCCAAATAACGCTGTTTGCTACTCATTTCTTTATTTATACAGAAGCCGGCAGTAACATCTCAAAAATTTCGCTCTAGCATCACAAAGTAAAGTTTTCCAAGAAGGGGATATAGATACGCTAAATAGAGACTATAAATTGTGGAGTGTCTGTTACACCCCCGAAAAACTGAGTTGCGCGTATTCCTTTTAAACTGAGAACCTACAAAAGGTTAATATCGATGTCTCGGAGTAGAGTAACAGTACAACTCGCACCCTGAAAATCTGGACATAATACGCGATCGCTCTCTAACCATCTTGAAATAATCGGACGATTTGAATTAGAAACAGCATTAACACAAAACTGCATGGAAAAAGCTTGGGAGCGAAAGCACACACTTTGTGCACACTATCACAGTCTACTGTGTATCCTGTTGCCGAAGATTGCTCTCCGGTGAATGGTAGAAACATTTACGTCAGCAAGATTGACGTCCAGCTAAACGCTTTTCTTGTCTTTACTCTCCCTGTGGAAATACATAAAGCAGGGAGCAGTATGCTCTTAGGTATCTCACTTAATACTGGTTCCTGAATCTTTATAAGAAGGCTTTCGCGAGATGATTGTCGCGTTTCTCCAAGCGTCTGCCTGTTCAGTTCTCTCGGCTTTTTCGTCGTGATTTCCTGTGTGTCAAGCAAAACAAAGAAATGGGTCCAACACATTTGAGCAACACTGTAGTGTGGTTTTGGAAGCAATGCTTTTTGTAAACTGATTGCATTTTCCCAGTACACTACAAATGGACTGGTATCTGTCACATGTTTTAGCTATGACTAAAATCTATGTGATAATTTCATTTCATATCCCCACAAACTGTTATACTTAGATACCCTTTGTATGACTTGTCTGATACCAATTATCACTCATTAATATTGTAGTCATGAGATATTAGGCTTCTGAGTTTTGTGAAGTGCTCGGTTTTCTATCTAATCAACATGTGGGTGGAAATTTGTGCAGTTTTTTTGTGATAGTACTTGACTGCAGATAATTGTTTCATCTAAAAGATGTCGACGATATATAACATGAACAACAAAGGTCTCAACATACTTTGGTGGGACACGGGTTAAACTGCTTTTAGTTCTGTTCTTTGCGCTCTGACAAGTAGACCACACACCAGTAGCATTTTTGTACTTTTTTGTTTTTATGCTGCGTGTGATACGTGAAGTTTAGATCTCAGACATCAGTCATCCGAAACATGTCGATGCAATTCTCAAAAATTCTCGAGAAATTTGAATTTGAAGTTCTCCGCGAGTCTTTAATTCAATGAGTTAAGTTAAATTACACTGGTGTCCGAAATTAGAGCAACAAACCGCTATTTCGCCGTCCTAATTCGTGATACAATCATACAAACTGTCAATAGATGTTCCTATGATCGCGTTCTGCACGGAAGATGGCATCCCGGTCAACGGACGACCACCATCAACGATGACATTAGGGCACCTATCAAGAGGGGTTGGGTTTGTGGTATAGTCCCACATCCACAGTCGCTGTGTGTGCACTCACAGACGGTGCAGTATGGCACAGTGAAGACGCCTACCAGAATATCTTCGGTGAAGGGCCATAGGAAGAATGGAAACAGGGCAGCTGCATATCGATGTGGCCCGATGGCTTAACGTGAATCATTCTGTTGTTTCTTGGACGTGGTGACAGTTTATAGAGACCGAAACTATTCCGAAGACCAGGGCAGGGCCGACCACGTGTGATATCAGAAAGCGAGAACCGTTATTTGACCGCAAGTGCACGACGGTACCGCCTTAGAACTGCACGAAAAATGGTATCTCACCTCGCAGCATCTACTGGACGTGTCGTATCTAGGTAAACGGTGTACAAAAGGCTTCGGCGAGGCTTTTATTGTCGGAGACCTGCTGTTGTGTACCTCTGACGTCTCCTCACAGAAGGGAACGTCTAGAATGGAGTCATTCACATGCCACCTGTACTGTCAAACAGTGGGCCAATGTTCTCTTCACAGATGAGTCCCTGTTTGACCTGGAGAGTGATTCTCGACGGATTCGCATCTGGAGGGAACGTGGAACACGATTTCGGGACCCATTAATTACGTAAAGAGACCGATATCGAGGAAGATCGCTAATGGTGCGAGCAGGGACGTTGACAACTCGAACAAATCGTCATGAAATTGTACGGGTGACTGGGGAAGGTTTAATTGCGGTTAGGTACGGTGACGAAATCTCGGGACCTCATGTGCGGTCATTGCGATGTGCTGTGGGCTCAGACTTCATATTCATGGACGATAACGCTCGATCTCATACAGTACGGGTGGTTGACGTTTTCTTGGAAACGAAGGGTTTTGTACGCTTGGCGTGATCTGATCGCTCTCCCAATTTAAATCCCATAGAGCATATCTGGGGAGCACTTGGGAGACCGGTTGTACCACGTCAACATTGGGAGACCGTTTGTACCACGTCAACATCCACCATACTCTTTCCTAGACTTGCGGGCAGCTCTGTGGGAAGAATGGACGTTATTGCCTCAACATGAGATTGATGACATCATTTACAGCGTGCCCTGTCGTTGTCAGGCCTATATTGTTCCCATGATTGGTCAAACCCCACCCTGAGCACACCAGTCAGCTGTCGGAATGTTTGTGCAAATCTGTTAAGTTGGAAGAAAGGAAGAACATTTTTTTCTTTCGTTATGTGTGTTGCAGTTGTTTACGTTGGGTGTATTCTGTACGGTGTTCCCACTTAATTATAACCTGTTTGTACTGTTTTGTGGCAAAATAAACGCAACCTTCAACCTTGCAAAATCTCCGTTTGTTGCTTTAATTTTGGACACCAGTGTATTTTCGAAGGGTTGCGTGGCTCTGCGGTAAAAAGTCGGTTGCCGTGAGGGAGGCTTGGGTTCGATTCCCGGTCGATGCATATTTTTAAACGAAGGTGCACGTTCTGCGAGCCTTTTTGAAAAGCGTAAAATATATAAAATGAAAAATGTAATTTATAATATTTTTAATCCAAACGGTCTTTATTAACAATTTTTTATAAAAGGTCGGTAAGTAAGATCTTATATTTGGAATGGAGACAAGATTTTTGTCTTTGATATGTAATTTGAAATAAAAGGATGTGCATGTTTTATAGGAATGACAGTTAGATGTGTGTTAATTAGCATATATTTGATGAATTTTACATTTAAATAACTTAGGTATTCGATATGAACGGAAAAAGGACGAGAGAAATAATGACAACAGCGATACTCCAGTGGCTACCAATCTCGAGCGCTACCGATTTTCTTCCCATCTGTGTGTATTTTACACTTCACGGAATCCTCGTAGAACGTCCAGACCGCCCACATGGCAGGCGAGCTTTCTGATGGTTTTACCATTAAAGACGTTCGGAAAACTCCAAACTCAGCATAACAATTCAAGTTTTATCTCTTCGTCCCACATTCTGTAACTACTACCAGCCACTATCTTCTTCATCACCTCGTCCACGACTATAGCAAAAAATAGCGAGGTTATAGGTCACCTTGTCTATTACCACTATTAACTGCTATGCATCCAATTAATCTGGAACCAAATTTGTCCTGGGTGTAGTTGCCGGAGTGAATTTATTCAACTGTTTTATTTAAATCGGAAAAAAATCCCGACTGTAGAGCAGGTTTACCGTATCTATTTACTGAATCCTATCGAAAGCTCTCTATAAATCAATAAAACAATGATAAGCTTGTCTGTTGTATTCAGTGGACTTCTCTACAATCTGTCTAAGAATGAATACTGCGTCTTTGCATGACCTACCGGATCTGAAACCATACTGATCCTATGCAAGGGTTGTAATACTTTTTATTTTCTGTTATTTTAGTTATGAGTTTAAAAACGGACTCTGCAGATATATCGCTCTGTAGTTAGATGGGTCTTTCTTATCTTCTTTTTTCTACATGAGAATTTTAAAATTAGTTCTCCATTCGTTTGGAATTCTATTACCAGTTATAACATTGTTAACCAACTTGGTTGACTGTTCACTTAGTGGATATCCTCCATACTTCAGTAATTCATTGGGACTCTTATCTTAGCCTGGAGGCTTCCGATTTTTTAAGAGACTTACAGCTTCTTCTACCTCTGCATGTGAAACAGTTACTTCGTCATTTACTTGTATTCTGATCTCTCTTCGTTTTCTGGTGATTTTTTACCTTTATGCAAGTCTGTTACATATCCCTGCCGCAAAATTAGATCACAGCAAAGGAACTGTGAAATGCGTGGGGTAAGGCGGTGAGACGTTTGCGAGCGCCGCTGCTGAACCTTTTCCAGCGGCGCGGACGTCCGGCCGCAGCCGCCGCCCGCTGCCCACGCACGTGGCGTCCCTGCCGCGTCGCGTCGCGTCGCCCAGAATGTTTGCCCAGCGTTAGCGCCTCGGCGCCGGCGATATGCGTTAGTCCGATGCACTTGTCGCTCGTAAATGAACGCTCACTGTCAACACAGCCGGGCCGGCAGTCCTGCCTTTTAATAGTGGAAGTGACGAAGCTTTAAATCTGCGCCGTGTTTACATCTTAGCTCACAGATGCAAATACGTGGTGAGAAAGTTACGCAGAATGTTTCTCGAAGAGATCCTTATTTTCGAAACTGTCGGTGTCGTACTTGTTTTGAACGGGTCTTCAACGACAGCCAGCAGTTCCGTGATGGAAAAAGTAACATCCACGCACCAGCAGCTTCACGGTTCACTCCATGAAAACGACCGTTCATGACAACGACGACGAACGGCCAAAATGTGTTTCTAGGAAACACCGTTCCGTTTTCCAAATATGTAACATCAGAACAAATTTTATCAGTGGAAAAGGTTATTTCTTTTCAATTGTAAGGACTATAGGCAAGGAAATATGAACTGTAATAATATATTCATCTCGATAAATATGATGCTTACAAGCTCTTTTGCCTTCGATTATATTCACCGTTTAAGTAATACGCCGTCTGTTTCATACAGGTAAGGGTTTCGACCTATAATTTCGTAAAATTTGCTCTTAATTTGTAACGCATCTGGAATATGGAAATTATATTCGCAAAAACACTAGTTGTAAAAATATGCTGAATACAAATGGTAGCTATCACAGACGAATAAAAGTGTCTTCAAAAAAAAAAAAAAATAAATAAATAAATAAAAAATAAAAAAATAAAAAATAAAAAAATTCAATATTTGGTGACAAGTAACTTTTAATTGTCACTCTATTTCGTGTTCATTCGCGTTAGTACCAAGAGGTCTGTTATTAATAGTATTATATAAGGACCGATCAAAACGTTTTAGTCTGAGCTCGTTGCTGCAGCGCATACAACAGAGCGCGAGTCCGATGCCGGTTTATAGCAATCAAGATCTAGCCGCGGGGTTAGTGTGACATTCGAACGGAAACTTCGTAATAGCCCCTTATAAGACGTTTGTGGGTTTGTAAGTCATTTACTTTTGTGAAGTTCTTCAACATTATCACGTTTCTCTCCAATCAGAAAGCATGTTGCAGTGAAAGTTCTCATCATCGTCAACGTATTCCTTGATAGAAAATGAAAGAAAAAGGATAACAGAATTTCGGAGTTTACATTTTTCATACCGATAGTTCCACGCTGCCATTCATTTCTTTCTCTTTCTACATTGTGCTCGCTCTCTCATCCCTATTAAACTCTTACACGTTGAGACGTGGAATTTAATGGAATTACGGAAAACGTGGAAGGGAGGACTTACCAGTGTTTCTTTTCACACAACCTGTTTATTTAACAATATATAACCATAAATTTGTTTTCTTTAAAAAATTAACAAATTTGTAAAATGAATAAGCTTTTGCAGGAGAAATCAAACAAGAATAACACGACAACAATTACGAGGCGCCGCGCGGCCAACGGCGCATTGCCACGGTTCTCGTGGTCCTCCCGTCGGAGGTCCGAGTCCTCCTTTGGGCATGGGTCTGTCCTGAGCGTAAGTTAGTTTAAGTTAGATTAAGTAGTGTGTAAGCCTAGGGACCGATGGCCTCAGCAGTTTGGTCCCATGGGGACTTACCACAAATTTCCAAAATTACAAGGCGACCGGACCTGCAGCCCGCCCGTTATGGGGTGAAACACCGGTGTTTACTACCGGGCTCGACCCAGTTTCTCTTATTAAATGCCCTTCTGCGACACATGAAAACATATAAGCAATATTGATGGCAAGAGTGTTTCAATTACTCAAACAGATGACGTATTTTTTTTTTAAATTTGGAAACTGTATGTCGAAAGGTTCGGGGTTAAGATGAGCACCCGTGCTTAAAGATTAAACAGATTAGCAAATCATTATGTCAATGATAAGGCTTGCTTCAAAGCAAGCAACCTCTTAATTTCAATCGGCAACCAAGGTGCGACTGGATCCCAAACCGTCCCTTTTGACAATCTTATTCTGACTAAAGCCCTGGTGACGGTTGGCTCTTAATATTTCCAATGTTAAACTGTTTGTTATGAAGGCAGCTCTGAAGGAACGTTTTAAAACATTACGTATGAACACTTATTGCAAGAGAACTTAACTCGGCGGAACCACAATATCCAGTTAAAAATACACCAATAATGACCCGGTCTTTCAAAGGCAGCTACGGACAGCTTAGTACAACAGGTAGTTAGGATTATAACTCATGCAATTACAATCAAGAAATTGAACCGGTTAACATCTAAATCTATCCGCAAGACCCCTGTTTGTTTAACGTCAACCTGTGCCCTGGTACAGTTGTTCCGACTGTATTTCCAACGAGGAGCTGATTCATTAAAACATTAATTATCGGGTATACACTAGAAAGGAAAGGCAATATAATATCAGAACAAATTTTCGAACGACAACTACTCTCTAGTACAATACTACGATCTATATTTACAAACAAAGAGCCGACCGAGTAAAACTCAGAGGGTCGGCTACAAACCAGAAAATAATAAAGGAAGGCAATATAGTAACAGGACAAAGTTTTAAACGACAACCTGTGTCTTAGTACAGTACTACGGCCTATATTTACGGCCAAAGAGGGTACAAACCAGAAAATAATTAGGAGGTCGTGTAGGCAAAGAAACAAATCGACACGAGGAATACAGAATGTTACTCCCCGCCGGCCGCAGTGGCCGAGCGGTTCTAGGCGCTTCAGTCAGGAACCGCGCTGCTGCTACGGTTGCAAGTTCGAGCCTGCCTCGGGCATGGATGTGTGTGAAGTCCTTAGGTTAGCTAGGTTTAATTAGTTCTAAGTCTCGGGGACTGATGACCTCTGATATTAAGTCCCATAGTGCTTAGAGCCATTTGAACCATTGTGTTACTCCCCTTTATGAACAAGCAGTTCCATGGATCCACGGTGCGTCTTGGCGGTTACTGAGTGGTACCGATGACAGCCAGGTAGCAGGGCGCAGCCAGGCCATGAGCGGTCGTCCGACACAAATGTTGTCAACCAATCGATGGGATGTCGGCCTGCTGCTTGTAGTCGACGCTGACCCCGGTGAAGTACTCCGGTATCTTCGCTCTGCGCAGGCCCTTCTTGCGCAGCTCGTGGCTTCGGCCGCTAGGACCTCGTGACGGCCTCTTGTCGCGACGCTACCGACGATTCCCAAACTTAGTGTCTCCTCCTCACGGGCCAGCGAACCGGTATATACTGTATATATCGGCAAGCAACGACCTTCTAAGGACACAACGCACAGATACCAACTCTTCCTCGTAGATACTGGTAATGGGGCCACGAGGGGGATAGTCGATACTAGCCTTGAGCCAGTCGCGCCAGACAGAACAGTCTACTAACTTAATGGTGCCATGGATCACACTCTACGTTCTGAATAATTTTTGCTAAATACTCCTGTCATGGACTAACACCTCCACCGCCCGGAGTGACCGAGCGGTTGTAGGCGCTACAGTCTGGAACCGCGCAACCGCTACAGTCGCAGGTTCGAATCCTGCCTCGGGCATGGATGTGTGTGATGTCTTTAGGTTAGTCAGGTTTAATTAGTTCTAAGTTCTAGGGGATTGATGACCAACGATGTTAAGTCCCATAGTGCTCAGAGCCATTCTGAACCCACAACTACATGATTACTCTGCAATTAACAATTAAGTGCATGGCAGAGGTTTCATCGAACCACCTTTAAGATGTTACTCTACCGTTCCATTTCCAACAGCACGCGGTAAAACGAGTACTTACACCTCTTCTGTGCGAGCTCTGATTCCATTTATTTTATTACGATATTCGTTTCTCCCAATGCAGGTGGGAGTCAACAAAATATTTTCTTAGTGATTGAAATGTCGTGAAAACATCTCGCCGCAACGGAAATTCTTCGTTTCAATGATTGCCACTGCAATTCGCATGCCATATCCGTGACCCTCTCTCCCTAGTTTCGCGATAGTACAAAAGATCTGCGCTTCTTTGAACATTAGCGGTATCCGCCATCAATCCTTTCAGATACGAACCCCATACCGCGCAGCAACGCTCCAGAAGAAGAGGTCGGACAAGCGTAGTGAAGGCAGTCTCTTTAGTAGACCTGTTACAACCTCTAAGTGTGGTACCAATAAAACGCTTTCCCCACAACACTGGCTATGTGATAGTTCGAAGTTAAGTTATACATAATTATAATCGCTAAATATTTAGTTTAATTGACGGATAAATGTGTATTTTGTAGACACAGCGGGCTCATCACGAACTTTCTATTTTTTTTTTTTTTTGTAAACTGTGAATGAATTGTTAAGTGTTTAATATATTATTGTTGCCACAACTTCCCTTCTCTTATTTTATTTCATAGAAATGGCAGAAAAAATCTTTTCTGAAGAATTTGTAGCGTAGTTTTTAAATTATATGGAGCGTAAAACAAGCTTTTTGGCAAATATATGTCTATACTGTTGTACTGGAATCTTAATACAACATTATCACAATCGCTCTTTCAAAAAATTCAGATGAACAGTTGAGACAGTAGACGTGATATAAAATTTACTATGAACAATTATATGACAATAGTTGCAATTCCGATGATCAATTAACCCATTGACTTACATATATTGTCCAACCTGTTCTACTTCTACATGTACATGGATACGCAGCAAGCCACCGCACGGTGCGTGGTGGAGAGTACCCTGTGTAACTACTAGTCACTTCCTTTACTATTCCACTCGCAAACAAGGAAAAACGACTGTATATATGCCTCCGTATGAGGCCAAATGTCCCGTATCTTATTTTCGAGGTCCTTCCGCGCAATATATGCTGGTGGCAGTGGAATCGTTCGTCAGTCAGCTTCAAATGCCGGTTATCTAAATTTCCTCAATAGTCTTCCTCGAAAAGAACGTCGCCTTCCCTCCAGGGATTCCCATTTGAGTTCCCAAAGCAACTCCATAACAGTTACGTGTTGTTCACGGTCTCCTTTACAGATGAACCACACTTTCCTAAAATTCTGCCAATAAACCGAAGTCGACTATTCGCCTTCCCTACCATGTGTCTCACATGCTCTTTCTATTTCATATCCCTTTGCAACTTAAGGCCCAGATATGTGCAAGCGGGACACTACTACTAAAACTGTACCTGAATGTTATACGTTTCACCTTCCTACTGTAATGGTCGCCTAGTCGTAGATATTGCTAATTGCTATAATCGCACTATTTCACTCCCATTTACGGAGCTTGTTAGCACTTGATGTTAGGTTGGCGCCATTAAAATGCATTGTGTTGTTGTAATCGCTGCTACTTGCTGGATCGCTGCTGTGTCTCGATGCTGATGCTGGCTCTAAATCTGGTTGTCTAGGGTTAAAAACATGAGGTCCCGTGTTTTTTATGTGCTTTTGATGATAAAGAACGAGTGAAACCAACAAATATGTAAACTTCAAATATTTATTACTCTGGTGGCCATCTTAATTCCACTGTCCACCAAAGACCATGACTCAACACAAAGTAGTACTTCCGTTACATGTTCTTTGCATTGTTTATCCACCTCAAACAATAACACACAAACACACTTTACCAAATTGACATTCCGACTGCCTCCCGACCGTTCTTGCTGCTTGTATTTATAACATTGTCAAAGAACTACTAAAAAGAGATATAGTTTACAAGTCACATGTACATCTGTTATCATAATTTGTGCAGAAAAGTTATTAATTTGCATCGAGTGACATAATTTAACATGTTATTAAAATGACAGACAGAGTTGTTGACTTGACAGAATAATTCTTTGTTACAAAAAGGCCGTTTTTAGAAGTTTGTCAATTGACTTCTCTAATTTGCATAAATAAGTAAATAACATGAATTATTAAGAATTACATTGGTTTTCGTCTAAAATAGGATTGCTTACGTGAATACTGAGTGAAAACGCTCCTGGTGAACAAATAGGTTTCACTGGGTGATTTTTATTTAAGGAGATCCAAAATACCTAAGTTGGCCACTATTTTTCGTACTTCATATTAATTATTTAAGATGAACTTAGTGTTTTTACATGATGACATTTGCTGTATCAGTGATCAAGTGATTTAAACTTTTGTGTGGGTCAGTTATTCAGTATAATTTAATGGGTTGACTGTTTATGGAGACATGTTATGCAATCATTGTTAACATACACCATACCTTTGCTATAATCATAAATACTCGTTAAACTGGTTGAATTTGGAGAGTATCGCATACTTCGGTACATTAAAGCCTTTAATATGTTCCGTTACACTACTCATCCGAATAAACTCACATTTTTCCGCATTTAGAGCTAGCTGCCATTCATCATACTAACTATAAATTTTGTCTAAGTAGTCTTGTATCTTCTTACCGTCACTCAACTTCGAAGACTTACCGTATACCACAGCATCATCAGTAAACAACCGCAGACTGCTGCCCATCCTGTCAACCAAATCATTTATGTTTACAGAGAACAACAGCGGTCCTGTCACACTTCACGGGGGCAGCACTCCTGACATACCGTTGTCTCTGATGTTCACTCGCCGTCGCGGACAAAATACTCGGTTTTATTACTTATGAGGTCCTCGAGCCACTCACATGTCTGCGAAACTTTTTCCACTTTCTTGTACATTCGGTAACAGCCTGCAACGGGACAGCCTGCTTTCCGGAATTCTATAAATATGGAATCTACCCGTTGCCCTTCATCCATAGTTCTCAGCATGTTGTTGTTGCTGTTGTTGTGGTTGTTGTCGTCTTCAGTCCTGAGACTGGTTTGATGCAGCTCTCCATGCTACTCTATCCTGTGCTAGCTTCTTCATCTCCCAGTACTTACTGCAACCTACATCCTTCTGAATCTGCTTAGTGTATTCATCTCTTGGTCTCCCTCTACGATTTTTACCCTCCACACTGCCCTCCAATGCTAAATTTGTGATCCCTTGATGCCTCAGAACATGTCCTACCAACCGGTCCCTCCTTCTTGTCAAGTTGTGCCAAAAACTATTCTTCTCCCCAATTCTGTTAAATACCTCCTCATTAGTTATGTGTTCGACCCATCTAATCTTCAGCATTCTTCTGTAGCACCACATTTCGAAAGTTTCTATTCTCTTCTTGTCCAAACTATTTATCGTCCATGTTTCACTTCCATACATGGCTACACTCCATACAAATACTTTCAGAAACGATTTCCTGGCACTTAAATCAATACTCGATGTTAACAAATTTCTCTTCTTCAGGAACACTTTCCTTTCCATTGCCAGTCTACATATTATATCCTCTCTACTTCGACCATCATCAGTTATTTTGCTCCCCAAATAGCAAAACTCCTTTACTTCTTTAAGTGTCTCATTTCCTAATCTAATTCCCTCAGTATCACCCGACTTAATTCGACTACATTCCATTATCCTCGTTTTGCTTTTGTTGCTGTTCATCTTGTATCCTCCTTTCAAGACTCCCGAGTCCTTTGCTGTCTCTGACAGAATTACAATGTCATCGGTGAACCTCAACGTTTTTATTCCTTCTCCATGGACTTTAATACCTACTCCGGATTTTTCTTTTGTTTCCTTCACTGCTTGTTCAATATACAGATTGAATAACATCTGGGAGAGGCTACAACCCTGTCTCACTCCCTTCCCAACCGCTGCTTCCCTTCCATGCCCCTCGACTCATGTAACTGCTATCTGGTTTCTGTACAAATTGTAAATAGCCTTTCGCTCCCTGTATTTTACCCCTGCCACCTTTAGAATTTGAAAGAGAGTATTCCAGTCAACATTGTCAAGCGCTTTCTCTAAGTCTACAAATGCTAGAAATGTAGGTTTGCCTTTCCTTAATCTATTTTCTAAGATAAGTCGTAGGGTCAGTATTGCCTCACGCGTTCCAACATTTCTGCGGAATCCAAACTGATCTTCCACGAGGTCGGCTTCTACCAGTTTTGCCATTCGTCTGTAAAGAATTCGCGTTAGTATTTTGCAGGTGTGATTTATTAAACTGATAGATCGGTAATTTTCACATCTGTCAACACCTGCTTTCTTTGGCATTGGAATTATTATATTCTTATTAAAGTCTGAGGGTATTTCGCCTGTCTCATACATCTTGCTCACCAGATGGTAGAGTTTTGTCAGGACTGGCTCTCCCAAGGCCGTCAGTAGTTCCAATGGAATGCTGTCTACTCCCGAGGCCTTGTTTCGACTCAGGTCTTTCAGTGCTCTGTCAAACTCTTCGCGCAGTATCGCATCTCTCATTTCATCTTCATCTACATCCTCTTCCATTTCCATAATATTGTCCTCAAGTACATCGCCCTTGTATAGACCCTCAATATACTCCTTCCACCTTTCTGCTTTCCCTTCATTGCTTGGAACTGGGTTTCCATCTGAGCTCTTGATATTCATACAAGTGACTCTCTTTTCTCCAAAGGTCTCTTTAATTTTCCTGTAGGCAGTATCTATCTTACCCCTAGTGAGCTAAGCCTCTACATCCTTACATTTGTCCTCTAGCCATCCCTGCTTAGCCATTTTGCACTTCCTATCGATATCATTTTTGCGACGTTTTATTCCCTTTTGCCTGCTTCATTTAGTGCGTTTTTATATTTTCTCCTTTCATCAATTAAATTCAATATTTCTTCTGTTACCCAAGGATTTCTACCAACCCTCGTCTTTTTACCTACTTGATCCTCTGCTGCCTTCACTACTTCATCCCTCAGAGCTACCTATTCGTCTTCTACTGTATTTCTTTCCCCCATTCCTGTCAATTGTCCCCTTATGCTCTCCCTGAAACTCTACACGACCTCTGGTTCAGTCAGTTTATCCAGGTCCCATTTCCTTAAATTTCCATCTTTTTTTTCTCAGCATATCATGTGAGAAAAGGGGAAGCTGAGTTTCACACCAGAGATGCTTTCTAAACTCCTGCTGATTCTCACGCCTGAGCCTCTCAGTCTGAAGAAAGTTTCCTGAGAATATATTCAAGGATTCTACAGCAAACAGAAGTTAACGATATTGCTCTGCAATTTTGGCGATCCGTTATTTTACCCTCCTTATGTACTGAAGTTACCTGCGCTTTTTTCCAGTCTCTTGGGACTTTGTGCTGGGCGAGACATTCACGATAAATGCAAAGCAGGTAAGGAGTCAATGCTGTAGAGCGCTCTTTGTAAAACAGAATTGGGAATCGATTCCGATCCGGTGATTTATTTGCTTTCAAATCTTTCAGTTATTTCTGAACGCCAGCGATGGTTATATTTATGTCGTCCATACGGTAGTCTGTCTAATGATCAAAAGTTTGTACGATTCTCCCGTGTGAACGATTTCTTGGACGTGAAAACTTAGGCTTTTGTTTTGCTGTCTTCACGTGCCACACCAGACTGGTCAACAAGAGACTGAATGGAAGCCTTAGACCCGATCAATGATTTTATATAGGATCAGAATATTCTCGGGTTCTCTGCCACATCTTTCGCTTAGGTATGGCGGTGTTGTTGTACGCTTCGCGCATAGATCTTTTTACAGACGCATGGCTCCCTACTAACCTTTGCTTCTCGTCATTTGTACGTTTGTTTTGAACTAAGAGTGCAACAGCTTGTGCTTCATCAATATTTTCCGGATTTCGGTATTAAAGCATGGTGGGTATTCTTCATCTTTTATCCACTTAGTAGGCATATAACTTTCAAGACCACGATTTACAATCTGCTTAAACTTTGCTCGTAATTCCTCTCCGTCCATGTTACTGGAACTAAGTGATGTCAGTTCACTATCTGTGTGAGATACTAACAACTTATTATTTGCTCTGTCAAGCAGAAACACTGTCCTAGCCTTCTTGATCAACTTAACCGTAGTTGCTATAATGACATCATGGTCGCCGTTTCTATACTGTCACCGTTGATATTTTCCGGCCTATTTGTATCTAAAGGGAATAAGATACTTCCACTGCGTATGGGCTGCCGAGATAGCTGCTCGAGACAGTTTTCAGAAAACGTGTTCATAAGTGTTTTGCATGTCTGTCTGTCTGTACCCACCGCAATGAATCCATAGACATGCCGGTCTATTGTCGGTAGGTTAAAATCGCCTCCAATTAGTATTGCATGATCTGGATATTTACGCACTATTGACCCTAGACTTTCTTTGAATGACTCTAGAACTGTCACAGCGGAATAGGGTTGCCGGTAAAAGCATCCAACAATTAACTTTGTTTCACTTACACCTGTTATACGCAAGCAGATAACTTGACTGCCACACTCAACGTCGACCTCAATAGAGACAATAGTTTTGCCAACTGCAATGAACAACCCCCTCCTAGGCCTGCAATCTGTCTTCCCGATATACATTTCACGACTCGCTAAATATTTCGGAGCTTTCTACTTTGGGTTTCAGCCAGCTCACGGTCCTGAGAACAATTTGACCGCGAGAACTTTCCTGGAGTGCATTAAATTCGGTAACTTTATTACGAATACTTCGACAGTTTACTGATAAAATTTTTACAGTCGTAGTGTCCTGAGTCTGAACGCTGTCTGACTTCCGCTGCTGCGTATCGGCTCGCGAGCGTTCATCAGAGCACGTCAAACTACCGTCTGGCCTAAAAATACCCTCATGTGCCCGCCACGATGTGTTAATTTGTAAGTTGAATCCAATTTATCAGAAAGTCTATACCAATCTTTCAGAAGCCACAGAATTTCATATCAAGCTCGCTTAAATAAAGTTTTATTGAAAACCAAAAATTTTAGCACCACTGCTACGGTAAATTGATATATGTTTTTCATACCTGGTTATCCGTAAAAAAACAAAATTTCCTGTTACTACCGAGACCAAACAAATACCTAAAATACCGGTTATTCTGAACTAAATACCAGTACCGGTTTTAAGAGGTCAGTTCTCCCCATTCCTCTAAAACAAAACGAAGATTTTCACTTGCTTTTATTGACGAAATGTATCTCAGATATTCCTTTAAGCATGTGGGTAAAAATTTCTAAGGCAGCTTTGTGCCAAACAGTGCGGAGTTCATCAGAAGGTCTTGCAATCTGCATTTTAGAATATATTCAAACGAATTGAATGCAGAAGCTAATACCGCGTTCGATACTGATAATATAGTGGGATATCTTCACCTCAAATGAAGGATTGACTTCTACAAGTCAAATGAATGTCAGAGAGAGAAACTCTTCGAAATATCAATTTTAGTCGAATCGAACGAGAAATTTTTATTTTAGTCGTTTATGTGGCTACTCAGTGCACGATAGGGACTTCCTAAGAGACTTAAAATGGTTTTAATTTTCTGCTTCGGTCAGTGAAAATTTGTTTATAACATTATAATACAGGGTGATTCAAAAAGAATACCACAACTTTAGGAATTTAAAACTCTGCAACGACAAAAGGCAGAGCTAAGCACTATCTGTCGGCGAATTAAGGGAGCTATAAAGTTTCATTTAGTTGTACATTTGTTCGCTTGAGGCGCTGTTGACTAGGCGTCAGCGTCAGTTGATGCTAAGATGGCGACCGCTCAACAGAAAGCTTTTTGTGTTATTGAGTACGGCAGAAGTGAATCGACGACAGTTGTTCAGCGTGCATTTCGAACGAAGTATGGTGTTAAACCTCCTGATAGGTGGTGTAGTAAACGTTGGTATAAACAGTTTACAGAGAATGGGTGTTTGTGCAAAGGGAAAAGTTCTGGACGGCCGAGAACGAGTGATGAAAATGTAGCACGCATCCAGCAAGCATTTGTTCGCAGCCCAGGAAAATCGACTTGCAGAGCTAGCAGAGAGCTGAAAATTCCACAATCAACTGTATGGAGAGTCCTACGAAAAAGGTTAGTTATGAAACCTGAACGTCAACTACCCGAGGCGATGGATCGGCCGCCAGGCAGCCCGTGACAGAGCACTTCATCACTGGCCTCCAAGTAGCACTGATCTTACCCCCTGCGATTTTTTCTTATGGGGGTATGTTAAGGATATGGTGTTTCGGCCACCTCTCCCAGCCACCATTGATGATTTGAAACGAGAAATAACAGCAGCTATCCAAACTGTTACGCCTGATATGCTACAGAGAGTGTGGAACGAGTTGGAGTATCGGGTTGATATTGCTCGAGTGTCTGGAGGGGGCCATATTGAACATCTCTGAACTTGTTTTTGAGTGAAAAAAAACCTTTTTAAATACTCTTTGTAATGATGTATAACAGAAGGTTATATTATGTTTCTTTCATTAAATACACATTTTTAAAGTTGTGGTATTCTTTTTGAATCACCCTGTATAATATAATACCGTGTGGATTTAGAGAACAGTGTAAATACCTTGTGTTACTGCTGCTGCAAAAATATAGTTAACGTGAAATATCACAAGAATGATTGGATAATCCTTAGATTTGGCATCTAAAATTCTTTTAGTGTTCTCGTACCGATCAGCAAGCAACCTGTCTGGATCATACGGGATCCGCTACAAGCCACACTTAGGATAATGCCGGCTGCTGTGGTATTCGTTGCAGACATTATTAGCACAGAAGTTCTAGTACCATGTCACCCAACAGCCCTCGTTTGAGGCACGGAAGAACGTCGGTTGGAGTCTGCTTGCATGTGGCTGCCTGGTGGCTTTGTGGCGAGGCAGTGCCGGTGCCGGTGCCGGTGCGGCGCACGTGTCCGCCGGCGGCCGGAGGTGGATGAACGAGGAGCGGCGTCGCCGTCGCCGTCGCCGCGCCGGTGCGTGGGAGGCGCCTCGGCAGGCGCCAACAACTGTCGAAAAACTTCTCGATAGATGCTATCGATCGGGCGGGCACGGCGCTGCGGCCCGGGAGATGACGCCGCCTCCTCTCGGCCGGCGGCGGCGACACGCACGAAGCTGTTGCTGCGCCGTCCGCCGGCCTTCCGCGCTCACCTCCACTCTGCTGCAACTGCGCAGCGGGCGCAGCACTTACCACCGGGACGGGTTACAGCTCACCGCTCCAGCTACACGCATGTTTCATTCATGAGCAGCCGTCCCAGACAAGGCACCAAGTTTCAAGTTTGAAACGACACATGACTGGAGCAAATTCGGGCTCAACATGTGCAACTGCAGTTGCGGCTGTAAAAGCTGAATGGTTAAAAAAACAAAAAAAAAAAAAAACCTACCACAGTCGATCAGCAATATGCGATTAAATTGTGCAAGAGACTAAGCAAACTGAAACATCAATTACCCACACCACTGCAACAGAAAATATAGCTTTCAGGATCATAAAGCACTTTTTAAAAGACGGGACAGTAACCTACAGTTGTAACCGAGTATGTATTCTCACGGAGAGCTTCTGTATCATCCCGTACACTGTCACGCGATAGTAACTGCTTAATCTTTACTTTACGGAATCTACCGCACGAACAAAGGATTGAGCAACAATATCAGTTCAGAACAGTTACCTCTATTTCTACGATTCTCCGCCCTCTTTCCTTTCTACAATATGTAATATTTGGATTTTTTTTCAGATACCACAATCTATCAGATACCACATCGACACACAGGGCGAGGTAGCCCAGACAGGTCAGAACGACGAGTTAACACTTTGACGTACGTTTTTCACTAATTTGTGGGGGACGATCTGACAAACTGTCTGACTCACGCAAGTACGAGGGTTGCCCAAGAAAGTGCGAAACGTTACGTATTACTTGAAGTCTCCTGAGTGAGCGTGCCAAGTTTCCGTCACTTCCGACAGATACCGTAGCTGCAGGACAGTTTCAAAATGGCGTCTGTAGATGATGTACGTTACAAGCAACGTGCCGTCATTGAATTTCTCATTGCAGAGAAGGGAACTGTGAGAAATATTCACAAAGTCTATGGAGCATCTGGTGTCGACAGAAGTACAGTTAGTCGCTGGCTACGGAGGGTGAGGTCATTAGAAGGCGGTTCGGCGGAACTCCACGATTTGCAGCGGTCGGGGAAACCATCCACGGAGACCCTCACATGTTGCAGTGAGCTTTCATTTTTTTGGGCCATTAATGGATTCCATTCGTGGAAGACCTTTTGAGGACGATGAGGAGGTGATTCACACAATGAAGCACTGGCTCCGCCACCAGGACGAGAATTGGTATCGACGAAGTATACAGGCCCTTGTTTGGCGCTGGAGGAAGGCCATAGAGCGGGATGGAGACTACGTGGAAAAATAGGGTATGCAGATAACACGCCATTCCTCCGTGTATGTAATTCTCATTATGTTCAATAAGGAATTGTTGAAGAAAAAAAGCTGTGCGTTACTTTCTGGCCTCAAACGACACCTCCAAATCCCTTAAAAATTTATTCTGTAATAGCTATATTCTTTGTACTTTGTGACAATGTTTTCTCTTCTGCTATCGATCCATGCACCCAATAGTTTCCGACGCCATACTTGTTTACAAAATATTGCAGTATGCATGTGATGTGTTACGACAGTGGAAGGAACCTGTGACCACTGGAGGTACTTTATTTTTCTTATTTTATGTTTACTGTTAGATACACGTTTAATTTTTTGTCAAAAGAAACCCAAAACCATGTTCTGAAAAAGTGTCTTGTTTCTCCAGTAGACAGTGCCACAAGTTCCTCCAAAAAATCGTAAAACAACACACACACAAATGACATCAATAAATGTAAATCCACCTGATGATGGAGGTTTAAACCTTTGAAATGTGTCGTGGAGATAAATAAACAGTGACTGGTAACAGTAAACTTGCTGTTTCATTTAATCCGCAAAGTAGTTATACAATTTTATTGTAATCAAATAGCAAACTTGCAAGAACATCATTTTTCGAAATAATCTCGTTGCGTTTCAACGTACTTGGTCCATCGTTGTGCAAGCTTCCTGATGCCCTCATAAAAGAAGGTTCTCGGTTGAACTACGAGTCAGGAATGCAGCGCTTTTTTCACTGCTTCGTCCGGGGCAAATCGACGGCCCCTTAATGCCTTTTTGAGTGGAGCAAACAAGTGATAGTCAGAAGGGGCAAGATCGGGACTATATGGAGGATGATCCAGTACTTCAAATTTGAGTTTCTGGAGCGTTTCAGCAGTGTGGGAAGCAGTATGCGGACGGGCATTGTCGTGCAATAACACAACACCTTTTGACAGCAATCCTCGCCGTTTGCTTCGAACTGCAGGCTTTAACCTGGCGGTAAGGATCTCACTGTAACGTACACTGTTTATTGTTGTGCCCCTTTCCCCACAATGTTGCAGTACTGGACCTTGTGCGTCCCAAAAAACCGTAAGCATTAGTTTTCCTGCGCACGGTTGGGTCTTGAACTTTTTCTTGCACGACGAATTTGGATGTTTCCATTCCATACTCTGCCGTCTTCTCTTCGGCGCGTAATGATGGATCCATGTTTCGTCACCACTAATGATGCTGTCTAAGAAGTTGTCCCCTTCGTTACCATAGCTATCCAAATGTTTTTTGCAGATGTCCAAGCGCGTTTGTTTATGCAGCTGTGGGACTTGTTTTGCGACCCATCTCGCACAAACTTTATGAAACCCAAGTCTGTTGTGGATGATTTCGTAGGCAGAACCGTGACTAATTAGAAGACGATGTACCACTTCGTCAATAGTTAATCGTCTGTCTAAGAGAATCATTACACGTGAACGCTCAATGGTTTCTTCATTTGTGGCGGTAAACGGTCTTCCGGCTCCTTCATCGTACGTAACACATGTGCAACCGTTTCGGAATTTTTCAATCCATTTGTAAACACTCCGTTGTGACAAAACACTGTTCTCGTACTGTACCGAAAGATGAATTTCGACCCCTGATACGCCTTCCGACCACAAAAAACGGATCACTGAACGTTGCTCTTCTTTGGTGCAAATAGGCAGCGGAGCAGCCATGATTAACAGCACGGCAGCGACAACCAAACTAACCTAGCTGCTTGAAAATCGCAATGATATAACAACAAATAAATAAAGCATGCGCATCAACGTAAGACGACAGTACTACCAAAATAAACAAAAATAACTGAATTGCGGATAATAATTGACTTACCCTCGTAATATCCTTGTACACCAACATCTTCATTAAAGAAACCATCGACATCATCAAACAACACCGACAACAACGAAATTACGTTGTCAAACCACATACAGAAGAGGTTACAAATATTCTAAAATAAATAAAAAAATTACAGTTATTTCTCATTTCACAACCGGAGCTACTCATAGCAAAATGGACTCACTGTGGGTTATCCAATCATTGGGCTCCTACCTAACACATTCCTAATGACACTGACAACAATGCAGGATAGTATTCTGGTATCGTTACGGAAATGACATCATATGTCAACATCTGATCATATACAACTCCACAATTTCACAAACACAGACTACCCACAGATAAAATACACCATAGAATCAGAAAATGACAAAATGTCTAATTTCTTAGACACTATAATACATAGACACATCATCCAAAATCGATTTTCCTTGTACAGGAAGCCCACCACCAAAAGTTCAGCCATAAACAGAAATTCAGACAACCCTATAACGAACACACACACACACACAAACACACACACATACACACACACAAACACACACACACACACACACACACACACACACACACACACACACACACACATACACACACACAGACACACACGCTTATTTCCGATAAATGCTATACAGGCTCAATAAAACTCTAGTCAGCCGGGACAGCTACCAAAATGCGCTACCGCCAATGAGACACATATCTGCTAGAAACGAATAAAAATCAAACATGACAGATAAAGTAAACCTCAAAATTAGAACAAAAATGGAAAAAACACAGTAAGAAACTGATCAACACTGAGGTACAAACACAGACACACAGAATGCAAACACACACAACTTATCTGAACAAGAAACAACCACAACAAACAAATGCCACACACTTACCTACAACAGCAAAGCAGCTCACAGGATTGACAATATTTTCAATAAACAATGACAATCAATTAGCCTATTTGAACAGACATCAGAAAAAGTTTTGCATCACCCCGGTTCCCAGAATTCCTGAAGATAGACGTTCACTGTGGATATTGTATCACAGACACAGTCCACTTGACTGTTCAGAGATGTCACTAAACCCGCCAAAAGATGTAAACAAGCACTCATGAGCAGCGCCTATTAAACGGAGGGGGTCCGAGAGCCGATCAGTTCCAATCATTCCGACAGTAGGGAGCTACAGTACAACCATGCCTAGACGGTCAGTACCGCGGTTCGATCGGTTCCGCATAGTTACTTTGTGTCAGGAAGGGCTCTCAACAAGGGAAGTATCCAGGCGTAGTGGAGTGAACCACAGCGATGTTGTTCGGACATGGAGGAGATACAGAAAGACAGGAATTGTCGATGACATACATCGCACAGGCAGCCCAAGTGCTACTACTGCAGTGGATGACCGGCTACCTACGGATTGTGGCTCGGAGGAACCCTGAAAGAAGTGCCACCACGTTGAATAATGCTTTTCGTCCTGCCACAGGACGTCGTATTACGACTCAAACTGTGCGCAATAGGCTGCATGATGCGCGACTTCACTCCCGACGTCCATGGCGAGGTCCATCTTTGCAACCACGACACCATGCAGCGCGGTACAGATGGGCCCAACAAAACGCCGAATGGACCGCTCAGGATTGGCATCATGTTCTCTTCACCGATGAGTGTCGCGTATTCCTTCAACCAGAAAATCGTCGGAGAGGTGTTTGGAGGCAACCCGGTCAGGCTGAACGCCCTAGATAACTGTCCAGCGAGTGACGCAAGGTGGAGGTTTCCAGCGAGTGACGCAAGGTGGAGGTTCCCTGCTGTTTTGGCGTGGCATTATGTGGGGCCGACGTACACCGCTGGTTGTCAGGGAAGTCGCCGTAACGGCTGTACGATACGTGAATGCCACCCTCCGACCGATATTGCAACCATATCTGCAGCATATTCCGAGGCATTCGTCTTCATGGATGACAATTCGGCCCCCATCGTGCACATCTTCTGAATGACTTCCTTCAGGATAACGACATCTCTCGACTAGAGTGGCCAGCATGTTCTCCACACATGAATTTATAGAACATGCATGGGATGGATTGAAAAGGGCTGTTTATGGACGACGTGACCCACCAACCACTCTGAGGGACTACGCCGAATCTCTGTTGAGGACTGGGACAATCTGGACCAACAGTGCCTTGATGAACTTGGGGATAGTATACCACGACGAATACAGGCATGCATCAATGCAAGAGGACGTGCTACTGAGTATTAGAGGTACCGGTGGGTACAGCAATCTGCACCACAATCTCTGAAGGTCTTGCTGTATGGTGGTACAACATGCAATGTGTGGTTTTCATGAGCAATAAAAAGACGGAAATGATGTTTATGTTGATCTCTGTTCCAATTTTCTGTACAGGTTCCGAAACTCTCTTAACCGAGGTTACGCAAAACTTTTTTGATGTGTGTACAGAAGAAACTGTGGACACCCTATGCTAACACAGACAAATACAACACGTTTTCAGTCTATCAATTCACATGTCAACACTATAACTCAATTTATGTCGGGAAAACAGGTAGGAATTTCATTAATACATAATATGAACACTAAGGGGCAGTTAAGAGTAGGCGCAGTCACTCCACACTTGCAGTGAACCTCATGGGCGTGAACCATAGACCAACGGAAATAAAATTTGGCAAAAAATCTTAAATGCGCTACAGCCCTCCACGCGAACTTATAACAGAAGAAAGCCATAGTAGAAGGGAAAGAAATAATGAATGAATATCAGAAGATCAAGGCGCAGAACACACACACACACACACAAACACACACACACACACACACACACACACACGCACAGACACGCACACACACACACGCACACACACACACACACACACACACACACACACACACATACACACACACACACATACACATACCAAAGCCTACTGTCGTTAAAAAGTTCGGAATTACCGCCCAGAAACAAAAAAGTTGGTGGAAGAGGAGAATATCTGATACACTGTGACACAATGCGTGTCAGTACAGGCATGGAAAAGCCAAATCAAGAAAAAGTAAGCACCCTTAATTTACATACTTAAGTTGTCACTCTCACTCACCAATTTACAAAGCTCATTCAAATCACATATCCTTACATCATTTTAGAAAACTATGACTAACCTAACAAACGATACTTAAAGAATAAAGTAATAAATCAGTGTTGACAGCAGAACGTAACTTAATGTTATTAGTTCTATAATCTAACCCTAGCAAGTTGGATAAAAGCAGTAGTTTCATTTTAGGCTAAACATTTTGATATATATACGTAACAAAATATTGAAAAATCCTGACTGATTTCAGATGACAAAACAGAGAAAAATATCAGCATTACCGCAAATGGTAAGCAGCCACCTAACATCAGTATGAGATAATAAGGTATATAAGTTTTCTGATGAGAATTTCGTAAATGTAAATACCATTATCTCAAAACTGTTATGTATTATGAAGCAACATTTCTTTACACGTTATTTGACAGAGAATAATGGAACCCACTGATGATGATGAAACTTCACCGAAACATTTTTGGGCATTAAAGAAGAAGAGTTTGTGATAGCTCAAAGCAGAACCGCATTTTTACAGCTATATATTTTGATTACGTCGTAGTTAGTAAGTCTACCCAGAAGAAACACCTCAATAATTTTATGAAACAGCTGTTTAATAGAAAAAGATTGTGGACTCAAACAAGAATTAAATAAGCGCAGTTGTTTTCTAGCGTAGTGTTAAATGTCTCGGCCATACACAGACTCACGTCAGTCCACGCTGGATAATATCCCTGCGCCCAGAGACTTGAGAGAAAGGAGAAACGAAGGAAGGTTACGATTTAGCGTTCCGTCGTCAACGAGGCAATTAGCAACAGAGAACAAGAATTATTCAAGGATGGAGAAAGAAATCGGCTGTGCCCTTCCAAAGGAACTGTCCCAGCGTTTACCTGAAGTGATTTGAGGAAATTTGGGAAAATCTAAGACGGACGCGGAATTGTATCGCCCTCTTCTCGAATGCTAGTCCAATGTGTTGATCACTGGAACACCTCGCTCGGTCAGAGATTTGGAGCAACATCAATCATTCTTGAGCAACATAAATCACTGTGGCAAAATTGATAGGAACTGCTGCGCAGACATCATACTCCACCAAGGCAGTCAAATATCAGTCGTCTGCCGCCTGTTAGTCAGCGTTGTTGAAGCTAGTAAGCGTTTGGTTAGCTCCCTCTGCTTGGCACCATTTACGCCAGCAAAACGTTTCGTCCTGGCAACAGAAGCGCTGTGCTGTCACGTTAAGCCCGCCAACGGCAGAGGAAAACAGACTGCATACAAATAAGTGTAACAGCAGTGGTATAGGGCAGCCATAGCCAAAGAGAATACGCACAACACTGAAAGACATTGAGGCTAAAGGTGTTGGCAGAACCTTGAGTATACTGGCCAGGCATTAATGCCGGTATCGAACATGAGGGTTCGACTTTGTTAGCTATCCCCCTGTTTGGATAAACGTAGCAGAAATGCATGATCGGATTTATCAGAATTAATTCGGGCCTATGAGCTGTAATATAATAGCCCTATCGCACGCCGCTGCAAAACAGTTCCTATTTTTAAAAAATTACAAGTACGCGAGTTCTTTGTAGACTTGTTAGATGCAGAGTACGTAAATGATTGCAGCTGGAGTTGATAATATCAAACGAACTAGGCGACACGAGGAATACTTTTCAAATTCAGTACTTTATTCACTCAAAGGTAACTCTTTTGTAGTGGTATTAGTTATCTCAGCAGCTCTAGCAGCCAGTCAAATTCACAAAACGAAGACTCAGTTGAAGGACAGTCGATCAACCTGTTAATTCCACACTGTGCACCAACACAGTTCTCTATGAAACCCTTAAAGTTCCTCTTTGGTCTTATTTGCGTGGCCTGGGCCGCATGTAGAAGTTACTCAGTTCCACGCTCTACACATTGTAAAAATGCGGGTGTCAGTACTGTAATCTCTCTAAACCGCCAAACACGAGCAGGTAGGTATTCCAATTAGGCGCGACATTTCTCCCCATGTCCTACTCCCCACCATACATGAAGCCAATTAAGGGGGTGTCTATGTGGTCTCTTCTTGTGAACGCACTCTCTGATTTCCCACGTGCTATCAAGATGTCGTCTTGACCGCAGTTTCCTTTCACTACGAGTCAAACTCGGAAACAGAGTGGTCGGTCAGAACGTCCAATGGCCAAACAAACAATGGGGTAGGCTTATTAATATTTCATAATAATTGCAAGGGCTATGTCGCTCAGGTACATATTCAGAAGAATATGGTAATACAGACCGGTGTCACTGGGGAGAACATTTTTCCTGGCATAAATATGGAAACGGATTGTTGCGAGGAATTGGGGGAAAATAAAAGGCACCCAACATACAATTAGTTTCCATTGAAACATGTAGTAACTAACTTTGACGGTCTACGAGTTGCAGGAAAAGACTGAATGATAGGCCTAATTTGATTATTGAACAACAGTGTGTGTTATATCTAAAGAAACGGATATAACATTATTCTACAGCCATGAATCTAGGTTTAATACTAGTACTACTACGACTAGTACTAATAATAATAATAATAATAATAATAATAGTAATTTGCATTGCACATGCTATAGGTATGCATATAAAATGTGTCATGACTCGTTTGGGAGTGTGTGTTGGCACTGAAACTGAGTCAAAACGAGAATGGTAAATACCGGAGAATTAAGACTAAGAGAACAGGGAAACGACGTGATAATATACGACAGACGTCCTCAAGGGGAGGATGGCGTGGTATATTTGAAAAATAAATGAAGAAAAATATGTGTTGTCCGCAGCTCGTGGTCGTGCGGTAGCGTTCTCGCTTCCCACGCCCGGGTACCCGGGTTCGATTCCCGGCGGGGTCAGGGATTTTCTCTGCCTCGTGATGACTGGGTGTTGTGTGATGTCCTTAGGTTAGTTAGGTTTAAGTAGTTCTAAGTTATAGGGGACTGATGACCATAGAAGTTTAGTCCCATAGTGCTCAGAGCCATTTGAACCAAAAATATGTGTTAAGCTTGTAAGCAAACCACATTAATAGACCTCAGTAAAGGAAAGAAGAAATAACGATGGCAATAGTATTAATAGCACATTTAATAAAAAATTTTTGGGTTTGTGACGGCATTGTCAATATATATAAAACTAGCGACGTTTCGGTTCCTATTGCAAGCGACCTTCTTTAGGATGTTTCTGTTTAAACAGGTCGCTTGCAATAGGTAGTTTCATGTAGATTGACAATGCGGCCACAAACCCAGAAAAATTTTATTGAATGTGACAATTGCCGCAGAATCCTACGTTTATAATAGCACATTGCTTAGTTAATGTAAAGTTTTTAGGGGAGGAGATGTTATGGCCGTCCTATGTCGATACATGTTACACACACGGTGTATACGACCCGGGACAACCGGGAAATCCGGGAAAAACCCGGGACTGTTTTCATCCGGGAGAAAACCGGGAAAAACCCGGGAAATTTTCCGAATTCCGGGAATTCTTCATTGTTTTAGCTGTCAGTTAAATTTTTGTAATTTTGACTAGTAAGAACTGATTCCTCCCCCCATGAACCATGGACCTTGCCGTTGATGGGGAGGCTTGCGTGCCTCAACGATACAGATAGCCGTACCGTAGGTGCAACCACAACGGAGGGGTATCTGTTGAGAGGCCAGACAAACGTCTGGTTCCTGAAGAGGGGCAGCAGCCTTTTCAGTAGTTGCAGGGGCAACAGTCTGGATGATTGACTGATCTGGCCCTGTAACACTAACCAAAACGGCCTTGCTGTTGTGGTACTGCGAACGGCTGAAAGCAAGGGGAAACTACAGCCGTAATTTTTCCCGAGGGCATGCAACTTTACTCTATGGTTAACTGATGATGGCGTCCTCTTGGGTAAAATATTCCGGAGGTAAAATAGTCCCCCATTCGGATCTCCAGGCGGGCACTACTCAAGAGGACGCCGTTATCAGGAGAAAGAAAACTGGCATTCTACGGATCGGAGCGTGGAATGCCAGATCCCTTAATCGGGCAGGTAGGTTAGAAAATTTAAAAAGGGAAATGGATGGGGTAAAGTTAAATATAGTGGGAATTAGTGAAGTTCGGTGGCAGGAGGAACAAGACTTCTGGTCAGGTGAATACAGGGTTATAAATACAAAATCAAATAGGGGTAATGCAGGAGTAGGTTTAATAATGAATAAAAAATAGGAGTGCGGGTAAGCTACTACAAACAGCATAGTGAACGTATTATAATGGCCAAGATAGACCGAAGCCCATGCCTACTACAGTAGTACAAGTTTATATGCCAACTAGCTCTGCAGGTGACGAAGAAATTGAAGAACTGTATGATGAGATAAAAGAAATTATTCGGGTAGTGAAGGGAGACGAAAATTTAATAGCCATGGGTGACTGGAATTCGACAGTAGGAAAAGGGAGAGAAGGAAACATAGTAGGTGAATATGGATTGGGGCTAAGAAATGAAAGAGGAAGCCGTCTGGTAGGATTTTGCACAGAGCACAACTTAATCATAGCTAACACTTGGTTCAAGAATCATAAAATAAGGTTGTATACATGGAAGAATCCTGGAGATACTAAAAGGTATCAGATAGATTATATAATGATAAGACAGAGATTTAGGAACCAGGTTTTAAATTGTAGGACATTTCCAGGGCAGATATGGACTCTGATCACAATCTATTGGCTATGAACTGTAGATTAAAACTGAAGAAATTGCAAAAAGGTGGGAATTTAATTAGATGGGACCTGGATAAACTGACTAAACCAGAGGTTGTACAGAGTTTCAGGGACAGCATAAGGGAACAATTGACAGGAATGGGGGAAAGAAATACAATAGAAGTCGAATGGGTAGCTCTGAGGGATGAAGTAGTGAAGGCAGCAGAGGATCAAGTAGGTCAAAAGACGAGGGCTAGTAGAAATCCTTGGGTAACAGAAGAAATATTGAATTTAATTGATGAAAGGAGAAAATATAAAAATGCAGTAAATGAAGCAGGCAAAAAGGAATACAAACGTCTCAAAAATGAGATCGACAGGAAGTGCAAAATGTCTAAGCAGGGATGGGTAGAGGACAAATGTAAGGATGTAGTGGCTTATCTCACTAGGGGTAAGATAGATACACCCTACAGGAAAATTAAAGAGACCTTTGGAGATAAGAGAACAACTTGTATGAATATCAAGAGCTCAGATGGAAACCCAGTTCTAAGCAAAGAGGGGAAAGCAGAAAGGTGGAAGGAGTATATAGAGGGTCTATACAAGGGCGATGTACTTGAGGACAATATTATGGAAATGGAAGAGGATGTAGATGAAGATGAAATGGGAGATACGATACCGCGTGAAGAGTTTGACAGAGCACTGGAAGACCTGAGTCGAAACAAGGCCCCGGGAGTAGACAACATTCCATTAGAACTACTGACGGCCTTGGGAGAGCCAGTCCTGACTAAACTCTACCATCTGGTGAGCAAGATGTACGAGACAGGCGAAATACCCTCAGACTTCGTCGGCCTTGGTGGCCGTGCGGTTCTAGGCACTTCAGTCCGGAACCGCGTGACTGCTACGGTCGCAGGTTCGAATCCTGCCTCGGGCATGGATGTGTGTGATGTCCTTAGGTTAGTTAGGTTTAACTAGTTCTAAGTTCTCGGGGACTGATGACCTCAGATGTTGAGTCCCATAGTGCTCAGAGCCAACCCTCAGACTTCAAGAAGAATGTAATAATTCCAATCCCAAAGAAAGCAGGTGTTGACAGATGTGAAAATTACCGCTGCAAAATACTAACGCGAATTATTTACAGACGGATGGAAAAACTGATAGAAGCCGACCTCGGGGAAGATCAGTTTGGATTCCGTAGAAATGTTGGAACACGTGAGGCAATACTGACCTTACGACTTATCTTACAAGAAAGATTAAGGAAGGCAAACCTACGTTTCTAGCATTTCTAGACTTAGAGAAAGCTTTTGAAAATGTTGACTGGAATACTCTCTTTCAAATTCTAAAGGTGGCAGGGGTAAAATACAGGGAGCGAAAGGCTATTTACAATTTGTACAGAAACCAGATGGGAGTTATAGGAGTCGAGGGGCATGAAAGGGAAGCAGTGGTTGGGAAGGGAGTGAGACAGGGTTGTAGCCTCTCCCAGATGTTATTCAATCTGTATATTGAGCAAGCAATAAAGGAAACAAAAGAAAAATTCGGAGTAGATATTAAAATCCATGGAGAAGAAATAAAAACTTTGAGGTTCGCCGATGACATTGTAATTCTGTCAGAGACAGCAAAGGACTTGGGAGAGCAGTTGAACGGAATGAACAGTGTCTTGAAAGGAGGATACAAGATGAACATCAACAAAAGCAAAACGAGGATAATGGAATGTGGTCGAATTAAGTCGGGCGATGCTTAGCGTCTTAGATTAGGAAATGAGACACTTGAAGTAGTAAAGGAGTTTTTCTATTTGGGGAGCAAAATAACTGATGATGGTCGAAGTAGAGAGGATATAAAATGTAGACTGGCAATGGCAAGGAAAGCGTTTCTGAAGAAGAGAAATTTGTTAACATCGAGTATAGATTTAAGTGTCAGGTAGTCGTTCCTGAAAGTATTTGTATGGAGTGTAGCCATGTATGGAAGTGAAACATGGACGATAAATAGCCGGCCGAAGTGGCCGCGCGGTTCTGGCGTTGCAGTCTGGAACCGCGAGACCGCTGCGGTCGCAGGTTCGAATCTTGCCTCGGGCATGGATGTGTATGATGTCCTTAGGTTAGTTCGGTTTAACTAGTTCTAAGTTCTAGGGGACTAATGACCTCAGCAGTTGAGTCCCATAGTGCTCAGAGCCATTTGAACCATTTGACGATAAATAGTTTGGACAAGAAGAGAATAGACGCTTTCGAAATGTAGTGCTACAGAAGAATGTTGAAGATTAGATGGGTAGATCACGTAACTAATGAGGAGGTATTGAATAGGATTGGGGAGAAGAGAAGTTTGTGGCACAACTTGACTAGAAGAAGGGATCGGTTGGTAGGACACGTCCTGAGGCATCAAGGGATCACAAATTTAGCATTGGAGGGCAGCGTGGAGGGTAAAAATCGTAGAGGGAGACCAAGAGATGAATACACTGAGCAGATTCAGAAGGATGTAGGTTGCAGTAGGTACTGGGGGATGAAGGAGCTTGCACAGGATAGATTAGCACGGAGAGCTGCATCAACCCAGTCTCAGGAGTGAAGACCACAACAACAACGACAACAACAACTAATTCTCTAGCAAAGATTGTTACTGTGTCCTGCTACTGGAGAATGATTTTGTAGAAATAAAATATAAACGAGAGGAAAAAACAAAATAAAACTTTAGTGGCAAAGGAAATGTGCCACTTACAACAACAAAATACCATGCAAGTACAAGCGTCTGCAAACAGCAAAAATATGTCAGCGGCCTAAGGGCGAAGGCTATGTAATACTTCGTAACAATAAATTGCTTTCTATGAGTATGACGTCACAACTGTTTACATTACGTTCGTTTGACCAGTTGCCAGCGGGCTCATGCCCATACGCAGTTGACTAGCGTTTATGAGATGTACCTTCTCCCGCTTCCCGCTGCTGAACTACGGCTGTTAGCTGTTTCGGCAGTAGCAGCAAGCAGCTAGATGCTAACGAGAAAAATTTTTCTCGCGCGTCCTTGCTGCTTGATTCGCGCATGCGCAGAGTTGTATAAGTTGTAGTGGGGAGGGGGTTAGTCTCTACGTGACTCGGGTTTGCGTTAAGTGATTTCGCTGTTTCCTGTTCGTTTACAGCTCCCACATCAAATGAAAACAAAACGGATTACTGTGGCCGGGAGCTATCAAGTGAATTAAAATTCATTCACATAATTACGGAGGGCAAAAATTTCCAAGTTATTAGGAGTCAAGCGTTAATCAGCTTGCAGAACAATGAAGTTATTTTGGTTAGTTCGCTAAAGAAATTTGGCTTTATTAATCTTTCCACTGAGGCAATAAATTTATTTGAAAGGAAGTGTTTCATTCCACAATATTGGCTAGTTCCAGAATTTCAAGTGCACGTTTTCATCTTCTGCCATGTGTGGCATTATGCCATAATAAAGAACGAAATATGACAGTTCAGTACTGGTACATCCCAAAAACCACACTGAAAAGCTTAATATCAGATGGGACCTACTTCATTGTGAATCTGGAATGTGTACTTCAAGCCGAATTATGCACTTTAGAATGGTTCACGAAATTCCGATGCTCTTGAAGTATGTTCTGATGTCCTGCTTCTATTATGGCGTAATGTAAGCTCTCTCAGTGCTTTATACATACGAACGTGCAGGCTTCCTACACCAATGCAGCTGCGCAGGCGCAATAACGCCTGTTTTCTGGCGCTCTCTGGCAACTGTTAAATCGAACCTATTTCTAACAGTCTCGGGATAGTACTGCGAACGGTGGTTCGAAAAGCGTTACTTTCGAAGTAAATTTCTTTTTACGAAAGATGAATTATGTTACGTGTGAGGAAGTGTGATGAATTTCTTAAATGACAGAGCGCTTAAAACTGAACACTTTGAGGACCAGCAACTTATAAGAATTTCGGGCCCAGAAGACATGATATTTATGTCATTATTTTAAATTTACTGGCACATTTGTGCCGTGTATCTTGAAGAATAACACACGCAAGAAAGATCAATATTACATGTGAAAGCTTAGCTTCTCTTGTGGCTTATTAATCTTCGGGACCAATATAAATTCTTATAGCTGTACTATGTACATTAATGTATACCATTAACTTTTCCTCTTTGTGTGTTAGCGCTACGTAACAGTGATCTTCCTATTGGCTGACTATAACACTTGTCCTATGCTCTGAATATCTGCTGTCATCGGCTGGCGAGATCACGTGGCATGAGATACGACTGGCTTACAAAGGACATCGCAATCTCGATTTCAATGCTCCGGAAACTAACGTACTGTGTTTGGTGCAATTCGAATTTATACTTTCGTAATACGAAAATATGCAGCGTGTATTTTGCTGCACATCAGAGGTCTTTCCAAAACTTCTCTCCTTTTTCTTTCATCAAAAGTCTTTCCAAAACTTCTTCCCTCCGTCACTTTCATTTTTTTTTTTATTTCAGAAAGTTCTTCGCCAGTGTATAAAACGTTAACCATTCAAAGGAGTAATAAGTTATACAGTTCCGAGGGAAAAATCTACAGAAAACGTACTGTCACTTAGCAAGGAAAAAGTGTATTTTCGCCCGGGAAAAAGTATATTTCTTAAACGGGATATTAGGGATTTTTTTTCCTTGTCCACGTATACACGCTGCATACAGGATCGACAGAAAGTCGTTCAGAAGAGGTACTGTTACGTTTCAACATGCAAAGGGCAGAGAGTAAACCGGCGGCCTCGGCAAGATTGCAACTCCACTGCGATAATTCGTCACTAGGTAACAGCGAACGTATAGCAAGGCCGCACATATTTGAAAATAACTCCCACCAGGGCAGCAAAGCAGTAACAGAAAGCAGATGCCTTGTAATAAGATACCCTGTAACACGAAATTAACGGCTGTAGGCGTATTACAAATAAGGAGAAATTACAAGTTTGTGCAGTAATGCGGTAGTCGTCGCAGTACAGGAGCAGTGGGAATCGGAAGGCGCACACAGACGCCTCCGAGTTCACCAGCAAAGCCCCGACGTAACGTGTTGAGCGCCAAGCAGCAGTAATCAATCGGCAAGCAACTGACTCAGTTAAGCATGGAACAACAGAAACAATGAGTGTCTTATTCTGTGTGTCAGATAACAAGAGCAGTCTGGTCTTGTCTCTACTAGTGAACCGAGATTCATATTTCTGAGGAGTTTGAAACGATTCGTTACGTAGTACTCGTCTCTTACAACGCTACACAATTAAGGGTACAGAATGTAGTTAAGCTGAACGAATCATGGAATGTGACGCATCCCTGGCGACTATGGACCAATATTGTTAGAATAAGCGCAACAGTTTGCTGTGACGTAACTGTCTTTTGAAGGAGTTAGGCCAGAGTGCCATAAGAGTAAAGCCACTGTAAGACACCTTTCCCAGTGAGGTTGTAAGTAGGCTGTATAGGTTTTTTTTACTGGTAACGCCAATTAGCGCTCTATATGAAAATCACTGACTGTGCTGTGTGCAGTCTGAGGCTGGTCGGCATTGTTGCAATAGTCGCTATTTAGTCCAGTGAAACTCAGAAAAAAAGCCTGTACCTTGCAAAAGGTGGGGTAGAAGATTTTATTTTTTTAACTCGTTCATATTGTTGGAAATGTCAGAAAACCCAAGTTTTGCCAACAAAATTTCTCTTGGGAAAACATTCTGCAGTCAAAAAACTTCGAAAATTTCGGACTTTTTTCAGTTTTTTCAAAATATCTCAGTTTCATTTGCTCCTATCGCTTTGACGTCTATTTTCTTTTTTAAAGAGCACAAAATTCTCTACAAATTTGATTTTTACCATTTTTTTCTACTCCCAATATCTAAGGCGCTACAGCGCGCCAAAAAATACCATTTTTTCAAATTTCGACCAAAGTGGCAAATTACCTAATTTTTTTAACACTGTTATTTCAGTTTCTATTTGTGTGGTATAAACATATTACTCATCATATTATTCATTGGAATTTACCATCTCACTCTGCTGCAGGGCCAGGACAAACAGCATCATATTCAGTAACTGCGAACACATTCACGTCGGATTGCGTGAAGTTTATTTGTGTTACAATATGTAATACGATTGCATGCAGGTGCCGTACATTTTCTACGGTTGATTGACGTTAATGATCAGTTATAAGAAAAAGTATGTAGGAATTGTTCTTTAGCGGACAAAAGCGTATTTATTCTTTGGCGGGCGGAAGGCGATTATCTCTAGTGATTGTTCACAGCGCGCTGACAGCTATTAGCACACAACAATAAGGGTCCTATAGTTTGGAGTCGCTTCCATTCAGAATATATTGTTGTGCTGAAAATGAGTATGTCTGACATGAATTTGTGTTTCATTTGCGAAAAAACTGTGGTGAGTGGTGGATGCAATGTGAAAAAGAAAGGACTGAGCACACTTATCGATTGTAGTGCTAAACGCAGGGAGTCTGCTCACACCCGTTTTTTTGAAAACGCCCAGTGAAGTGATGATTCTACAAGAAGTACATTAATGAGAGAATGATAGCAGCTAGCCTTCGACATCCTCGGGAACCAACAGGCGTGCTACGTCGGTCGCAGGGAAAAGGTCAGTTCAAGTTCAAAGAGAAATGCTTCTTATGTGCAAAAGGGAATTCTGATGACGTTTTAACCAAGCAGTTAAGACTGCCATATGCCAAACGAAATTTTGATGGAGGGTACCTTATCCACAAAGTGACTTGGACTCGAAATGTTTGCTTCAAGTCAATAGCCCAAAGCTATGTTTCTTACCTGCAACGTCAATTTGGATCTCAATTTGCTATTGTATTTGATAGGTATCCATGTGAGGGAGACAAATGTAGCACAAAGAGTGCTGAGAGGATTCGTAGGTCCAAAAAACATTCTTCGGTTGACGTTGTGGTTGAATCAGAGATGGTGAACCAAGTCCCTCAGGACAAGTTTTTGTACAACGAACGAAACAAGACGCGTTTGATCACACTTCTTAAAAAGGAATTTCTGGAGTGTAGCGTTGAAGTGCACCAGGCACAAGAAGATGCTGATGCTATGATTGTAACATCTGTCATTTCAAGAACCAAAGATTTTGGAAGTGTTGTCATTGTAGGAGAAGATGTTGACCTGCTTGTGCTCATGACTGGTTTGGGGCAAGGCATTGAAAACTTATTTTTCTTAAATCCAGGAAGAGGAAATGCACAACACAAGTGGCTTACCACTGCATCTTACAAGTTTGACAGTGAATATATTCTGTTCACTCACGCCTTTAGCGGATATGAAACAACATCCGCTTTTTTTGGTCAAGGAAAAATTAAGTGCTGCAATATTGTTGCGAAAAATGAACACCTAACCTCAGCGCTTTGCACGTTCAATAAACCACATGCTACCCGTGAAGAAATAATAACAGCAACAAAACAGGTAAGTATCGCATTGTATAGTGGAGGTGTCAGCAGTTCCCACACACTACACCATTTGCGGTACCAGCTATTCGCCAAGTCTGCCACAAAAATCAAACCGAATCTTGCACGGTTGCCACCTACACTAGATGCTGCACAACATCATTCGTTGCGGACTTACCAACAAGTCCAAAGTTGGATGGGAAACTGGAAACCTCCTGAGAAATGGGGGCTGGAATCACAGTGACCATGGTCCAACACCCGTTATAATGAGCCAAGATCCAGCACCTGAAGCACTTCGTCACATCGTTTCATGCTCATGCAAGCTGAACTGTGGCGGAGCGTGCTCCTGCAGAAAACCGAGTTTGAAATGTTCTTCAATTTGCAAGAAATGTATTGGGGTCAACTGTGAAAACGTGCAAAAATTTTTATATGAAGACAGCGAAGAAGATGTTATAGAGGATGTTGAGGAAACCGCTGACGAGATCAACGAACTTGCTAAGGCTGACTCGCTGTTTAAAGAAGAGGTCAATCTGGGATCACTCTAGGTACAGACCCTGAATCCGTAACTCAAGGTATTTCTGGTGACACTGAGGAACCTGGCCCATCAAAACGTTGGAAGTGCTGCTCATATCTGTTTCAAGTGCGCTAATGTGCGATATTACAAGTATTAAACACCCAGAACTGTCAACATTTTTTACTAACTGACTATGCATTTTAATTGTAACAAAGCTACTTATTTTTAATGTCAGCTGTGTGGCTTTTATAGACAAGAATAATTACCTACCTGATTAGGTTGTCTATTGCAGCTAATAATAATTCAGTTTCCTGAGACAATTTATTTTGTGTGCGTTTGTGTGTGTGTGTGTGTGTGTGTGTGTGTGTGTGTGTGTGTGTGTCTATGTCTCTTAATGATGTATTTTTATATTTATAGTTTTACAAATACCAGGGCTGAGGTGGCCCATAGTGAACTTCCAAGTAGTGATGTAAGAATCACAATTGTTGGGTGCCCAGCAATCCTCATGTTGCATACAGAGAAATTGAATGCTTGAAAGTGAGGTGGTAAATTCCAACATATAACATGATGTATAATGTATTTATACTAAACAACAGAAACTGAAAAAATAGTGTTCAAAAATAAGGTATCTTGCCACTATGCTCAAAATTTGAAAAATTGGAATTTTTTGAGGCGCTGTAGTGCATTAGATATTGGGAGAAGAAAAAAATGGCAACAATCAAATTTGTAGAGAATTTTGTGCCCTTTAAAAAAGAAAATAGACGTTAAAGCGATAGGAGCAAATGAAACTGAGATATTTTGAAAAAACGGAAAAAAGCCGAAATTTTCCAAGTTTTTTGACTGCAGAAAGTTTTCCCAAGCGAAATTTTGTTGGCAAAACTTGGTTTTTTAATATTTCCAACCATATGAACGAGTTGAAAAAATAAACTCTTCTGCCCCACCTTTTGCAAGGTATTTCTGCAATTTGACTGGACTAATTGTAGTGTTGGGCAGTTGGCTGTTAACAGCGCGTAGCGTTGCGCAGCTGGAGGTGAGCCGCCAGCAGTGGTGCATGTGGGGAGAGAGATGGTGGAATTTTGAGAGCGGACGATCTGGACGTGTGTCCATCAGAAAGAGTAAATTTGTAATATTGGATATCATGAACTGCTATATATATACAGGGTGTTTCAAAAATGACCGGTATATTTGAAACGGCAATAAAAACTAAACCAGCAGCGATAGAAATACACCGTTTGTTGCAATATGCTTGGGACAACAGTACATTTTCAGGTGGACAAACTTTCGAAATTTCAGTAGTTACAATTTTCAACAACAGATGGCGCTGCAAGTGATGTGAAAGATATAGAAGACAACGCAGTCTGTGGGTGCGCCATTCTGTACGTCGTCTTTCTTCTGTAAGCGTGTGCTGTTCACAACGTGCAAGTGTGCTGTGGACAACATGGTTTATTCCTTAGAACAGAGGATTTTTCAATTGTTGGAATTCCACCGCCTAGAACACAGTGTTGTTGCAACAAGACGAAGTTTTCAACGGAGGTTTAATGTAACCAAAGGACCGAAAAGCGATACAATAAAGGATCTGTTTCAAAAATTTCAACGGACTGGGAACGTGACGGATGAATGTGCTGGAAAGGTAGGGCGACCGCGTACGGCAACCACAGAGGGCAACGCGCAGCTAGTGCAGCAGGTGATCCAACAGTGGCCTCGGGTTTCCGTTCGCCGTGTTGCAGCTGCGGTCCAAATGACGCCAACGTCCACGTATCGTCTCATGCGCCAGAGTTTACACCTCTATCCATACAAAATTCAAACGCGGCAACCCCTCAGCGCCGCTACCATTGCTGCGCGAGAGACATTCGCTAACGATATAGTGCACAGGATTGATGACGGCGATATGCATGTGGGCAGCATTTCGTTTACTGACGAAGCTTATTTTTACCTGGATGGCTTCGTCAATAAACAGAACTGGCGCATATGGGGAACCGAAAAGCCCCATGTTGCAGTCCCATCGTCCCTGCATCCTCAAAAAGTACTGATCTGGGCCGCCATTTCTTCCAAAGGAATCATTGGCCCATTTTTCAGATCCGAAACGATTACTGCATCACGCTATCTGGACATTCTTCGTGAATTTGTGGCGGTACAAACTGCCTTAGACGACATTGCGAACACCTCGTGGTTTATGCAAGATGGTGCCCGGCCACATCGCACGGCCGACGTCTTTAATTTCCTGAATGAATATTTCGATGATCGTGTGATTGCTTTGGGCTATCCGAAACATACAGGAGGCGGCGTGGATTGGCCTCCCTATTCGCCAGACATGAACCCCTGTGACTTCTTTCTGTGGGGACACTTGAAAGACCAGGTGTACCGCCAGAATGAATTGAACAGCTGAAGCAGTACATCTCATCTTCATGTGAAGTCATTCCGCCAGACACGTTGTCAAAGATTTCGGGAAATTTCATTCAGAGACTACGCCATATTATTGCTACGCATGGTGGATATGTGGAAAATATCGTACTGTAGAGTTTGCCAGACCGCAGCGCCATCTGTTGTTGACAATTGTAACTACTGTAATTTCGAAAATTTGTCTGCCTGAAAATGTACTGTTGTCCCAAGCATATTGCAACAAACGGTGTATTTCTATCGCTGCTCGTTTAGTTTGTATTGTCGTTTCAAATATACCGGTCATTTTTGAAACACCCTGTATTATGAGTTTTGAACACTATTAAGGTAAATACATTGTTTGTTTTCTATAAAAATCTTTCATTTGCTAACTATGCCTATCAGTAGTTAGTGCCTTCAGTAGTTTGAATCTTTTATTTAGCTGGCAGTAGTGGCGCTCGCTGTACTGCAGTAGTTCGAGTAACGAAGTTTTTTTGTGAGGTAAGTGACTTATGAAAGGTATAAATTAATGTTAGTCAGGGCCATTCTTTTGTAGGGATTTTTGAAAGTCAGATTGCGTTGCGCTAAAAATATTGGGTGTCAGTTTAGTGTTGATCAGAATAGGTAAAGAGCGAAATGTCTGAGTACGTTCAGTATTGCTCAGCTGTTTGAAAATCAAATACCGTAGGGGTTTATCAGCACAGTATTTCAATAATTTCTCGAAGGTGACGTTTCATAAGGTATGTATGTGAAGTAAAATTTTTGGACTGTGTAAACAATGTCTGTTAGAAATCCAGAATATTTTCTGCCTGGGTGCAGTCCTCTCCGTTCCGCTCATCAGACTGAGTAACTGAAGAAGGCTTCTGCTCCCTCTCACTTCACTGTCGGTCAGTCCACAATTCACGGTCGGTCAAACCGTGTCTGCAACTAAAGGGAGACGCTACACAAGGTTCTGGCTACCTTCATCTGCACTGATTGATTAATGCTCACGTTACTTTTCCTTTTAACACGCTACATAGTTCGCTGGAGTGACTTGCTTAGTTAGTGTCAGATTACGACGCAGAGGTGTCAGGTATTTTATCGAAAATAAACATGCTATCCTGTCCCAGAAAAAAAAACTGAGTATCGAATACGTGCAAGTTGTCGAATGGAACACGTTTACATACTGCAACAATTTCTTGAGTGACTAGAATAGACAGAAATCTGCATGACGCGGCAAGTTAAGAGCGAGATGTGAAGCAGAGGGCGGGAGGCAGCGCGCAGCTGCCGAAATTGTGGGAGTGCCGAAACAAAAGGTGCCTGAGTCAGAGCGCACACACGGCGTGTGGCGGGCCACTTGACGTTTTAAGATGTTCGCCCGCCCGCCTGGAAACAAACAAGCGGGCAAACAAATAAATAACCCGTCCGCCGCTTCCCGCTGCCGCTGGCTGGCCCTCGGCCACCGCGCGGCTCCGCGACGCGCCCCGCCCGCCTTGCCGTTTAGCGCTGCTCCTGGTGGTCAGCACCCACTTCCGCGGTGCGCTCTGCAGACCGAGCGACCAAGAATTTCGCCAGACAGGCCCGAGGCTCGTCACTGAGCTGTATTCTGTTTACTTTCCAGCACTGCTAGCAAACAATGGTTTGTGTGATAAATAACAAAAGTGTGCCCTGGCTAAGTTAAATACACGATAGAAAAATAGTAGTGTCTCGTGAAAGCTCGAATGATATACACTATTGGCCATTAAAATTGCTACACCAAGAAGACATGCAGATGATAAACGGGTATTCATTGGACAAATATATTATACTTGAACTGACATGTGATTACATTTTCACGCAATTTGGGTGCATAGATCCTGAGAAATCAGTACCCAGAACAACCATTTCTGGCCGTAATAAAGGCACCTGGGCATTGAGTCAAACAGAGCCAGGATGGCGTGTACAGGTACAGCTGCCCATGCAGCTTCAACACGATACCACAGTTCATCAAGAGTAGTGACTGGCGTATTGTGACGAACCAGTTGCTCGGCCACCATTGACCAGACGTTTTTAGTTGGTGAGAGATCTGGAGAATGTGCTGGCGAGGGCAGCAGTCGAACATTTTCTGTATCCAGAAAGGCCCGTACAGGACCTGCAACGTGCGGTCGTGCATTATCCTGCTGAAGTGTAGCGTTTCGCTGGGATCTAATGGAGGGTAGAGCCACGAGTTGTGACACATCTGAAATGTAACGTCCACTGTTCAAAGCGCCGTCAATGCGAACAAGAAGTGACCGAGACGTGTAACCAATGACACCCCATACCATCACGCCGGGTGATACGCCAGTATGGCGATGACGAATACACGCTTCCAATGTGCGTTCACCGCGATGTCGCCAAACACGGATGCGACCATCATGATGCTGTAAACAGAACCTGGATTCATCCGAAAAAATGACGTTTTGTCAATCGTGCACCCAGGTTTGTCGTTCAGTACACCATCGCAGGCGCTCCTGTCTGTGATGCAGGGTTAAGGGTAACCGCAGCCATGGTCTCCGAGCTGATAGTCCAAACTGCTACAAACGTCATCGAACTGTTTGTGCAGATGGTTGTTGCCTTGCAAACGTCCCCATCTGTTGACTCAGGGATCGAGACGTGGCTGCAGGATCCGTTACAGCCATGCGGATAAGATGCCTGTCATCTCGACTGCTAGTGATACGAGGCCGTTGGGATCCAGCACGGCGTTCCGTATTACCCTCCTGAACCCACCGATTCCATATTCTGCTGTCATTGGATCTCGACCAACGCGAGCAGCAATGTCGCGATACGATAAACCGCAATCGCGATAGGCTACAATCCGACCTTTATCAAAGTCGGAAACGTGATGGTACGCATTTCTCCTCCTTACACGAGGCATGATGATGATGATGATGATGATGATTAGTGTTTTAGGGCGCACAACAGCGAGGTTATCAGCGCCCGTACACGAGGCATCACAACAACGTTTCACCAGGCAACGCCGGCCATCCAACTGCTGTTTGTGTATGAGAAATCGGTTGGAAACTTTCCTCATGTCAGCACGTTGTAGGTGTCGCCTCCGGCGCCAACCTTGTGTGAATGCTCTGAAAAGCATATCATTTGCATATCACAGCATCTTCTTCCTGTCGGTTAAATTTCGCGTCTGTAGCACGTCATCTTCGTGGTGTAGCAATTTTAATGGCCAGTAGTGTAAGAACATTCTTTCAGTACGAGGGTATCACAGACGTGCGTATTTCCATATATATATATAAACCTTAGTTGTTATTAAAAAGTTTCGCTTGACAACTTTACGCCTCGTGTGTTTCAGACTGATGCAGCGTTCTCGTTCAAATAATATTATACACTGAGCAGACAAAAGTCAAGTGGTACGTTCTAATATCATGTCGAACGTTTTTGCCTGTCGCAGTGTAGCAGCGCAAAGTGGCGTGGATTCAACAAGTCGTTCGAAGTCCCCTGCAGAAATATTGAGCCATGCTGTCTCTATAGTCGCCCATAAACGGGAAACAGTAGCCGGTGTAGGGTGTCGTGCACGAACTGACCTCTGGATCATGTCCCATAAATGTTCGACGAGATTCATGCCAGGCCATCTGGGTGGCCAACTCATATGCGCTAATTGTCCAGATCGTTCGCCAAACCAATCGCGAATAATTGTGGCCCGGTGACATTATATCGTTGTTTGAGAAAATGAAATTCAATAATGGCCTCAAATGGTCTTCAGGTAGCCGAAAATAACCATTTTCAATCAATTATAGGTTCAATTGGACCAGAGGACTCTGTCCGTTCCATGTAAACACAGCCCACACCATTATGGAGCCACCAGTTTGCACAGTACCTTGTTGAAATCTTGAGTCCATAGCTTCGTGAGGTCTGTGCCACACTCGAACGCTGCAATCGGCGCTTACCAACTGAAATCGGAACTCATCTGACCAGGACACGGTTTTCCAGTCGCCTAGGGTCGAACCGATATGGTCACGAGCCAGAGAGGCGCTGCGGGCTATGTCATGCTGTTAGCAGAGGCTTTCACGTCAGTCGTCTATTTCCACGCCACAGAGTTTTAACTTACACGTTCGTAGTACATCTCCCATTGATTTCTATGGTTATTTCTCGCAGCGTTGCTTGTCTGTAGCACTGGCTCCTCTACGCGAATGCCGGCTGGTGTGGACGAGCGGTTCTACGCGCTACAGTCTGGAACCGCGCGACCGCTTCGGTCGCAGGTTCGAATTCTGCCTCGGGCATGGATGTGTGTGATGGCTTTAGGTTAGTTAGGTTTAAGTAGTTTTAAGTTCTAGGGGACTGATGACCTCAGATACTAAGTCCCATAGTGCTCAGAGCCATTTGAACCATTTTCCACGCGAATGCCGTTGGTCTCAGTCCTTAAGTGATGGACGTCGGCTACTGCGTTGTCTGTGGTGAGAGATAATGCCTGAAATTGGGTATTCTCGACGTACTCTTGACGCTGTGGATTTCGAAATATTGAATTCCATACCGATTTCCGAAATGCAATTTCCCATGCGTCTAGCTCCAACTAGCACTCCGTTTTCAAGACCTATTAATTTCCGTCATGCGGCCAACATCTCATCAGAAACCCTTTCACATGAATCACCTGAGTATAAATGACAGCATCGCGAATGCGCTGCCCTTTTACACCCTGCGTACGTGATACTGCTGTCATCTGTATATGTACGCCACCCAATGACTTTTGTGACTTCATGCATCGCATCGCTGTCAGATGCTTGAACATTTCATAGATACTGCATGCATTTTAACGTTTCACGACAGTTTGCAAAAACCACATAACGCAAGCTCCAATAAATTGATAATGTAATATGCCTAGGATTAAAAACATGATCCAATCACGTTAATGCGAGCACTTCATACGTTCCACGTCAACGTGCAATAACCATTAACAGATGGGAGATGGTAGCACTAAAGGGTTTCAGGGGGAACGCGGAAAAGAGTTAGTCGTCGTAATGCAGAAACGGAGCAGTTTAGCTGACGTCTAAAACGGATTAGTGTGGAAGCATTTCCGAAACGGCAGTGTGTGCAAACTGTTCGCGTGCCGTCATGGCAAAATGGTGCTATCCAAAGTGTGTGGCACGGGCCATACGTGGCAGGGCTGCACGGCGGCCGCGGAGATGTGCACGAGTGATTAGACGTTCAGGTGTCGAGCAGCATACCGCCCAGAAGAACCAAGGAGCTACTGGCAGTGTCTCCTCAATGACTGTTTAGTGAACGTTGCTGCGTATAGGCCTCCGGCAGAAGCCGCCTAGTTCATGCAACCGTGCTCACTGCAATTCATCGGCGACGAAGGCTGGAATTTGCACGCCAATATAGCAAGAGGACGTCCACTAAGTGGTGACAAGTGGTCTTTTCAGAAGAATCATGTTTTATGCTCCCTCGCACAGATGGCGGTTGGCGTGTACACCGTGAAACGTCTGAAAGCAAACTAGGAGGGAGCGTTATGATCTGGGGAAAGTTTCCAAGGCATTCCCTGGGTAGTTTCGTTATTCTGGAAGACACTGTAGATCAACGTAAATATGCGTCTTATCCTTGAGGACCATATCCACCCTAAATGCATTTTGTTTTCGTTGGCATCTACGAGCAGGGCTGTGCAACGTGTCTCAGTTTCCCTGGGTCGTTCGAAGAGCACCAGGATCAGTTAACCTCAGTCCTCTGGCCAAAAAAACTTCTCGGATTTTAACTCAATCGAGAATTTGTGGAACCAGCTTGATCGGGCTGTTCTTGCGATGGATCCTCAACAGACAACCTTAGCGCAGCCTGCTACGGCACTCGAGTTGGCATGGCTCCACATCCTTGTCAATACCTTCCAGACTCTCTTCCTGCACGTCTCGCAGCCGTGCAGGCTACAAAAGCTGACAATTCAGGCTTTGGACAGGCGGTCACATCGATGTGAGTGGAAAGTGTTTCTTGATGGAGTACTTCATTGTTAATCATAACCTAGTGCATTCTTGCGCTTTTAATACATCCACATGTTTCGCATGCATTTTTCTGCAAGGAGAAATCTTTTGCGCGTTGCACTTGAAGTCTGTTCCATTTAACAGGAATGACGGACTGCCTGTTTCAATGTGCTCTCTGTATCTCTTGCGTAGAAAAATGTCATGTAATTTTACCGCCATCACCTAGACTGAAGAATTTTTTAAAAAGGAGTTCACTTTCAGGAGAACTGAACTATTTAAAGATTCTTTACCTCACTGGGATACCTAGACACGTGGTATGGGAGTAGCATCTCTTATCAGCAATCAACACGTCCCGATTTCGAAACTCACCACCGCTTAAATTGTGACTAATAATCAGCATTAGTGGCCGAAGATTTCCGGCTTAAGGAGTGACTTGCCAATGGCCTTGTCAAAGAGGGTGGAAGAGCGGACAGAGATAAAACGCACTCTTGTCCTAGGGGTGCGAAACTGCCCCTAAAGGCGGAAAAATCAGCAATGATCAACGGCATGAGGATGCAGAAGGCAATGGAAACCACTGCATTAAAGACACAAAACATGTATCCACAGGACATGTGACCTGTAATTGAAAAAGTGTCATGATTATCTCTCCATTGGCAAAAGATTTCGGAACAGTTCCCTATTCGGATCTGTGGGAGCGAACCGCCAAGGAGGAGGTGACTACGAGAAGAAGGATAACCGTTCTATGAGTCGGGGCGTGGAATGTCAGACGCTTGAACGTGGTAGGGAAGCTAGAAAATCTGAAAACGGAAATAAAAAGGCTCAACCTAGGTAAGTGACGTGAAATGGAAAGAAGACAAGGTTCAAATGGCTCTGAGCACTATGGGACTTAACATCTGAGGTCATCAGTCCCCTAGAACTTAGAACTACTTAAACCTAACTAACCTAAGAACATCACATACATCCATGCCCGAGGCAGGATTCGAACTTGCTACCGCAGCAGTCGCGCGGTTTCGGACTGAAGCGCCTAGAACCGCTCGGCCACTATGGCCGTCGAAAGAAGACAAGGATTTCTGGTCAGATAGGATAATATCCATAGCAGCAGAAAATAGTATACCGAGAGTAGGATTCGTTGTGAATAGGAAGGTAGCGCAGAGAGTGTGTTACTGCGAACAGATCAGTGATAGGGTATTTCTTATCAGAATCAACAGCAAATCGACAACGATAGTTCAGGTATATGTGCCGACGTCGCAAGCTGGGGAGGAAGAGGTAGAGAAAGTATATGAGGATATTGAAGAGGTAGTACAGTACGTAAAGGGAGATGAAAATACAATGGTCATGGGAGACTGGAACGCAGTTGTAGGAAAGGGAATAGAAGAAGAGGTTACAGGAGGCTGGGACAAAGTATGAGAGAGGAGAAAGACTAATTGAGTTATGTAATAAATTTCAGCTAGTAATAGCGAATACTCTGATCAAGAATCACAAGAGGAGAAGGTGTACTTGGATGGCACTGGAGGATTTCAATTAGATTACATCACGGTGAGAAAGAGATTCCAAAATCAGATACTGAATTGTAAGGCTACCCAGGAGCAGATACAGACTTAGATCACAGTGCAGTAACTGACGAAGAGTAGGCTGAAGTTAAAGTGATTAGTCAGGAAGAATCAATACGCAAAGAAGTGGAATACAGAAGTACTAAGGGATGACAAGGTACTCTTAAAGTTCCCTAAGGCTATAGATACAGCAAAAAGGAATAGCTCAGTAGGCAGTACAATTGAAGAGGAATGGACATCTCTAAAAAGGGCAGTCACAGAAGTTGGAAAGAAGAACATAGACACAAAGAAGGTAACTGCGAAGAAACCATGGGTTTCCAGTAGATCGATGAAACAAGGAAGTATAAAAACGTGCGGAGAAATTCAGAAATAAAGAAATACAAATCGCTGAGGAATGAAATAAATAGGAAGTGCAGGAACCTAAGACGAAATGGTTGCATAAAAAATGTGAAGAATTCGGAAAGGAATTGATTGTCGGAAGGATTGACTCAGCATACAGAAAAGTCAAAACAACCCTTGATGACGTTGGAGGAAGGGTGGTAACATTAAGAGTGCTACGGGAATTCCACTGTTAAATGCTAAGGAGGAAGCGGATAGGTGGAAACAGTACATTTAAAGCCTCTATGAGGGGGAAGATTTTTCTGATGTGACAGAAGAGGATACAGGAGTCGATTTAGAAGAGACAGAGTATCCAGTATTAGAAGCAGAATTTCAGAGATAGATAACATTCCATCAGAATTTATAAAATCATCAGGGGAATTGACAACAAAACAGCTATTCACGTTGGTGCGTGGAATGTATGAGTCTGGTGACATACCACCTGACTTTCGGAAGAGTATCAACCACACAACTCAGAAGAAGGCAAGAGCTGACAAGTGCGGGCTCTAGGCGCTCAGTCCGGAACCGCGGGACTGCTACGGTCGCAGGTTCGAATCCTGCCTCGGGCATGGATGTGTGTGATGTCCTTAGGTTAGTTAGGTTTAAGTAGTTCTAAGTTCTAGGGGACTGATGACCACAGATGTTAAGTCCAATAGTGCTCAGAGCCATTTGAACCATTTGACAAGTGCGAGAATTATTGCACAATTAGCTTAAAATCTCATGCATCGAAGTTCATGACAACAATAATATACAAAAGAATGGAAACGAAAATTGAGGATTTACTAGATGAGGATCAGTTTGGTTTTAGAAAAGGTAAAGGCACTAGAGAGGCAATTCTGACGTTGCGGTTGATAATGGGAGCAAGACTAATGAAAAACCAAGACACGTTCATAGGATCTGTCGACCTGCAAAAAGCCTTCGACAACGTAAATTGGTGCAAAATATTCGAAATTCTGAGAGGAATAGGGGTAAACTGTAGGGAGAGACGGTTAATATACAATATGTACAAGAGCCAAGAGGGAATAATAAGAGTGGACGACCAAGAACGAAGCTCTCGGATTAAAAAGGGTGTAAGACAGCGACGTAGTCTTTCTCCTCTACTATTCAGTCTATACATCGAAGAAGCAATGATGGAAATAAAAGAAAGGTTCGAGAGTGGAACTAAAATTCAAGGTTAAAGGATTTCAATGATACAATTCGCTGATGACATCAATATCCTGAGTGAAAGTGAAGAAGAATTATAGGATCTGCTGAATGGAATGAACAGTCTAATGAGTACAGAACATGGACTAAGAGTAAATCGTAGAAAGACGAAAGCAATGAGAAGTAGTAGAAATGAGAACAGCGAGAAACTTGACATCAGGATTGATGGTCACGAAGTAGATGGATGAACTACTCAGTCAACAAAATAATCAATGATGGACGGAACAAGGAGGACATCAGAAGCAGACCGACATTGGCAAAAATGGCATTCCTAGCAAGAGAGGTCTACTAGTATCATACATAGGCTTTCATTTGAGGAAGAAATTTCTGTGTTTGGAGTGCAGCATTGTGTGATAGCTAAACATGGACTGTGGGAAAACCGGAAGAGAAGAAAATAGAAGCATTTGAGACGTGGTGCTAAAGACGAATGTTGAAATTTAGGTATACTGATAATGTAAGGAATGAGAAGGTTCTGAGCAGAATTGGAGAGGAAAAGAATATGTGCAAAAGACCAACAGTGGGGAGGGACAGGATGATAGGACATCAGGAAATTACTTCCACGGTTCTGGAGGGAGCTGCAGAGGTCAAAAACTGTAAAAGAAGACTGAGATTGGAATACATCCAGCAAATAATTGAGGAAGTAGGTTGGAAGCACTACTCTGAGATGAAGAGTTTGGCACAAAAGAATATCGTTGCGGGCCGCATCAAACCACTCAGAAGACTAATGACTTACATGATCACTTTATTGTCCATCCGTCTGTCTGTCTGTTAATGATATTTTTTATCTAGAACGGGGAGACGTGCCAAGTTCAAATTTATGCCATATACTACGGTATATCGTCCCTTGGTGGTGTACAAAATTGAAACTTCTAAGCCAATGCAATCAAAAAATACAGTCATTCATGCCACATATTTTGATACTAGCAAATTCGTTCACCCAAACTTAAAGGGCGCTTCCCGTTGGCATGAAAGTTGGCATGAAGCAATGTTTAACAGTAAACCTAAAGGGAAAAAAAATTTGAAAATTTTTAGTTTGTAATTATCTCACACGACAAAAAAAATTCCCTGTCATATGTTATCTGATTGTCTGTCTGTCTGTCTGTCTGTCGTGTGTTAAGACCTGTTTCTCTCAGGAACGGGCAGACGTATCAAGCTGAAACTTTTCTCACACACTTAGGGTCTGTGGACTGTTGGCTGTGCAAAAAAGCAATCAATATATAGAGCCATATCTTTTGATACTAGTAAACTAACTCATCAAAGCCTATGTGGTTTTTCCCGTTGGTCAGAATCATGAAATTTGGCAAGAAGCAACGTTTCATAGTACAACTAAATAAAAAAATACGAAAATTATTACTTTGTTGTTATTCCACATAGAACAATTTTTTTTGTCTGTATTTGTCGGACAGTCTGTCTGTCGTTTAGGACCGCTTTTCTCATTAACCGGTAGATGATGTGGTCTGTGTCCATTTACAGAGTAAAAAATTTAAGACAGTCGCTGCAATCAAAAGACACGGCCATTTACGTCACATATTTTCATAGTCGCAATCTCACTCGTCAAAACGTATAGGGTACTTCCAGTTGACATACGAGTAGAATCATGAAGTTTGGCAATCAGCAACCTTTCTCAGTGAAAGCAAAACAACAAATACGAATATCGTTAATTTGTATTTATACTATACGAAAAAATATTTTGTTTGTCGTTTCTCATCCGTCTAGCCGGCCGTTGTGACCTAGTGGTTCTAGGAGCTTCAGTCTGGAACCGCGCGACCGCTACGGTCGCAGGTTCGAATTCTGCTTCGGGCATGGATGTGTGTGATGTCCTGAGGTTACTTAGGTTTAAGTAGTTCTAAGTTCTAGGGATTTTAAGTCCCATAGTGCCCAGAACCATTTGAACCATTTGTTATCCGCTTACTTGTCTGTCTGTCTTAACACCCCTTTTTTCTCAGGAACGGGTACACTTACGATGTTGAACTTTATGTCACACACTAAGGTCTATGGTCCCTTGGCAAGGTAAAACATTTATGCCGTTTTGTCACATATTTTGCTATCTTGCCAGTATCGATATTGATAACAGGCAAATATTGGCGAAATTCTCGATTCCTGGGATGGATGAATTCCCTCTATACATAATTTAGTTTGTACGGAATCCTCGATGTGTGAGACATAATCGCACGTAACCGGATTTTTTCATATAACACTGAAATATTATCTTTCATGACGCTGCGCGCTAGAAAAAAACAGTTTACGTAACTTCTGTTTTTGTTTCGTAGTGTCACTTTGGACCACTGTCGAAGCTTGACAAATTCCCCCCCTTTTTTCTTAGGTCACTTTAAGTTCATCCAGGATCGTTTATCAACATGCCAGGCAGAGTTCTATTTTCACGCGTGTCAGTGGTACGTATCTAACAATGTGTTAATGACAAAAACTAATTTCCAGAAGTGCAAGCAGCGTGGTGAAACCATTGTTCCGTCAGCCTGAATTTAAGTGGTACTTGATTTACAGTTCGAGGTAAGATCTCGGATAATTCCTTTGGCAAGGAGAAGCTAACATTCCTCCCTCGGTTACTGATATTGACCGGCACTTGAACATTCAAAGGATGTCGGACGAGGAAATCTAGCTTTCTGTTTACTGGAAATGCTGACGTCGTTTCTCAGTATATTGACAGCTATAGACAGCTGAGATTGGAGGTTACGCTAAAATCGCTACGTATTACTTCGAGAACGAGCAGTGCCGTAATTCCGACAATATTATGAAGAGATATCAACAGTCTAATACTGGTCACGCATTAAATGTACAGGTGTGAGAACTCTTCCCGAAGTGAACTAGTACGTCAGAGACATTGGTGTGGTTATACAGGCGCAAGGACACGCTTCACGGTGGCACCTGCTGCACGGGGCGCAGAGGCGTCTGCGACGCGGTCTGGCGGAGGCGGCGGTGACGGGGGCGTTGACGGCGGGGGCGGCGGCGGTGGCGGCGGGCAGCGGGTCACTGTGCCCTGGCGGCGCGCCCGGGACGCCCGCCAGCGGACCTCGCCCCGCCACGCCGCGGCCGCCGCCGCCGCCCCCGCCGCCGCTGCGTGACGTGAAGGTCACAGCCGCGCTCTCCGAGCCGTCTCACCGTCAGCCGGCACAGTTACACTGTTCCACAATCGATTAAGAGCAAACACACGCCGTGACGCAGATTTATATATCGTGGCTACCGTGACGCCAAAAGATCACGTGAACACTCTTGAGAATGTTGTGAGTTTCTTCTTAGTGTGGAAGTAACAACCCACCGAACCATAACGCGAGTACCAGGCGCCTGCAGGCAGGCTAGGCTGCTGCTCTTTCTGCGCTACAATGCAGCTCCTGCACCTGATAGTAGGTCATCCAGGATCGGCGAGTATCAAAGGGGTTGCTGAACTCCGAGTGCCTAAGACGTCGTCACGGGTTCTGTCTGTACAGGTACATTTTAAAAATTCTCAATAAAGATGGGCGGCTGCCGCCGAGGTGGGGGTGGGGATCTTAGAGGGGCGCTTTACTGTTTTATTTCTCCGGGTTTACTTTTGCATCCTCCGTGATCACACCATAGGACGACACAAAATAGGAGGTGTGAGAAAGCAGAAGTGTCCTTACCTGGTTTGGATAACGTTCAAATTTCGTAGAATTGTTTTGCACTGTCCCCACTGATACCAACCTGTACAGGAGACCTGCGTACCGGACGGGTGCGTCATGTTCGATGGGGATGCAGCCCCACATTGTCCTTAGAGAAGGGTTGAAATGTCCGAGGGTATCAGCAGTGTCAAAGTTTGTGAAGAACTTCTCATTGCTCATCGTACTGCGAACTGTCGCTTTGACTACGAAATGTGTGGCAATAATCAGCCCAAGGAAAGGAGCGGTTTCTTTGACGCCCTTTATGCCGCACATTGATGTCTTTTAGTGCAGATTCTCAGCGGCGGTGTGTCTGGAGTATATTCTTCGACCACTCATAAGAAAACCGCGTGATTTCATCTCTGGTTGCCGCTGTTCTGATCGCCATCGCAGAAGCGTCAAAGGAAGTGGTGAACCGTGGTTAAGACGAGGTGTGACGACCTCCTGAACGTGTGAAATGTTCACCGTGGCATTGGGCAGCTTTGTGGTGAAATTTTGTGCCAAAGTAATGATGTTAACCCACCTTACACCTCACATGAACTTCTGAGCTGTTGCTTTTTTCCGCATGTGTCGACACACTGCTGCTTGAATCGTCGTCGAGCCCGAAAGGTGACGCCGCAGGGCACCACGATTTTGCACCATTACAGAGCAACGTTTTACGCGCCTTAGAGCTATGTATCGTACAGCTGTTACGGCTCCTTCCATGACCACCAGCGGCGTATGTCGGCTCCTCATAATGCCACCGCAAAACAGCAGGAAACCTTACCTTGCTGCACTCGCAGTGTGTCTAAGGCGTTCAGTCTGACAGGGGTTGCCTCCAAACACGTCTCCGACAATTGTCTGGTTGAACGCATATGCGATACTCATCGGTGAAGAAAACGTGATGCCAATCGTGTGCGGTCCATTCGGCGGCCCATCTGTACCGCGCTACATGTTGTCGAGGGCCGGCCGAAGTGGCCGAGCGATCCTAGGTGCTACAGTCTGGAACTGCGCGACCGTTACGGTCGCAGGTTCGAATCCTGCCTCGGGCATGGATGTGAGTGATGTCCTTAGGTTAGTTAGGTTTAAGTAGTTTTAAGTTCTAGGGGACTGATGACCTCAGAAGTTAAGTCCCATAGTGCTCAGAGCCATTTGAACCATTTTTTTGTCGAGGTTGTAAAGATTGACCTCGCTATGGACGTCGGGAATGAAGTTGTGCATCATGCAGCCTATTGCGCGCAGTTTGAGTCTTAACACGATATCTGTGGCTGCACGAAAAGCATTATTTAACATGGTGGCGTTGCTGTCAGGGTTCCTCCGAGACATAATCCGTAGGTAGCGGTCATCCACTGCAGCAGTGGCCCTTGGGCGGCACGCGTGTTGCATATCATCGACTGTTCCTGTCTCTCTGTATCTCCTCCATGTCCGAACAACATCGCTTTGATTCACTCCGAGACGCTTGGACACTTCCGTTGTTTAGAGCCCTTCCTGGTACAAAGTAACAATGCGGACGCGATCGAACCACGTTAATGACCGTCTAGGCAAGGTTGAACTACAGACAACACGAGTCGTGTACCTATTCCTAGTGGATTAACTGGAACTGGTCGGCTGTCGAACCCCCTCTGTCTAATAGGCGCTGCTCACGTATGATTGTTTAGATCTTTGGGCGGGTTTAGTGATATCTCTGAACAGTCAAAGAGACTGTGTCTGTGATACAATATCCACAGTCAAGGCCTATCTTCAGGAGTTTTGGGAACTGGGGTGATGCAAAACTTTTTTTGGTGTGTGTATGTTTAAAGCAGAGTATTTCTACAGTAGCTGCAGTCCAGAATCGCTCGTTACTGTGGCCCACGAATCATCTGATAACACCTTATTCTACTGTCGCCCTCTCTCTTTCTTTTTTCCCTTCAGTTTCCTGACTGGTTTGATGTGGTCCGCCACGAATTCCTCTCCTGTGCCAAACAGTTCATTCAAGGTAGCACTTGCGACCTATGATCCCAATTATTTGATGGCTGTTTCCCAACCTCTGTCTTCCTCTACAGATTTTGTCCTCTACAGCTCTCTCTAGTACCATGGAAATTATTCCGTGATGTCTCAACAGATGTTCTACTATCCTGTCCCTTCTTCTTGTCAGTATTTTCCATATATTTTCTTCCTCACCCATTCTGCCGAGAACCTCCTCTTTCATTACCTTATCAGTCCACATAATTTTCAAGGCTCTTCCGTAGCACCACATCTTAAATGCTTCGATTCTCTTCTGTTCCGCTTTTTCCACAGCCCATGATTCAATACCATATAATGGTATGCTCCAAACATACAGCCTTAGAAATTTCTTCCTCGAATTAAAACCTATATTTGATACCAGCAGACTGCTGTCGGCCAGCAATGCCCTTTTTTGCTAGTGCTAGTCTGCATTTAATGTCCTCCTTGCTCCGTCCATTCATAGTTTATTTTGCTGACTAGGTAGCAGAGATCCTTAGCTTCGTCTACTTCGAGAACTCCAATTCTGATATTAAGCGTCTCGCAGTTTTCATTTCTACGACTGCTCATTACTTTCGTCTTTATTTCCAGTTATTACATGCTGTACACCATTGAACTTAGCATGGTGACCAGGAGTCTGTGAAATGTAGCATAAGAGATTCCGAGTATACCTTCCGGCACTAACTCCGATGTGAGAAGGTGCTGCTTGGAGTAACGTGACTGTGTGAAATATTAACAAAATCAGAAGTATTTTGTGCACGAGTACAGAATATATCTTCCACTCGCTAGCAGAAGTGCTAATAAGGTACGGTTAATCTCCTCTCTCTGTTGCACACTTATTACAACACTTTTTGACACTTCCACAGCACTTGTAGTGGTCTGATAACACATCATCCTCTAGCAAACCAAGCGTCATTTAGCAATAGTAATCAGTCGACAGACAGCTTTTACCCATTCCTCAACGGCATTATGCTCTCTACGCAGCAACTTCGCCCTGACACTGATTTTTTCCATCTTCGACAGTCGCCTGGACTACAATGCTGCAAGGTATCGATTTCTCCAGTTATGGAGATGGCAAGTATGCTAGATTAAAGAGACAATGTGCTTACATATAAAACACCAAATTTCTTAACGCCCTGGGAAATTATTGTTTATCGGCGACGCTCAAGTTAGTAATTACAGGAAGAACTTGTAATTATCGTTACATTCTAAGTCACAGACATATATGTGTGTACATTGGCTTACAATTTCGTTTTACATATTGAAACGTCCCCTTAGAAAAATTATACACGACTGTGCTTAAACTGACACACAATATTTTTTAGCGCAACGCAGTCTGACTTTCAAAAATCCCTACAAAAGAATGGCCCTGACTAACATTAACCTATAACTTTCACAGTTCACTTACCTCACAAAAATCTTCATTACTCGAACTACTGCAATACAGCGAGCGCCACTACTGCCAGCTAAATAAAAGATCCAAACTACGGAAGGCACTAACTACTGATAGGGATAGTTAGCAAATGAAAGATTTTAATAGAGAACAAACAATGTATTTACCTTAATAATCGTAATATATATAGCAGTTCATGCCATCCAGTCTTACAAATTTCAAATCTCCGACATTTCTCTCCCCACATCCACCACTGCTGGCGGCTCACCTCCAACTGCACAACACTTTGCGCTGTTCACATCCAGCTGCCCAACACTACAATGGCAGACAACAATGCAAACTACCCACAGACTGCCCACAGCACAGCCAGTGATGTTTCATACAGAGCGCTACGTGGCGTTACCAATAAGAAAACCTGAAAAAACCTACTTACATAGCCCCCATTGTAGTGTAACGACGTATAGGTTTGTTTATAAATGACTTTCGTTTATCATATGACCATGTGCAGACTTCGTCACCTACGTCAGTTACAACCCACTTCAAAATGATTTATATTCTTTTTAAATTGTCACAGAATGGTTCTTGAACGAAACTATAAAACATCAGTCGAGTCGTATGCAAAGAATTACATCACTCGGGCCAATTGGTTTGCGTAAACTTTTTCAATTTAAATCTCGTTTGTTTCTCCTCAGAACCTATATTGACACACTTTATCTTGACTTAATCGATATCAGAATCACCCATTGACTAAACCTTTTAGATTCAAAGTTGCGATGACCACTGTCAAAATTCAATAATCTTGTCAAATATACTATTAATCAGTTCACATAATTCTCCATAAATAAATCCTCAGAACCCGTGTTTCAACTTTAGTGGTATCCACTATTTTATTAACTTCCTACATACAGACGTTCTGAACCTGAGGCTTAACAGAATAGGACTGACTTTTCAACAAGATTAAGCTCTATATGACGTCATTGTTGTACAAAAAGAGTATACAAATTCATTTTTAATTTTTTAGAAGCACGACGCAACAACTCGGTTCCATGATCTTCTGTTGCTCCTCGGCTGTCGACCCGCGACGTATAGCGGCCAGCAATTTCCTCTCTGGTCGCGGCAACGAAGATGCTGTCTCCCTTCGTTGCGCCGCCCTCTCCGTACATGAAACACATAAAAAAAATACAAAACTTTTAGATAATTCACATCTATTACAAATAATAAGAAAAATATATAAACAAACTAAATTAAACTTATAGTCACCTGCAAACTGGGCTGACACTGGTGGATGGGTGACGCTTCAATTTCGCGTCCCACTACATACCCCACCCACAAGCTCAGTTTGTCAGGTTTTTAACCGAAAATAAGACCTTTTCTATATACCATATTTAACTGTTAATACATTTTCCTCACATTTTACGTAATCTAGAGTCCTTGTTCTCAGATAGATTTAATCCTTTTAATACGATATTGTTGTGACTATTTGTCATTTACTCTTAATTGTGCCATTGTGGTAATTCATAACCGAATATATGGAGATTACTCCTCTTCATTTAATAGTTGCTAGTAAATACTAATTTAGTACGTTCTTTAACGTTGTTACATTAGGACAGAGCGTTCAAATTGTGGTAAATTAGTCTCAGTTTTATTCATTTACTAGAGTTACTCTTTCCTAAACTGTACATTACTAATTAGTTTCTCACAATAACTAATAGTACTACTTACTTTACTTCATTCTTTTCCCTAATACCTTATTTATGCCTGAGGTCAAGAAGAAATCAAGCAAAACTTTCTCTAGAATCTCGGCACGGCTTTCTTTGCCTTCGGACACTTTGTTGGGTAATGGCAATTTATTTAGGAGAAACATGCGAGAGAGCCCCGTTTGGTGTGTTCTATATTAACACTATTACAAACCTCTATTAAAGGCTCTCTGCTATGTTCTCGTGAGCCATATAGCTCTGGACCCCTATGGTCCCTAAAATTATTGACCATCCCCTTTGGTTCCTACTATCCGAGTAAACATGAAAATATACAAAATTCCTTTTGACCTAATAGCAAAATTTCTTTCATATAAATCCCCCTTTTGGTTATCTTTCTCCTTTTGAAGTACCAGTAGATTATTGTAGAACACTTGTTTAAGCTTTCTGTTATTTCTTTAAATAACACGTAACTATCACGAAAACTTCATATGAATAAACTATGAACGCTCTTCCGTGTGTAACATATACTAAATATTAACTTATTTAGGAATGAAGGGTTTCATTTGATCAACACTATATAATCCTTTAATTACACCTGATGAAGGTTCCATAAGAAGTAACGCTTTGGGATGTACAATCTTATGTACAACATATGGACCTTCAAAGATAAAGAAGAATTTTCTACATTCCTTACTGATCTTCGAACTTTTAGGATGCGATCGTACTAGCACAAGATCTCCTACCTGAAATGAGGGTTCTATAGCATGTTGATTATAACTTTTAATTCTCCGTTCGGCATTTTTAATAATCTGTTCGCAAACTTTTTCGTCTGGGATGCCTTGTTGGATCTCATTTGCTGGTGGCCAAGGTAGAGCAGCTAGTAAAGGCTCACCTATAATTCGTAGAATAACATTTTTCTTTCCTTTACATAATACGGTAATCCACTAATTAGGACTCGTATTAGATGACTTTCAATCATTGGGTCTCCAATTAATTTAGCACGGTTTAAATGCCATTCGAAATAATTCCTATAAACTCTCCACCGTTTAGAATATAGAGGAGGGTCTAACAACTCTAAAGTTAAGTGTTGTTGTTTTCCTCTTGACCAATAATGTTGTTTAAACTGCTTAACAAAATCATCCCAGTCCCTAAATTCATTTCTATGCAGTACTGCCCACTCCGCAGCTTCTGCTTCTAAATGTCCTATTACAAATTGAATCCTTTTTTCATTACTCCATTTAGGAGATAATGAAGTTTCAAAAGCTTTTATAAAGATTATAGGGTGAAGTTCGCCTCCTGGTTTGAATACAGGGAATCGACTTGCCACATTTGAATTTGTCGTTATATCACCCAAACATTCTGCGAGAGACATAGTTGGATTTTGTTTAGATTGCAGAGACGGAGTTGCATCGGTTTGGCTTGCCGTGATTTCTTTATTTGTATTGTTGTCGTCCAAGCTAGCAAACACGATGAGACTGTTGTCTCTGATTACGTTATTACTTCTACTACTTGAAATGTTTTCATTATTACCTAATTCGGATAACCGTTTAGTAATTTCCTCTATTCTCATTTCTGTATGGGATACGCGGTTAGCTAATATCGATTCTTCACTGTGTTCACGATGTGAACGCTCTGTACCTTCGTCAACGTTATTATCTTTGGAGGTCTCAAGGTTACTGCATATTTCCGTAACTAAAAATTTCATGTTTTCTATTTCAGTATGATCTTTTTCTACTTGATGCGTTAATGTCTCTAATTCTACATTATCTATTGAAGAAATCTCCACAGGTTTGGTAGAGACCTCTTTAATAGATTCTAATAATTCTCTACGAACAGTTTCTGTTTGCATAGAAAATTCATCTCGTAACATATCGTTATTTTTCTGTATTTCATTTACAACTAAGATACTGACATTATCTAGTCTCTCGGTTAAGTCAGTAATATCATTTCGCATACGAGCTTTTTCCTCACGTGATTCCTGGATATGTTCTTCTAACCTTTTACAATTATCAGCAATCTTATTACTAAGTCCTACTAGTTTTTCCTGCATTTCAACTTTAGAAGCCTCTATTTTATCACTTAATCTAGCAGTAGATTCTTCATTTGATTGTTTTAATTCCTCTTTTAATCTAGCAATAGATTCTTCGTTAGACTGTTTTAATTTAGCGATCGCCCTAAAAAGGGATCTCATGCTCCTATCGGACATAGACTGCTCTTCGTCTGACATTTCACTTCCCGACATTATTGTAAGATATTAACTAGTTACACACGCAGACTTGTAATCAACAATCCTGTAAAAGCACACTCCCTATGTACAACACTGCACTTCCAACTTGAAACAAACTCACCGGACACTAATATTGTAATTTGTAGTTCTCGATGATCAGTGTGCTGCTATGGGCTGCAGATGTAACAGCCGTCGATGCAGCCGCTGAGATGCTGCGACCCCGCTTCCGCAACCGGCAGGACGCTGAGTCGATCACCGGAGACGTCACTGGCTGCAACCACGCCCGGCACCGCCGTAGACAGGCGAAGCCCTCAGCAACATCTCTAATACCAGCCGGAGGAACACCCCGCAGCTGACGTACTGGGCCTGTTAGTTTAGGGAGAAAAAGGGTTGTCGGGGTTTGCAGCGTTCAGCTGCTGCCCAACAGATGCGCCTTCTCGTGGAATAACTGCGTGACCGTATTGCTTGGCTGCGCTCCGTCAGATGCCCGCACCCGCGAAGTCGCCGCTGGCTGGTGAAGGCTCCACGAGAACTCGCGTTGACTTCCGAAGGACTCTTGATGTTTTGTTTCGTACCTGTGTGCCTTAGTTGCACACAAGTCCTGTTTGTAAAGTCGCCACGGTGTAGTGTAACGACGTATAGGTTTGTTTATAAATGACTTTCGTTTATCATATGACCATGTGCAGACTTCGTCACCTACGTCAGTTACAACCCACTTCAAAATGATTTATATTCTTTTTAAATTGTCACAGAATGGTTCTTGAACGAAACTATAAAACATCAGTCGAGTCGTATGCAAAGAATTACATCACTCGGGCCAATTGGTTTGTGTAAACTTTTTCAATTTAAATCTCGTTTGTTTCTCCTCAGAACTTATATTGACACACTTTATCTTGATTTAATCGATATCAGAATCACCCATTGACTAAACCTTTTAGATTCAAAGTTGCGATGACCACTGTCAAAATTCAATAATCTTGTCAAATATACTATTAATCAGTTCACATAATTCTCCATAAATAAATCCTCAGAACCCGTGTTTCAACTTTAGTAGTATCCACTATTTTATTAACTTCCTACATACAGACGTTCTGAACCTGAGGCTTAACAGAATAGGACTGACTTTTCAACAAGATTAAGCTCTATATGACGTCATTGTTGTACAAAAAGAGTATACAAATTCATTTTTAATTTTTTAGAAGCACGACGCAACAACTCGGTTCCAGGATCTTCTGTTGCTCCTCGGCTGTCGACCCGCGACGTATAGCGGCCAGCAATTTCCTCTCTAGTCGCGGCAACGAAGATGCTGTCTCCCTTCGTTGCGCCGCCCTCTCCGTACATGAAACACATAAAAAAAATACAAAACTTTTAGATAATTCACATCTATTACAAATAATAAGAAAAATATATAAACAAACTAAATTAAACTTATAGTCACCTGCAAACTGGGCTGACACTGGTGGATGGGTGACGCTTCAATTTCGCGTCCCACTACACCATGCTCCCCACAAAAATTTTACAGATTGTTTTGGGCAGTGGCTAATAATGATTTGATAAAATTTTTCATAATTACAATAACAAAGAAATCAAATGCACACACTTATTGATACAATGTTGGTCAAAAGCTAAAATTTTCTCACAGTCCATAAAGACAGCCCTGATCGTTCATCACACTAAAATAGCAGTGTTTTTCTCAAAGTCTGAGCAGTAGAAGAAAATGCACACAAAAGTAGTGGATTTCCATGCAGTCTTGAAGAAGTAGTGTTGTCCTTTCAACGGAAAGACAGTGCTGACTCTTGACATGCAGACAGGTAATGGGCCACAACAGAGGAAACCCACAGCAGAGTCAGTCGAAGTTTTGAAAAATAAATAGTAGGTAGGTCATCACAGAGTAGACCCACTGTAGTCCTGGTAGAGAGTATGGTATTGGTGGGCCACCAGAGGTGCAGACCCACAGCAGTCCTTGTAGAAATAATGGTATTGGTGGGTCATCAAAGATGCAGACCCACTGTAGTCCTTGTAGAGACGGCCAACAATGACCATCGAAGAGTCTTGCGGAGAATATAGCAAGTCCATAAACCACCACTTGTGCACTCACAAAGTTTTTGAATTGTCCTTAGAACCAGCAATGCTGTTAACCAGTCCCTTGCTGAATTATTAACACACGTGCAAGCACAAACAGTCCCAACTTCTCACATATTTTCCATATACTATGACCAACAGAAACGTGTGCAGTGAAATGTAACTTACAAGTTACTTAATTTGATGAACTGGTGTCAATTACAGTTTTATAACATAAGAATACAATAAGAAAGGTACAAAATAGATCATTAAAGAACATACCAATACAGATAACATTTGTAGTAATACTGGCTTTACCAAAGATTCGAAATAACCTATACATCAGTGTTACAATAAATATGACATAAGTAAATACATAAAAGATCAGAATAACTTTTGAAACATCAACTTCACACATGAGCATTAAGACGAAACAGAATAAATAATGTCTAAACATCTTTACGAAGTAAATAACATATTATTAATGCAAATTATATTTGAGGATAACAGTATTCCTCATCATAGTGAATGTAGCTTAGTATTAGAAGAGAAAAAATTCTATGAAACAGTACACAGAGACAGGAAGAAAACAAATACACAAGGGTACACAATCACATAGTGGGATAACACAAAAGGAAAGGACAGGATTTGTTCTCAGTGTAACATTTGGTACTACAGTCCAACCCAAAACTTCATTCCATAGATCTTTCGTCTTATTTCAACATTTGTTTCCACCAAAAAAAAAAAAAATCCTATCCAAGCATGCTTTCTGTATTTATATGTACACATATTTTTTACCTCGTTATTTATTTTTCATTATCTTACCTCATCATTTATTTCCAAGAAAATCCTACCTATACCTGCTTTCTGTACTTTTTTCGTATAACTTCTCAATGCATTTCTTCCAGTTCATCGCAACTCATTCTTTTATGTAGTCTACCCTCTCTTAAGCTAACTTAAATCTACTGAGCTCAGATGCTAAACTAAGTGACGAGGCAATGCAGCAGCACAAAACAATTAGTACAAACAGCAATGATAAAAAATTAAAATTGGCATAGCAATTGCAATATTACAACTAATATAAGGCACTGTGCAGCAAACAAGAAAAATAAATCCGTAGTAAAACTGACTTAACAGCGTAATACAAAGTCAAATTCTGTAACATTATGCCTGGCAAACAGCAGCAGCAAATGCAATTACTTATACCTAAACATGACAAAGCTCAAGCAGAAAAAATATTACAGTAAAGACAACAATGCAGACAAGGGAAATGTATATTCACATCTTAATGTCTATGTAATTAAAGTGGTGCAGCACAAAAACTTATTCTAGAAAAAATTACCAGTACTTGAAGAGAAAGTTATGTATGCAGTTACTGTTATTAGTTCCTTCTTATTGTTCTTTCCTTTCCAAGTGCTCCTTTTTTGAAGAATGTGTGTCATAAAATTATTATTTAATAGATCTGTTGACAGAAAGTGTTCACATTAGCAAATGCATATAATTTTATTTTATAAAACCAATGCTGCAGCACAGCTGGAAAACAGATATAAAATGAAATAACCAACTAGGTAAAGCAAAGCATAACAATATCATTCAATAGTCATGTGGCATTTCATAAGTAGTAAAAAAAATCTCTCATCTAGAAAGACAGTAGTCATAATCAGGTGTGTGGACATAAACTATTTCTCGTCATTTCATTAGGCATTTCAGTAAATACAAGGAAGTACGATATATTTCCAAGTAATGAGCGTGTCGCATTTGCGATGCTTTCTACAAAGAAATGTCAATAGTGAGGTTAATGGCCTCCCTTTTTTTTCTACCTGTGCCTCTGAAAACGCACACACTAATGGCTTTTTCTCTAGGTGTCTGACACAGCTGGGTGCCCACGACGCATTACGTGCAGGTGGTCACTTAACTTTCTTACGGAAATTTTTACGACAGCAGTTTCCGCTACAGTGACAGTCTCATATAAAAATATTTCACAGGTCAAGAATTTGCGTTACAAATCTGTAGAAACAAAATCCTATTGATATAACAGTGTCCAAAAAATTTTCATCGGCATTGTGATACATTCACGCATTTACATACATTTCATAACTCTTTGAAGTACGATTCTTGGTTTCCAACATCCTTTTTCACGAGTCAGAGTCCCTAACCACTATTCATTACTCCTTACCTTATTACACATATACATATTCGTCGACATTCTTCAATATTTCATCATTATAAATATGATCATAAACTTACCTCAACAGCATAATACACATTGTCGTCATAATAATAACATCATAACACCTCAGTCAAACCTCAAAATCGACGTAGCTTTCTAGAATAATTTCAAGACCTAAAGAAAATTCTGTGCCACTTCAATAGTGTCATCTACCTCAAACGTACTTTAAAAACCATGATCCCATACCAAATACATCATTCAAAGCTCTCATAGTATCACAATGGTTCTGAAAAAATATGAACAGTCCACAAAGTACAGACAAAATACAGTTTCATAAGTGTGAAGTTATCCAGCTGTGTAATTACGTAAACATCTGTCACTGATGTAGTAAAAAATGTTTGTTTCTCTGTTAAATGATCAGATAGCTGTGTAATTTGTGTGTTATAGAACTATGGTACCGATGTGTAAAGGTGTATAAGCAAATACCATATTAGCTAGGGCTCCTTGTGCTTGCCAGACACACGGTACACAAACTAAGCGTGTACCCCCCTGAGGATTAATGTAATTATACCCTCAGGTGTTACAGATTACAGCAATGGAATGAAATGTATCACGGAAAACTTTCTTTGTAATTCAAAAATCTTGAAAAATAAATGGTTTAAGTACAAAATTAATCTCTCAAATGCGTGTCCTGTAGCGCTAAATGTGCGTCTTGCTGTAAGATAATTCTGTGGAAGTGTCGTAATTATCGTCCTCTGTAAGCAAAGTTCTGCTGAAGTCAATGTACTTACCTCATCATAAACGAAAGTGAAATGCTTTGTGTATAGATATCGTAGTTATTACGCTTATTGCCGTGATGAGGAAAGTACTGTGCTGCAACGTATTGTTGTCCTACGGAAAAGGCTGTCTCCTTGTAGCTATAACACAAAAGTTACTACTAAAGCATGTTTTACTTTACAGATGAATTCAGAAAAACTGTGCAGATATAAAACAGATACACCGCAAAAGCAACATTGTAAATTGTCACTCATTAGTAGCGTCGTGATAAAATCGTGTAGCTGTCACATAAACTAACCACTGTGTCATCTGGTATTTCACAGAAAGTACTTTAAATCCAGAATGTATTTTCAAGTAAACCAAAATGTTGCATTAAAATCTCATTAGCAGTACTGGTAAATGTTCTAAGTATGTGAGCCTTATAGTCGTTACGTAATCGTGCAACTAACAAGCAAGAATGTACAACTAACAACATTGTGCCATCTGTTCACTATAACAATGCATTCATAATTTCTGTTGAAATAAGTTCTCTTGGTTCTTGACTGGATATTTAACTTCAAACATTGTTGCATATTAACAGATTCTAAGTCTGACAAAGCCTACTAGCAATATAAAGTGAAAAGTTATATGGCAAAGACAAAGTTAAAAAGCAGATTATCTCTCAATAAACGGTTTTACATGTGAAATGTGGTGTAACCCTTTGCTCTTCCTAGTACGCAGAGTTTCAACTTTAACGCAATTATCGTGTGGTATACGTCGGTAAAGGATACTGGAATTTTTCTCAAGGTTATCGTCTATGTTATTTTTCCCTGAGCCAGCGGGCGTACGTGGCTGCCTGGGGTGTGAGTCATTGTCTGTTTCTTTGTCGGCGCGCGTCGTTACTGGGATTAGGAGACCTAACTTCTACAAATTCGCCTTGTCGAGAGGGCCCTGCTCTGTTTGAATCCCGCCAGTTCTGATCCAATTCAGCTCTGTCGTTACGATCATATCGTCTGTCGTCATGTGGGTAGATACCATAGTTTCTTTCTTGTCGGTCATGTGGTGGAGAATTTCTCCCTGAATCGAAACTGCGCACTGGACCGTTGCATCTAAAGTTATTCTGTCTCCCTTGATAATAATTATTTTGGTTCCCATATTGTCTGTTTCTCTGATTGTCTCTGTGATAGTCACTACCGCAGAGAGGTGATCTTTCTCTGTAATTATTACTACACTGCCAACGGTTGTTATACGGGTGGTGTCTGTTTTGGTCACGATTCGTGTTGTGAGAATAGTCTTGTCGTGTCCAGTTATTATTTCTTTCATTGCGGAATTGCGATGGATGTGACCTGTAATTGTTGTGTTCCTGTTTTCGCGTTCCGCGAGTGTCAGTGTCAATTTCTAATTCTTTTAAGAGTCCCTGAAAAGCTTCAATGTCGTCTTTGCAACGTCCTGCCAAAATAATATGTCGTAAATGTTCAGGTAATTTGATTAAGCAAATGCAGATGAGTTCTGAGGGGCTGTATCGGTTTGACAGGTACTGATTCTTGTGCAACATGTCTTCAAAATATTTCACAAGACTGGAAAATTCAGATTGTTCGAAATGTTTCATCATTATGATGCTATGTTTTACTCGGTCTTGTGTGGCTTGAGACCAATATGCTGAGAGGAAGGCATGGTAAAATTCTCCTTCACTGTGACAATCGTGAATGACCGATCGCATTCTTACAGCTGGTTCATTCTCTAAGTAGCCACACATAAATTCTAATCTGTGTTCTAATGACCAGTTGGGAGGAAAACAATGAGAGAATTGATGAAGCCATGCTTGTGGATGAATGTCGTTGTCAGAATTCTTAAATGTTTTGAATTTACGTGTAGTAATGAACAGCTTATAGTCAAAATCATCATGTCGGCGAGTCGCATGTCGGTCATTGTTACGTCGTTTCGGCGGTTCCATCTCAAAATTCGGTGCACCTTGCCAATTTCTTTCATAATTTCCGAAATGTGCTGTGTTATTATTTTGTGGCTGTTCCGTTTTTCTGTGTCCCTCTTCCCGTACTGGGGTGCGAATGTCCTCTGAAATACGTAATTCTTGTATTACCTGTGTCATCTGATCTTGTACTTCCCGGATTTCTCTTTGGTATTGCGTATTAATTTGATTCTGATTTTGTTTGAATTTCCTAATTTGTTCGCACTCTTCTGTGTCATTAAAGACTATCGGTTTTATGTCATTCAGATTATCATCTACCTTCATAGATAAATCATTTAGCTGATCCGAAAGTTCAACTACTTTCTCTGATAATGAACTAATTTCCTCCATGTGTCTTTCTACTGTGTCCTTTAAATTTTCCTGAGTTTTTGCAAGTTGCGTAACCGAATCGGTAGATGCAACTGAGTCGATTTTAGCTTGCAAGGTCTCATGATTTTCATGAAAAATAGTTTGCAGTTCTTTTATGGCTGCTACGTGATTCTGTAATGCATATTCATGCCGCGAAAAAATAGGTTGAAAGTGCTCACAAAGTTGTGTTTTTACGTCATTACAGACCTTTTGACATTTCGATTCAATGTTATGCAACTCAGTAGTTAAATCTTCACGTGTTTGTTCAAGTGTGGTGTCTAACTTTTGAAGCTTTTGCTGTGTTTGTCTATGATTTTGTTCCATTGTGTCTAACTGTTGCTGTGTTTGTCTCTGGTGTTGTTCCATTGTGTCTATCTTTTGAAGATTTTCTTCCATTGTGTCTAACTTTTGAAGATTTTGTTCCATTGTGTCTAACTGTGGCTGTGTTTGTCTCTGATTTTGTTTCATTTGCTGCATTAATTGCAGAAATAATGTATTAGTGTCTGGAATCTGTTCCTCTATGCTTTTTGGCAGTGCATTTGCACCAGCAGCATTCACATTTTGACACGCAGAAAATGTGTTTCGACTTATTTGAGAAAACGGTGAGGACCCAAAACCTGAATCTACAGTATTTGCGAAATTGTGTCCTGTCGTTTCGGATTCCTGAGGCGAGCTATTGCCGACCGATCGATCGATAATGCTTCCCTGTTCACTAATTGTTTCACTGTCTACACCATTATTTGCAGCCCGCTCCATTTCCGTATGTACAATTACCAAATTACTACTTTGAACATTAGTTAATTCATTACATGGTGGCGCTAACACACTGCTTTCGTCTTCACTGTCATTTCTCAGTTTACTTTGGAGCCTAGTATTACGTTTTTCACACGCCATTATTGTCACAATATTTCACACGACAACACAGAAAAACACAATTTGAAGAGCAAAAATAAGAGAACACATTAACATAGCACTGAAAATAATATCTAGTTAATTGCAAGCACAGCTGCGAAATACTTGGTGCAAATTTACATGCATGCCACAAGTGTTTTACTGTACAACAATGAAAAACTACAACTACAAAGGAAATTCTCTCTACAATTATGCACTATCAATAAACAAAGGCTGCACTAATTGCACAAACTACAAGAAAAAATCAGAAGATTCCAGTGAGGTATCCTGGCAGTGTCGCCATATGAAACGTCCCCTTAGAAAAATTATACACGACTGTGCTTAAACTGACACACAATATTTTTTAGCGCAACGCAATCTGACTTTCAAAAATCCCTACAAAAGAATGGCCCTGACTAACATTAACCTATACCTTTCACAGATCACTTACCTCACAAAAATCTTCATTACTCGAACTACCGCAATACAGCGAGCGCCACTACTGCCAGCTAAATAAAAGATTCAAACTACGGAAGGCACTAACTACTGATAGGGATAGTTAGCAAATGAAAGATTTTAATAGAGAACAAACAATGTATTTACCTTAATAATCATAATATATATAGCAGTTCATGCCATCCAGTCTTACAAATTTCAAATCTCCGCCATATTCTCTCCCCACATCCACCACTGCTGGCGGCTCACCTCCAACTGCGCAACACTTTGCGCTGTTCACATCCAGCTGCCCAACACTACAATGGCAGACAACAATGCAAACTACCCACAGACTGCCCACAGCACAGCCAGTGATTTTTCATACAGAGTGCTACGTGGCGTTACCAATAAGAAAACCTAAAAGCCTACTTACACATATATCGGTTTAAATATCCATTATCAAGAATGTGCAGCCATAAATACAGTTTTTTTTATAGAGCCTGGGAAACAGACATACATTACTAATTATTACTTGTTTCCAAGAATTGTCTCATTGAAGAAAATTCTGTCGAGTGCACGATAAAACCCTCTAGGATACTATCTCGATTCACATTAGATATAATGAGTCACATATACAGGCACGTATCCAGGAACAACGCTGCCTACTGCTTCATAATAAGCCCAAGTCTTCAGTGATCATTGTCGTTAAGATAGTAAACTACTTCGTGGGAGGTTACCAGTATAAACAAACGAAGAAATTGGCACTGCTTAGGCGTACGTGGTTCACATAGTTTTAATGTTATAGATGATTCACATAGCAAACTTTGTTCACTACAGTTCAGACGTTACACTAACATAATAAATCTCACGGGGTACGCAAGATATGCAAAGAAATGTCGGATTTTTCAGCAGGGAGGTGGAAGAGCTGCAGGAGATTACCACCAATGATTTTCAAGAGCTCCCTGTTGATATCTTGTAAGTGGAGCGTCTTAGGTTCTAACCACCGGGGGGACGAGGTTGCTACAACATTCTTTCAAAGCTTTTTAGAACAGTTAACACATAAACATAGTATACTGCTCGAACAACCTATCAAATCGTTGAAATGGGTCTAAGGACTATGGGACTTAATATCTGAGGTCATCAGTCCCCTAGACTTAGAAGTACTTAAACCTAACTAACCTAAGGACATCACACACATCCATGCCCGAGGCAGGATTCGAACCTGCGATCGTAGCAGCGGAGCGGTTCCGGACTGAAGCGCCTAGAAACGCCACGGCGGCCGGCGAACAACCTATCACTAGCAGAGAACATGAATTGGACGAAGCTGTAAAACTGTCTCGAAGCAGTCACCGTGATTAGTTGACCGGTGTCCGAAAATCAGAGCACTCAAACTGTTTCACGAGACAACAGCTGATACCCCTACACAACCACCGCCAGGTCACAGAAAGCTTCGGTACCATCCGTATCAAGCAGATTTTTACGTGTAGTCAGCGTGACTGGCTCAACCTATAACAACGTAAGAGGCTTATCGTTTCAGTATTTTCAGTTCTTTGAATTTGTTTTTTAACATATACTCTAAAACTATGCAACTAGTTTTATAGTTTTTTATAGTTTGTGTGGCTGTGAGGGTAAGCGTTTGTGAATAAGAGTGAGAATTTAACTAAAATTTTATTGAAAAAGTGTTTATATTTTTAATATTTAACCACTTTTATCTGAAACATTATCTATTTGGACCCTAATAACGCTGGTGAACAGTATTTTTGTCACACACAATGTGAATGGTGTTCTTTGCCAAGGCGTGGATGCTAAATTAGAAAGTGAAATTAGTTTTCTCCTGATGTGCCAGCCTTTATCTACCGACATCCTTGAAAAGGCTGCATATTGATTAGTCTTCTGTCGCTTTTAAACATTCTGCGGATTTAATTTTTGAAAAGTAATTAAAATATATACAAGGAATTATCAAAGATGTCCCACAGTTCAAAAAACTAACTTTAGGAAACGAAGGTGGTTTGGCAGCACTGCCTATGAGTCATGCTTGAACACGTAGACTCGCGTTGCTTTTGTTGCCCCTTGATTCTCAGCAGTGAGAGCTGTGACAGGTGCTTGGTGTTCTAAGTCCGTGGTGGTCTGTGGCTTGCTTTAATGCAAAAGAAGAAAGCCTCATACCTGAACAAATAGTATAATTTTCGTTTGTTGTATTTGTGGAGAAATAACTCGATGAATTGCTACGAATTTTATTTCAAGAGTAAGCCTGGTGACCAGGACAGTAACTGGACCCTACATACACTGTTGGTCATGTAGCCTATCTCACTCCTGACAGTCTGGTTAAAAGGACTGCGTCACGTTACTCTGTTGTTCCCATGATTTGAGAGAAAGCAGCGGACCATACAACAGACTGTTAATTTTGTCTGGCAAAAATGGATGACGTAATCTCGACAATAAGGAAAACAGTCTAAATGTTGTGATCAGACGACACTTCAATCGTCTGGGCACAACTATGGTTCCTTTGATTGTTCTGCTCTAGAAGACATGAAATATTAATTCACTTTATTACATAAGTGAATAAAAGATCTACTTAACTTTGACACAGATCTTTGCCACAGGACTGCTTGATAAGTTACAACTGTCATTGACTATTAAAGCATCGACAAACTGTCTGTCGGCTACTGTCTCGGGTTCTTCGACCGACGTTTGTTTGGTAATTTTTCTGTCGCTTCGCCAGCACGACTCGTTGGCATTGTCAAAGCTTCACCATCCACTGCTAGCGATGGACAGAAGTCGAGCTAGCGGCCGCAGATTGAGTACCTTATGCGCCAACGTCATTTCCGGTGCTGTTCTTCCCTTGCTACTTGCATCGGTGTTTTGCTGCAGTACGGGAAGCCAGGATATGTACACCTTGAGGCTTTCTTCATTCTTTTTGCTGCTGTTCTCATGTTTGTGTATTTCTATAACTTCTCCGAACAAGCGGATGCGAAAGCTCTTTTCTTCAGCAAGAACTTCCTTGTCGGCGAATTTTACTATATGGTCGATCACACACATTGCGAACTCTGCCACGGCTGATTTCTCCACCTGCCCCAACCTGCAATGCCGTTTGCGTTCTGTGATTCTGGTATTGACTGAAAGACCAGTTATTCCAGCATAAACTTTTCCACATGTAGATGGTGTTTGGTACATTCCCTACAGTGCAAGTGGGTTCCTTATCACCTTTGCGGTCTGAAACACACTTTGATCTTCTTTGTCAGTTTATAAACAGACCTTACGTCGTGATTGTGCAATATATGACCGATTCTGTCCGTCACTCTCGGAATGTATGGCAGAAAGGCCATACCCGACGTTTCGTTTTCCGATGTGTCACTTCACCGATTGTTTTACTCTGTGACATTTCTTATGTAACTGGTGGAGTACCCATTGTTCTTCACAACGCTTTCCAGGTGTTGCATCTAGTGTCTTAGGTGCCGCAGCTCACATATTCGTCATCTTCGCGTAACGCGCAAATTAATCATGCCTCATTTCTGCTTGAGTGGTGATCTGACAGTTTATGCAGGTATCGGTCCGCGTATGTCGGTTTCCTACACACGCTATGAGCCAGGTTTCCACCTTCCCTTGTGACCAGCCCATCTCGAAAGGGTAGCTGTTTGTCTTTTTCTACGTCCAGGGTTAAGTTTATGCTGACATGGAGACTGTTTAAGTGTCTTAAGGAAGTCACCGAGCGGTTCCTCTCCATGGCTCCACCCAACGAAGGTGTCATCAACATATCTGTACCACACCTTAAACAGCCTCAGTGCCAACATAAAATTTGCCATAGAGGTAGAAAAGGACAAACAGCTACCCTTTGTAGATGTGCTGGTTACAAGAGCTGGCGAAAAGCTGTGACATAGCGTGTACCGAAAGCCGACACACACGGACCTGCACAGGCTGTCAAACTACCACACGGGCGAGGAAAGAGATATGATTAATACGTTCAGAATAAAGTGAGCAAGACGAATATGTGAGCCGCAGAACCTTAGACGCGAGATGCAACACCTGGAAGGCGTTCTGAGGAACAATGGGTACTCCACCAGTTACATAAGAAATGTCACAGTGTAAAACAATCGGTGAAGTGACACATCGGAAAACGAAACGTCGGGTACGGCCTTTCTGCCATACATTCCGAGAGTGACGGACAGAATCGGTCATATATTGCACAATCACGGCGTAAGGTCTATTTATAAACTGACAAAGAAGATCAAAGTGTGTCTCAGATCGCAAAGGTGAAAAGGAACCTACTTGCAATGTAGGGAATGTATCGTACACCACATACATGTGGAAACGTTTATGCTGGAATAACTGATCTTTCAGTCAATACCAGAATCACAGAACACAAACGGCATTGAAGGTTGGGGCAGGTGGAGAAATCAGCCGTGGCAGATTTCGCAATGTGTGAGATCGACCATATAGTAAAATTCGCCGACAAGGAAGTTCTTGCTGAAGAAAAGAGCTTTCGCATCCGTTTGTTCGGAGAAGTTTTAGGAATACACAAACATGAGAACAGCATCAACAAGAAAGAAGAAAGCCTCAAGGTTTACAGATCCTGGCCTCCCGTACTGCAGCAAACGACGGTTGCAAGTAGGTAGGGAAGAAGCGCACCGGAAATGACCACGGAAAAGCCCTTGGAAGTTGCCGCGTCAGGTACACATGATCTGCGGCCGCTAGCTCGACTTCAGTCCACCAATAGCAAAGGATGGTGAAGCTTTGACAATGCCAGCCAGTCGTGCTGGCGAAGCGTCAGAAAAATCATCAAACAAACGCCGGCCGAAGAACTCTAGACAGAAGCCAACAGACAGTTCGTTAACAGGTGACCACAATAGCCTTGACAATTTTCTATTAAAGCATTATTTGATGCCGGCCGCGGTGGCCGTGCGGTTGTAGGCGCTCCAGTCCGGAGCAGCGCTGTTGCTACGGTCGCAGGTTCGAATCCTGCCTCGGGCATGGGTGTATGTGATGTCCTTAGGCTAGTTAGGTTTAAGTAGTTCTAAGTTCTAGGGGACTGATGACCACAGCAGTTGAGTCCCATAGTGCTCAGAGCCATTTGAACCGTGATTTGATGCACATACTAACAAACCGTTCTCTTGAAGCATGATGATCCACAATAAAATGAACAAGCCCATCAGAATCTTTAACTACCACGTTTGTTCTATACTATGTCGTTGACCCCCACAGATGAGTTCACGAACTGGGGTGCGCTGTTGCATGCTCAACGCTGTATTGACCTCAGCGTGAGGGCGCTGCTACGCTGAGAGGTGAGGTGTGGTGTTCAGGAGCAACTCCCATACGTCCTTGTGGATTGCAGCGAGCCACTAATATTTGTGGTATCGAATCGCATTGCCAACTTCGGTGTGGCAACGCGATTTCTGTACGGTACCACACTAAAATTTGCTATTGGGCCTGATTGTCAGAGTGAAGAGTTGCTGTTACCAAAATAAATGATGTACAACTTTTGTCTCAAGGGGATTTCAGCGATCTCATTCGTGATTTACATTTATCAAATCAACAGACAGAGCTTTTATCTTCGCGAGACAAAATACGAGATCTTCATTTCGCGATTGGAATGTTTGTGTTTTCGTGACTGAAACATGAAACCTAAAGCACTGTTTTTCTCTAGCACAATATTCCGTGCGTCTAGGAGAATGGAACTTTGACCTTTGACACTACGTTACAGAATCATTTAGCGGCAGGACATTCGATAGATATGTTCAGGGTGATTTCATCGTTTTACTCAAAATTTCCCGGAAATTTGCAGACACATTTAGCACCTGAACAAAAATTACGTAGTCGCTTGTAGATGGCCACACCGTTGGCCAAAGCTAATGAAATAATTTACGTTTTCGTCTAGAGTAACGCGAGCGACGAAAATCTCGCACTACAGCCAAATAAAAACGGAACAGGCAGAATAAGTACACATTGTCAACGTGCGCCTGTTGCGCAGCTACTGTTTCGCTACGGAGCAGTAAACTCAAGTTCGTAGCATTCGGAAAAGGATCTGGAAAGCAACATGGGCGAAAAGAGTCTAACAATGAACAAAATCAGTAGCGTATAGCATTCAAGTTGTACAAGTTTCTTCGTGTTTCTTTCTTTCCTTTTTCAGTGAAAGTGTGATCTTGCAATTAAAGGAAATCAACTTAAATTTGAAAGAAAGACTAGGATTTGCATTAAAGTTTTATACTGGCATGACACCTGCATTTCACGTACGTGCGGTAATTGAAAGTATACAGTGCCTGCATAATGAGAAAATTCAATCCTGTTGAAAGAGAGAGAGGGAACTGAATGAGGTCGTAACAAGCTTTACGCATTCAGCCTCTGAACAGATGGCTGCTGTCTGTCCAGAAAGCGCAACGGTCGAGGATGTCGTATTATGCAGTTATAGCTCCATGCTGACAATATTCCACGCTTAAGCGATCACTAAGTAAGGTGCTCGTAAAAGACTATTGCAGAATGTTCTCGGCCATGGGTAAAATTTCCTAATGCTCATTTATTGCCTTCTTACTCACTAGATACCGCTACTGCGACTAATGGTGCAGACATTTATTGTCCCGTCGGCACATTTCCACTAGAAACAAAATGGATACTGTACTTCAAAGGATCAATAAAAGAATGTTGAATAAGCAAATCACGCCAGCATCTTCATAAATTACATGTTAACCTCTTCGCTGAATAGTTGTTGCAACATGTACGTTTCACGCATGAAAGTTCCTTCTGATATATAAAAAAAAAAAAAATTCATCCTTTGGCGTCCTCAACCATCTATGTAGCTTGAATGTGAGATTACAGCGCGGATGAAATAGCTCTAGAAACTTGAAATTTGATACGTATGTATACAATTACTGACAAAGAAAGACAGAGCTGTAGAAATGCGACGATTTTTATCAAATGGGGCGAAAGATATTTTTAGCTTCTTGACCACGCTGTTGTCTCCAAGAAAGTATAATCGCAAAATAATATGATGTATCATGTACCACACTTAGTACAGCTTGTCATTTGCAAGTAACAAAACAATCCAAGGTTCAAAATTAACATCGATATTTGTTGACTTAAACGGTATTCTTACTTGGTTTTTCGAGTAGTAGCTGGCCATAGATACAGAAAATACAAAAACAAACGTGGGAAACAACTCCAAATTATCCAATTACAGCGCCAGTATAAGGGACGTAGCAGCCAGCGCCATCAAAAATGTTTTATTTCCTTAACAAAGCAGCAAGACATACATGTAAGATGTAAAATAAATTGCATGGATCATGACCGAAATACACATTCGACGGAAGAATCGTTCCTGTGACGATGATATGACTTTTCAGGGATGACACATAAGTAAACGACTGACTTACGAAGCCAGACCTGTCGTGGAATAATTCTATCAGAGGAATTCAAATGCATTTGACATGCATCTACACAAATTTCTGCAGTCCGCAGCACAAAAAAAAAAAGCAGAGACAAACATAAAACTGATCTATTGCGCTGAGATTGCTCAAAATCAATCACGCTGACCATTTGTTACTGCGTTTTCTTCGCCTTACACCTGACGATGATGCAACGATCGATGTTTCCAGCCGTTGATGAGTCGGCGATCGATACTTCCGACAGATAATGATCCGACAGTCGATGTCTCCAGCTAGTGACGATGCAGTGATCGATGCTTCGATGCTTCCAGCCGCTGAACACGAAGCTGGTGATTACAATCCTGTCACTGCCGCCGTATAAAATGTTCCTATTGCCCATGTCTCGAAGCTACTGTAGTGTCGTGCGAAATCACACTTTTGGCCGTCGTCTGAATACATATTTTCAGTGACATGCAGTGTGCTAGACAAATTACGCGACATACTGCTCCACGTATTTAAATGGAAATGTTAATTGGCAGACCCGGATTAATTGTCTGCAATACTACATTAAGAAATCAATGTAAATAAGCCTCGCCTTAATCCACGACATAGGGTTAAACTTCACGTACAGGATGGAAGGGCCATTCTGAAAAGATTTGAGGATTTTTATGACAAATTTTATTTCGAGGGAATAAGTCGTGTCTTCAAACGTTTATTCAGTTTCATTTCGTATGCCTTTACAGAGCGTAGGAGCCTATGGAAACCTAGAGTCAGTGTCACGCCACTTTTCCGTTAAGGGTACAGGCTTTGAACGACTGTTAAATAAACCAACTCCAGGCATCACCCAGACGACCAATAGTGAATCTGGAAAACGATTCATGTGTATGGTTGCTGGAGCGTCTTGGAAGACGGAGAACAGCCTGGACTCTCTCCAGTAGTCCAACCATTAGACAGAGTAGACGGCCCTCTATTGTCCAGGAGCGGCCATCAGTCATTCGAACATGATCTACTTCCTCTTACGCTGCCAGTTCCCTTTCTTGTATTCCATCACATAAACAGGCAGTCGCCCTTTACTACTGTTCTGGGTGAGCCCTTCTGTACTCCGTAATTTCAGAATATAGACCAAGTTTACTACATTTCACTTTTTTATTTCGAAAAACTTCCTAGTGGCACCCTCTTCTCCCATCCTGACCAGGCTCTGCTTCTCACGCCGGTACATTATAATTCAAAGGTTAGTAATTAAAAGCCCTTCGTCATCTAGCTATTTTCGGGAAAGATTCCGAGGCCCAATATGTTCACTCCTAAAGGTTAAGTACGCCACCTTCAACGAGATGTTACCAATTGTAATGGTGATTGCCATAACAACAAACAGGAACACAATTCAAAGTCAACGAGGAAATGGTCGCTCAAAAACACCGCTCACATATTGACACGGAAACAAATGAAATTTTTTTGATGTAAATTAAACCTATCGAAGTCCTTAACTTTTATTCAACAACACCTCCAGCTAGCTAATGCCTCCATACTTTGATCTGAGAATTTCTTTTACCAAACAAGTCCACGCTCAAAATAAGTAACACTCTCAGAGACGCGGCTCCCCCCCGTCGGAGGTTCGAGTCCTTCCTCGGGCATGGGTGTATGTGTTGTCCATAGCGTAAGTTAGTTTAACTTAAATTAAGTAGTGTGTAAGCTTACGGACCGATTGTAACCTCCCCCTCCCTTATCGACCTTAATGACAGCGAAAAATTAAACCGCGTGTACCTAATGGAAATTTCGGAAAAAGCAATCGTCACCGAAGTTAATTTGTCGGTAAAGAAGGAGGAAAGGGTTACATCTAAATGAAAGGAAAAGTGCTAATGAAACTGGTGGAAATTAATTTTGAAAAGGGGTAAAGTTAATAAAGAAAGTAAATGTGCAGCCGTTACGTTAACAATTAACTAGCGGTAATTAGGTATTTGAGATTTGGGGGAAATTACGGTCGCCAGTCCTAAGGACAATTACTATAGTAACTGAAAAAGAAAGATTATTACACATATAATTAGCACTAGAAGCGTGGCAACTGAAGGTTGACACGTGTAGTGTGAAAACTGAAAGTTTGTCAGAAGTAATAAATTTCGCTACACTCTGACTTAATTTAGCAAAAGAATTAATTAAACAGGAAAATCGAAAGTTAATTTAGTGACTGAAGTTAATAGTGAGCTTTCTTTCTGAAGCACATCGAAATTCAGTAAAATATGGTTAGTCTTGGACTACCTCAACAATTATTTCAAAAGCTACTTGAATCTACGCAATTTAGAAATAAGAGATTTAACTTTGAACTTGAATTAAATGATTCTGAACAATTAACAATAGTAAAATTTAGTACGTACCAAGCTGAGCTGCAGTCACAGGTAAGCTAAAATATGGTAACAAAACTCGCACTCTTAATTTGTGCTTGTGTAATCTAAATAATGTAGCCAGCTATGAATACTTTAACTGAACTTTGAAATCTAAGCAGTGGAATGCTATAACATTACTTTAATGCTGGCGTTTGAATTTCAACGACACTCGGGTTCATTCCGGAAAAGGAAGGGACTCTGCTTGGTAATGCAACTGGGACAATGAGCAACAAAGGTTCATGCTAAGTTGCTGTAATTTAGTTATGAAAATGGAACAGTTTGAAAAGCTGAGGTCTGCCATACAGTTCTAAAACTTTACGTGCTTCGAGTCTTCCTTGTTGGTTGATTGAAGGTTTGAAGCCGTCGATCGAGGAGGTGGCGACAGTCACTCATTGTAGGCCGTCGCTGTTGCAGAAGCTGGATGTTGGTGCGCCTTCTTCTCGACACGGTCACCAGGCGAAACGGGCTCTTGATGTGCGCCAGCTAATGCTTCCCGTCCGCCACACCGTGTCAGAAACTATCATCGCAAGTCGAGCGCAATTACATGCTGCCAATCCCCGAAAGCGCGGCAACTCGCGGGAGCGTCACACCACACCTGCTCCACTCGCTACTCCAGCCAGACCCCCTCTCTGCCCGCGCTCCACGCGCCAGAGTTAACACTACCAAAGATCCTACACACTTTGATTCTTCACACGACCTATCGATGTAATCGTTCGATAGCATAGTTTTCCCTAGGCCAGACCCAGCGTATAAATACAAATAATATTTACGAAACAAACCAATTATACATCGACATAAATGCATATATATACAAATAGTAAAACAATTACAATATACGAAGACACAGAAATGTTATATATTCAGGTAACAAAATAAGGAAACAAATTTATAGTACAATAGATGGAAATAAGAGGATATGCATTTCCGGCGTTACACGATGAACTAAGCAGTTTGGTCCCATAAGACCTTACCACAAATTTAAAATTTATTTTATTCTCAGAGAAAAACCGAAAAGTACCTAAGGAAAGTTCAACACTTACACCAGGAACGCCCTTTCGAACACCTTGTAGCCTTTTCGCATCGGAAAAGTAACGTTATTGATCACGAAGGATCACTTACTGCCGACCTCTGAAATGCACCATGAAGACACCACCTCTGCTCAAGAGGGCTCCCAGTCGACTTCTCGATTTCTGTCCTCCAAACCATTCCACGAAATTATTTAGCACCTAGGCCTTTCAGCCAATTAGATTTAGGAGCAGAACTTTTTCTCTTTGCTCCTGCTTACAGCGTTTCTGTCAGGTGCTGCCTCCTGGCAAGACTTCAGGCACTTTTCGCCTGCCAGCTGCCAACCACTGGACATTTTAACTACCACCATCTTCAGCTGAATGAAAAGAAAATCATTCCCTCTGCAATTGGAAGCGAAACAGGGCTAGTACGCGTGTCGCTAGGAAATGATATATTACAACGTGAAAAATCTGCAAAGCCTGAAAAGGATATTGTGAAAATAGTTATCGCTTCCTGTGGCAACAGTGGAGTTGTTTTAACTAGTCTGATAGAGCCGCATATAAACTGGGAGACGCCACACTAAAAAACTGTTGCGAATGTAGCACTCAGTGCAAGTTTTCAAGAAGCAGATCACGGTTACCTTTTCACATTGATACATTTTCCAGTGTCTATCATTCCTAAATGTTCGGTATCAACGTCACAGAAACTCCCTTTAGTTCAATTACAGAGGAGGCGGAAAAGAATTGCAAAAAGGAATCTCTATGGCTATTTGAAAAGACTGTCCTAATATTCGTGCGACATTATTTCAGACACAATGGAAAACTTAAATCTGTGTTGGGGTGTGGCTCTACCCATTCCGGCTAGTTACATCTCACCCGTGTGATGTGCAGAATGGAATAGTATGCTAGTGAGAGGCAGAATGTGAAAACTGCACTTAGAATAGTGAAGTCAGATATGGCAGTGATTGTAGGGGCAGCACTAAGTATGTATGCTTGCTCTTTCTCTATTGGGTCGTCTGGAGCGGGAGATAAAGAGGCAATGAGGGCTGCCGCACGGATCGCTCCCTTGCGATGCAGACAGCGGTGTCTTTTGATAGCTAGGTGATGAACTCATGACAGGGAGAAAATGAAAGAACGTACTGCTGTGCTAACGGATGGCCAGGTGCCGGACGTTACTCCTTCCTAGCCTAGGAGAACGCGGTAGGGCGCAGTTACGGTGGTAAAAATGCAGCCACCCCACAGCTTCCTCCAGCTCAGCCTGCAGATAGCATAGAGCATCTGCAGATCGACGAGGAAAACTCGTTGGTTGCCTGAGGGAATTCAGAGAAATGCTATTCACGGAATGTAGAACTATAGGCTCTGGAGCAAACCAAAACACAACACCATCTGCCGTCATTGTGGGACCGGTGAGTCTCCCAGCCGACCTAAGCGGGCAGAACCAATTGTTCCCTCTTGTTTTCCCATGGTAGCGGGCAGAACACGCCCTGTCGTTGGTAGACGTCCTTCCTGAGTTTCACTTTTTGAGCAGAGACTAGCACTAAAGAAGTCGTCAGAGACGTGCGATAAAGAAGGCGATTAGAAGATGAGTTATTACGGTGCCGATGGTGAAAGTAGTAGAGACTTTATAAAATTATACTACTGGTCAAAGTTGGTAGCAAAGAAAGAGATTCGCTACGAAATTTCAGGCACATGAAAAGCTGCAGCCAGGCGCGGACGAATGTGCTTTTTAGAATTCGGAATCGGGCGGTTTAGTAACCAAGACCAACATTGGAATCAGATAGGGGACTGAGAAAGGTTGGGGATTTGCAGTAGGACGGCAGCAGCAGAGCGCACATACGGCCGGCAGTGACGGAGGTCAACCTCGAGTTACTACGGTTCGATGGCAACCAGCCACAGATCACGGTAAGATTACACTGCTGCATCAGCATGTTAGGGACGGATAGGCAAGCTATTTTGATCGATTGGATGGAAATGGCGTCCTCTATAATGGTCGCTCTACTGCAGTAAGAGAGTTGTCTTCATTTGCTGTCGGTTCCTTGCCACGCAGTCACTGCTTACCTACCATACGACTTCGCACTTCTCTAAATATGATGGAGATACGTTGTAACCCGATTGATATCCTTACAGGACCTTACTTGCCTGTGACCCTTGTCAACCAACAATGGCGACTGTTTATGTGAACTGTAATACAGTGTGTGTCCGGACACCTCCAAAAACATACGTTTTTCATATTAGGTGCATTGTGCTGCCACCTGCTGCCAGGTTCTCCATATCAGCGACCTCAGTCATTAGACATCGTGAGAGAGCAGAATGTGGCGCTCCGCGGAACTCACGGCCTTCGCAAGTCTGTACGCGAGATTTCGACACTCTAAATATCCCTAGTTCCACTGTTTCTGATGTGATAGTGAAGTGGAAACGTGAAGAGACACGTACAGCACAAAAGAGTGCAGGCTGACGTCGTCTGTTGACTGACAGAGACCGCCGACAGTTGAAGAGGGTTGTAATGCATAATAGGCGACCATCTATCTAGACCATCGCACAGGAATTCCAAACTGAATCAGGATCCACTGCAATTACTAAGACAGGATGTGAGAAAACCCGGATTTCGTGGTCGAGCGTCTGCTCATAAGCCACACATCACGCCGGTAAATGCCAAACTACGTCTTGTTTGGTGTAAGGAGCGTAAACATTGGACGATTGAACAGTGGAAAAACGTTGTGTGGAGCGTCGAATCACGATACACAATGTGACGATCCAATGGCACAGTGTGGGTATGGCGAATGCCCGGTGAAAGTCATCTGCCAGCGTGTGTAGTGCCAACAGTAAATACGGAGGCGGTGGTGTTTTGGTATAGTCGTGTTTTTCATGGAGTGGGCTTGCAACCCTTGTTCTTTTGGGTGGCACTATCACAGCACAGGCCTACATTGATGTTTTAAGCACCTTCTTGCTTCCCACTGTTGAAGATAAATTCAGAGATGACGACTGCATCTTTCAGCACGAACGAGTACCTGTTCATAATGCACGGCCTGTGGCAGAGTGGTTACAGAACAATAGCATCCCTGTAATGGACTGGTCTGCACAGAGACCTGACCTGAACCCTATAGAACACTTTAGGGATGGTTTGGAACGCCGATTTCGTGACAGGCCCCACCTACCGACATCGATACCTCTCCTCAGTGCAGCAAGAATGGACAGCCATTCCCCAAGAAACCTTCCAGCACCTGTTTGAACGTATGCTTGTGAGAGTGGAAGCTGTCATCAAGGCTAAGGGTGGGTCAACACCATATTGAATTCAGCATGGAGGGCGCCACGAACTTGCCAGTCATTTTCAGCCAGGTGTCCGGATACTTTTGACCACATAGTTTATACTGTCGGAAATGACTATGTGAATAATGAATGTTCCATCCTTGCAAACTTCAATGTTGTTTGTGAAATAAATTCTCAATGCTGTATTCCATGCTTGGTTTTCACAACTAGTAAATCCTATTTTACAGAAAAGAGTATAGAAGATTCCCCCAGACCGCACTTGGGATAAACTGGTATGGACGCCTCACACGACATCGCGTTACCAAAAATTAGTGCCGTAACTTCAGTAGTTTGCATTGGTTCCTGAGGACAGACCTGCGACTGGAATTAGACCGGCCAGAGCAGCCAGCAGAAGTTCGGTTACAAGGGAGGTCTCGTAGGATCTCTCAGAACGAAATTTTGCTGTTTTCTCTCCCGTCCCTATCCCCGCCCCTTTCACCCGAATATAAGTCCAGCCTCCTAACCAATGGCCCCCTCTGCTCGACGTCTTCAGATTGTACCAGATGCAGCGCTCATGCGGTAAAATCTTGGTGTCAGAACTTCCTGGTTCTGAATCTGGAAAATTCTCATGACTACACGCTCATAAGATATTCGCTTGTGTCCGGCCACTGCCTATCTGTAATTTACAGGGTGTTTCACGGTTACTGTTACAGGTTTCTAGGGGCTGTAAAGGAGACTTATAAAATTCTGATAAGGAACCTATGACCGAAAACGTACCGTTTGGATGCAAAATAAGTTTTAAGATCGAATCAGTTTTAAATGTCCCACTGCACAGTACGCGCATAGTGGGGACTGTGAGCTCTCACCTGGGTGCTCTGCAGGAGGCCGCGCCGCTGCCACTGTTTGGAGAGCTCGTCGTCGAGTCCTCTTCAACGACGGAGTGCAGCGCATTGTTGGAACACCGCAGTAAACCAGTCTCGCAGCCGTTGAAGTCGGACGACAATGGTATGTGATACCATACTGCTGTGTCCTCTTCTCAGTTTCTGTGCGAGATTTGAAAGCAATTTGATCTCCAAGCTCACTTCATATTCAAACGACACATTTCCCGACATGTGTTTCTTATCACAAATTTATCTACTAAATCCTCTGAACAACCCCTAGAAGCCTGTGTATAGGAATCGTGAAACACATTCTGTTGTGCAGAAGCATTTTTGGTCAACTACTAAACGCTGCGTTTTATTGCCCTGATACTGGTGCTTATCTTATGGACTCAAGTATCTTTATTGAACATATTATAATATTATATTATATTATATATTATAATATATAAAATACATACAAAGTAGTGTGGAATCATTACAACAAGAAGTCTATCTCACAAAAAGCCAAATTACGCCATTACGACACGGTGGTGATCCCCGAGGCACTATATGCAGCAGAGACCACACTAATCCTAGGGCATACACGTATCAGACAATTAGAAAAAGTAGAACGGAAAATACTTAGGAAAATATTTGGTGCAACTAACAACAATGGAATATGGATCAAGAAACCTACAGAGGAGCTGTACAAACATACGGAGACAATCACAGAAGAGATTAGAAAACGCAGACTATAATTCTATGGACACCTATACAGAATGCCATCTCACAGGCTGAAGAAACACATCTTTGACTGGGTAACCACTAGAAGCAACAAATGGGTGGCAGAGGTAGAAAACGACCTGAACCAACTCAACATAACAGCAGACACAATAAACGACAGAATAAAATTCAGAAACACCATTAAGAAAAGTAAACTATATGAGATACAATGTGACAAACGAACAGGCATAAAATGGACCGAAGAACGCGAGCAAGATCACAGCCAGAAGATGAAAGAAATATGGGCAACCAAAAAGGCAATCAAGATGAAGCCGAAGACACAAAGCCGACAAGAAGCATGGACAGAGGACCGGAAACAGAAACACAGCGAGCGAATGAGGGAAGTTTGGGCAGCAAGGAAGGCAGCAAAAGGAACTGGCCATGTAGTTTAGTCCAAATGCGCTCTTTAAGGGCAAAACACCAATAATAATAATAATAATAATAATATAAAATATAATATTACTAGTTTCACTTTCGACTAAGCGAAACATTGTATGTTCCTGTCTCAATGCCCGACTTCTGCCATCGCGAAGCACATTGCAGCCGGCCTGAGTGGCCGTGCGGTTCTAGGCGCTACAGTCTGGAACCGAGCGACCGCTACGGTCGCAGGTTCGAATCCTGCCTCGGGCATGGATGTGTGTGATAGGCGACTGATGGCCTCAGAAGTTAAGTCGCATAGCGCTCAGAGCCATTTGAACCAATTGAAGCACATTGCAGAGGTATGGTGCCTGCCCTACATAGAGACTCGCGGGCTGCTCCCGTCGTACCACATCTCATCCCGGAACTACATTAATTCTGTGTGTACGTTAGTTCCTCATGACCTACTAAAAATTCGAAGTAATTACATTTCGCATGTAGAACGGGACTATTGTGTCAAATATTCGGTAAACGTAAGTGTAAAATAGATAGCGAGTCACAGTAAAGAAGACACGCTGAGTTGCAGGAAGGCACAACGGAAGGACTGCTGCACCTTGAGCTTTCGGCCGAAGCCTTCTTCAGAAAAGAGAAAACTCACACACACACAACCCACGGAGGAGATTTTGTTACGTAGTTAAATTTTTCGTCTTCGTCCGGTTTATCTTCCTTCATTCCCAATAAAGTTAGTGAAACCTTAACGTATTTCAATAGAACTCCTAGGCAGATGTCTCATCCAGCCATAACTTGCATGTTCTCTCAAGCTTGTTATGTCATGGGTCAAATTTTTCGCACGTGCGATTTACGATGCGGATTATTCCTATTTCCCTTCTTAGGTATTGACGTGACTTAAGCAATTTTCCAGTCTTTAGGTACGGATCTTTCTATGAGCCAACGATTGCTAAATATTTCTAAACATGGAGCTATTCTATCAGCATACTCTGAAAGGAACCTGACTGGCATGCTATCTGATCAAAGGTATTTGAAACAACCCTGTGTAATCTGGCATTGAGCGCTAGATGCCACAAGAGGAGGACTCGCCAGTTCAAAAGGAGACACGGAGTATTGTGTTCTCAGTTGAGAAGCAGTGACGGCAGAATGAGTCTGGCAGTAACTTGTAGTGTGGACCGTTCAGTGGATGTCACGTTAGGCACATTTCAACCCTGCTACGGCTGCCCTAGTCGGCTGTTGGTCGGCAGATGGTGAAGTGGCTGTGCGAAGGAACGACTGCTGCCAAACCGAGACCAGGCAGGCCTCATGTACTGATGGACGGGGACCGTCTAACACTGCGGAGGGTGGATGTAAAAAATTATCACTTGAAGTTCCATAGTACGACGAGAAGTTGAGCTATTACAATGATTGTGCGTATGAAATAAAGCAGAGTGGGGTCCAGTGGTGGAGCAGCCCCTCATGAGCCACACGTCTCTGTAGCCAATGCTAAGCGACGCTCGATCTGGTGTGAAGAGCGACACCGCTGCTTTGGAGTGAGCAGTCACACTGTACACTGTCGCCATCCGGTGGGAGGGTTTGGGGTTGGCGAATGTGTGGAGTGCCAAAACTGAGGCACAGAGGATGTTGTGTTACAGTATAGGTGTGGTCCTCTTATTGCAGTTAAGAAAACGATAAATGCCGAAGGATATGAACACATTGTAGAGCATTGCGTTCTGCGTACGGTAGAGGAACAGTTCGGAGACGATGATTGTTTGTATCAGCATATCAATGGCTCGTGTCCTAAGGGAACATTTGTGAGCCAATGGTTTGTCGACAATAACATTCCTAAAATGGACTGGCCTGCCCAGAGAATCGACCTGATCCCAATGGAACACTTCTGGTTCTTCGCTCCAAAGCCCAACGCTAAACATCACAACCCTCTCTGGTTTCGGCTCTTGAGGAAGGGTGGGCCGCCATTCCTCCACAGATTTCCAGACACCTCATTTAAAGCGTCTCCAGCAGAGTTCAACTGTTTTAAAGGCCAAGAGTGGACATATCCCATATTAATTCCCACTAATAGGTGCTCGGATACTTTTGATCTGGTAGTGTACTTCCTATGCACGTCGTTCGTCGTTCAGTGTTAGCTATTTTCCGAAATGAAGGGAATGGATACCCTGTAACGCCAGAAGTTCCTACTGCATCTTGAGAAAGTATCATCTGCGTTAAGTGACGTTTATAGTCCCACTTAGCAGCAAATTGGTTAATATGTGGGCGTAGATGGGAGAAGCAGACTACGTCTAAACACTGGCGCAGCGAAGGGAGCCTCGGAAGCCGAGAGTCATGTATGTTGTGACGTCATTCAGTAGTCCATGTGCACGCCTCAGCAGACGCCTACTGAGTTCTTTTCATATGCAGATGACGGGCAGCGTGTAATTTAAAAGCCGGACACAGCGCTCTACCAATAAATGACGCACACCCTCTATTCTGACACTCTCATAATTCCGGTTCACTGATGAATAGCCTACTTCGACTACTGTTACGAAAATGAATAACCTTTAAAATCATTTATCAGAGGCAGACCAGCAGTGAAAACACTAAGCTTTTAAAATGCCGTAGTTTAGAACTGTGACGCATATTACTGGACATGTGAAGGTTCCTTAGTGAAAGGGACGTCGCGTGATACGCAGATATTTCAACATGGAAGAGCTTTGTGCGTGAGGCTAAAGTATCACTTATGAAGACTTCTGTGTGGTTTTATTACGAATCGAAGTATTCGGGAAACGCCTGGATAACAAATGAGACGGTGGATATTCATCCAGAGCAGTACGCCATTGAGCAGACTGTTCGTTTGTAACATCTTGAAAGTGAACATACAATTTGAATAAACGCAAAATACTGCTGCGCAAGTTGGTGATAACAGTTGTTGCTCTTCTATTGGGAGAGATTTTCTGGTGACAGAACCGAACGAGGTGACGCAGTAATTAGCACCATGGACACACAGTCTGCAAGATGACGGTTCAAATCCCTGTCCAGCCATCCAGATCTAGGTTTCCCATAGTTTCCCTAAACCGCTTAAGGCTAATGCCGGGGTGGTTCCTTTGAAAACAGCACTGCCGACTCCTTTTCCCATCCTTCCCAAATCCGAGCTTGTGCTCCGTCTCTAATTACCTCGATGTCTACGGGACGTTACACACTAATCTTCCATTTCCCTTCCTTTTTTCTGTTTGATAATGGTAACATGATTTACAAGCATGTTTTGACGCGTGTATGTTTAGTTACGACGCTACATTCCGCATTTACTTTACTTATCTCTCGAAATCGCATTTATCTTGGAGAGTATCAGAATGTGCATCTGTAGAATAGGAGCAAAAGGTGAAGTCGCTGTCAACGAGAGCGCTTCATCAGTGACAGCGGTAGACCTGTGTCTTCTCCTCCATTAATCTCGATGTCTCCTCTAAAATTCTTTTGAGGACACACAGCGCTTAAACCCGAGCAGATTACGCATAATCTTCAGATTATCAGAGTGGCTGGCGGAGCAAGAAACGACCAGCTGCGAGAGCTGATATCACTGTGCTAGTACACACGTGAAGCAACTCACTTGAGTTTACTCTACGCTGTGAATAAGCATTTCTTCACTATTATTATTGTGATGACAAATACGTCGGTACAGATGAACTACTGAAATGACTTCGATACATCTTCTCCAGACAAGCACCACTCAAAGAGGAAAATGAAAGTAATAACTTATATACGACATACGTGTTAAAGAGATTCTGAAACCTGTCAGTAAACACGCCGTAGTTGGTTCATTTCGTGACACATTACGAATACTACTGTCTCTCTAGTTGAACCTTTCAGTGAAGGTGACAATGGTTAGACATTATACAGGCCTGTAGTGTTTGTGTTTAGGTAATAACGACACCGACGACGCCGATGATGATGGCGATGATTGAAAAAAGAGAACTAGATGACCAATACAGCAGAAAGCCTACATCTCTTCTCTAGGTAACGTGACAATCTACAGGACAAATCTACGTCAGATGCGTCGTACGATGGAACTATATAACATACCGACCACGGGTTTGGCATTGCTTTAAAAACACTGACATACAGTCCGCTATCTAGTAACTGTTTGTTCATAATTTGTCTTATCTTGGTATTGCCGAAAATTATTTGCATCACTATGATTCCAAGAGGCTCTCTCAAATCGGGTCAAAGAGACAGAATATTTAACTTTATGATCTTGCAGGTCTGTGTTATTCCGAATTACGATGCATTGTTCGTTCGAACAGGCACTGCAGTATAGTACTCATCCTCCGACATCGGGTAAGCGACATTTAAGTAAAATGCCCTCCCTTAGGGGAATATACATTATGGATGTACGAGTACAATTTGTAGGCATATGGTTGACGACATAAAGTTTGGGCCTATCCGAGACTCGAGCTCGGATAGCTAAATGGTAAGGCGACCACTCGCTATAAGCGAGAAATTCGGGTTCGAGTCCCGGCCCGGCACAAATTTTCATTGTTGTCATTTTGTCATTCCATTATGCAGCTGATGGTTATCCATTTGTGGTAAGTTCCTTTTGGACCAAACTGCTGAGGTCATCGGTCCCTAGGCTTACACACTACTTAATCTAACTTAAACTAACTTACCCTAAGGACAATACACACACCCATGCCCGAGGGAGGACTCGAACCTCGGACGCGCGAACCGCGGCAGGGCGCCTCATACTGCACAGAGCACAGAATGTTAGACCCGATACAAAGGTAGGTAGAGTAGGGGTGAACTTCAGCGGCAGGAGGAACAGGACTTCTGGTTAGGAGAATAAGGGTTATAAATAAAAAGTCAAATGAGAGTAATACAGGAAAGGGTTTAATAATGAATAAGAAAATAGGAATGCAGGTAAGCTACTATGAAGAGCATAGTAAACGCAGTATTGTAGCCAAGATAGACACCACGTCCTCACCTACCATAGTAATACAAGTTTATATGCCAGCTTGCTATGCAGATGATGAAGGGATTGAAGAAATGTATGATGAGATAAAAGAAATTATTCTGATGGTTAAGGAAGACGAAAATTGAATTGTGAGGGGTTACTGGAATTCGGTAGTAGGAAAAGGAAGAGAAGAAAAAGTAGTAGGTGAATATAGACGGAGGGGGGGGGGGGGCGGTGGAAGGAGGGGGGGGGGATGAAAAAGGAAGCCGCCTGGTAGAATTTTGCATAGAACATAATTTAATCAACGCTAACACTTGGTTTAAGAACGATGCAAGGTTGTATCCGTGGAAGAGACATGGAGAAACTAGAAGGTTTCAGATTGAGTAATGGTAATATAGAAATGTCGAAGTCAGATTTTAAACTGTAATACATTTTCAGGAGCAGATATCAATTCTGGGCGTAATTTATCGCTTATGAACTGCAGGCTAGAAATGAAGAAACTGCAGGAAGGTAGGACACTAGTGAGATTACAATAGAAGAACAATGGGTAGCTTTAGGAGATGAAACAAGGAAGGCTGGAGAGGATCACATAAGTGAAACGGTAAGGACTAGTAGAAAACCCAGGATAAAACAGGAGACACTGAATTTAATTAACGAAAGAAAAAAATATAAAAATGAAGCAGGTGAAGAAGTATACAAAGTCCAAAAATGAGACTGACAGAATGTGCAAAATGGCTAAGCAGTAATGACCAGATGACAAATGCAAGGTTGTAGAAGCAAGCATAAATAGGAATATTACGGAGGCCTTTAGAGAAAAGAGAAGCAGCTCAGATGGTAACCCCACGGTAAACAAAGAAAGTACAGCTGAAAGGGTTGAAAGGTTGAAGGAATATGTATAGTGTGTATACAACGGAATTGAGCTTGAGGACATGACTGTAGAAAGAGAAGACGAAGTAGGTGAAGATGAGATGGGAGGTACGGTACAACACGAAGGATTTGACTGAGCGCTGAAAGACCTACAAGGCTCCTGGAGTAGACGACATTTCTTCACAATTATTAAGATCCTTGGGAGAGCAAGTCACGACAGAATTATTCCAACTGGCGTGCAAGGTATGCGATACAGGAGAAATACATGATACAGCCCAGACAATGAAAACCAAGAAACGTCGAATAAAGGTAAATCAGTGTAGTCGTAAGTTTTTGTACAATGGTAGGAGGAGTGTAACTAGTTCAACTGCACTTTGTAAACACACCTACATTGTGAAATTGGTCTCTCATTTCATATGCCTATGTGCTATGCGTATATTACTACGTGTAAATTTACTGCCACCTAATCAAGCGCTGTTAGTGTGGCTTTGGTACACCTGGCTGAAGCATGTAGTTCGAAACTAGTCGCTAGCATAATTAGCCACAATTCTGACCGAATTACAATAAAGAATTTACTCAATAACTCGTCTGACGAACGTTTTAATGCGGCTATCGAGTATTACTGAAAAATAAAAACAATATTTCATGAAGTTATAAATTACTACCGCAGGAATTTGTGCATATCACGATATAGATGAAAATGACTGAGTCGCTTCCGATATCTCATCCGCCACATTTTATGATACGAGACTACAGTAAGCGGAAAACTTTGTCCAGGTAAACGGTGAGATAAATGTAAGTGGTAAGGTGATAAGTCATGATGTACTATATATTTTTAACTGATCACATGTCAGGTGAGTGATAGGAAAAGGAAGTTTGCGAGTTGTACTGCGATGAAGGCTGTGCCTGCCATGGATCGTACGATTAGATGTTTTCTTTCTCGAATACTGTCTCAGGAGTAGGAAAAATGAGACGTAATTTTCCACACGAAGACTCTGCTATTAGCTTCATCCTCCATTTCTGAAAGTTGGACTCGAGGGCAGTATCTAAGGTCTCCCATTTACCAAAGGATAAGAAGCAAAATTTATGTGGAATTACAGCCGTAGCACGAAATAATCTTTCACTCCGCAGCGGAGTGTACGCTTTCCTTCGAGAGTGCTGCTATGCCAGGGACTGAAAAAGAGCAGAGAGGCGCTCGTAATTTGTGCCGGATAGGTCAGTAGATGCCGGCACGGTAGTTCATCGTGTTCGGTCAGGGACGGTTTACCCTCTGTAATATATTAAACTCAGTGAAAATTTCAATGATGGAATTTCAGCGGTGTTATGCGATATCCTCACAGAAATGACGAAAAATGACGACGAAACACATAGATAAAAAAGAAAAAATAGGTAAAAGCTATGTCTATGAAAGGCAAGGATGACCAGCTAATCATTTTAATGTCAGAAAACTGCATCATCGTCACCCGTTGTTTCCGAAATATACCCGATAAAGCGACCTGCTGCCAACTCCCTACGTTTATTCTGATTTCACGGCGGATGTATTCGTCAACAATATTCATGAGCCTGTGGCATTTTGATGATAAACGAACAGAAAGAACTATGCTATGTGACACTAAAATTTCATTTGAAGTACATGTATTTTAACACATACAAATTTTTCACTGTACTACTACGGCTGTAAAGCGATCTGGAGATGTTTCCTATGACACAGAGAAATAGTTGCGAGATTTTGTGCTGAATAAATATTTAGAAAGCTGAAACCAGTCCACTGTAGCCTCTCCACCATGTCACAATATCGTATTTTACAAAGATTTATCTTATCGTCAGTGATCACATTTATTATCAATTTTGGATGTTCCCAACAGGATTCATTATCCCGGAGAAGCAACAGACATCACATTCGCACTACCCTGTCAGCACTCTGGCTGCATGGTTTTCTAGAAAGACAGCCCCAACTGCATGAAATCAAAATGTGGAGCGTGTTTGCCTTTGACTTTTGCATTTGCCAGACTTGTCATAGATCGGATACTTTTCGTTTTTGATCATGTAGTTGATGCAATAGTAATTTGCAGAATGAAGTACCGGTGAATCGTGGACACGTATCAAATCTGTCTCACGAGAAATACGTCAGACAGCGGTGAAAGGGTATTTGCTTCGTTGTCATTACATATAAAAAGTACAACGCCATCAACGCGATATGTGGTTTTACTTGGCATGGTCTCAATGAAAACGATGCGCTCTTGTCTTCTTACTCCATCAGATACAAGTGGCTTTAAACGTGGAATCGACTTACAGTACAGATAGATTTTTTTTTCATACGTAACGCTTCACCACTGGTGGTATTGACTATAAGTGCCAGAGAGGTTTCTTTGCTCATCCGAGGTCTGAATCTAGACCATACAATTTTTAACCTGACACACAGCAGCCATAAAAGGTATGCTTACGGTGCATACATTATAGAATCTCCCGCCTCACAAGTGTCGTAAGATACCATTTTCGTTCAAATGATCTGAACGTGAACTTTGAAACTTCAAATCTGGCGATTCTGCCATTATTACGCTATAAGTTACCACTGTCAAGTCGTTTCAAAGATTTAATCATTTTGCTCCATTTTTGTCTGACCAACACTGTTTCGTACGGAACATCAAAGTTTTAACGGCACATTATCAAATATCGAATACTGTCTTAAGTGTAGTAAAAACGAAAATACTGTGTTTCATGGATCAAGTTTTAATACCGGGTGGCAACAATTAAACTTTCCCTATTTAACACGCTATAACATGAAAAATAATTACCATACGAGTACCAGACTTCGTAGCATTAATGTTGTGGTGTGCGTACTGTAAGACCTTCGGTACACACACCATCAGATTATTTGACTTGTCGCTCTAACGAAGTAGGCGAGTGTCAGCAATATGTCTCGTGGTTGGTTGTTTCGGGGAAGGAGACCAGACAGCGAGGTCATCGGTCTCATCGGATTAGGGAAGGAAGGCGGCCGTGCCCTTTGAAAGGAACCATCCCGGCATTTGCCTGGAGCGATTTAGGGAAATCACGGAAAACCTAAATCACGATGGCCGGACGCGGGATTGAACCGTCGTCCTCCCGAATGCGAGTCCAGTGTCTAACCACTGCGCCACCTCGCTCGGTGTCTCGTGGTCTTATCGTGGCGTGTATATCTTCTGCCGTTAGGTCAGAGGATAGAAATGCCACTTGCACGCTTAGAGTAGCAGATTGACGGTGACCAACTTTACACAGAATTTGATTAATTTTCACACATATTTATTAAAATATTCAAAATCATAAACCTTACTTAACTTGATTCTGGATGCTATTTACAATTGATAATCTGAAGTTCCTTTGGTCTTGGTACATTAATCTTATTCTCACATATCTCTGATACTTGACAAAGTGTCTATACATTTCTCTTCATGGCTATGTACTGGAATATGGTAATCTTATTAGGCACAGACTGAAACTTACCTATAGACTGGTGCAGACTGGTGCAGACTAATGCAGACTGATGCAGACTGACTGATCGGAGGTCTCTACACTCGTTATAATACCTCGCGCGTTCAGGTATCACTGCGCGAGTGTGATCTACGAGGAGAAAAGGTTCTACGTTAGCAGCAATCTCATTGGCTGTGTTACATATTAATACGCGGGTCGGCGGAAGCAGAATTTGGTCCATCTCTATGGCAGCGCCATCTCGTAGTGCGGAGACGGACGAGCGCTGCGCCTGCGCTGTTGTGCTTAGCGGGCGCGCTCTAGTGGGAAAATTGTGTACGCGCTGACTACGCGGAACTATGTACACAACAAATGTACAGAGTGTGGGGTGCATGATTCCATGCCTCACATCGCCACCGTCCAGTTACAATTATGGCTACCAGATACCGTGATCAGTCATCGTGATTCATAGTCTCACACATCCGACCAGTCGCAGTGCACTTGTTGACATGTTAACATGTGTTTGGACATAAGGAGGAGGGCAGTATTGGTGAAGTTCTGTTATCTGAACAACAGTAATGCTGCAACTGCACTTCGAGAATATCGTCGGCTGAAAAGATTACGTCAGGGTCCTTTTTCTCCAACTGCTGTGCGGAGCATGATGAAGAAGTTCGAATCAACTGGAGAACTGGGCGTGTCTCCGGGAAGAGGCTGGCGACCGGTTGCACCACAGGTGGTTGATGAAATCGCTGTTGCTGTGGCAGACTACCCTGCGCGCAATTCTCGAGCGGCAGTGCCCGTGCTGTGTCACGACAGTTGAACATCCCATGGTCCACTGTGCGGAAGGTTCTTCGAATCGTTCTCAAATGCTATCCGTACAAATTCTATATCGTACAGCAGCTTGCACCAAAGGATGCACAACGACGTGTTGACTTCGCTCTCCACTTTCTTGCAAGGATTGAAGTTGACGAGGGTTGGCCCTCGACCGTTCTATGGAGAGACGAAGCTCTGAGGATGAGTTGAACACACAGAACTGCCGAGTGTGGGGATCTTAACTTCCAATCACTGTGCATGAAGTTCATCTGAATGGTGAACGTGTCACCGTATGGTGTTGCTTCACGACTACGTCATCATTGGCCCATTCTTTTTTGAACAGGTTGGCGCCCAAGGACCAAAGATGTGCTATGTGACTGGCCTGCGTTACAGCGATGTGCTTCGCCAGCATGTCATACCCGCCCTACAGGAGGAAGACGCATTGAACTCAAAAGTTTTCATGCAATATGGGGCCCCACCGCACATCACTTGTGAAGTTCACCTGCTTCTCCGAAACACATCTGGAAACGATCGAATTATCACCTAATCTCATTCCGTATGATTTCTGGTTGTGGAGCTACCTGAAGGACAGAGTTTACCACGGGAACGTTCACACATGTGCTGATCTGAAGCGAAACATATCAAGTGAGGTAGCAAGCATGAGGACATGCTTCGTTCTGCTGTGCAGAATACAATCCTGCGCTTTCAGACTCTTGTGGAGACTGATGCGCGCCATACCGAGCTCCTTTTGTAGCAGTAATGGTACCTGTGTGTAATGGTATGATGCACCGTAACAGCACATTAAAAGTGTTTCAGTTGAATTGATTCTGCATTATTTTTCTTCCACAAGTCCTTGAAATTAATACTACCGAGTTTGGTACTCGTACGGTAATTAGTTTCCTTTTTATAACGTGTTAAATAGGGAAAGTTTAATTATAACCACCCGGTACATTCGAGCGTCGTTGATAAGTTAGGTGCGAACTCCTTCAGTCAGTTCGTTTCCACGTGGGAAACACCATCGACAAAAAATAATGAAAATAATGTCCGGTTCACTATCTGACACGAATGAATGTTCTATGAAACAAATATTTGAGTAAAGAAATTGAGAAAAATATATGGTTTGGAAAAAAGATAACTATTTATATAATTTTTTTCCTCAAAAATATACTTTAGAGCCAGCATTACCAAGCTGAGTATGATAACTGCAATTACGTACTCAGAATAATAGGGAGCGAACGAAAGTGTGTTTGTAAGCGTAAAACCGCCGAAGGTCTTGTACAGATCGACGTGACAGCGCTTTTAGCGAGCACATCGTCTGCAAAAGATGTAGATCAATGTAAAGTCATTCTTCTCTCTGTCGAGGCGCAGTTTGAACTTTCAATCTGGCAGCAGACGTATACAGACTTGATGCGTAACTGGCATCCGTAACCGGGTCCACAGCTCGTGGTCTAGGGGCTAGCATTTCTGCCATTGGATCACGGGGTCCCAGATTCGATTCCCGGTCGGGTTGGGGATTTTCTCTGCCCGGGGACTGGGTGTTTGTGTGGCCCTCACAATTTTATCATCGCCATCATCATTTGTCAGAGTGACTAGACTGGATCGTGAATAGAAAATGGACTGTGTAAAAATTGGGACTTTGTACGGGCGCTGATGACCGCGCAGTTGAGCGCACCACAAACCAAACGTCATCATCATCCGTAACCGCCATGAATCATCAGTTGTTAATCATGTGCACTCCGTCCGTTAACGGGTGCCTTCGGAGGAAACGAATTTCATATAAATCAACACAAAATTTCTTGAGACTGTTTTATTGTTTTTTAGACACCAGACTGTAGGAATAAAATCGAGTTTGGCGTCAATATCTACTTACCAGCTATTCGAAACGTTTAATCCACTTGTCGCTTTGTAATAAAGGTTTTTCATTCGTTTGAGCTAATAAAAGTAAAGCAGTCATTAACACGAAGACAGCTTGAGCACCACAGTGCTTTACTAGATGGCCCTACTGCAAGCCATTGCGTTCCTTCGACCTTTGTAAGGACTAAGCCAGCGAATTATAAGGAATCCGACAGTTTAACAGACATTGGCAGAGAAGAAAGAAAACTAAAATGCGATGTTTATTCTTGGTAGTATAGACTCTCAAACGTTTTAAGCTCCTATCAGACAATCCTTAAAGCGATGCACATGCTAATACAGCTGATGCGGATCGACACCGACACAGCTGCACTGAATAATAATCAGCGGCTTATTAACCGGGATGGAGGGAGGGGGCGTCGTTCGCCCACCTTCCCCACCTGAAACTGGGGGGAGGAGAGGCGGGTAGGCTGGTGGCGAGATGCACGTCCCCCCTCAAACGCACTTGGAGATTTACATACTCTGCAGCAAACGAGCCGCGCGGTCTAGGCCGCCTTGCCACGGTTCGCGCGGCTCCCCCCGTCGGAGGTTCGAGTCCTCTCTTGGGCATGGGTGCGTGTATTGTCCTTAGCGTAAGTTAATTTCAGTTAGAATAAGTAATGTGTAAGCCTAGGGACCGATGACCTCAGCAGTTTGGTCCCATATAAGTCACCACAAACTTCCAAAATTTGCAGCAAACGATAAAAATTATGCTCCATCTAAACAAATATGCCATCATATTTTTTGTAGATGGTCATCTTTGCTTATAATTCAATCAAACTGTTGCACGCTTGAAGGTGCTATCGCCTAGACAATTTCAAACGTCTTATCACTCGAGTTACCTTTTGTCTTGTCCTCTCGTAAACCTCAACGAAGGAATAGAGAATTTTGTACAACGTAATGGGTTACACTACGATGCAGAGATTGACAGCGTTCTCTGCTGTTTCTGCATTACGTCTATTCAAAAGGTGAGGAGTTTCTGGCCACAGAAAGAAACAGCGTTTCTTAAAGATGGTTCCTGTAACAAGAAGAGAAACTTCAGAAAAGTTCAAAATACAGGAGAAAAGTTAGTTTCTCGTCGTGAGCCTATCTAAATTATCCAGCAACGGGAAAATAACACAGCTTACTAGTAATTATCATTTTGCTCACATGCCTGGATCGAACAGGAAACGCACTGAGAGGTAATCAAACGATAAGTGGAAACTTCACGACGAAGGAAAGAACGATGTACAGGAACTGAAGATATTGCTGAAGCGACTCGACACTTGGTTGACCAAATGCCCTGGATTATGACTCGCGTGAGACATTGTGCATCAAATAAAAAATTCTGCGTTTTATGGAATGATGGTAGATTCAATGACAGCTGTAACTGGCCAGAGGCAGTTCAATATTTGTGTACGATACGTCGACCCTCAGACTCTCGAAGTAAAAGAACACGCGCCCATTGTTTCGATGAGCAGCTAACGTGTCGCGGAACAAGGTTTTCAAAGAAGTTCTCGTTCAACAGCAGCCAAATAGTTGTTACATTCACTGCAGTAGTCACTGTTTGGATCTCGCACTACAGAAAATTTCTAGATGTTGTGACCATTGTACTAGGTCTTTGTAACTAAGAAAGACGTCCCAAATAAACTGGTGTGCCAAACTTAAGGACGAAAGTAAGTTTCGTTCAATGCGTCATTCATTGCCACGTAACATAGCTCGATGAAACTTGCAACATACACAGAAAGAACTGCTACAGTACAGAACAGAAAGTAACTGAAAGTAATAAGCAAAGTGACGAACTGAAATGATATTTCCACTTAGTGATAATAATTACGCCGGCCGCAGTGGCCTAGCTTTTCTAGGCGCTTCAGTCCGGAACCGCGCGACTGCTACGGTCGCAGGTTAGAATCCTGCCTCGGGCATGGATGTGTGATGTCCTTAGGTTAGTTAGGTTTAAGTAGTTCTAACTTCTAGGGGACTGATGACCTCAGATGTTAAGTCCCGTAGCGCTCAGAGCCATTTGAACCATTTGAACAAAAATTACACTGATGTCACGATGATTTATGTAAGTCTTCTAGACATTATAAAAGGCGGGGCATGGTTCTGATAGGATGCGTGATCGACACGGACGGCAGGACATATTCTGCAACGGGCTCCTACGCTGGCCACGATGTTGGTAAGGAGTTCTTGCGGTAGGTCATTCCATTCCCTCATGTGCGAGGATGACAGCTGCTGGATGGTCGATGGTGCATGTGAACGCGCTGCAGTACGTCTCCCCAACGCATCCCACACGTGGTCAATGGAATTTAAGTCGGGGGGAATGGACGTGTCAGTCAATTCGCTGAATATCCTCTCGTTTCAAGTATTCTTACACTGCGGATTTCGACGCGGTCGCGCAGTCTTCCATAAAAATGAAGTCAGAGCCAAATGCACCCGTGAAATGGAAAGACGCACATAGATGAAGAGTACAGTGTCGCAATAGCGTTGTCCGATGAGAATACCGTGTTCAAAGATCTGGAGGTTTTTTTTTTTCCTTTATTGTAATTTAAACACCTATACAGGTGGGCTGGCAGCAGCATGGTTCGCTGCTCTTCAGCCGTTAGTTGAACAATAAACATGATAGAGAGGTGATATACAAAAAAGACGGCGGGCAAAAACATGGAGATAAAAAAAAAACAAGAGACAAGAAGCCGTTCACGTTGGACGAAAAAACACTAACACTTGGAAACATGGCGCACAAAACACGGAGAACGGCGACGGCACATGTGAACAGTTGAGTCGGGACTGTACGAAACACAGAACGATGCACACACACTAAACACTGGTGGCGATGGTCTCCGGCGCGCGAATGGTCACTGAGCGTGTACGAGTCCGGGGACCTGCCAAGAGGGGGGGGTGGAGGAGGAGGAAGGGGAGATGGGAGAGGGGAGAGCAGAGATGCCACGGGCAAAGGAGAGAGGGGGAGGGAGGAAGGGGGAGGGGAAGGGGGAGGGGAAGCCCGGAGGAGAGGGTAGGAGGGAGGGGGAAAGGAAAGAGAAGGGAAGGGAAAGGGGGGGAGGGAGGGTGCCGAAAGGAAAGGACACAGGAGGGGGGGGAAGGATCAAAGTTGATAGGAGGGGTAGATGCAGGGGAGGAGGACATCATCAGGGAGGGGGAGCTGGCGGAAGCCACCTTGGGAGAGGGTATGGAGGGTGGAGAGATGGAGACCAGGTGGGACATGGGAGTACAGGCGCGGCAGCGGGCGGGGGTGGGAGAGGATCGGGGAGACGAGCGGGTGAGGAGGATCGAGTTGACGGGAGGTGTATAGGATTCGTATCCTTTCGAGGAAGAGGAGGAGGTGGGGGAAGGGGATAAGGTCATACAGGATCCGCGTGGGGGAAGGGAGACGGATGCGATAGGCAAGGCGGAGAGCATGGCGTTCAAGGATTTGGAGGGATTTATAAAAGGAAGGGGGGGCGGAGATCCAGGCGGGATGGGCGTAACAGAGGAGATCTGGAGGTCAGTACGCCCATTCTTATGCGTCCCTACATCATAACACGAAACAAGCGTCAAACGAAAAAACTACAAAGAACGAAACTCGTCTAGCTTGAAGGGGGAAACCAGATGGCGTTATAGTTGGCCCGCTAGATATCAACTGCGTTTTTTAAAAATAGGAACCCCAATTTTTTATTGCATATTCGTGCAGAACGTAAAGAAATATGAATGTTTTAGTTCGACCACTATTTCCGCTTTGTGACAGATGGCGCTGTAGTTGTCACAAACGTATAAGTATGTGGTATCACGTAACATTCCGCCAGTGCGGACGGTTTTTACTTCGTGATACATTACCCGTGTTAAAATGGACCGTTTACCAATTTCGGAAAAGGTCGATATAATGTTGATGTACGGCTATTGTGATCAAAATGCCCAACGGGCGTGTGCTATGTATGCTGCTCGGTATCCTGGACGACATCATCCATGTGACCGGACCGTTCGCCGGATAGTTATGTTATTTAAGGAAACAGGACGTGTTCAGGACACGTGAAACGTCAACCACGACCTGCAACAAATGATGTCCAAGTAGGTGTTTTAGCTGCTGTCGCGGCTAATCCGCACATCAGTAGCAGACAAATAGCGCGAGAATCGGGAATCTCACAAACGTCAGTGTTGCGAATGCTACATCAACATCGATTGCAAATGGCTCAAATGGCTCTGAGCACTATGGGACTTAACTGCTGAGGTCATCAGTCCCCTAGAACTTAGAACGACTTAAACCTAACTAACGTAAGTACATCACAAACATCCATGGCCGAGACAGGATTCGAACCTGCGACCGCGCGGTTCCAGACTGTAGCGCCTAGAACCGCTCGGCCACTCCAACATCGACTGCACCCGTACCATATTTCTATGCACCAGGAATTGCATGGCGACGACTTTGAACGTCGTGTACAGTTCTGCCACTGGGCACAAGAGAAATTACGGGACGAGGGCAGATTTTTTGCACCCGTTCTATTTAGCGACGAAGCGTCCTTCACCAACAGCGGTAACGTAAACCGGCATAATATGCCCTAGAGGGCAACGGAAAATCCGCGATGGCTGCGACAAGTGGAACATCAGCGACCTTGGCGGGTTAATGTATGGTGCGGCATTGTGGGAGGAACGATAATTGGCCTCCATTTTATCGATGGCAATCTAAATGGTGCAATGTATGCTGATTTCCTACGTAAAGTTATACCGATGTTACTACAAGATGACTGCATGACAGAATGGCGATGTACTTCCAACATGATGGATGGTCGGCACATAGCTCGCGCGCGGTTGAAGCGGTATTGAATAGCATATTTCATGACAGGTGGATTGGTTGTCGAAGCACCGTACCATGGCCTGCACGTTCACCGGGTCTGACGTCCCCGGATTGCTTTCCGTGGGGAAAGTTGAAGGGTATTTGCTATCGTGATCCACCGACAACGCCTGACAACATGTGTCAGCGCATTGTCAATGCATGTGCGAACATTACAGAAGGTGAACTACTCGCTGTTGAGAGGAATGTCGTTACACGTATTGCCAAATGCATTGTGGTTGACGGACATAATTTTGAGCATTTATTGCATTAATGTGGTATTTGCAGGTAATCACGCATAACAGCACGCGTTCTCAGAAATGATAAGTTCACAAAGGTACATGTATCGCATTGGAACAACCCGAAATAAAATGTCCAAACGTACCTACTTTCTGTATTAAAATTTAAAAAACCTACCTGTTACCAACTGTTCATCTAAAATTGTGAGCCGTATGTTTGTGACTATTACAGCTCCATCTATCACACAGCGAAAAAAGTGGTCCAACTAAAACATTCGTATTTCTTTACGTACTACACGAATATGTAATAAAAATGGGGGTTCCTATTTAAAAAAATGCAGTTGATATCCGTTTGCTCTATGGCAGCGCCATCTAGCAGGCCAACCATAGCGCCATCTGGTTTCTCCCTTCAAGCTAGACAAGTTTCATTCTTTGTAGTTTTTTCGTTTGACGCATATTTCGTGAGATATTTGGCCCGGTCACGATCAATTGACCACCCTGTATATGCAGTATACACAGGGTGTTTCATATATCTTGACCACCATAAATAACTGTTTGTCCAGATGCAAATTACAAAATGTTTCAAGCAAATGTTCTTTAGCCGTCAGGGAGACATCAATCTGCATGATTGCCTTCGTTATAGTTTTGTATCTTACAAAGATATGAGCAGCGATATGACTTTTTTAAATGGCACCCTGTATTTTTTATTCGGTAGTTCATTTCCTCTCCTAAAGACCTTTTCAAATGTATCACATTGTACCATTCACTGAAACACAAAGTTGTTAATTGCGTAACACAACATTGACGTTGACACTCCCAGCGCTTAGTGCATGTACTCGGGGTAATGGAACACATCCACGTGCTGACGTTGACAGAGGACAAATGTAAACATAAGTAGAATGCACACCCGTCATTCCGTCGACCATCGTCAGTTGAAGAGTTGTGTGAGTAGAATGTACACCAACGAAGAGAAAGTAGAAATGCTACTCAGAATGTAAGTTAACAGAACAGTAATTGCAATATAGTTTTCTTATGTACGGTTACATTTAGTACAGTGGTTTAGTACTTTAAAATACTGTTGTGTAGAGTAGGTATACAGTAAATGCTGTCCTTCCTACAAACTGCATCGACATAACGTTCCTTTTATTGTTATTGTTGAAGGTAGGCGAAATGCTACGCAGGCAGCGGAACTGTACAGAGAGTGATATCCTGACAAGAATCCATCTTCCTGACGGATGTTTTCTCGTCTTGTTGCGACGCTTCAGGAAACGGGAGTTTCAACCCACGATAACGCAATCGTCGTAGCACTCGCACAGACAAAGCTGCGGAAATTACTATTCTCGCTTCCGTTGCTATGAATCCACAAGTGAGCACACGACAGCTTGAACACGAGATTGGCATTCCTAAAACCAGTGTACATCGTATTCTTACACGTCGCCGGTTCCATCGTTACGTTATACACCAAATGATTTCGAGAATCGTGTACAGTTTGTCAGTGGGCACAGCAGCAAATCCTCGCCAACCCGAACTTCTTCTCCAATGTTCTCTTTACCGATGAATGTTCCTTCTCAAAGAAAGGACAGGTAAATACAAATAACATGCATTATTGATCCAGCGACAACCCACGATGGCTTAGAGAGGTGGAACATCAGCGTCAATGGAGAGTTAACGTCTGGTGTAGGATGCTTGGTTCTTCAATTCTTGGCCCTTATTTTATCAATGGTAGTCTAAACGGCACAGCGTATGCCAACTTTCTTCCTCCTCTTCTGGATGAAGTGCAGCTAAGAACCAGAATGCTTACGTGCTATCAGCACGATGGACGTCCAGCACATAATGTCTTCCGTGCACGTCGTGTTCTGAACCGAAGCTATCCTGCCAGATGGATTGGTCGACGAGGAACAGTTACTTGGCCTCCTAGGTCTCCTGGTTTAAATCCTCTGGACTTTTTTTCTTTGGAGATTCATTAAAGACGTTCTCTATCGCGATATTCCAACAACTCCAGAGGACATGCAGGCACGTATCGTGCTTGCTTGTAATTCTCTTCAGCAGCCAACACTGGAAGCAGTAAATAATTCTTTCATTCAACGAGCGCACCAGTGTATCTGTGTCCAGGGTCACTACTTTGAGCATCTTTGAATGTTCTACTCCTGGGAAATGGTACAGGAGAGTCAAAGTCAATTTTGTATTGTATTCTTACTTGGTTTTCATTTGTTTTCTGACAACTCCAGCGAGTGGACGAGTTTGTGATCCCAGGTTCAAAGTCAGTGTTGTGTACGTAATTAATAACGTTGTGTTTCAATGAAAGGTACACTATGATACAGTTTTGAATAGGTCTTTAGGCGAGGAAATGAATTACCGTATAAAAATTCAGGGTGCCATTTACAAAAGTCATACCGCTGTTCATATCCTTGTAAAAACCAAAGCTACAACGAAGGCACTCATGCTGATTCATGTCCCCCTGACGGCTAAAGAACATTTGCTTGAAACATTTGGTAATTTTTATCTGGACAAACAGTTACTTAGGTGGTCAAGATAAATGAGGCACCGTGTATATATATAATTGTTGAAACATGTGTGTCTAATTCACTTTAGACGAAATCAGTGAATAGCTTTGCTTGCTCCCGCACTAAAAATTAGTTGGTACGCCACTGATACAGCACAGACGTAGTGACAATTCAGTAGTGCGGTACTAGAAGTGATACATGAACTAGGTTGATACCACTCTGCTCATCTAGATATACAAGGGGTAACCAAAATAAGGAAACACTACAAAAACAACAAATTACCGTGCCTAATACCGTTTAGGGAAACCACTGCCCCGAGCGGTCTAAGGCGCTGCAGTCATGGACTGTACGGCTGGTCCCGGCGGAGGTTCGAGTCCTCCCTCGGGCATGGGTGTGTGTGTTTGTCCTTAGGATAATTTAGGTTAAGTAGTTTGTAAGCTTAGGGACTGATGACCTTAGCAGTTAAGCCCCATAAGATTTCACACACATTTGAACTTTTTTGAAACCACTGCCATTCAAAACAGCTTCAGGTTGTCTCGGAACGGATAAATACAGGTTTTCAAGGGAATGTTATACCTTTTTTCCTGCGAAATTGTGGCAAGTTCAAGTGACGATTAAATGAAATGTCGTGTGGCGAGGACCTCCCGTTGGATAGACCCGTCGTCTGCTGCAAGTCTTTTTAGTTGACGCCACTTCGGCGACTTGCGTGTCGGCGAGGACGATATGATGACGAAGGCAACAACACAACATCCTGTCCCCGACCGGCGAAAATCTCCGACCCAGCTAGGAATCGTGCTCTGGCCCGTCGCAGGGCATTCTGCCACACTGACCACTCATCTATTGATGATGGTGGAGATAGATAGAGACCACGTGCCTTCTCTCCAAAGTAGACCACAAAGACTTGGTAATATTGAGACCTGGTGCTCGGTAGCCAGGGTAGCTGCGACAGTTCATCTTAGTGCTCACAAAACCAAACCTGGACGATGTGAGCTCTGTGAACAGCTCGCCGTTGGGAAATAAACATTCTACATCTGCATCTACGTATATACTCCGCACGCCACCGTACGGTGCATTGCGGAGGGTATCTTGTACCACAACTACCCATTTCCTCTCCTGTTCCACTCGTAAATGGAGCGAAGGGAAAATTACTGCCAATATGCCTCAGTACGAGGGGTACCCATGGTCTAGGGACGCCGGCACGGTAGCTCAGCGTGTTTGGCCAGAGAGCCGATTGGCCTCTGTAATAAAAAACTGAGTGGAAGGATCAACCACCGAACTTGAACAGGATGTCTTGCGACGTCCGCAACGACCAAACACAACGATCAACAACGAATAAAATAAAAAAAGGGGGTAGCGTCTTTGATTCATAATCAAAACGTCTTCGGTCCAGTGTTCGATCCCCGCCACTGCCTAAATTTTGATTAATAATCAGCATTGGCGGCCGAAGACTTCCGGCATAAGAAGTCAGCCTCATTCTGCCAACGGCCTTGTCATAGAGGGCGGAGGAGCGGATAGAGGTTCAGGGCACTCTCTTATCCTAGGGGTGGGAAATTGCCCCTAAAGGCGGAAGAATCAGCAATGATCAACGACATGAGGATGCAGAAGGCAATGGAAACCACTGCATTAAAGACACGTAACGTGTATCCACAGGACATGTGGCCTGTATTTGAAGAAGTGTCATGATAATCTCTCCATTGGCAAAGGATTCCGGAATAGTCCCCCATTCGGATCTCCGGCAGGGGACTGCCAAGGGGGAGGTTACCATGAGAAAAAGATTGAATAATCAACGAAAGGATAACGTTCTACGAGTCGGGGCGTGGAATGTCAGAAGCTTGAATGTGATAGGGAAACTAGAAAATCTGAAAAGGGAAATGCAAAGGCTCAATCTAGATATAGTAGGGGTCAGTGAAGTGAAGTGGAAGGAAGACAAGGATTTCTGGTCAGATGAGTATCGGGTAATATCAACAGCAGCAGAAAATGGTATAACAGGTGTAGGATTCGTTATGAATAGGAAGGTAGGGCAGAGGGTGTGTTACTGTGAACAGTTCAGTGACCGGGTTGTTCTAATCAGAATCGACAGCAGACCAACACCGACAACGATAGTTCAGGTATACATGCTGACGTCGCAAGCTGAAGATGAACAGATAGAGAACGTGTATGAGGATATTGAAACGGTAATTCAGTATGTAAAGGGGGACGAAAATCTAATAGTCATGAGCGACTGGAATGCTGTTGTAGGGGAAGGAGTAGAAGAAAAGGTTACAGGAGAATATGGGCTTGGGACAAGGAATGAAAGAGGAGAAAGACTAATTGAGTTCTGTAACAAGTTTCAGCTAATAATAGCGAATACCCTGTTCAAGAATCACAAGAGGAGGATGTATACTTGGAAAAGGCCGGGAGATACGGGAAGATTTCAATTAGATTACATCATGGTCAGACAGTGATACCGAAATCAGATACTGGATTGTAAGACGTACCCAGGAGCAGATATAGACTCAGATCACAATATAGTAGTGATGAAGAGTAGGCTGAAGTTCAAGCCATTAGTCAGGAAGAATCAATACGCAAAGAAGTGGGATACGGAAGTACTAAGGAATGACGAGATACGTTTGAAGTTCTCTAACGCTGTAGACACAGCAATAAGGAATAGCGCAGTAGGTAGTACAGTTGAAGAGGAATGGACATCTCTAAAAAGGGCCATCACAGAAGTTGGGAAGGAAAACATAGGTACAAAGAAGGTAGCTGCGAGAAGAAACCATGGGTAACAGAAGAAATACTTCAGTTGATTGATGAAAGGAGGAAGTACAAACATGTTCCGGGAAAATCAGGAATACAGAAATACAAGTCGCTGAGGAATGAAATAAATAGGAAGTGCAGGGAAGCTAAGACGAAATGGCTGCAGGAAAAATGTGAAGACATCGAAAAAGATATGATTGTCGGAAGGACAGACTCAACATACAGGAAAGTCAAAACAACCTTTGGTGACATTAAAAGCAACGGTGGTAACATTAAGAGTGCAACGGGAATTCCACTGTTAAATGCAGAGGAGAGAGCAGATAGGTGGAAAGAATACATTGAAAGCCTCTATGAGGGTGAAGATTTGTCTGATGTGATAGAAGAAGAAACAGGAGTCGATTTAGAAGAGATACGGGAACCAGTATTAGAACCGGAATTTAAAAGAGCTTTGGAGGACTTACGGTCAAATAAGGCAAAAGGGATAGATAACATTCCATCAGAATTTCTAAAATCGTTGGGGGAAGTGGCAACAAAACGACTATTCACGTTGGTGTGTAGAATATATGAGTCTGGCGATATACCATCTGACTTTCGGAAAAGCATCATCCACACAATTCCGAAGACGGCAAGAGCTGACAAGTGCGAGAATTATCGCACAATCAGCTTATCAGCTCATTCATCGAAGCTGCTTACAAGAATAATATACAGAAGAATGGAAAAGAAAATTGAGAATGCGCTAGGTGACGATCAGTTTGGCTTTAGGAAAAGTAAAGGGACGAGAGAGGCAATTCTGACGTTACGGCTAATAATGGAAGCAAGGCTAAAGAAAAATCAAGACACTTTCATAGGATTTGTCGACCTGGAAAAAGCGTTAGACAATATAAAATGGTACAAGCTGTTCGAGATTCTGAAAAAAGTAGGGGTAAGCTATAGGGAGAGACGGGTCATATACAATATGTACAACAACCAAGAGGGAATAATAAGAGTGGACGATCAAGAACGAAGTGCTCGTATTAAGAAGGCTGTAAGACAAGGCTGTAGCCTTCCGCCCCTACCCTTCAATCTGTACATCGAGGAAGCAATGATGGAAATAAAAGAAAGGTTCAGGAGTGGAATTAAAATACAAGGTGAAAGGATATCAATGATACGATTCGCTGATGACATTGCTATCCTGAGTGAAAGTGAAGAAGAATTAAATGATCTGCTGAACGGAATGAACAGTCTAATGAGTACACAGGATGGTTTGAGAGTAAATCGGAGAAAGACGAAGGTAATGAGAAGTAGTAGAAATGAGAACAGCGAGAAACTTAACATCAGGATTGATGGTCACGAAGTCAATGAAGTTAAGGAATTCTGCTACCTAGGCAGTAAAATAACCAATGACGGACGGAGCAAGGAGGACATCAAAAGCAGACTCGCTATGGCAAAAAAGGCATTCCTGGCCAAGAGAAGTTTACTAATAGCAAATACCGGCCTTAATTTCAGGTAGACATTTCTGAGGATGTACGTCTGGAGTACAGCATTGTATGGTAGTGAAACATGGACTGTGGTAAAACCGGAACAGAAGAGAATCGAAGCATTTGAGATGTGGTGCTATAGACGAATGTTGAAAATTAGGTGGACTGATAAGGTAAGGAATGAGGGAAAATTAGGTGGACTGATAAGGTAAGGAATGAGGAGGTTCTACGCAGAATCGGAGAGGAAAGGAATATGTGGAAAACACTGAAGGGACAGGATGATAGGACATCTGCTAAGACATGAGGGAATGACTTCCATGGTACTAGAGGGAGCTGTAGAGGGCAAAAACTGTAGAGGAAGACAGATTGGAATACGTCAAGTAAATAATTGAGGACGTAGGTTGCAAGTGCTACTCTGAGATGAAGAGGTTAGCACAGGAAAGAAATTCGTGGCGGGCCGCATCAAACCAGTCAGTAGACTGATGACCAAAAAAACGAGCCCTAATTTCTCTTATCTTCTACTACTGCGCTACAGACTGAGTGAATTTGCACTTACAAAAACGCTAGATTAAAACTCTTAGACAGAAAAGCATGCCGGCCGGAGTGGCCTAGCGGTTCTAGGCGCTGCAGTCTGGACCCGCGCGACCGCTACGGTCGCAGGTTCGAATCCTGCTTCGGGCATGGATGTGCGTGATGTCCTTAGGTTAGTTAGGTTTAAGTAGTTCTAAGTTCTAGGGGACTGATGAACACAGCAGTTAAGTCCCATACTGCTCAGAGTCATTTGAACCAGAAAAGCATGCACGATATTTAATAAATATGCTACGAGGAAAATACAGGAAAAGGCAAACACTAAACTTGCCGCTCTGTAGATGTGTGTAAGCCGAGAGCTGAAGCCTGAGTGACTGGCTTCCTAAGCGAACACATATAGGAGTCGTCTCTTAAATTTACATAGGTAGCTTTGGCTAGAAAGGTCACGTGCAGATTTATTTTGAAGATTTGGAAGGACACGATTGGGAAAATGATAGTTGCCTTCGAAAAGGCTCAGCAGATTTCAGCAGAAAGATTCTGCTGCCTCCAACATACATTGCGAGCAATGGCCACGAAGATAAGTTACGAGAAACGGGGATGATTCGGAGGCATACAGACAGTCGTTTTTCCCTCGTTCTGTTTGCTAGTAGAACAAGAAAGGGAATGGCTAGTAGTGGTACACGATACCCTACACCATGCGCCGTAATGTGGATTGCGTAGCATCGATGTAAATGTAGATGTTCTTATGCGAAATGTCTGTTGGTGGCTGCAAAATCGTTTTGCAATCAGCGTCAAATGCCGATTCTCTAAATTTTCTCAATAGTGCCTCGCGAAAAGAACGTCGTCTTCCCTCAAGGCATTCACTTTTTCGTCCACAAAACATCTCCATAATACCTGCGTGCTGACCGAACGTGCTGGTAACAGATTAGCAGCACGCCTTTGAACTGGTTCGATGTCTTCCTTTAAGGGGCTCCGGAACGCCCTATACTTGTAATGTTAAAATAACGCTTATAAATTACATCTTTCCTCACAAAGTATTTGAGGTAGGAAGTTGAACTTTTTACAGATTATTTATTGGAATATGGGCTACAACTTAACACAGGGATTTTACAAAATTTTAGTTCAGTTATTAAAGATGATTTTTTTTCAATTGTAATGAAAATTCACAACATTTTTTTGCAATTTTTTATTTATATATTCAAAAATATACAGTTTTTTGGAAAAAGGCTGTGTTAAATTATGCAGAAGGTACTGTGTAACATTTACTGAAAGTTTGAAACAATTATGTTTGGAAGATCCTTAGAAAACATGTAATTAGTATGAGAAAATAAAAGTTTTGGGAATCGAGCGACAAAGATTAGATTAACTTTTTAGTGCATTCCAGGACCATAGGATGGATTATCTTCATCCTCTGCAAACTCCTCCTCCAGCTTCCTCTTGTTCCTCCTCCTGTTTACTCTTGCTTGTATTTCTAGACTCTTTACAGCCCTGTCTGCAGCCCGAAGGCGTTCCTTGTCTAAAGCAAGCATCGCTCGTACCATGTTAGAACCTATCTTCATTCCCATATTTCTAAATACCTTGCACCTTACAATGTTGCCATCATTGAAAGTCGCAACAGCATCATACACACCAAAGTGAAGTGTTTCTATTCCAACAAATACAGTCTTGGGGATTCTCGACCATATAACACTATTTACACTTTCTTCCGTGAATACACTTTTTCAACAGTTCAGGTGCTGCTAAGTCTCTGAAAATAGGTTTAGCCACAACACATACTTTATCTCACATCACTAAAATGTACCTGATGAACACGGACGTTAATAATAACACCATTTGACAGCAGTTTAACAGCGCCACAGTGGGTCACGCCCATGTAGAACACATTTCAAAAAAAATTTAAAAATAGTTGTAGTCTTCGGAATTGAATAAATTATATATCTATTAAAAGGTAATAGTCTGCAGATTCAGAAAACGCAAAAAAGTAAAAATTGAACTTTTCATGATTTTGAGCCTTTCCGGAGCCCCTTAATTCGACCTACTGAGCAACACTCAAGAATGGTAAGCTCTAGTGTTCTATAACTGTCTCTATTATACAGGGTGTTACAAAAAGGTACGGCCAAACTTTCAGGAAACAATCCTCACACACAAATAAAGAAAAGATGTTATGTGGACATGTGTCCGGAAACGCTTAATTTCCATGTTAGAGCTCATTTTAGTTTCGTCAGTATATACTGTACTTCCTCGATTCACCGCCATGATTTCATACGGATACTCTACCTGTGCTGCTAGAACATGTGCCTTTACAAGTACGACACAACATGTAGTTCATGCACGATGGAGCCCCTGCACCTTTCAGTCGAAGTGTTCGTACTCTTCTCAACAACAGATTCGGTGACCGATGGATTGGTAGAGGCGGACCAATTCCATGGCCTCCACGCTCTCCTGACCTCAACCCTCTTGACTTTCATTTATGGGGGCATTTGAAAGCTCATATCTACGCAACCCCGGTACCAAATGTAGAGACTCTTCGTGCTCGTATTGTGGACGGCTGTGATACAATACGCCATTCTCCAGGGCTGCAGCAGCGCATCAGGGATTCCATGCGACTGAGAGTGGATGCATGTATCCTCGCTAACGGAGGACATTTTGAACATTTCCTGTAACAAAGTGTTTGAAGTCACGCTGGTGCGTACTGTTGCTGTGTGTTTCCATTCCACGATTAATGTGATTTGAAGAGAAGTAATAAAATGAGCTCTAACATGGAAAGTAAGCGTATCCGGACACATGTCCACATAACATATTTTCTTTCTTTGTGTGCGAGGAATGTTTCCTGAAAGTTTGGCGGTACCTTTTTGTAACACCATGTATATGAACTACATTTTCCTAAATGCTCCCAATCAAATCGAAGTCGATAGTTCACCTTCCCTACTCCCACCCTTAAGAGCTCGTTCCATTTCATATCGCTCTCCAACGTTACGCCTAGATATTAAAGTAATGCCACTGTGTCAAGCAGCCCACTACTAATACTGTATTCAAACATTAGGAGATTGTTTTTCATACTCAGCTGTATTAACTTACGTTTTTCTACATTTAGGGCAAGCTGTCACTCGTGAAATTTTGTCAAAGTCATCTCGTATCCTCGTACACTGAACGACTATACCTTCCCGTACACCAAACAGCCACAGACTGGTGCTGACCCTGTCTGCTGGATCATTTATGTATATAGAGAATAAGAGCAATCCTATTACACATCTCTGGGGCACTCCTGACGGTATCCTTGTCTCTCACTCGCTGTCGAGGATAACATACTAGGTTCTACGTTATAGCCACTCACTTATCTGGGAATCGATTCGGTACGCTCATACCTTCGTTAACAGTCCGCAATGAGGTATGGTTTCAAACGCTTTCCGGAAATATAGGAATATAGAATCTGTTGTTGTCCTTCATCCTTGATTCGGAGGTTTTCATGCGAGAAAAGGGCAAGCAGAGTTTCGCATGAGCGACGCTTTGTAAATCTTTGTTGATCTGTAGACAGAAACTTTTTTGTCTTAAGGTAATTGATTATTTTCGAACTGAAAATGTGCTCAAGAATTCTGAGGGAAATCGATGATAGCCGGCCGCGGTGGCCATGCGGTTCTGGCGCTGCAGTCCGGAACCGCGGGACTGCTACGGTCGCAGGTTCGAATCCTGCCTCGGGCATGGGTGTGTGTGATGTCCTTAGGTTAGTTAGGTTTAAGTAGTTCTAAGTTCTAGGGGACTTATGACCTAAGATGTTGTGTCCCATAGTGCTCAGAGCCATTTGAACCATTTTTTTGAAATCGATGATAACGATATCGCTCCGTAGTTATGAAGGTCCCTTCTTTTACCCTTCTTACCTGCGCTTTTTTCCAGTCACTTAGGACTTTGCGTCGGGTGAGAGATTCGCAATAAATGAAAGCTAAGGTTGGTTGGTTGGTTTGGGGAAGGAGACCAGACAGCGAGGTCATCGGTCTCATCGGATTAGGGAAGGACGGGGAAGGAAGTCGGCCGTGCCCTTTGAAAGGAACCATACCGGCATTTGACTGGGGCGATTTAGGGAAATCACGGAAAACCTAAATCAGGATGGCCGGACGCGGGATTGAACCGTCCTCCTCCCGAATGCGAGTCCAGTGTCAAACCACTGCACCACCTCGCTCGGTGGAAGCTAAGTTAAGGGGACAATGCCACAGGGTACTAGTAGGCACCAGTAACAGTTTTGGTACCAGATTCGTCCCCTCTCCACGCCTCTGATACACTGAAGTCAAACAAACTGCCTAATATCTTATAGGGCCCCTGCGAGCATGCCGAAGTGCCGCAACACGACATGGCATGGAATCGACTAATGTCTGAAGTAGTGGAATCCTTCAGGGCAGTCCATAAATCCGTAAGAGTATGAGGAGATGGAGATTTCTTCTGAACGGCACGTTGCAAGGCATCCCAGATATGCTCAATAATGTTCATGTCTGGGGAGTTTGGTGGCCAGCGGAAGTGTTCAAACTCAGAAGAATATTCTGGACCCACTCTGTAGCATATATGCTCATGTGGGGTGTTGCATTGTCCTGCTGGAATTTCCCAAGTCCGTGGGAATGCACAAACGACATGAATGGATGCAGGTTATCAGACAGGATGCTTACGTACGTGTCACTTGTCAGACTCGTATCTAGACGTACCAGGGGTCCCATATCACTCCACCTGCACGCGTCCCACGCCATTACAAAGCCTCCACCAGCTTGGTGGGTTCATGAGGTTGTTTCCATTCCCGTACACGTCCATCCATCCGGTACAATTTGAAACGAAACTCGTCCGACCAGGCAACATGTTTCCAGTCAATAACAGTCCAATGTCGATGTTGATGGGCCCAGGCGAGGCGTAAAGCTTTGTGTCGTTCAGTCGCGAAGGGTACACGACTGGGTCTTGGGATCCGAAAGTCCATAGCGATGAAGTTTCGTTGAATGCTTCGCACGCTGCCCCTTGTTGATGGCCCAGCGTTGAAATCTGCAGCAAGTTGCAGAAGGGTTGCACTTCTGTAACGTTGAACGATTCTCTTCAGTTGTCTTTGATCCCGTTCTTGCAGGAGCTTTTTCCGGCCGCAGCGATATCGGAGATTTGGTGTTTTACCGGAGTACTGATATTCGCCTTACACTCGTTAAATGGTTGTGCGGGAAAATTCCCACTCATCGCTACCTCGGAGATGCTGTGGCCCATCGCTTGTGCGCCGATTAGGCCTGTGACATCACGTTGAAACTCACTAATATCTTGATAACTTGCCATTGCACCAGCAGTTGCCGATCTAGTAACTGCGCCCGACACTTGTTGTCTTATATAGGCGTTGCCGACCGAAGCGTCGTATTCTGCCTGGATACATATATCTGTATCTTAATATGCATGCCTTTACCAGTTTCTTTGGCGCTTCAATGCATAATTAGCCTTTGTTGAAATTGAGGGATATTCAAAAGTTGGCGAAAAATTAAAAAATAGCAGGGGTTTTCTCCCACTCCTATGACGTCACTGTAGATGCAAGGCTGTTGTCCTAAGTAAAAATTGGTGGGACATTCTAAATTCATACTGGTGGAAGTAGGTCACTTGAGCTAAGTACAGAATTCAAGATAGTGGACCTGGAATATTGACACAGGGTCTATAGCATCAGAATCCAAGAAGGTAATCCATAATGGCTGGCGTCGAATAGTGGCACTGGCTTCATGGCATCAGAAACCAAGACCTGGAATCGTGGCACCGGCTCTATTATTTCAGAATCCAAGACGTGGAATACTAGCACTATGACGTCAGACTATCTTCCTGAAACAAAGGATGTTTGGTTCCCCTGCAGATCTTGGCCTGTCTGGTGGACAAACGATGTTAACGTGATGATCTGCTTAATCTGTTTTCCCTACGCTATTATTCACTCAGAGCACTTCTTCTAAGTATATAATTCGAGATAGCTACTGGGGTTCTTCTCCAGTGTCACATGTGGCTCTCCAAAGTTTGAAGTCCAGGTGTCTTAAGTTAAAACAATCTCCCCCCTCCTTCTGACATCTCAGCTTAAAAAGTTGTCATCCTAAGTTTCAGTCTGACTGGTCCTAAGCAAAAGCCATCTGTGTTATACTTAAACAACTGATAGGAATAGGATAGTAAGAACTACATCTTTATTTAAACACATATCCCTCTATGGAGACTCTCCTTTCCGTGGTCGCAAGGTTTATGATTGACGGATGGTCAAGAAGTCAGCAGGAATGTAGACTGCTAAGAGCCAAATCACCGGGCACCACTGCCACCACTGGGAGGTTGGGCAGGGCCGAGTCGTCAGCCACCGGGGTCGCTGTGCCATAGAGTCTGACATCATAGAGCCTTTGCCAATAATCCAGTGCAACCATCTGGAATTCTATACTTAGAATAAGTGACTACTTCCAGCAGCATTTGAGAGTGCAATTTTGGATTTTTGAATATCCCACCAAATTATAGTTAGGGCAACAGCCCTACATGCACAGTGATGTCGTAGGATGTGGGTAACCTGTGCTATTTTTTTTAAATTACCGCCAACTTTTGAATTTCCCGCCAATTTTATGCTTATGACAACTGACCTACGTCAGAGGTGCGGATGGGGTGAATGGGGATGACGTCATTAGTGATTTACTTTGGTGTCAGAACTGTCGCCGTGTACTTACTCATGGTCTCCGAGAAATCGAACTGTTATTCCATTCGAATCTGGTGATTTGTTTGTTTTCAATTCTTTCAGTAGCTCCTCTACGCCAGGAACCCCAATTATTATGTGCTTCATGTTGGTGTCTTCACGACGGTATATTTGTACGATCCTCTTGTGTGAATGATTTCTTAAACACGAAATTTAAAACTTCCTTTTGCTGTCTACTGTTGCCAGGCCAGACTGGTCGACGAGTGAATGGATAGCAGCCTCCGACCCGCTTAGTGATTTTACTTAGGACCAGAATTTCCTCAAGTTGTCGGCAAGATCTTTCACTAATGTATGATGGTGGAAGCAGTTGTATGCTTCTCATATCGATCTTCTTACAGGTGCACGAATTTCTACTACCTTTTGCCTGTCGGCATTTGCGCCTTCTTTCTGAACAAAGAGTGCAACAGTCTCTGCTTACTTAGCATTTTCCGAATTTTGTTATTAAGCACGATTGGTCTTTTTTGTCCTTGATCCAGTTACTCTGATGAATATAGTGAGGAGGAGAGGGCACTTCCCCTAGCCTTTTTGATGGATGTATTAAATTTACGACCCATCATCACTATGATGACATCATCAACACTCATTCCTGTCTCTGTACTGGCACTGTCGGTAATGTTAGGCCTCTTTGTAGCTACACGATCTAAAATATTTCCGTTAAATGAGGTTTGTCTAACTAGCTGTTCAAGTCAGTTTTCGGAAAACGTGTAGTTCGTTTGTTAATTAGTTAATTTCATGTTCCATAAATGATTTGAACAAATCTTTCATCGAAATTATTTGGAACCAGTCAGTTTATAGCATACGTATATATGATTAGTATTAACATTAATTAACACATTATTCTTTTAGTCCTACTCATGCAACTACACTTTTTCCCCTGGCTACCACTACTTCACAAAATTGTCTATCTGTATCACCTGCAATGAATCCAGAGACGTAATAATCTACACTCGGTACATTGAAATCGCGTCAACTAATATTGCATGATCTGGGTACTCTTGCGCTGCTGGGTTGAGACTTTCTTTGAATAATTTTACAACTGTTACGGCGAAATCGGGTAGCCGGTAAAAACATCCGATAGTTGACTGTATTTCACCTAGGCCCGTTCTAGGGTAGAGATAACTACACAGTTAGGCTAAATGCCGTTCTAGTTTGATAAAATATTTTTATCGACAGCAAAGAATGCTCTCCTTCCTATAGCATCCAGTCTGTCCTTTCAGTAGACGTTGCACATCTCGCTGTATACGAGGGTTGGAACTTAGATAGTGGCAACTATTTATTCACAACCGATACAAAAGAGTTACACGTTAGCACCTGTTACTGTCCCTCAGAGTAGTCACCAGCGTTGTGTGAAATCCGTTGCCAGCGATGTGGAAGGCGTAGTACACCGTTAGCAGAGCCTGTTCTGTTGATGGTGCGAATGGAGCGGTCTACTGTCTGTCGAATCTCTGGAACAGTCCTGAAGAGACTTAAGTCGTATTACTGTTCGTTTTTGGAGCGTCACCTGCGACCAGCTTTGCGAAAGAAGCGGCGACACATTCTGCACAACCCACCCATCATTTTGCACGACAATGCGAGGGGGCATACAGCGCAAGCTATGGCTGCTCTGTTCGGTCGATAGGACTGGGAAGTACTGTACCATCCACCATATTCCCCGAACTTAAGTCCTTGTGACTTTGATTTGATTCCGAAGATGAAGTAACCACTTCGTGACATTCGATTCAGAACTGTTCCAAAGATTCGACAGATAGTAGACCGCCCCATTCGCACTGTCAACTGAACAGGCTCTGCTAACGTTACACTACGCCTTCCAAATCTCTGGCAACGGGTTCTATACAACGCTGGTGACTACTTTGAAGGACAGTAACAGGTGCAAAAATGTCACTCTTTTGTATCGGTTGTGAATAAATAGTTGCCACTACTTAAGTTCCAACCCTCGTATTTCGGAGCTCTCTACTTCGGTGTTCAGCCAGCTCTCGCTTCCGAGCATAATGTGCGCTTGACAACTTTCCTGAAGAGCAGAAAATTCAGGGACTTTGTTAAGAATTCTTCGACAATTTACTGTTCAAATTTTGTCAAACAAATTAGTTACGAAATCCTTGACAGTAATGCGACCTTACAGAGTAACAATGAGGCCCATGGAGTACCACGATACGGCTGCCAAAGTCATCCCAGAACTCCCGCCATGTTTCACTCTTGGGATATAAACTCGGCCAGAAGTTGAAAACAGAGTGAAACAAGACTCATCTTACCAAACGACCTGCTTCCATTGCTCCATGGCCCAGGATTCACGATTTCGGCACCACGTTTTCCCGTTAGGGACATTTGCGTTACTGATTTGTGGTTTTGAAATTCCAGCTCTACCTGCAATTTCGTGATTCTGGAGCTCCCTTTGTGTTGTTTTGGTGCTGACAGGGCTCGAGAGTGTGGCATTCAGTCCTGCAGCGACTTTTGCAGTCATCGTCCCCTTACTTCTCTTACAATACTCTTCAATAGCCGTCTGTCAAGATCACGAAACACAGACTTTCCTTTGCATTGTGACCTAACGGACGATGTTTTCTGCTTTCCTTGTATGCGGTATAAATCTTTGATTCGCTGCCTCTTGAAACACCAGGCATTTCAGCTACCTTGGTTACGGAAGCACACACCATACTAGAACATTTGGTAGTTATTTGTGGTAAGGTTCTATGGGACCAAACTGGTGAGGTCATCGATCCGTAAACTTAGGCACCACTTAATCTAACTTAAACTAACTTACGCTAGGGGCAACACACACACCCATGCCCGAGGGAGGACTCGAACCTCCGACGGGATGAGCCGCGCGAACCGTGACAAGACGCCCAGACCGCGCGGCTACCCCGCGCGGCCACTAACACATACTGAGAGTGTTGCACAGGTGTCGTTCTTGGTGAAATACAACAGGCATCTTGCAGGCTTGGCTAGCTTCTCCATCTACGTTGAGGCATGCATTTCTCGCAGTGTGTTCATATTTTGTCCAACCCCTGTAACTGACACTTGGGAGTGAGGACCCTGCTAATTCTTTTCTCTTTTTACGTCACTGCAACCTAGTAACATTGTACATACTTCTTTTGCTGGTTTATCTGCTTCTTTTATAGCAAAATGTATAATTATACATTACTTTTATCACGTCGTGCCACATCTTTATTATTAACATGTTTTTTTAGTGTGCAATATTTCAATATTATGTGATAATTACACTACATGTAATGGATATAATGAACTGCTACACGAGAGGGGAAGTGGGAGCAGTATGTAAATAGTCGAAGAGTGGAATATTGTGATTGCGTGTGACATTCGCATGAATGCGGAGATAGCAGTGGATCGGTGTCGTGTTGGAATGAAAAGTCTGCCAAGTACCGCTGAACATATTCTGAAAACCGTTTGGACTTCATATTGCGATGGACATTGTGTGATTAAATTAGCAGGAGTCTCGTGAAATGCTCTAGGCTGAATTGCCAATGTATTTTTAGTATTGATAGGGATTTTCTCTCGGAAGGGGGACTAGAACAAGATGCACTCGCCTTCGTGATGCCAATTGAAGAGTTGCTTGAGTGAGAAGAAAGCCGACCGTGGCCGGGACGACGGCGTGCTCACAATATGCCCCTCCATATCGTATCTGCATCATGCCGAATGACAGAGGATGACATGGCGGCCGGTCGACATCCCTTGAGCCTTCAAGGCCTGGACTAGGAGCTCGTTTTTAATCAGACACGTGCTTTACAGTGAAGATAGCTCATTAGTAACTATAGAATACAAGTTCTCACTGTTAGCATATCATATCGGTACAACTATTGTTTGCTGATTTAGCCTTATTCTTGTTCTAGTCTGCCGTTATATACATCTTCACGTATATTTCTGGAAGATTCGCTCCGTAAATGTGATATGTGTGTTCAGTGATGATGTTAAGAAATTTTACATGTTTACATTTTATATTCCGTGAAATGTGCGCAATCTGTGGCGTGCACTTTTAGGTTTCTGGCTCCGACCAGTCCGAATAAAATATGTTGTTTCTCACAGCTGCAATGTCTTAAAAAAGTGGGAATGATCTTGCTTTTACGTTCTGGAACTCGTCATATAGCACGATTTTCGAAATCGTTAGTGAGCATGCTTACTTTTTCAATTATCTCTGGGCAATACTATCATGTGTTTCGGTTATTTTACAACGGTATTTATTTGAATTTTGCAATTTATACTTCTCAAAGTTTTGTTTACTAACTGTGAACTGATTTTATAGTAATTTTATTTTCGAGTTATTCCAATTCTCTAGTCATTAAATGTTGTTTCATTAAGGTTATGAGTTAAATATTTAGACATATCCACAGTCAGTATTCGATAGTTTAGCTAGCAGACTCTGGGGAAACAAAGCTAGAAGTTTAATCTCCTCAGAGCAACTTTCGTTACGTCGGTCTGCACAACTATTGGAGCTAGAAAGCCTACTTTGGATGTTGACGTTCACTTCGTTGCATTTAAAAGTTGTACAGTGTCTCAACAACGAATCTTACCGCCGTTTATTGTACAGTGAGGCAGTGCTATGGCTGAATATTGTCAGTCGCTTTGTGCTGCAGTAAATTTCATATTTCAGTTCGATTCTGATTTGTTTCACTACATTTCAACTGTCTTTTGCCATGCTGTTAACACAATTTTATCGGATTATATTTAAAACAAAATGTTGCACAAGAGAGGATTGTCATTTGTGTAACATCCTTTTAAGCCATGATTAATGCAGCAAATAAGTGAAAGGAGTGTGGATTCGTGGCCGAGCGGTTCTAGGCGCTTCAGTGTGGAACTGTGCGACCGCTACGGTCGCAGGTTCGAATCCTGTCTCGGGCATGGATGTGTGTGATGTCATTAGGTTAGTTAGGTTTAAGTAGTTCTAAATTCTAGGGGACTGATGACCTCCGATGTTAAGTTCCATAGTGCTCAGAGCCATTTGAACCATTTTTGAATGTGGATTCGATTTCAAGCTGTGGGAAGTACCTGGCAGATGTTACCGAGCGATGTGGCGCAGTGTTTAAGCTATTGCAGTAGTATTCGGTTAGATCATAAATCCCCCTCAAGATATTCAGATGTTGGTTCCCTTTGGTTTCCTAAACCGCTTAAGCCAAATTCCGCGTTTTCTTTGAAAACGATATGGCCGGTTCCCGCCATACCCTTACCCCATGCGAACTTACGCTCCGTCCACAATGACTTTTTGTCGATGGAGCATTAAACCGTAGTCTTCCTCCTTTCCTTTTCGAAAAATATCAGCGTTATTCATCCACGAATGACTATGGGCATCTGATACGATCCTTACTTGAAACTAATATCCCAAGAGAATTGGCGACCAAATACATAACGCATAATATGAATCTGATCTATCCGGTGTCGTTTTAGTGAAGGTGTGTTTCTATCTACTGTTCCCCTTCGTATATCCCTTTAACAATATGATAACGAATACGCTGGACGGAGGAGTACCATAGGTAGGGCCGCAACAATCCAGTCTCCCTCCATTTCTCTCTCTCTAACTCGAACTCTCTCTCTCTCTCTCTCTGTCTATCTATCTATCTATCTATCTATCTATCTATCTATCTATCTATCTATTTTTGAGTCATCAGTCTTCCGAATGATTTGATGCTGCCCGTCACGAACTTCTCTCCTGTCCTAACCTCTTCATCTCAGAGTAGCCAATGCACTCTTCGTCCTCAATATTTTGTTGGATGCAGTCTAGTCTTTGTCTTTCCCTATAGTTTTTATCGTCTTCGGCTTCCTCTAGTATCGTAGGTCATTCCATGACGTCTTAACACATATCCTGCGATCCTGTCTTCTCTTGTTGTCAGTGCTTTCCATATATACCTTTCTTCGCCGTTCTGCGGAGGAACTCCACATTGCTTATCTTATCAGGCCACCTAATTTTTAACGTTCTTCTGCGGCATCCTCTGACGAGCAAAGAAAACATTATCGGATGCACTGTTACCATATCCAGAGTTCATGCCAGTACGAAATGCACATTTAGACTGAAACATAATCGAATCCTTCCACAAACGCATCTTTAGCTAAAAACTAAACGAATCTTTCTAGAAATGCGCACATTATATAAACTATAATTCAACATTCACGGAAACGCATAAATAAGCTAAAATATAATCGAATCTGTATGTGGTTCTTTCAGCATTTTTATTCACTAAGAGGAAATCATAAATCGCTACCGAAGGAACGAAATCTTACGACATTTTGTTGCGCCATGATGCCATTGCCCATTTTGTCCTGTAAGTGAGCAAAAATTCTTATCTCCCTAGTTATTGCTACACATGTTGCAAGATCAGAAAGTCGCCGGAACGGCTCTGCCGATGGGCTTGTATCCTATCGAACATTCACTGATGTGACAAAAGTCATGGAATATCTGCTCATATCGTATCGGACCTCCATTTGCCTCGCGTTCTGCAGCAACTCGACGCGGCATGGACTCAACAAATCATTGTAAGTCCCCTTCAGAAATAGTGAACCGTGGAGCCTCTGTAACCGTCCATAATTTCGAAAGTCTTGCCGCTGCAGGATTTTGTGCGCGAATCGAGCTCTCGATTAGCCCCACAAATGTGCGATGGCTTTCATGACGGGCGATCTGCGCGCCAAATTTTTCGCTCGAATTCTCCAGGATGTTCTTCAAACCAATCGTGAACAATTGTGGCCCGATGATATCATGTATTGCTATCTGAACACGAAGGCCATGAATCGCTGCAAATGGTCTCCAAGTACTGAAAATAACCATTTACAGTCAATGATCGCCCCAGTTGGACGAGAGGACCCAGTCCATTCCAAGTAAACACAGCCCACACCATTATGGAGCCACCACCAGCTTGCACAGTGACTTGTTGACAACTTGGCTCGATGGCTTCGTTGGGTCTGCGCCATACTCGAACACTACCAGCAGTTGTTATCAGCCAAAATAGGGATCATCTGATCAGGCACGGTTTTCCAGTCGTCTATGGTCCAACCAATTTGGTCACGAGCCCAGGAGAGGCGATGTCGCGCTGTTAGCAAAGGCACTCGCGGCCGGCGTCTGCTGCTACAGCTCATTAACATCATATTTCACAGCACTGTTCGTCGTATGTACTACATTGATTTCTGCGATTATTTCACGCAGTGATGCTTGTCTTTTAGCTCTGGAAAACCTACACAAACGTCACTGGTTTCGGTCGTTAAGTGAAGGCTGTCAGGTACTGCGTTGTCTGAGGTAAGAGGTAATCCCTGAAATTTTGTATTCGTGGTACGCTCTTGACACTGTGAACCTCGAAGTATTGAATTCCATAACGATTTCATAAATGGAATGTCCCATGCTTCTAGCTCCAACTTCCATCCCGCATTCAAAGTCTCTTAATTCTCGTCGTATGGCCATAATCACGATGCAAACCTTTTCACATGAATCACCTGAGTACAAATGACAGCTGCGCCAATGCACTTCCCTTTTATACCTTGCGTACGCGATACTACCGCCTTCTGTATATGTGTATATCACTAGCCCCTGACTTTTGTCACCTCAGTGTATTTCCGATTCGGATAGAAAATGTATTGCAGCACGATCAACAATTACCGTGACCCGGAGCTGAAGACTGAATAGCCGAGCAAAATGGTTCAGCCGCTAAGCTTATGCATCCGTGTTCAGAAGGATCACACGTCAAACCTTTTTACTGTCACCCAGAACTAGATATCCGGTATATCCACAACCACTTCAGGTTTTGAATAAGCCACGACCGATTTTCAGCTACATCCATGTAAAACCTGATGTCGACTTGATTACTGAGAAGTGAAAAGTGTCCATGAAGGGGTCATATTTCCGACAGGCAGATGCGACATGAAATTTTGTCCTTCGTTTAGTGACCGGATAACAGTTTAGAAAATAATAATTATACACTGTCGGAAAAAATCAATATACCTGGAAAGATGACGTCGAGTTTGATCCGATGACGGCACATGCCACATGGGGGATAGCAGATGTGCTGATAATGGTTTCTGGCATACCTACCAGAACGCCATCTGTGTCAACCTTTCAATAAATAATGCTCACAGCCAGAAGCATCAGTGTGCTGGTAACATATGAAGCACGCAGGCAATGATGCACGGACATGAACGCTTGCTTCCCACAGCCAACGGAGCGAGTTTGAAAGATGTCAGATTTTGACCTTCCGAATGGCGCGATGGTCCTTTCGTAGAAATGGGGCAGAAGCTGGACGTGCTGTATCAGTTTGCAACGGTGCTTTGTGCGGTGATGCTTTGTGCAACGATGCTGGTATCAGTTAACACGTGGACATTCTCACACCCGTAGATGAAGTTCTGAGCGTCCACGCAGCACCAATACCCACCAGGATCGTTGTATTGTAAGGGCATCAGCGACAGATGGTACAGCTACCACAGCACAGATAAGAGGGCTTGTGAGCCTAGACGTGTCAACACGAAGTGTTACGAACCGTTTATTAGCAGAGGGACTACAGGGACGCACTCCTCTGGCCAGTCTTCCGCTCACGTCACAGCATCGACGTACACTGCTCGACTGTTGCCGTCAGAGGATCACTTGGAAGATAGAAAGGAGCGCCGTCCTCTTCCGCAATAAAAGCAAATTCTGCTTGCAGGCAAGTGATGGTCGTTTGCGAGTACGGCGTAGATCTGGTGAGCTCCGCCTCGAAGAGTGCATTGGTCCAACTGGCCCCATCCCAGGCCTTATGGTCTGAGGTGCGATAAGCTGCAACTCTCGTCCGCCTCTGGTGTTTCTGGGGGGGGGGGGGGGGGGGGGCGCTTACCAGCGCTCGGTACGTCCAGAATATTGTTAGACGATTTCTTTTGCCATTCTTGCAATACGAAGGTGATGCGTTGTTCCAACAGAATAATGCTCGCCCACACACCGCCCGTGAAACTCGACGAGCTCTGAACGGCGTGCAGCAACTTTCCTGACCAGCACGATTTCCAGACTTGTCTGCAGTCGACCACGTGTGATATGTTAGGACGAGAAGTGAGTCGTGCGACTCGTCAGCCAATAACTCTTACAGAACTGCGTGAACAGACCAAGTAGGCGTTGCATAACGTACCCCAGGACATTGTTAGCCATCTGTACGATCCGCTGGATGCCTGAATCCGTGACCGCATAGCCGCCCACGGAGGCTACACCACGTACGAATGTGTAAATTTCAGTATGGTTGAATACCTGGTACCTCAGAAATGCTTGTCCTATTGATCTGTAAATGTAATCATTTCATGTAATCCATATGCACTGTTGCAACAATAAATCTTGAGTTAATAGGAAGCCTCTAAAACGATGTTTTTTTTCCGCCAGTGTAATTACTTCACCTGTTAACGAGCTACTTCGCTGCTGCAAGAATTGTCCTCTCTTACTGCCAGCCGTAAAGTCATAAACAGACTGTTCATATCAGACTTAGCCAGTATATTATCCCGTATGAATGTATATCTCACTGTTTATGATATCAGAATGAATAAACAGTTTATCTCTACATAACGTGTGATATCTCGTTTGACCTCTTTCACCAGCGTAATTACTGAATGAGCCTCAATTTTAAAAGATTATTTCTCGTCTCTCGTTGCATGGTAAGCTGTTTACTTAACAACGTGAGTGTCACAGAGAGACGTCGCGTTTAAAGCGGCACGCTTCAGCGAGGCAGAGCAGAAAGTTTCTCTGCCGGTGGCAGGCTGCCATGCCGCGGCCGAAGCGGCGGCGCTGCGCTGTGCCGTGAAATGGAATGAATGCTGAACGCTGCCACGCCGTATGTATTGTGAGCTCTGGTGTAGCCTCCAGGGTCGTCGAAAGCTTTGGCAACAGGCTAAAAAAAAGGCAAGGATAGATGACTTTTAATCGCGTGGCATAAAAACTGATAAATGAGTGAAAATTACGGAAAACATTCCAGTTGCTCTATCTAAATGGCATTGCCGAAGATAAAATGGCATATTAAATGCCTTCTTAGCGCTAGTTGATGTACCACCGAATAAAGAAATCCCGAATAAAAGCTGTGCCTCATATTTTGAAGAGGCTTCTTGAAGTATTCTAATTTTTAACGAATTCTAATTAATGAAAATTAAATAATGTGTTATTGACATTAAATATCTTAAAATCCACCTAAAGATTTGACACTACCTGTGGAAAGTAACCAGTCATTGGTAGCCGTAATTATTTGTAACAAGTCCGCAGCTTCTGGTCGTGCGGTAGCGTTCTCGCTTCCCGCGCCCGGGTTCCCGGGTTCGATTCCCGGCGGGGTCAGGGATTTTCTCTTCCTCGTGATGACTGGGTGTGATGACTGGGTTAGTTAGGTTTAAGTAGTTCTAAGTTCTGGGGGGCTGATGACCATAGATGTTAAGTCCCATAGTGCTCAGAGCCATTTGTAACAAAATAACGCAGATTACTTGTATTTTTACTTTCAGCCGGGCAGTCGTGCGTGTTAAAGCGCCGCTTTCGGAACGGGGAGGTACGGATCGAATCCGCCCGGCAGGTTAACGACATGGGTCAGCCTGGATGTAACGTTTTGGCTGTTTTTCCCACAGCCCACTATGAGAATACCAGACTGGTACAATTATACGATTCGCAAACATTTAGGAATATTCCGCTCACTTTCACGTGAATAACATTACGCACAGACATTTGGGATACACATATTCTCTGCCAGAGGTAACGGGGTGGTGACAGGAAGGGCCTCCAACCAACGCTTAAACTAACGACGCCAAATCCGTCAATTACCTTGCCGACCGTGCGCCGACGCGGTACAAAGGCACAAGAATAACAATAAGAAGAAGACATGTATTTTTGCTTTCACAGCTTTTTTCCATCTACCTGTTCTACAGTTGAGGCAATCACTATTTCCGCGATGACTACATCATCGTCATCTTATCATCATCACTGGTATCATCATCATCACTTGTAAGCCTGTAGCCGTTTCTTCCCCCCTGTTAGTTGTCTTACATATTTCATTTCCTCAGACACCCACGTCGTTAGATATGGGCATAGGAATGCTCTTACGAGTTTCCTTCAGGTTCTGCTTCAAGAAGTAAGGGCCTGGTGTTTTAGCATTGGTTTCTTTACTTCTCCTCTCAGAGGGAGGAAGAAGAGTCCAGTCGATTAAAAGTCGTGCAGGTAACCTTTGGAAGGCCTATTTACAACACCATTCATCACTTCTTCCAGCAGGCCTAGTGCAGTAAGGTACGTAGCAGAGCTTCTGTGAAATCTGTAGAGTTTAAGGGAGGCACTGGTAACAGCTGTGAGGGTGTCTCATGAGACGTGAGTGGAATACTCTGTCGGTAAGAGAACTACACACCTGCGAAGGGCAAGAATCCAGGTTTGAGTCAGGTCCGGCACAGAGTTTCTAATCCGCCAGAAAGCTTCACCTAAATGTGGTTTATGAATAAGGGTTTTGATAAAGCTGGGTGAAAGGGATGCATCCAGATTCTTTTCTTTCTTGTTTTACATACTATTTTCCTCTTTTTCTACGGCTCTAGGCAGTGTTGTTTGCGTTTACCCGTTTATTATTGATGGTATGATGAACACTATCTCACCAAAAGTATCCAGGTACCTCTTTCTAATGCGGAATTGAGCACTAGGTGTGACGAAAGAAGGACCCGCCAGTATAAAAGGAAGTGGCGATTATTGTGTTGTCAATGGAGAAGCACCAACACCAGACTGGGTCAGTCGGTCAACGAACTCAATGACTTCGAACGTGGACTAGTCATTGGATATCACCTGAATAACAAATCCATTTGGGACACTTCATCCCTTGAAATGCTGCCCAAGTTGACTATTGATGACGTGACTGTCAAATGGAAACGTGGAACGACGACCACAGCTAAATCAAGACAAAGAACACTTCTTGTACTGACGGACAGGGGGCAGGGAGTTAAAAAGAATGGGTACAATGGTGGAGCAGCTCCTCATACGCCACAAATATTTGTGGTTAATGCTAAGCGACGCTTAAACTGGTATAAAGAGCGACTGAACAGCCTATGACTGCAAACGAGTGATTTGGAGTGATGGACCACGCTACACCATGTGGCAATCGGATGTGAGTGTTCGGTTTGGGGAACGTCTGGAGAACGTTACCTATCGCTGTGTGTAGAAAGTGAAGTGCAGAGAAGTTGGTGTACAGTATGGGGGTGTTTCCCGTGGTTAGGGTGTAGACCCCTTCTGGAGCTTAAGCAAATGCTTGATGCGGAATTACACGAACACGTCTGACTACCCTGTGTACCGCGTTTCATATCAGCATGACAAACAGTTCGGAGACGATTGTCTCAGCGTGACAAGCATCCTGTCGTAAAGCAACATATGTGAGGCAATGGCTTGTGGCCGGCCGGGGTGGCCGAGCGATTCTAGGCGCTACAGTCTGGAACCGCGCGACCGCTACGGTCGCAGGTTCGAATCCTGCTTCGGGCATGGATGTGTGTGATGTCTTTAGGTAAGTTAGGTTTAAATAGTTCTAAGTTCTAGGGGACTGATGACCTCAGACGTTAAGTCCCATAGTGCTCAGAGCCATTTGAACAATTTTTTGCAATGGCTTGTGGACAACAGCGTTCCCGAAAGGACTGGCCTGCCCAGAGATCTCCCCCTGAATTCTATGGCACACGTTTTAGCTTTGACCCCGGCGTCCTGCCCCCTCTGCCCTGAGCTCCTGAGGAACAATTCCTTCACAGAGGTTGGGGCATCTCACTGAAAGTCTCCCCAGCAGGGATTAAACCGTCATAAAGGCGAAGGGTGAACACGCCCCGTTTTAATGTCCTCTAATAGGTTTCCAGACACTTTTATTCGGATAGTGTACGTTCTGTACAGATATTTTATGATTTAAAATTAAATGTTTTGGTGATATTACGATCGACTGTTTTCACTCGTCTTCAATTTTTGATGAGGGTTGTATCTGGACAAGAAACTTCCTGGCAGATTAAAACTATGTGCCGGACCGAGACTCGAATTCAGACCTTTGCCTTTCGCGGGCAAGTGCTCTTTCAACTGAGCTACCCAAGAACGACTCACGACCCGTCCTCACAGCTTTAATTCCGTCAGTACCTCGCCTCCTACCTTCCAAACTTCGCAGAAGCTCTCCTGCATACCTTGCAGAACTAGCACTACTGGAAGAAAGGATATGGCGGAGATATGGCTTAGCCACAGCCTGGGGGATGTTTCCAGAATGAAATTTTCACTCTGCATCGGAGAAAACTGTGTGCCGACCGAGACTCGAACTCGGTACCTTTGCCTTTTGCGGGCAAGTGCTCTTCCTTTCTTCCAGGATTGCTAGTTCTGCAAGGTATTCAGGAGAGCTTCTGCGAAGTTTGGAAGGTAGAAGGCGAGGTACTGGCAGAATTAAAGCTGTGAGAAGGGGTCGTGAGTCGTGCTTCGGTAGCTCAGTTGGTAGAGGACTTCTCCGCGAAGGGCAAAGATCCCGAGTTCGAGTCTCGGTCCGGCACACAGTTTTAACCTGCCAGTAAGTTTCATATCAGTGCACACTCCGTTACAGAGTGAAAATTTCATTCAATTATCTGGACAGTTTATCGGATGGGGTCTTGAACTTCTGGCAGCAAAATTTTGCGGAAATTATTCTGTTGCACAGACAATTTCCTGGAATGCACCTGGCACTGTCTTCCAAGTCCACCAATATTTCTAAAGATGGACACAGCTGTCAAGGCACTGATGGAACGACAGATCGCTGTGTGTCGCATTTTAAACCCTCGTGAGCGGGACTGTGCCGACGAGGAAACTAAAAGATGGAGTATGCATAGAGGTAACATGCACGGTAAACAATTGGCGTCTCTAGATTATCAAGAACAACCAATGTCTGATGTTATCCATAGTGAAATATTAACCAGTAAGAGATGAGGAAGTGATACGTCTGTTGTGTGACATTAATTCTGTACGTCTGCTGTTAAACAATGCAGAGAGAGAGAGAGAGAGAGAGAGAGAGAGAGAGAGAGAGAGCAGGCGTCCAAGCACAAGGAAAGCGAGCTTGGGAGAAGTTACTCTTGTTGACTCGTTAACTGTAGTATTCTCACAAATATCGCATCGAAAGCAACTGAGGTGACAAAAAGTCGTGGGACAGTAATACGCACATGGCGGTGTATCGCGTACACAAGGTATAAAAGGGCAATGCATTGGCGGAGCTGCCATTTGTACTCAGCCGATTCATATGAAAAGGCCACACCGCGGAATTAACAGACTTTGAATGCGGAATAATAGTTGCATCTAGACGCAGGGGACATTCCATTTCGGAAATAGTTAGGGAATTCAGTATTCCGAGATCCGCTATATCAAAAGTTTGCCGAGAGCACCGAATTTCAGGCATTACCTGGCGCCTCGGGTGACGTAGTGGCTGACACCCTTCACTTACCGATCGATAGATAAGCAACCCTGCGTGAAACAATCGCAGAAATCAATGACGAACATACGACGAATGTGACCATTAGGACAGTGCCTTTGCTAACAGCGTGACATCGCCTGCAGCACCTCTCCTAAGCTCGTAACCAAACCTGTTGGACCCTAGGCGACTGGAAAGCTCTGGCCTGGTCACATGAGTCCCTACTTCAATTGGTAAGAGCTAAAGGCAGGGTTCGAGTGTGGCGCAGACATCACGAAGCAATAGATCCAAGTTGTCAACTAGTCACTGTGCAAGCTGTTGGTGGCTCCATAATGGTTAAAAAAAATGGCTCTGAGCACTACGGGACTTAACATCTACGGTCATCAGTCCCCTAGAACTTAGAACTACTTAAACCTAACTAACCTAAGGACAGCACACAACACTCAGTCATCACGAGGCGGAGAAAATCCCTGACCCCGCCGGGAATCGAACCCGGGAACCCGAGCGCGGGAAGCGAGAACGCTGCCGCACGACCACGAGCTGCGGACACTCCATAATGGTGTGAGCTGCATTGACATGGAATGGACTGGTTCCTCTGGTCAAAGTGAACCGATCATTGCCTGAAAATGGTTATGTGCGGCTACTTGGACATCATTTGCAGTCATTCATGGTCTTCATGTTTCTAAATACGGAATTTTTATGGATGACAATGCGCAATGGCAGAAGGCCACACCTGTTCACGATCGGTTTCAAAAACATTCAGGACAATTCGAGCGAATGGTCTGGCTACCCAGATCGCCTGATAGGAATCCTTCGAACATTTATAGGAGATAACCGAGAGGACAGTTGGTGCACAAAATCCTGCACCGACTACAGTTTCGCAATTATGGACGGCTATAGAAGCAACACGGCTGAACATGTCTGCAGGGGGCTTCCAACGACTTGTTCAGTCCATACCACGTCGATTTTCGGCACAACGGCGGGCTGAAGGAGGTGAGACACGATGTTAGGAGGTATCCCATGATTTTTGGCACCTCAGTATAAAGATCGCAATTTGCCTAAGCTCATTCATACGTGATTGGCTGTTGTTAGATTTGTGCCAGAAGATTACTGAGATGCGTGTGACATCCTGAGGGATATTTACCATGATAGCAGCTGCAGGGAGCAGGGAAATGGTAGGACCTGGGATCCAGTAGAGTAAGGCTTTAACACAATAATTGTTTTTATTTTTCAGAGATCTCCACAAAAGAAATTCGGCCAATGATTTAGAAGGCATATTCCAAGTTAATTTAACAAAGTACTTTTAATGAACCACCAACTGAAATTAAATAAAAAAATTATTTAACAAATCGTGACTATTAAGGTAGCAGCTTGTACTAAGCAAATGCAATTATCAAAGCTATTGTAATACAAATAAAAGGATAAAATAACACACTTCAGTTACAACCTTAAATACTCGGATACTAGAAACGCTGATAGACGACAGTTTTCTAAAGAAACAACAATTCATAATCAGCTCCTCCATACCAAGCAAACAAGATCAGGTCCGCGCAGGTGGTGCGTGTGCCTCAGAAGTTACGAATGCACTAGCACCAATGGAGCATTTGACACACATAAATGATAATTACACACATGCCATACATGGGATGCGTAAGAAATATAGCGACTCAATGGACATTAGAACATGATATGCATTGCAAGAAAAATTACTAGTTAAGATATACTTGGCACTACAATAACCCCAATAATCCAGCGGCAGAAATGTTATCAGTTTATGTAACATCAGTTTCTAGTTGGCTCATACATTAAGTTAGTAGAGTTCGAGAAACTGACTAGAGTACAACTGGTTTCACCACAAGAAAAGCCACTTGAAACAAAGTTAAACTGCTACGGTCGCAGGTTCGAATCCTGCCTTGGGCATGGATGTGTGTGATGTCCTTAGGTTAGTTAGGTTTAAGTAGTTCTAAGTTCTAGGGGACTGATGACCACAGATGTTAAGTCCCATAGTGCTCAGAGCCATTTGAACCATTTTTTGAACATGAAATATTTCTGTTATTGCCAAAGCGGAGCTGGGGACACTACAGTCAAAGCACATACCCCCACAGGAGAAGGCGCGCTGGCTCAGATTAGCAATCCTACACAATCAAATTACGCAATTAAATGGCCGAAAATCGCCAAATCACCAGCGAACGTGCCTCAGCGACTTGCGGCGAAGTTTGAATCTTGCCTGGCAGAAATCTTCAACGCAAGCGACGCAACGCGCTGCCGGACGACACAGCTCGATAAAGTCGTTCCTCACGGTGCAACCCACCCGATAAACAGAGGGTACAGCGCGCCCACTGCAATGCGCGGAGCCTTGCACACCACGCGACATAACAACCGAGAGCTCCAGACCTCCTCCTCTCTCCGCTGTGCGGCATTAAATCTTCACTTTTCTTCTTCACGTGCCTCCTATTGAAACCTCCCCGCAAAAATTTTGAAAGGACAATAATTAAATGTTAATGGGAATCGTTTTAAACGTAACCTCCCAGCAAATTCTTACAAGACTAAAAATGTGGTTTGCTATTGCTGATAATTTTGTACATACTGATGATTACGATTTTATCTGTTATTATAATTACGGTGATAGCTGTCATTACGGGAGTGTCTAAAGAAAACTGTCACTATCGGTATAACTTGTCACATCGGGTTTTCATTAGTCATTTTTCTTAATTTTAGGTAGAGCAATAGTTAAAGAGCTGTTTTGATAGATATAAAGGATAGTAGAAGAGAAGGCAGCAGTGCAGAAAACTAAAGACGAAACAGCACTACTACAGCTCGGGGCCCTATGCACGCTACGGCACATATTCATTAAAGCGTAATGAATCCCCTGAGGTCTATTACGCGCTACAAATAAATTTTAGCTTTTGCATTACAGGCAATGTCGTTGAAAATTCGAAAGAAAATTGTAGTATCCAGTCCAAAGCTAGTTTCTGCATTACAGGTAATAGCGGTGAAAGTACAAAGATAAATCGATGTATCCAGTTGAAAGCGTTATCGTCTCTGAATTTGACATCACGTTCAGGTTTATGTGAGAATCTGCTTGTCTGTGTCATTTCGGATTTCAAGTTGCGTAGCTTTTCAGATTTTAAGTCGCGTGTCTTTTCGGACTTTAAGTCGCGTAGTCTCTGCAAATTGCTTAAGTTACACTGGCTATGTGAGTGTGACAAATGCTCGTAACGTGGCGGATTTTGCGACGTATTATTAACTGAAATAGTTTTCAACTCTGTTACTTTAATACTTTCGTCAATTTGGTTGTTGTGTCGTTCACTTTTATTATCGACTTCCGCATTCACATTGTGTGAAATTTCTGGTAACTCTAAATTAAACTCGTCGTGTATCTGTGTTGCGTTTTTAGGACATTGTTCAGAGACTGCATTAATTTCGTCTCTATGTGATTCTGTTGTGCCTACACGTGTACTACTTAATTCTTGTGCAACAGTTCCAACTTCTTCATTACTGTTACTAACACAAGCCTTAGTATCCTCACGTAATTGTACTTTAGTGTCATGACATTGCACGGTAACCGCTGTAATCTGTTCACTAACTTGTTTGTTCTGTTCGTTAAGGTTGTATTGTTTTTCGTTCGACAGTTTGAATCTTTCATTAATTGTTTCGCTAAGTTGTTTGAAATAGTTGTCTAATTTTTCATTAAGCTCTTGTTTGAGATCTTCTTTAAGGTCGCCTTGTTTTTCAATAATTTCGTTAACTCGTTGTAGCAATAGTGCCATAATTTGATCCGAGCCAAAATTAGCATTTCTATTCTCTGTGTTGTTTAATAGTGTACCTGCAATTGTCACGTTTTCTGTAACCATTTGGTTATTTTGTGATTCTTGAAAATGTGTGCTAATCAGATGTGCATTGTTAGTCACTGCACCGGAATTACATAAATCTGTCGTACTTTAAGTATACTGTTCATTTTCATTAGACAAATTTGTCTGTTCATTACTTAAATCCTGCAAACCGGGTGTGTTAAGCTGGGCAGCACTCATTGCAACAGAGCGTCCCGCGTCATCAATTGTCGTCAAATTAACAGAGGACACAACTGAGTTCGCTTGTTCATCATTAGGATGATTGTCAGTAAACGGTGAATTGTCATCATTGTATTGCGTGTCCCAAGTACTATCGGTGTAGTTATTTAAGTCGGTAATTTCATTCATTATACTTCGCGATGCACTATTAACAGTCTTTAAAGCCTGTACTGTAATAAGTTCACGGGCTTCACCTTGTAAACAAGGATTTTAGTACATAATTTGACCGCGTGTACCTAATGGAAGCAAGATCGAACCTACACTCAGTTAGTAACTACAGTGATGCGTCAAGCAAATGTAAAGTATAATTACGCGTTCGCATGGACAAGAAGTACACACAGTAGATATTACCAATGATTAATAATACGGTCGCCAGCCTAATTAGGCATTGAGTGAGTTTTTCCTTGTACAAGTGTGTGCATGTACAAGCATAACAACACGTAATACTGTTGTGTTATAAGACAAAGTTAGGAACCAGAAAGAATCTACTGAACTAAAGTTTTCTTCTTTTGTACTAATTTGGACGAGCTAAATTTACACAACACCACACAGCAATGATTACTACGCACTGCATTTTGTATATTGGTCAGACTGAAATCGGGCATAGATTACCCTAGAATTAGTAATTTTGAAAGCATACATACAATGTCACTATTAAAATTGGAAAAAACACTAATACACTTAGGTTAAATATAGAACTTAACTTTGCTGTTCAAATCTGATCAGTACACTTCAAAATGTGCAAGAAAAGGCAAGAGAAGGGGGGGGGGGGGGGCCTGAAACTGTTATGGTCGTTATACTGAAACTAGTAAGTCCTGAAGGTAAATTAACACTCAAATTTATCAATCTGTGGGTAACTACTCTTTTGCCTCGCTTCTGGATTAATTAATTGTCATTATTTCAGTCACACATTAATTAAATAACATCGCTAGCTCAATTCAAAATTTATCTTTCAATTTAATCACACTGTTGTTCTTTACTAACATTTGCCTTAACACACCTAACTTTAAACTGCTTTATAACATAGATTGGTCAGCAGATAATTTAATACTATCTTTGAACTTTCATTTCGGGATACTCGGGTTGCACAATATGTGGTAAGGATCCTGTCTAGGTCAATGATAAGGATAAGTGATGGCGAAGGCAATTCTGGTAAAAGTCACGTTATTATTGAACAGTCAAAACAGTTTCGACACTGGTCCACACAGATACACTTCTAAAGATGAAATAAATGTTTGACCTGTGCACGTCGGTGCGGCGTATGGCGGGCAGCGAGATAGCGGGCAGCACAGCACACATACAAGCACGGCTAATCGGCACTTTCCTTCTTCTTAGCGTCGTAATCTTTCCAATTTTGTGCCTGAGAATATAGCCATGAAAAGTAGTCGTCGGAATCGGCCCATCCGAGGCTCAATGGAATCCACTTTTCCTAGATAGCCTCCTCGGTACAGTACATGTTCCTCTGACCGATGCCCACCTCCGACTGTTTTACTGAGCCCGTTGTGCCGAACCAAGCCAGTGTGCGTTTTCCCGCACTCGCCTGCATCCACCTTTTCCCGCTCCCCTACAGGTAGGGTATTCACCACAGGTTTTCTACTACACATATCCTAATGCATTACCTACGTATGGACCAAGTGTTTAAATTACAATTTTCACATTTTCCAATAGTTTTAACATTAATTACACTTTCCTTTGGTTATCAAATTGCTTGAAATCTAACATAAATAATAACATTCATTTCAAAAGTTGTTTACAGTCTTCTTTAACATGACACGAAAAGAAAAAGAAATTCACAACATTACTTATATTACTTTACATAAATTCAGAAAGAAAAATTTATCTAAATTCATAAAGAAAAAAATTTTTATAGGTACAGTTGTTATTGTTACAATCTGAGGAAAGAAAGTCATAAAATTAGTAAAAGCGTTGCGCCAAATGCTAATTATATTAATTAAATAAGAGCAAATATCTGACTACTTTTCAGAAGATTCTCAAAGAAATACGATCCTGGTCCGGATGTCGCCAAGTGTAACCTCCCCACAGAATTTTGAAAAGGACAATAATTAAATGTTAATGGGAATCGTTTTAAACGTAACCTCCCAGCAAATTCTTACAAGACAATACAAATGTTAATGTGAATAGAGCCAAGTGTGGTTTCCCAGCAAAAAATAAAAAGAAAAGTGTATGATAATGAAAACGTGCCGAAAGTTATTTCCCCACAAGATTACTGAATAATAATGACCCAAATGTTGTTGAGCTCCCATAAAACATCGTTAAATTGAAATAAAAGCGACTGTACCTTCGCTACAAAAATATTGAAAAATAATGGCCCAATGTAAACTCGACACAAAAATTGAGAAATAAACATTCAATTGTAATGATTTTTTTTCTTTTTAATAACGATTGCTTTGAAAACAGAATTATTATTGGGGCATTTCTTGAACAAGTTAATTACAATTACCATACATTATTAGCTGAGCGCAATGCTGCTTCATTACCTTATTTAACAATATACCTCGTCCTGAATCGTGACCAGAGACCCATGTCGACGCCCGCCGACTCCTCACACGCTACTGTACTGACTACTACTACTCTCGAACTGCTAACTCGCAACTGCTGTCTCGCGCGGTCAAGCGCAGACTAGCAACGATAAATAACTCTCTGGTCAGAGATTCTGTCATGCCTCGCCATCGCTGTACTGAATACACTGAACACATACGTGTTTCACTATCACGCGGCAGCGAAAACCGTGGCGCCGCCATGCAGTAACACCGTCTTTGTCCGCTTTTGTCAGGTATCGATAGGAGCCGGTGCATGGCTCAACCTCCCAGCTCTACTGTCATGCATGGTTAAGGGCTTCAGTATTGGCTGCTTCTGGGTCTGAGCTCCTTCCATTTTTAATATGAACCCTTGTTGCCTTGTCCATGGCTGTCCTTTATACCCAAAAGGTGACTGGCGCATTCATCTACACAACTTCGTGGGGACCCACAAAACGCGACAGTACTTCCCCAGAATTATTTTCGGCATTCTTGTTTTGGGAATGAATACCAGACTTCAAACAAGGTACGGCACCTCCCCTGTTTGTATAACCAAGCCTCTCTCTGTTGTGCCAGCCGAATATTTCTGAGTGAACTACTTAAACCTAATTAACCTAAGGACATCACACACAGCCGGCCGGAGTGGCCATGCGGTTCTAGGCGCTAAAGTCTGGAACCGAGCGACCACTACGGTCGCAGGTTCGAATCCTGCCTCGGGCATGGATGTGTGTGATGTCCTTAGGTTAGTTAGGTTTAATTAGTTCTAAGTTCTTGGCGACTGATGACCTCAGAAGTTGAGTCGCATAGTGCTCAGAGCCATTTTGAACACCAGACACATCCATGCCCGAGGCAGGATTCGAAGCTGTGACCGTAGCAGCAGCGCGGTTCCGGACCGAAGCGCCTAGAACCGATCGGTCACAGCGCACGGCGCACACCCCTTAATGACCCGATGTTAAATTTGAGTTTACTAACGGAATCGCTATCTCAAAAATGACCCGAACGTGGAATCCTAAGGTGGGGAATTTCTGTAAACTCCTACTGAATGACTGTTTGTACTATAACAATAATTAGTCAAACGAAACTACAAGTTCCTTCAAATGAAATACAAATAAAATTAAATTGATGTTTTATTTGCATTAAAAGCAATAACATAGCGTAAAACTCAATGACATAACTGGTAGAAAAAGTGACTGCAATAAAGGTATGAACCAATTGGGAGAGCACGACTGTATCGTGTATTCAATCACCAGTACAAATGCAACCCACCAAATGTTTTAGTTACTGCAATGGACCGCTGAATAATAAATCAAAACGGTACTACGACTGGAATCAGGGTTATCGGTACTGTGGCAACGGTACGCCTCATTGCAAACATCAACGCCCACCTACTGCCGACGATGATGCACACTCTCAGCAGTCTGCTGTGGCGGTAGGTTGACAGTTCGTGGTCGCATGTGAAGAACCAGAATCTCGCTCGTCAGAACTCGGGCACCCTAAAGTTCCACCCACCGTCTGAATTCAATGCCCGACGCGAGTAAAACCGGCGACCTTTCACCATCCATATCCAGATCAAGAGTCGTTTTCCTGTGTCCCTGCACCCGACTTGGCTGTTTTCGCCGTTCCAGCCAATCAGGAAAAAAGTTCCTATTTTCCGCCAATACCGTGAAAACTGACATGTTTAATAACTTCGCACTACTGAATGTCTCCAGACGCGGGCCAACCACAGCACATCTTCCTCAACAGTTTGCTCTAGAAATTTCCGTCTGATGTCAGCAGGTGACGGGCAAATCAGAGCGTAGTTTTCATACTTCTGAATGACCAGAAGCCTAACCAACGCGACGGGAACTCTGTGACGCTGCGCCTCCCATCGCGTAACCCCAACATTGCGAGACTTGTGATTTCTCACCATAAATTATTAGGCAGCACCTCTCAGTCTTCTACATAGCCGAACCGGACCGGATACCGCGAACCCCGTCTCTCAGCGCGATTGAGGAGAGTTCGGTGAGCCCCTGCAGGTGGCTCCTTGACAGCCGTAAGCTGGAACAGAGCCTCTGAATGCTGTGTGCCCCCCCCCCCTGTCGCCTTTGGAGTCCTGTGCAAAGCGAGCGCTTTTTACAAATTCTTAGAAAATAACTACAAGCATCGATCGACAACCACTGCAGTTCTTTTTTTAAATTACGTCTCCAGCATCAAATAACGTCATGAGATTTTTAGCGCGTATCCTGGTTCTCACCAGTCGTGACAAGGGACGTTTAAATTTAGCATATAAATGGAAGAAGGCAAGCCAGACGGCTTGTAACCTTTCGCACTAGAGCACACATTGGAGCCGTAGTTCTTCTTGCATTTCGGCTTTGAAGTTATCCAGTCTTATTCATTCTAATGCAGCAAGCACATTGATTTTTCTTCGGGCAATAATATTTTAAATAATTTAAGAAATCGAACTGCGTCACCAATGTCTCATATAACTGTTACTGGCAGTTTAAAGAATGCGATAAACAGCATCAAGTTATTGTATAAAAATTTTGTAGGCGTTTTTGAGAAACGGAAATTCGTTTTCACCTTTTCTTTCCGCGTTTGGAATACAGAGTTTTGGAAACAGGAAATTTCTGTGACGAGCAAAAAAGAAGCAGCAGTGGTGATCGCGCAGGGTGATTCAGCCGGGCAGGGCAGACGCAGACGGCGACGCCGACGCCGGCGGCGCGAGGCGGGCGAGACGCCGGGCCGGCGGCGCCGCAGCTCGGCGCGCCATTGGCCGGCGCCGGTCACGTGGCCGGCGGCGGGCGGGCCGCCTGGTGGGGGCGGGCCCGCGGTTCGAGACTCAGTGCAAAGTGGCGCGCCGCCGGAACATGCCCTAGTGATCGCCACCGCCACCCTGGCAGCGAACCCGAGACGTCCACTCCGGGCGCCAATGACTTCCGCATAGCAACACATGTACATCAACAGGTAACGGCCGCGCCGCGCCGCGCTCCGACCGTTCGCGTCTGCATCAGTAACGCATACTCCTTGCGATGTTGCCGAATTTTGTTTCTTTCCTCAGATATGTTACGAAGCCCGTTATTGTTAACGGCACCCCTGTTCTGTCGCTGCGGCGGTTGATTACCCGCAACGTTCTGGATGGGAGTTGGGGTGTCGAATGCGTGAACCAGTAGTCAGCTAAACACAGAAATCAAACTATTGCGTAAGATGCGTTTTAGAAGCATCCTGCACTTATGATACTATGTTTGCGACTGGGGTCAGCACAGCTGTTCCGAGCATCATCATCGTCGCCGGATGGTGGCTTATCTGAAGACGGCCTGATACTAGAGGCCGAAACCGGCCATATTTTTAAGAAATGACTGTACTTCGGAAACAGGAAATTTACTAATTTTAAAGTTACGTCATTTATCTAGTACCGACTTAAAGTACGTTAAATGTATACCCAGCGTCCGTAGCATTTTCGCAGGCTACAATATCTGGGAATTACCTTGATGACATCTGAAGAGCATATGAAACTGTGGGAGCTAAACGAATTTGCCCACAGTTTTCGTTGCACTAGCACGCTGTATCTCAGTCAACTTCTGCACACGCAAACATCCCGAAACCGGCATCATAGAGGCTGATGAAGATATCGTGTCAATCAATTTTAAGAGCAATTTTTTTTTTGTGAAACCTGAATGGAACAGGAAGCCTCCAGCTTTTGTCTTTTTTCGCAATTGTTAGTAAGACCCGAAGTGTCACTAGGTGACGAAAGGAATGATCCACTTAGATAGTCATCTGCACAATAAACTAAACACAGGTACCATTAGCAAAGATTATGTACGTATTTCGTACTTCCTTCCATCTGCAAGTTTTACCCGGCCAACTTGTATTATCCGTACATGTAACACTTGTTCGGAAAATTTATCAAAAATTTCAGAATATGGTGTTACTTAATATTAGTGAAGATATTCTTCTTAAACTTAGCTCTACGCCAGAGAATAGTAATTGTGATATATCTGTGTATGCTGTACGAGAAACATTTTTGTCTTTGTTTAGTTGTCAGAATCTCATTTCGATAGCAACGCTAGTACTACAGCCGTCTTCGTGAGTGTGGCACGGAATCGTGGCGGCTACGACGGTAAACATAGGATAGTGGGCGGGAGGCGCGGGCGCGGGATTCCTGACAACAATGCCAGCACAGAGCAGCGTGCGTGCTGGCGGGGCGCCAGCGGCGCGCCGGCAAGAATGTGTCACGTGCGGCGCCGAGTGGCGGGCAGGGGAGGGCGTGACGGGCCGCGGTGCGCGGCACGCGACTGCACGCGCTCCGGGGCCCCTGTCACGTGCTGCCGCCAAAGACGCAGTCCGGTCCGGCGGTGATTCTTACGAATACCTAAACTCCACTGACAGCTCGCAGACAAACAAAACAGAAAGTAAGCTACATTTTTAAATTTTCCTTTCGTATACTTCTCGAGAGTAGGAACGTTCTGCTGTCGTTCGTGAATACGTAGGTACGGAACAGATACGACAGACAGTGGACAAAGTATTCAAATCGTCAATAATTTGGAAATCTTATATTCGCTAATGAGCGTCGGAATCCTGCACTGCGCCGGTAAAGTTCTTCCGCCAGCGAGAGGGTGACGTATGAGTGCGAAGAAGTGTGTTTGTTTAGTGTATTTTGTGGACAAATATACAATGGAAAGGAGGACCGAGTTGAAACCGCATCCTGCACATGCTTTGCCCCATAGCTCGTCAATGAGCGGTGCACAGGAAATTTGTCAGCAGTTGTGCAGTGATACCCTTCTCCTTCTTAAAGATTTTTTTCACTCTTTCGATTCAGGCCCGCCACGCTGTAGCTCCACAATGATACCGAATGTGCGACTTCACGGAGGAGTACTGGAACACTTCATGCACTCTTTATTAAAATTTTGCACAGAATTGATTTTCTTATACGTAATGTATGTGCCACAAGCGTTTCTAAGTGTAATTTTACTCCTTTGTTCGTGACGACCATCAGTCATTTTCTGCACGAAAGACAAGTTGGAGTCAGCAAAACGGATATCTGTGGAGTGCAAGCGACGTAGCTGCTCATCCCATGCAGCCCTGAAGTTCTCGTTCGTATTCCTCAAAGCAAAAGTGAGCAGCTCTTGCTATGGAACGTCCGACCATGAATCACATCTCCAAGTATGTTTGCCTGGTTACTGGTAATATTTCGCTCTTAAACGCTACTCAAGCTAAAACATAACTCATATTTAGAGCACAAATCGAGCTCTACAAAGAAGATTTTCTGTAGGCATTCTCAGTTCAGCAACGCGCCGTGCCGGAAAACATGAAGACACCAGGGGGCGTACAGTTCTTCAGTAATTAATTTACACTTTTGTTGAGCTTGATTCTTTGTAGAAACAAGTTCTTTAAGATATTGAATGGCTTCTGCTTTACTGTCAATGAATTGTTGTTTCAAACAATCAACCATTGTTGACTTGTTCCTCTAAATTCTACAATACACTCCCGTAGAAACCCAGCTGGATGATCGAAGAGACTGGCTGTTTACCGAAGTCTAGCATGACCCGATACTCCACTAAATGCAAAGAGGCGATGCGCACTCATTAGCTTCTGTGGCTGTGTAAGACTAATCAACAGTGGCCGTGACCACCAAATGCTAAAGTAAAAAATAATGTATTCATCCCGAGCAGGCACTGAAACTGGTCTGAATGTTGTGTGCTATCACTTTCTCAATTAACAGGGTCCTCCACTCACATCCCTCGCGTGTCCGCCGCTCGTGGTCTCGCGGTAGCGTTCTCGCTTCCCGAGCACGGGGTCCCGGGTTCGATTCCCGGCGGGGTCAGGGATTTTCACCTGCCTCGAGATGACTGGGTGTTTGTGTTGTCCTCATCATTTCATCATCATCCAGGAAAGTGGCGAAATTGGACTGAGCAAAGGTTGGGAAATTGTACGGGCGCTGATAACCACGCAGTTGAGCGCCCCACAAACCAAACATCATCATCATCATCTCTCACATCCCTCGCATAAGTATCAGTATGGTAGTCAGTATTAGAGAACTCTCTACCTCTCAGTGCCAGAAGGAAGAAAGCACAGTTACTGAGCCGGGGTCTTTCTGCTGCACTTATAATACTTTCGCGGATTAAAAATTAATTGCATCTAACTATTGATAAATCACTGACGTAATCGTTAAAAACAACGGGCGACGACTTACATCAGAAAACATCTGTAGCTTCCATTCCCCACTGGATAGACCGAAGAGTGAGAGTTATCAGCAGACTATATCTAAAGAGCGCTTTGAACTCACGATATTTCCGGCGTTCCAAAACTCAGTAATATAGCATTCGATAACGAAGCTTTTACAATGCGAACGGCATCGATATGATTTAGCAGTTATCGTATTAGGGGGACACGGCAGAGTTTCTAATCGTAATTTAAGCCTAAAGTTTTATCTAAACAACTTACACGACATGAATAACATAACGCCCGAAGCGCAGGTGCCCGGAACAGAGATATGAGTCGGACTCGGCTACAGTACTTTGTAGCAGAATCGGGCGAAATTTAGGCACGCGAGCCAGCCAGTGCGTTCACACAATTCTTGGACCGCCCCCATATTGCTAGCCAGACGTGGAATATGAGAACAAGGCAGCTCGAGAAAAACGAAACATATCTTACTTAAAACACGTGTCTTAAACTTACAGGACGTAATAGGATTTCTGGAAGGACATTGGACACCATTAACATCTGCTAGACGATAAATGGACCTACATCTGACAATTAGAGGGAATTATAGGGAAAGAAGTTTCAATATAATAGGTTTACCTACTGTGGGAAATGAAAACTTTACTGTCGGCTTGTAATCGCATCCTGTGCGTAGCTTTTCCACTAGTAAATCCTTAGCTATGCTCATGTTCCAAGATACGTCTTAAAAGAAATGGTATGTTTATTCTCCATCGTGTAGCTCTAAGTGAAATACAAAACCGCATGTATTGAAAATAAGCAAAACGTACCCTAAGTTGTGAGAATGTCTCACGACAGAAGGCATGTGGAATCGAGGTGAAATTGTCATTACCCAGTAGTTCTTTATAGGATAGTTTTATGTGATATATTCGTAACACTTTTTGATGTAAACACCAAGGCAATACTGATCTTGACAGCCTTCGTAAAGTGCGTTGAGTGAAATATATTTTCCTCTACATCGGCAGATATAGATGTCATGTCTCAATGGGGCACTGACTGCTAGTACTACAATCATAATGAATATCTATGAAAATTGCAAAAGTGTTTGTTTAGCAAAATACCGTTCTAAAACATCACAACATGCATAGTAATCAAGCATCAAACCATTTACAAAACTGCCGAAAACAGTTACGACATGACTCCACATTCAGTTATTCGTCACAGATTTCTTGAGTCCTACTTTATTGAACAGTCGATTTGCTGAGCGTTTTGTATATTAATTTCTTCGTGGAACAGTTTATAATCGTAATTTAAGTCACAAACAGCTTGCCATTTAATTTTAATGCGAGAAATGCATATTGTATGAGTATTCCTCATTTCATCACGGAACACCATAATCAAAACGATTAATAAAGGATGGCTCCGAAAAATATCGGTTAATTTATGGACTTGTTGATGGAAGAAAATCCTGTTTATTAGCATCAAAAAGTCGTTCCTGGTTTTTTTGATTGTGTACAAACAAAATTTCATCTTACTATTTCTAATGTTTTATGGAGGATAAAGAGCTGTTCCAGTGGTATGGAGAACCACCAGAAACTGATATGGTTGAAATGTCTATTGTTTGTGGTGATAAACGGATCACTGTTATATTGCAAAAGGTTTCTAATTTTAAAAGTAAAAAATCAAATCCCATTACCATAGTAACAATCTGGATTGTGAACTTGGTAGCCTCTTGCGCAAGGCGTAGTGGAAGCAGATTGCTGTTGCCTTCCAAACGGCATGAATCGTCAATATATATATATATATATATATATATATATATATATATATATATATATATATGTGGTGTGTGTGTGTGTGTGTGTGTGTGTACCGGGTGATCAAAAAGTCAGTATAAATTTGAAAACTTAATAAACCACGGAATAATGTAGATAGAGAGGTAAAAATGGACATACATGCTTGGGATGACATGGGGTTTTATTAGAACAAAAAAAAAAAAAGTATCGCTAGACGGGTGAAAGATCTCTTGAGTGCGTCGTATGGTGATGATCGTGTGCTCAGCCGCCACTTTCGTCCTGCTTGGCCTGCCAGGTCCCCAGACCTCAGTCCGTGCGATTATTGGCTTTGGGGTTACCTGAAGTTGCAAGTGTATCGTGATGGACCGACATCTCTAGGGATGCTGAAAGACAACATCCGACGCCAATGCCTCACCATAACTCCGGACATGCTTTACAGTGCTGTTCACAACATTATTCCTCGACTACAGCTATTGTTGAGGAATGATGGTGGACACATTGAGCATTTCCTGTAAAGAACATCATCTTTGCTTTGTCTTACTTTGTTATGCTAATTATTGCTATTCTGATCAGATGAAGCGCCATCTGTCGGACATTTTTTGAACTTTTGTATTTTTTTGGTTCTAATAAAACCCCATGTCATTCGAAGCATGTGTGTCAACTTGTACCTCTCTATCTACATTATTGCGTGGTTTATTCAGTTTTCAAATTTATACTGACTTTTTGATCACCCGGTGTAGGTGACTTTGGTGGTGGGTTGCAGAATACAGTGCTGTGCTTATGCTGGTTTGGGCGAGTGTGTAATCGAAAGACGAGAGAGAGCTTGAAGCCGGATGCCACCACACTCCAGTCCTCTCAAATAACGTCAATGTGTTTGTCAAATATCGAGGATCACAGTCAACGGTGTTACTGCACTCAACTCATGAGACACTGAACAGTTTAGAGGTATTGCGCGAGATCACAGATGGATAGTTTGGGATCAAAAACATTACGCCGTCACCTCCGTTTCTCTTTCCAGCCAATCACTGATGACTGCTACGATAATACCCGGCTATTTCCAGGTTGAGCGCGATGAGTTAGCGGTTCCTGCTGCAAAGGCGGGTTCAGTTCTTTTTAAAGATATAGAATTACAATCACTCCATTCTTCTACTTTAACACATGCACGTAATATTTTATTGATGACCTATGTTGTATGTGCAGAAAACTACATTGGCACTTACTGTGGCAAGCTGGAATTTTAGTACACCCCTGTCTCGACAGCGTTCGAGTTTCGACAGCTATACTAGGTTGCCGAGCACTGACGTACAATATATTATAGCTATGGCACATAGAAAATAAACACCAGGACAAGTTCACTTTTGTATTAAAAACGTTAGCTTGTTAGCTTTAAAACTAGTATTCTTATTTATTTTTCTCTTCTTTACTAAGGAGAAATCCAAAATCAATATCCATGTATATCTATATACGAATAATAGATACCAATGACGATGTGTCAATTGTTAACGTCACGCTGAGCGCATCTTCTCAGAATGCTCAACATTTTATGTAAATGATTCACCGAAACAACAATACAATCCCCCTTATTAGAGGTCTATCTACCAGAGAGAAATACATTTATCTTATGTGGCACTGACAGAAATAACACATTTCACCCTTTTGTCGCCAGAGATACACAGTATCGGTAGGGGGCTTTTGATTTGTTTCCAAGACAGCAAAATTCGACACACTCGATTAAGAACTATTTCACGTAGGTTCCAGCGAAATTTGGCTATAAAATTAAAGTCCCGAAACCGGTCTTCGGTATAACTGCACCCGTTAAGTTACGCAACACAGATCCCATTACCAGTAATCTAGGAATTAGATGGTACACGACTTTATATTGTGGTAAAAATAAAACAATTTAATGACGTCTTCACACTCTAACCTTCAAGATTTCATAAGAAATTTTGATAACCCCTAAAGAAATCCGCGATAATTCTAAAGTGTCTTAAGTCTTCTGGTCTGTGTTATCATTTCATTATTTTATGCTTTGTGTCGCTTTGCGAGCTTATGAGTGTAGTAAAGGCATCATAAAGCACTAATTATTGATAGCTAGCAATTGTTTTACGAAACATGTGGCCAGGGACGCGAGTAATCTGCGATAACGTTCTGAAATAGTTATACAGTTACATAGAGGGTGATTTTTAACTAAACTTTCGCTACCTGAGCCAGTGTAGACGCGAAACTACTTAGCGTATAGGTACCCAATTTTATAGGAATGACGTTCAGACTGTGCATTGCAGAATTTGCGTTGTTGTTAGTGTTAATGCCATGGCTTGCTGGTAGGCGCCGGTACTAGTACGGCGACGTAGGGTTGAAACACGAGCATCAGTCTGCACTACAATAGCAGGCAGTCAGCATGGGTCTGGAAAAGGTGAGCAGGGCTTTACTCATAAAGGTGTTTTATCAAAACAACAGCCATAGTCTTGCTGCTCTTCGCGTGTATCAGTGTACTAAAATAATACGGAGAGGTCCTCTTCTCGCACCGTGATCGAAGAACAGGTTTCGGAAGTTCGAATTAACTGGCGATTTGGGAATTGATCGTGGGAGAGGCTGACTGCCAATAAAGCCCAGAATTGTGTGCGATCTTTAAGCAGAGCACGAGCTATGTCACAACAGCTGAATGTTCCGTCATCTACCGTTGTTCCGGGCAGCAGTAGAAAAATCTCTAGCGCAGCTGCCGTGAGTGCACATAGTCGTCACACTGAGCAACGTATGCAACCTGAAACGTAAACAAGGTACGATAATTAACAAGTGATAACTCATGTGGAAATTAAAATGTGTTTCATTCAATTGTTTGTTCATTATTTCTCTTACACATGTCCTTGCAAACGTTTCCACGAAGTTTCATTGTCCTACCATCACCATATCTTTTTGGGGAGGGGGGGTCCTCTCAAGTGCCGAAAGTTTAATTATAAGCATTCAGCACTTTATGAAATATGAGGACTTCGCACAGTACATGAGTTTTCTCTTGGGAGTTGGACAATTTCGCTCGGTGCTCAGTAAATGCGTCCGAAAATGTCGAGGGACATGCGCACGGGGATGTGGCTTTTTTCTGTCATCCTTGGAATTTGTGCTGTTGATCTGTATTTAATGATGGGGACGCCGACGAGGGATTAAAGTTTCGACTTTTCTCCTTGAAAACAGTACCGTTTGGGTAATATAGCCTCTGTCACAGGATTCTGTTGCTACTCTCAGTGCGACCAGAGTGGTAGACAGAGACGAGAGCGTTGTGCTGTTTGGTTAGAAGAGCGCGTAATTGCTTGGCGAGCGCTGACTTGGTGGCGGCTAAGTGGTGGCGAGTAGCAATAAAACAGGCCGGATCTATGAGAGCCAGCACCGCTGGCAGCCTGCCACGGGGGCGCACAAGATTGTGGCTCCGCAGGCGGCACCGTCTGGCTTAAGCGACACTTATTGGCCTCTGGAGACGTACGTCACTGACCTATGTGTAGGTTATTCCAAGAATACTGTAACTACGGATAAGAAAGCATTCCTCCCAGACAATGCTTCGTGCAGTACAATGGTCAGGAAATTATCTCGCGTTCTCTTCGATTGAAAATGCCTTTCCGTATCAGAGAAAGAAAGTAGTTGCGGTCGGTCTACAGCGTTGCACGATCCATTAGCACTGACGGCGAAGCTTTCTCCTCGTCATTTCAATTATGTCATGTATTACAAGAACATAGGCTGTTAATGTGTTAAGTGACTTGATTAACATTAACCCTGCACGTTTTTTATCTGCGTCGATTGTGACCAGATTCTGACTCTGTATTAGCAATTCAACCTCTTCTCCTCCTTATTATGACACCTATTGATGTTTACTCTACTTAATTTGGTGTCATTTTCCAGTTGCCTCCACTTTCTTTGTATTTAAATCAAATTTGTTGAAGAAGGCAAGGTTATAAACATTGTAAATTCGCCTGAACCATACGCGATAACGCGGAAACGGCTTGAAAAACATATTTCGTTCAATAAAAGGCAACAAATTGGAATTTTTTTCATTCAGTTGCAATATGATTTTATTTCGATGCACAATAAATAATGCAGCTATCAGTTACTCATAGACACGTAAATGGATTTAATTTTTCGGTCACTGCATAAGCCGTACGAAATTAATCTCTTGCTGTCGTGAATATGGAGCTCCTCCAGACTACCTTTTAACTGTTAATTCAAAAGCAGAGGAATGAATATTAGATACTGGGAATTTATAGCAGAAAACATAGTAACAATGATGAGCTGCTAGATGTGCCTCAAAGCTAAACCTCTGATTCTTGTTCTAAATGGAAAACGCAATGTCACGAAAGCCGTCATTATCGTCACTTACAAATTAAATGATACGTTTCAGACATTTCGATGACTGTTGCTTATCCATCTTACTGCTATTTTTTGTTTAATTTTGATTTATGTCGATTTTGATATGGCCATCTTTCTAATATTCTCGTAAATTGCCTCAATTGTCTTCGTGATATCTGAGTTATTGAAGTAGTCGCGTGTCCTTGTTAGTTAGTACTATCATCGGCGTCTTTCTTATCCTCCCCTCGCCAGAACTTGCCTGTGCTCTTCGCGAGGATTCACGATTTACTCCCAGATTTCTTTTCACCTCTTTACTGGCATTTGCCCATCGCCATACAGCCATCCATCGGGGATTCGGAGCAACTCCAAAAATATTTAACATTTCGCCCTTAGAGCCAGTCAACGTTGTTTGGCTAATGAGTCAGTCATAAATATCCCCATCGGTTCTTTACAGGAAGTTGCTTGCTGGAGGATTTTCCGAACTATGTTTTTCCAATTATTGTTTTCCTGTTGTCATGTGAAAATATTCTGACCGGGTCAGTAACGTGGGCAGTTGCATTCAGCGCCCATTATAAAACTTACTGCAAGTAAACTGTACTCCGATTAAGTATAGACCAACCTCCTACAAGTGACATTCTAAGGGAAGTTCTCACATTGCGCGTCATCCGCCAACGACGTGCGGGGAAGATCCATTGAAATGCTTGCTATTCGTTTCACCGACAGGAAATATCAAGTCGCAGGTATCGCAGCTCGAATTAAAAATAAGATTTGAGAATCAACTGTTATGAAATCCAGTAGCAGTGGGCTCGGAAACGAAATGTTAGAAATAGGTCCACTATTTGTACTTTGTAACACTGTGCAGCCATGAATCTGGATTTAATGGTCCCTCAATTTGAGCCTCCAGTCGAATATGTCTCAACGTTTCGTTCCTCTTCCTACTCATGACATGCTGTCATACGCTCTGGTCTTACAATCGATTAACACTCTGCATGTATATTTAATATTAGTGGTGGTTAGTTGTTGTGATTCTCGGAGAAAACGCCCAGCTAGGTGGCGCAGAGGTTGACACTGATCTCGTATTCGGTAAAGAGGCGGTACAAATTCTCGACCGAACGTACAGAATGTGTCCCATTATTTTCCTAAATTGTTTAAAGTGATAGTTACGATGGTTCCTCTGAAAGGGCATGGCTGATTTCATTCCTCATCGGTCCCCAATGCGAAGTTATGCCCTGTATTTAATTATAGAGTCGACGAAGGACGGATAAACCGTTATCTTTGTGTAAGTTGCAGACAGGATCCATTTATAGCTTATTCATGTTAATTAAGTTCTGAATTGAGTCCTTGGCAGTTCTTAAATTTCTATTTTCTGTATCATTTTCTATTATCTCGATCATTTCCTGTCTTAATTCACTACATATCCTATTTCATAGAACGTCCCCGGAAGTGCAATGCTTTTGTACGAAATTCTGGAAATGAATTACTGTTCAAATCATTATCAACGTTCTGAAGACACACATTCGATAACTGCGTATAGGTTACTGAACAATTTTAACGATGTGCTGAGATATGGGAATGGTTCTTCCATTATCTGCAAACGCACAACTTTATGATGAGGCGTTGTTTAACTCTTTGCACACTTATATCAAAGAATTAACTAAGATACAAACTGCGCGGATATTACGGAGTAAGAAATACGAGGTGCATTCAATTTCTAAGGCCTCCTATTTTTTTTTCTCCGGACTGGAAAGAGATAGAAACTTGCGCATTGTTTTAAATTGAGGCCGCGTTCATTGTCAATACGTACTAGAGATGGCAGCACCGTACGGCTTATGGAATTTTACCGCCAGCGGCGAGAATGAGAACTGTTTTAAATACTTAAAATGGCGACGTTTTCCTTACTTGAACAGCGTGCAATCATTCGTTTTCTGAATTTGCGTGGTGTGAAACCAATTGAAATTCATCGACAGTTGAAGGAGACAAGTGGTGATGGAGTTATGGATGTGTCGTAAGTGCGTTCGTAGGTGCGACAATTTAATGAAGGCAAAACATCGTGTGACAACAAACCGAAACAACCTCGGGCTCGCACAAGCCGGTCTGACGACATAATCGAAAAAGTGGAGAGAATTGTTTTGGGGGATCGCCGAATGACTGTTGAACAGATCGCCTCCAGATTTGGCATTTCTGTGGGTTCTGTGCACACAATCCTGCATGACGACCTGAAAATGCGAAAAGTGTCATCCAGGTGGGTGCCACAAATGCTGACGGACAACCACACGGCTGCCCGTGTGGCATGTTGCCAAGCAATGTTGATGCGCAACGACAGCATGAATGGGACTTTCTTTTCGTTGGTTGTGACAATGGATGAGACGTGGATGCCATTTTTCAATCCAGAAACAAAGCGCCAGTCAGCTCAATGGAAGCACACAGATTTACCGCCACCAAAAAAATTTCGGGTAACCGCCAGTGCTGAAAAAATGATGGTGTCCATGTTCTGGGACAGCGAGGACGTAATCCTTACGCATTGCGTTCCAAAGGGCACTACGGTAACAGGTGCATCCTACGAAAATGTTTTGAAGAACAAATTCCTTCCTGCACTGCAACAAAAACGTCCAGGAAGGGCTGCGCGTGTGCTGTTTCACCAAGACAATGCACCCGCACATCGAGCTAATGTTACGCAACAGTTTCTTCGTGATAACAACTTTGAAGTGATTCCTCATGCTCCCTACTCACCTGGCCTGGCTCCTAGTGACTTTTGGCTTTTTCCAACAATGAAAGACACTCTCTGTGGCCGCACATTCACCAGCCATGGTGCTATTGCCTCAGCGATTTTCCAGTGGTCAAAACAGACTCCTAAAGAAGCCTTGGCCGCTGCCATGGAATCATGGCGTCAGCGTTGTGAAAAATGTGTACGTCTGCAGGGCGATTACGTCGAGAAGTACCGCCAGTTTCATCGATTTCGGGTGAATAGTTGATTAGGAAAAAAATCGGAGGCCTTAGAACTTGATTGCACCTCGTATATGTCCCTGTGAAACGAAAACGAAGTTTTGGGACTTTTTGCTCTTTACTAGCCCTGAAGGATGCAGCAAGCTGCTTTTGAAATGAATTGTTATGCGTTGCTGTTAGCCAGATATTTTCTGTTGCTTTCTTCTGTTTTACATTAGTTGAGACCGGACAGTAACGCCTACATGATTTTTTGAAAATAAGTCCAACTGGACACCTTAGCTGTGTATAAACGGCATCGTGAATTACTGCGAATAGATCCATTATCTTCGAGATTTTATTACATAGTAGAAACAAATTTGATCATTCAAAAAATAGCCTTTTAACGTTGAGATCTGCTAATTACTCAAGTCATGATTCCTAATTGCGAACTGTTTCCGTTACTCTGCATCTACAGTCAGCCTGAGAAATAGTGTTTGCAAACTATTCAGTATTTACACCTCCATCTCCTAGAGGCAAAAAAGTCAGAGACAAACTTGACTTTGTAATTTAGTGGAGTTTGTCACAGCATAGCGACTGAAATAAAATTGAAAGAAACATAGGCGCAACGTATGTAGAACTCCAGGCGCTCTTATTTTTCGTATGTAAACTATATCGGATAATTACCCCAATGTACTTCTGGGATGTGTTCCTAGGACCAAGAGTAAGAGGAAAGCCCGTCTAAGCAAATGGAAAAAAATCCTTTTATATCAATATGACACCTCTTTGAGATTGTCGTTGGGATGGTGCTGGAATGTCAAGAGACGTTCTTGCAGGTTGCTAAATACTGAAATTTAATGAGGGAAGTGGCATAAATTTTCGTAGTCAACCCAGTGCTACTGAGCCAATCTGCGGCGTAAGAAGCCGGGATACATCTCAACAGCGGGAGCGTGTTTCAGAGATCATACTCATGGTAAAATGATCTGGCAGGGATATTACACACTTTTTTTGTAGATTACATTTTGGCCACTTGCAAATCTCTTATAGTGAGGCTCTATGGGTAACAATGTATGTACCAGAAGACAAATTCAAAGCCTGGAGTACAATCCTTGGTCAATCCTATGATTTCTTTTCAGTCACGCTGACGCTGTTTCCACCGCAGACATTGATGTGTTAAGCTGAAAAATACTAAATTTTTTCGTGTCTAGGAGTCCACGTTAAACGATAGGTCCCTATGGAACTGGCTGGGAAAGTCAGTTAAAAGGTCGGAGGAAGTCAAGTGCATATCATCTCCTGTAGTGCCACGTCTATTAAAGCACTGCAGTGTTGGACCCAAGCTTCAGGTTGCGGGTAGCTCTATTTTAATCCAGTACTAATTTGTAATAGAAATTCATCTGTGGTGCAAAATGAGTTGGTAAGGAAATACTTACGAAAATACTTTCTCTATGTTAGATACTTTACTTCCGTGGCTGTGACGATAGAGTTTTGTTGCGAAATTTAGACTCATTGGTATGTAGTACGCATCAATTCCTCCTTCTGTAGTCGTAGTTGTGAACATCTCTGCCAATCTGGAACTCAGTTTCATTAGTGGATTAATGTACTGTGAGGCTGTAGTCAATATTCCCAATAGATTCCACATATGCCGACAATACGTACATGTGTTTTTCTCACAGATAATTCAAATTATGTCATAATATGTCGTTTTATAATGAACACTTCCATGTAAGCTGCAAATAAAAGGTAGGAGACGAGGTACTGGTGGAATTAGGGCTGTGAGGACGGGGCGTGAGTCGTGCTTGGGTAGCTCAGTCGGTAGAGCACTTGCCCGCGAAAGGCAAAGGTCCCGAGTTCGAGTCTCGGCCCGGCACACAGTTTTAATCTGCCAGGAAGTTCCATATCAGCGCACATTCCGCTGTAGAGTGAAAATTTCATTCTAAGCTGCAAATAGTTTTTACGTACTGTTGTTTCTTCTTCACCAGACGCTTGTTACTGCTATAGCGCCACTCTGATGTAAACCTATAGATGTTACTGTCGGTGTGTCTATTTACGTTTATAAATGTTCTATATAAAGGTCAGTTTACGTATATACTTACGCCTAATTGGAATAGACGCCAATATTGCATCACTGAGTAAACTGTGGACTGCCTATATGTTGCCGCGCTGTTATAAGTCACTTAAATTCTATTTGTATAGAAATTAACGTGAAATACTTTTGAAAGCTAGAATGACAGATTATTCTTGTTGATGCTTCATGTTTACAGTGTCATCTTTGTTAGACAGTACTATTAGCTGTGTTACATTGATTTTATAATTTTACTATAATTTTAATCTATGATTACCTTTTGTTACCGTTTACTGTGTGTTTTTATCCGTTCTGATTTTCCAGTGAACGAAAGCAAAAGATACACATAGATGCAAATCATAGCAAAATTATAATATCAATGAAATAGAACTAACGTCACGGAGCAAAGATTTTACTATAAACATAAACCATGAGTGAGACTAAACCGTCATTCTAGTTGTCAAAAGTATTTCACGAAATAATTTTATACAGATAGAACTTACGCGACTTCTAGCAATCCTGCAACATACAGACAGTCGATAGTTTACTAACTGATACAATAAGGGCGTCTGTTCCAACTAGACCTTAGTATACATGTAAACTGACCTTTAAATAGCAGGCTCGAAACCTGCCTCGGGCATGGATGTGTGTGATGTCCTTAGGTTAGTTAAGACTAAGTAGTTCTAAGTTCTAGGGGACTGATGACCTCAGAAGTTAAGTCTCATAGTGCTCAGAGCCATTTGAACCATTTTGACCTTTAAATGCAACTTTTATAAACTTAGTAGATTCAGCAACTGCGACATCTACAGGTTTACTAAAGAATGGTTCTATAACGGGAACAATAATCAAACTATTTACACCTTACCTGCAATTATTCATTAGAAAATGTCATATTACGACATATTCTACGCTTCGGACCGACAGAAAATAGAAAAATCTAATTACTTTCTTTAGCCCAGTGAATAGTTTTTAAGGACAACATTTGCATAATTACACAGTTTGTTTACTGGATCCTTCTCTTAGGAGCAGGGGTCAGGTATTTGGGTTATGTTACTGGAGTGAAGTGTGGCTGACCTGCGGGTTGAGGCTACTCACTCGTTTGACAGGATTCGTCATGCCCTTAGAGTGCTAGCAACAGTAAGGGCTTCGCTGCGAATAGATGTAGAGCATCTACCGAAATAAATGAAAAGCACTTGAAAGAGATACTTTGAAATGGTGAGCATGAAGGGAGTATGGAACTTGTTTGCTGAAAACATGTCACGGGGTGTTATTACACAGAAACGGGAGTGTTTCATATGACATTTTGACAAAGATATTTCTTCCCTTTCTCGTCGCCTTATGTAGAAACTTAGCGATCCAGGCTCCAGCCCAGAACTTCTTTTTTACCGACAGAGGTACCAAAGGAAAACGCAAGAGCCGCTCTCTCAGCTTTACTTCCGCCAGCACCTGTCTGCTACTCTCCAAGCTTCACAGAAGTTCTCCTGCATACCTACCGGGACGAGCACTTCTGGAAGACAGCGCACGCTCCGCTGGAAAGTGACAGACTGGTTGTGCAAACACCCTCCGTAAGTCACAATCATTATCCTACTTACCCGTTATCGAGTACAGTGTGTTTGTTAACATTCGCTGACGCATTCCTCTGTGGCGAGGCCGTACGCCAGTTTTTGCCAATGTAGCACGTTAACGGCGATTTACAGAGCGTGCAGTAGCATTTAGCTTGGTGAAAAGTGCAGCGTGGCGTCCAAATATAATTACTGATGCAGCAGGATTTCTGAGCGTCCAGCTGTCGCACTAATAATAGTGGCGCGGGTGTGGGGCCGCGCGTGGGCCACGGCGGCGGGCAGCGCCCCGCCCGCCGCAGACTGGCGCCGCTGCCGCTGGCTACTGTGTCCGCTCGTGCCTCTCGGACGCGCCTGCGGATCGGGCACGAGAGACTTGTCTTCTTTGCGATGAACAAGAGTGTGGTGCAATGCAACGAACACCGAGATGTAAACCGAGGTATTTCCCTTAGCGATATCGTAGAAACCTGGCATCTGATCTGTAATGTGTGCACTGAAGTGCATTATTTGCAGTTAGACTCAAGTGGTTCTGAGCACTATGGGACTTAACTGCTGTGGTCATCAGTCCCCTAGAACTTAGAACTACTTAAACCTAACTAACCTAAGGACATCACACACATCCATGCCCGAGGCAGGATTCGAACCTGCGACCGTAGCGGTCATGCGGTTCCAGACTGTAGCGCCTAGAACCGCTCGGCCACTCCGGTCGGCAGTTAGACTCACAGAGAGTTTGTAGACAGTGGTTATGGCGCCACGGATAACGCGTTTTAAAGTTGTGTAAAATATCTGTCGATTCCAACCTCACTCTATCCATATGTTATTGTTTTACGTTGCATAGGAATTAGTAGCTACGATACTTAGGATCACGAAAACGCCTGTTAAGGCAATTTTCTGCCAAAATCAAATTTATCACATGCTACTACCCTTTTGCACTTTCTTTCTGATGTTACAGGGGCGATGGAAGAATTGGTTGACTACTCTAATTACAAAATGAACTATGCATTATATTTGCAAGAGGGTAAAGTATATTATGAAAAGTTCACTACTGGACCCGCTCTCAGGTCAGGTGGACGCTCCTTTAAAGGGGGGGGGGGGAGAGTAGAATGAGCATTTCTCATTCTTATATTTCCACATAGAGACATAGTGCTTTTTACTGCAATTACAAATCGACCTCCTTCCTCCCATTTTACCATGAGTTTTTCTTCATTTGGACAAATTTCTTATCGATTTTTAAAAAAAAATTCTGAAATAAACGGACATATTTTTCAGAATTCAAATGGAAATATTAATTATGGTCCAAAATATTAATTGGCATGTAATAACAGTCATGATCTAGAAAACTTTTTGGAATATTTGTGAAAGGATTTGAGCAATTTATATTATGTTACTAGAGGATATTACTGTATGTACACCCATGTTCAGCGAAAAGCAGAATATCTTGAAGGAGTAGAGATAGGACGTTCATATTCACACGACTTGTACATTATTATGTTCTGCAGAAATGGTTAGCATTTGAACCATGTCGGCGCGCGCTCCAGGTCAACATCGATATCGCGGCGCAACACCACCTGCCGGTAAAATGTGCCTTGCGACTCTCGTTGTCGCTATAAAGCGAAAGTAATGGATCAGTGTGACTTGAGCAGACGTGAAGGATGCCTCGCATATGTACAGTACCGTCAAATCAGTGAGTCTGAAAGAGGACGTATTATTGGCATGAGAGAATGTGATGCATACATCTGGGAGATTGCTGCTCGTGTGGGACGTAGTATTTCGGCAGTGCAACGCGTGTGTGCAGGATGGTTCGCGGAAGGCGGTAGAACACGACGATATGGGTCACGGCGCACCATCCAGGCCACCACCGAGAAGATCGACACCTCATCCGAATGGAATTTCTCGACAGATCTGTGTCTTCCTTGGCTCTGGCGCTACAGTGGAACAGTGTAACACATCGTACAGTATCAGGGATGGCAGTTCGTCGCCGTTTATTACGGCATGGGTTACGTGCTCGTCGTCCAGTTCTCCTACTACCTTTGACGAATGTGCAGAAACACGCTAGACGGCAATGGTGCGTGGAATGACGCCACTGGTGACAGGAAAGGCGTCAGATAGTGTTTTCGAACGATTCCACGTTCTGTTTGTTTGAAAATGATGGCCACATTTTGGTTCGCCGCAGATAAAGGGAGTGGCACCACAGTGACTGCATTCGCACAAGACGTACAAATTCAACTCAAGGCCTTATGGTGTGGGATGCTATTGGGTACAACTACGAATCATAGTTGGCGCGTGTCCTGGGCACCGTGACAAGTGTCCTACGTGAATGACATCCTGCAATCTGTAGCCATACCCTTTCTGCACAACACCCCAGACGCCATTTTTCAGCAAGACAATGCACGAGCACGTGTTGCACGAACACACGCCTTCTTAGTGTCACGGGATGTCAGCCTTTTACCATGGCCTGCAAGATCAACAGACTTGTCGCCAATCGAAAATGAATGGGATATGGTGAAGCGACGGGTGTAGCACTGTGACCCAGTGCCACCCATGACGGATGAACGTTGGAACCAAGTGAATGAAGCATGGGTGGCTATACCACAGGACGCCATTCGCGCCTTGTACGAGTCGATGCCATCACGCATGGAACAAGTCACCAGAGCCTACGGTGGATCCTGTACCTAAAGCAGGATGCTTGCTGAACCAGTGTGACAGAAATGCTAATCATTTCTGTAGAATATACTAATGTTCATGTCCTGTGAATGTAAGCGTCCTATCTCTAGTCGTTCAATGTGGTTTTTTTCTGACTGTGGGTGTAATATAATATTAGTTGCACCAGCTGCACTCACAATACAGGATCAAATTAAGCTAGCTAACGAAGTTGATACTGCTATTAATGCTTAACACTGTTAATAATTTAGTTTGCATTCCCATTGGGCATCGAAACAAAAAGCAATCGTGCATATATTCTGTTACATTTTCATTTTTTATTAAACTGAGAATCGTTTCATCACTACGATGGACTTGCAGTAGTATAACGTGACATGTCAAAACAGCATTGTAGCCACGGCACTTCGAAGTCTTTTGTTTTTTGAATTTCATTCATAATTTGTTTAACTGATAATTACTCTTTTTTCAACTCAATTTTGCATTTGAGTAAAAAGTACGCAATTGTTTCTATTACAGTTGTATCTCACTTTGGCAATGAGCAACATTTAATTTCGATTGATTTTGTACCACTTGGCATTTTTATTTTGTTCTACACGAAGTATATGAGTGAAAAGCCATCTATGAAACCACTAAAATCCATTCCCAGTCATATTGTTTCCATCTGACAAGGGTATAAAGCGTAAATAAAAAGTGTGAAATGTGTAAATAGGAAAAAGAGCGCATTCCTAAATTGAGAGTGATACAACGTTCATCACACACAGGAAGACGACTTATTTGTTATGCCTACAGCATCGGTATATCTTACAATTTTTGCAACTGTGGTATCATTGCATAAGCGGAAATAAAAAAGCGTTTCTACTGGACATTAGCTTCATTTACAATTCGGATAATTTATATTAAAACCCAATGTTTCTAGCAGTGTTAGACATTTATACTTTCCTTCAGCATTTGTTTCGTTAAAGATTCGCAATCAACCATTCACGATTTTGCAGTTATTTTATTTTCCTTCTGTGGCCGGATTTCATTATTGTCGCAACAAATGTGTGTTAAAAGGTTTTTGATGATGCTGAGCCACAGTCACACAGTATTTTTTAAAGGAATGCTCCGCCATGTGACTCTGTATTTTTGTACAATTACTGTGTACGCACTACATTTCGGCTTCCACGCAATTATCGAGAATAATGACGTAGAAAATTAATGTATTTTGCTGTGGACTATGCAGAATGACATATTATTTGAAACCAATATCGAGTATAACATTCCTAGACCATTAAGATCATTTTCCTGTATACTGTACAGCATTATGTATATACAGTTCAACACATTTGCTTAACATGTTATAAATGGTACAAAATTGAAGTCTTGTAGAAAAGCAGCACATTATCGTACAAGCACACCATATTTGGGAAAATCAGCCAAAAGCAGGTAAATACTAGACTAGCACACACATTTAAAAGGTAGCTATGAAAGCAATGTCAAAGAATGTTGAACTGTGTATACGTCATCCTGGACAGTACAAAGCAAAATATGTTTATGGTCTAAGATAACTGTACTGCTAATGGATTCAAAGCCAGAATCTAGATTGTACACTGAAAATATACACAAATATAGTCAAATTTCTTCAAAAAAATATGTGTTACATTAAGACATGAAAGTCGTGTACATTTATTTGTGAGTCTTGTAAACTTTATTTAGTGGGTGTTTGTGTATTCAGTGTTTATGTGTTGTGCTGCTCATGTTATGTGGAAAGCAACTTAGCATTTGCGAAGGGAAGTGTAGAAAACCACATAAAAACAATTGAGCTGAACGGTGTATTAGACCAACGGTCATCAATTTGGCAGAAACGTTCCACGTCTTTAAAAGTCTCAGAAGACGTTTAAAGACCAGCAGTAGGGCACACGTGATTGTTTTTCGGCTCTCTTCGTGTGTCAATTGGTCACTGCTGACTGTCGAGGAGGCTGTGCGGACGAGCAGTTGAGTGAGATAAATAATTTACCATATTAGTGAACTTGGAATAATTCTGTAAATGGCTCTGAGCACTATGGGACTTAACATCTATGGTCATCAGTCCCCTAGAACTTAGAACTACTTAAACCTAACTAACCTAAGGACAGCACACAACACCCAGCCATCACGAGGCAGAGAAAATCCCTGACCCCGCCGGGAATCGAACCCGGGAACCCGGGCGTGGGAAGCGAGAACGCTACCGCACGACCACGAGATGCGGGCGAATAATTCTGTAAGAGCGAATTACAGACCTTAGCTTTTCAGTGGAGCCGGCCGGTTTGGCCGAGCGATTCTAGGCGCTTCAGTCTGGAACCGCGCGACCACTACGGTCGCAGATTCGAATCCTGCCTCGGGTGTGGATGCGTGTGATATCCTTAGGTTAGTTAGGTTTAAGTAGTTCTAAGTTGTAGGGGACTGATGACCTCAGATGTTAAGTCCCATAGTGCTCAGAGCCATCTGAACCATTTTTTTTCACTGGATTTAGATTATTTTATTATTCTTTCAGTGACAGATTTTTCACGTTTTACGAGACAAGTGTCAGCTGTGAATTGTAATTATTTCCTACAGTTGACACTTAGTTTCGTGCGTGATGCACTGGCAAGTTTTTTTCAGTGGTTATTCTATATAACATACTTCAGTTTACATCGCAATTGATAATGGCAAGCTGTGCGTTCAGGCTTTGACTGTATGCTGTTGTTTTTGTGAATTACTGTGCAGTTAAGAGAAAACTGCCCCACGTATTTGATGCTCTGATAGCACCACATACAGGGTGTACATAAAGTCTGGGAACACTTTCAGTTATTTATCGCACAATAACCAAACATTGTCAGATTTCATACATATGTCATTTTGAAGAGAAACCCAGAAATTTTTTTTTCATGTATACCGTAGTTTGGTAATTTGCTGCTTGTCAGCGCTAGTCGCAAACATGGCGAGTTCAGGTGCGGAGCGAGCTTTCTGTATGTTGGAGTTCGACAAAAACAAGTGTGCTACAGCTGTTCAGCGGATGTTTAGAACCAAGTACGGTAAAAATCCACCAACTAGGAAGGCCATTTACCACTGGCATAACAAATTCGTTACGACGCGTTGCTTGTGCCCGGCAAAGACAAGCGGACGTCCCAGTGTGAGTGAACTGAATGTGGAACGCGTACGAGATACAGGAGTCCAAAGAAATCGGTGTGTCGTGCATCCCGTGAAATCGAAATGGCTCCAATGACAGTGTGGAAAGTCCTGCGACAGAAGATGTCTATGAAACGATTCAAATTGGAGCTAGTGCAGAAGCTCACTGACGACGACATGCGTTTTGAGTGTCGTTCGCAGTTGCAACAATTGAATGAGGATGGGGACGGCATTGTTGGTCGTTTAATTTTTAACGACGAAGCTACTTTTCACACTAATGGGAAAGTGAACAGGCATAATTGTTTAATCTGGGGTACAAAGCAACCACACGAATTCATCGAGTTTGAGTGTGATACCCCAAAGGCAAGTGTTTTCAGTGCCTTGTCACGTCGAAAACTGTACGGGCCATTCATCTTCGCCGAGAGCAGTGTCACTGGATATTCCTACTTGGACATGTTGCAGCAAAGGCTGATGCCTCAGACGCACTCGGGCTCTCCATTCGTCTTTCAGGAGGATGGGGCTCCACCGCATTTTCATCGTGAAGTTCGTTCGTACCTGAACACGGAGCTGCCGCATCGATGCATCGGCCGTGCGACAGAAGGGAACAGCTGTTTCATTAAATGTCCTCCACGATCACCAGATGTCACTCCGTGGGTCTTTTTTCTGTGGGGACACATTAAAGATCTGGTGTATGTACCGCCTGTACCACGTGATGTAGCATGGTTCCAGGAGAGAATACGGGAATCGGCTGCCACAGTCGACGACAGGTATTGCAAGAATTGAATTACTGTATTGACAGCCGGCCGGGGTGGCCGAGTGGCTCTAGGCGCTACAGTCTGGAACCGCGCCACCGCTACGGTCGCAGGTTCGAATCCTGCCTCGGGCATGGATGTGTGTGATGTTCTTAGGTTAGTTAGGTTTAAGTAGTTCTAAGTTCTAGGGGACTGATGCCCTTAGAAGTTAAGTCCCATAGTGCTCAGAGCCATTTGAACCATTTGAACTGATTGACGTCTGCCGGGTCACTCATGGTTCGCACATCGAATGCTTGTAAAAAAAAAAAAAAAAATAAAAATAAAAAATCTCCTTTCAGAGTTTCTCTTCAAAATGCAATATGTATGACGTCTGTACAATGGTTAGTTTTTGTGCAATAAATAATTGAAAGTGTTCCCGGACTTTATGTACACCCTGTATATTAATTATTTTTTTTCTCATCTTTGAATATGCAGGTAATGTGAGGCCACCACTGATATATGTGTGAACAGCATTTAAAACATTTATTTGGTTTAAACTATAACCATCCGTTTTCGTCAACATCATTAATTATATTGGATTCATACAGTCATTTTTTGTTATTTATACAGGGGACAGTAAAATGAAAACGGCACAGACGGAAAAAAGTAAGTAAACTGCTTATTATTTCACAAATAACCTCCAAACTGTTAATACATTTATCCCTCTGTGAGGCTAGGTGGTCAATACATTCATGGAAAAATATTTGCAGTTGGGTATGGAACCATATTGTACCTAGGGGTGTACTTCTTTGGCCACAAATGTCTTTCTTCAGGGCTCCATAAATGTGGAAATCGCATGGTTAGATATCGGGACTGTATGGAGGATCAGTAAGAGCTTTCGAGCGAAACTTCTGCAGCGTTATGGAAACAACCTTGGGAACATGTGACCGGACATTATCCTGCAACAGAATGGTGCCATCCGTAACCATTCCTGGACGTTTGGACTCAATGGCGCGCTTCAATTTTTGTAAAGCGTCCACTACAGCTGTGCGTTAATTGCGGCGACGTTTTCCAGAAAGTCAATGAGCAGCGGGCCCTCGCAGTCAAAGAGAAAGGTCACCGTGACCTTCCCAGAGTTGCCGTGTCTCTTGTTTCGACTAGGCTGCGGAAGTTTCGCTGGGAAATCCTTACACGTCCTCAATACAGTCCCGATCTATCCCCACGCGATTTGCATATTCTGGGATTCCTGAAAGAAGATACTTGCGGCTGTCGATTTGTTTCGGACGAAGAGGTGCACGCCTGGGTAGAGTCATGGTTCCGTAGGCAACCGCAAACATTTTTCCATGAAGGCATTGACGTCTTGTCTGACAGTGAGATAAATGTATTAACAGCTATGGCGATTATTTATTAAATAATAAATTAGTTTACTCATTTTTTTTCCATTACTCCGTTTTCATTTAACTAACCCTCATGTTATTCGCAGGCTTGTCTGCATATTAAAAAGAATTTGAGGATTAATTCTATAATAAATCTATGGGCATTAAAGCGACGGTGTCCGCCCCGGTAGCTGAGTGGTCAGCGTGACAGACTGTCAATCCTAAGGGCCCGGGTTCGATTCCCGGCTGGGTCGGAAATTTTCTCCGCTCAGGGACTGGGTGTTGTGTTGTCCTAATCATCATCATTTCATCCCCATCGACGCGCAGGTCGCCGAAGTGGCGTCAAATTGAAAGACCTGCACCAGGCGAACGGTCTACCCGACGGGAGGCCCTAGCCACACGACATTTCCATTTCCAAAGCGACGGTGTACGATACGACACACTCCTCTGAGAAGTAAAGTGTCAAGCCAACAAATCAGATCGTGCATTGTCCACAGCCGGTGCGCTCGTAAGTTGTCTTTCTGAAATAACACGAAAGCGAACTGCCAATATCACGAAGCACGCGTTCATAAAATAAACGGAAAGCTGAACCAGAGCGTGAACGAACAGTATGCAGCGAGCCTGCGTGCTGGGAAACACGGCAGGGATATTGGAAGCCTGCCCCGGCGGCGGGTGAGAGGACGCTGATTGCAGCAAGGCATTACCGGATCAGGGCACGCCCAATTACACGGCCCACCAACACTGGTTAATAAACTCCGCCGGCCTTCACAACTCAATTTGCGCTGATGAGCTGCAACACGCAGCGCCGCGACCGAGCAGCCCGCCCTGGCCGTACGTCCCCGCGAATGACAGCTGCCCTAATACGCTGCAGAGTGTATTCAACAACGACCGAAGCGAATGCAGACCAGCATCTCAAATTCTCCTAATCATTTCAGACAACCATAAAACTGCATAATCTTTCCTCTACGTATCACTTCCTCGACTCCGAGGCTCTGCTAATCAGTTCAGTGTGAGCTTCATAGGCTACATATTATATAAACAACCTTTCACTTTCCAACTGTAAAATCCAGTAGAGGGTACAACCACACCCCAAATTCCCCGTAAACTGAGAGGAGAAAACAGGTTTTGAGTAATGTTACTCAACAGATAGTTTCATATAAAATTTTAATTTGGAACAGCGATAATATATTTTGCGAAAACTGATAAAATGGAATATGTCCCTGCAGAATTTGCTGAAATTATTTTGATGCAGTTGTAAACACACTTATAAACTGATTGGCGACTCCATGTAGTAAACAGCGGCATCAGTTATTGTGATCGCTTCTCAGTTTTGGTTATTGGTTGAAATGGTTCAAATGGCTCTGAGCACTATGGGACTTAACTTCTGAGGTCGTAAATCACCTACAACGTAGAACTACTTAAACCTAACTAACCTAAGGACATCACACACATCAATGCCCGATGCAGGATTCGAACATGCGACCGTAGCCGTCGCGCGGTTCCAGACTTTAGCGACTAGAACCGCTCTGCCACTTCGGCCGGCGGTTATTGATAACTTGATACCAGTGTCTGACTTTAATTTGTACATCAATGCAGATGATCACTACGTGATCGAAAATCAATTCTGCTATCAATAAAACATCAATATTACGGCCAACGCTGACCTTCCTTTTAATTTAACACTTACAAATAACTTTCACGCGATACTGTTGATGGACTGGAAAGCTGTAAATACGGAGACCAAATATAAGAATGATATAGATGTCGACTCTTCAGCGCTTTCCTTAGCGGTGTTGTTCGTGATCCACCCGTATCACCGAAATGCTACTGAGTCCGCTATAATTTCAGAGTCGAGCATCACTTAAAATATTTCGGTATGGTTTCTGAATCTTTTAATGCTTTTCAAACAGCACTGCCTTTTTCAAGAGGTTCAACATATTTTATGAATTATTTTCGGGTTTTTAATCGCAGGCTCATATCCAAGTTTAATCATTGTTTGAATAAGATGCTTGAAAATTATGACATGAATTAAGCACATCTAAGAGAAAACTCCGCTTCAAGATTGTATTTAACGCAATTTGTAGAATATTTTCATATCGTCACCTCTGGAATGGTAAAATATCGACGCCCATAACCTGCGAGTTCTTGTCATATTTCGCATGAATTAAACTACATTTCCAGATGTGGACGCCTGAAATACGCATTAGTATTCTCACTATCAAAGTCATTCAGTCCACATCTCTGAGGAAAGATGTGTAGATTAGCGTGTTGTGGTTACATAAATTGTAGCAGGCCTTGGTCTTCCAGGAGAGCCAACAAGTAAGTCCACAAACTCCCATGAGCACCTCTATTTACTTAACGAACAATTTGCAGAAACAATTACAAGTGTTGTGTAATACACAGCGATTGAAAAACACAGCCGGCCATTGTGGTCGAGCGGTTCTAGGCGCGTCTGCCCGGAACCGCGCTGCTGCTATGGTCGCAGGTTCGAATCCTGCCCCGGGCATGAATGTGTGTTCTGTCCTTAGGTTAGTTAGGTGTAAGTAGTTCTAAGTCTCCCATAGTGCTCAGAGCCATTTGAACCATTTCTTTGAAAAACACAGTTGACATCCATGTACAAAAACGACTGTAGATATACTGCCATCCTCGACTCAACTGTGTTTGATTGCAGTACCTTTCAGGATTATGTCAGAAATATAGTGACCTACAAGCAAATTGTTTTGTCTGTAACAATCACGGAGATCAGGGATAATTAGAATGACTATATGATTTTATTCTTTCAAAAAGCTCTTGGTTTAGTATCACGTCGACATCCAGATATTAATCCAGATTTGCGGCAAAATGAATTATTACTATTCTAAACGGAGAATCACCCACAGACACAGAATCACTTTCAGATCCCTTCTGAAATGCCTACGGAGTTCGTTTCACTAAATACGCATGTTAAACGCCCCTACCAGTTACTCATTTAGACAGTCATATTTTCATTACAACAGGCTACTAGTCCATTTGTATTCGATATGCCCGTCCGTACATGGATGGAATTAAAATCATAAGAATTTGATAAAATATGTGTCTTATAAAAGTGGGAAAACAATTACTGTTTCGCAACGGACGAAACAGCTAGTTCGTCTAGTGTCCGCTCGATGTGCCACAATTGACCTTCCTGGTCTTAATTGCAGTACTGTCTTACTTTAAATTTGAGTTCGGAATGTCCGTATCGATCCCAAATACTGGCAGTTGCGTCGAAACCGCAAGACATTGTGATGGATATGAAATTTGAGCAACTCATCGCACACGTGAGTATAAGCAACAATCAAGGGAACGGCAAGTGTTTCACTCACGATCAGGAGGAAAAAAAAAAATGATTTCACGAGAAAAATTTGTCTAGGGTAGTTAAGGATAGCTGATTGTTGAATTTTTGCCGCAGTGACATGCTTTTATGCCTGTTCACTGCAAAAAGTACGTCGGACGCATCGAAACAAGAGGGAGGAGTGGCGTCGCGATGTATTTGTTTACGCCACAGAGAGTTCAGCGTTCAGTCGTCACACAAGCCAGATTATGGACCAAGTGACGTCCAATTATTTCCAGATCGGAAGAAATATTTGAAAGGAAAGTTCAATATCTGAATAAAATGTGGAACATCAAGAGGTGATGTTCGGATGTCAATATATCTCCGTACACATCATCGGCTGATATGTAAATAAATAGAGTTGCAATTCTTTGTGACAAACAGAACAGTTACCAGAATGTACTAATTATGTACGTGTTTGGCGTTGTTATCAGGTCTTGTAGTGTATACAACAGGTCTGAATAGCGTTAGATGTTGAGTCATCACTGCGCAGGGAAGAAGCTTCCGGGTAACTGTCTGAGACAGCGATATCAGCACCTTGCAGAGTTTGAGAAGGCCGTCATAGTGGGTCTCCTTGTGGCTGCTGGTCAAATATTGCAATATCCAGATCTGCGGAGCATTCGAACGTAGCAGCGGCCCGATGTTGGACTGCACGGGAACGAGAGGACAGGTCGACCACATCTGACCACCACAACAGAGGTTCACCGTATTGAGCACCAACCACATCAATCCTGTTTCACACCTCTGTCTGCCATCCGAAAACAAGTAATGGACTCCTGTAATATTCTGTCATCCCGAACCATTGGTCAGAGTCTAGCAGCACACAGAGTATGGAATTAAAGCCCCATGCCTACATTGCTGTAAACAACAGCTACATTTTGAGGGTGTTGTGATTGGGGCGCATGGAATGCTGATAAACGGTGTCGCATTGTGTTCAGCGATGCATCTTGGTTCTACATCATTCCGGATGACCATGGTCTCAGAGTATGAAAGAGACCTGGAGAGAAGTCCCATGCGTACAATGTTTTGGAGAGACATAGCGGACTTACTCCTGGATATGTGGTGTGGGAAACGATCGGCTGTCACTTCAGATTACGGCTGGTAGTGATTGAGGAAACTCTGACGGTATAACGGTACGTCATACCTACGTCCTCGTGTGTTACCACGCATTTGACAGTATTGTGATGCCATTTTTCAATAGGACAATGCTCTTTCACACCACGTGTCGCTATCAACTGCCTATGCGGTGTTGAGGTACTCCCGTGGTCAGCAAGACACCCAGTTCTGTCTCGGATAGAACATACTGTACGTGGGACTAGCACGTATTGAAACCCTATCCCAGTGCCAAGGACGTCAAGGAATCAGTTACAACAGTTGTTGGCCGTCTTGTCTCAAGTGAGGATGTGACGGCTTTATGACACCCTTCCCAACGGTGTTAGTGCATACGTCCAGGCCAGGGAGGAAGCAAAGTATACTGGTAAGTGGGCTCATGCTGCCAAGTTCCTTGTAAAAGAACTCGATTTTGTAATCACAAGTAACATCACACACCCCTTCAGATAGTGAAGTTTTGTCCTGTTTCCTCATCCAATTTTTTATCATTTTTTTATCATTTCACACGCTGAGATTCAAGAAAAGGAAAACAAATTGGATTGATGAAATGGCAAGTGTAACACTCGTACCTAAACTCATTCAATCGATGGCCATGGGCAATGATTATGCATGTTCTAAACAAACATCATCTGAATCTGCTTACTGTATTCATGTCTTGGTCTCCTCCTACAGTTTTTACCCGTCACACTTCCCTCCAGCACTAAAGCGGATATCCCTTGATCTCTCAGAATATGTACTATTAACCGATTCCTCCTCCTGCTATTCAGCATTCTTCTGCAGCACCACATTTCAAAAGTTTCTATTCTCTTCTTGTCTAAACATCCATGCACTGCAAGTACCTTCAGAAAAGACTTCCGAACACTAAAATATGTATTCGATGTTAGCAAATTTCTCTTCCTCAGAAGCTCTTTCCCTGCCATTGCCAGTCTACATTTTATATCCTCTCTATTCCGGTCATCATCAGTTATTTTGCTGCCACAATAGCCAATCCCATCTACTACTTCTAGCGCCTTATTTCCTAATCTAATTCCCTCAGCATCATCTGATTTAATTCACCTATATTCCATTAGCCTTGTTTTGCTTTTGTTGATGTTCATCTTATAACTTCCTTTTAAGACAGTGTTCTTTCCTTTCAGCTGCTCTTTCAAGTTCTTTGCTGTCAGCCGGTGTGGCCGAGCGGTTCTAGGCGCTTCAGTCTGGAACCGCGCGACCGCTACGGTCGCAGGTTCGAATTCTGCCTCGGGCATGGATGTGTGTGATGTCCTTAGGTTAGTTAGGTTTAAGTAGTTCTAAGTTGTAGGGGACTGATGACCTCAGATGTTAAGTCCCATAGTGCTCAGAGCCATTTGAAGCTGTCTCTGACAGAATTACAATGTCATCGGCAAACCTCATAGTTTCAGTTTCTTCACACCGGACTTTAATTCCTACTGCAAAGTGATTTTTTTTTTTTTTTTTTACTGCTTGCTCAACGTTCATATTGAGTGACGCTCCCTCATCTCTTATAACCGACGTCTGGTTTCTGTATAAGTCGTAAATATCCCTTTGTTGCCTGTATTTTCCCATGCTGCGTTCGTAATTTAAAGGAGAGTATTCCAGTCAGTATTGTCCAGTCTTTCTCTAAGTCTACAAATGCTATAAATGAAGGTTTGCTTCCCTTAACCTATCTTCTAAGCAAAGTCCTTGAGTCAATACTGCCTCGGGTGATCCTGCATTTCTCCGAAATCTAAACTGCTCTTGCTCGATGTCGACTTCTATCAGGTTTTCCATTCTTCTGTAATGAATTCGTGTTATTATTTTGCAACCATGACTTATTAAACCGTAATATTCACACCTGTCAACGCCTGCTGTCTTTGGAATTGGAATTATTACATTCATCTTGAGGTCTGAGGGTATATCGTCTATCTCATACGTCTTGCACACCAAGTGGAGGAATTTTGTGATGCCTGGTTCTCCCAATGCTATCAGTAGCTCTGACGGAATGTCGTCTACTTCCGAGACCTTGTTTCGACTTAGATCTTTCAGTGCTGTGTCAAATTCTTCACGCAGTATCATGTCTCCCATGTCATTTATTGATTTGCATCGGGTCTTTTCGCACAATAAGCTCTAATATTTGTAGTCTCACGGGAAGTATTTATTCAAGGAAGTCTACGACACACAGCCGGTAACTGGCACAATGTACACCTTTCCACAATGAAGGAGTGAGGTGGCGGAGGAGTTTGCACACAATTCACATTCAGTAAAAAATGGTTCAAATGGCTCTTAACTTCTTTGGTCATCAGTCCCCTAGAACTTAGAACTACTTAAACCTAACTAACCTAAGGACATCACACACATCCATGCCTGAGGCAGGATTCGAACCTGTAACCGTAGCGGTCGCGCGGTGCCAGACTGTAGCGCCCAGAACCGCATGGCCACTGCGGCCGGCCCACATTCAGTAGTACTGGGGTTCAAATCCCTGTCCATATGCACTTAAAGTATTTCGGGATTTTTATGTATCGATCAAGGCAATGCCGTGGAGGGTTCCTTAGAAAGATACGCAGCCTATTTTCTTTTCCCACTTTGTGCTAGCCGAACTTGTTCTCCGGTTCTACTGACCTCGCCGTCGATGGGACGCTAAACCCCAGTATTCCTCCCTTCTTCCGATATGACTTCACCTGACGCTCTACGAATAGATAATAATTTCATATTACTTAGCATGAACCGCGTATAAAATATTTATAGACTTGAGAGCTTACAGTATATGGAGCTTTCACTGTAGTTTAAGGACGTAAACTGTGAATAGGACTAGAGAGTGAAGATACGCTTGAACTGTTTGTGTTCCTTTCAGCACAATGGTGCAACTACCATTGAATATTGTGCGACGTACCATCTCTAGGTAACTGGTGTTATAATTTGAATAGTCGGAAGTTACTACTTCCTGCTGTCTCTTTTTTCCCGCTTCTGTCACCTCACGCGTAACGTTCCCTTCGGCAGAATAATGCCTTTTCCTACACATATATACAACTACAAAGGTAGGTCTTACGTTGTGAGAGCTAAAAAAGACGATTCCATATCCACACCACCGTATCGGCGACGGCGCTAAGTGTAGCATTTCACTTGAGTATCTCGTTATTGGAAGAGCTTTTTTCTTTGGAAGACACAGTAAACAGAAATGTGGCAAACACTACTCATTGCAGACCTAGGGAACTGAACATAATGGCTGATTCCCATTTACACTGGCGGGAAACTGTGGCCCTTGGGTCACGCTACTGCGCTATGACTACAGAGAACCTGTAGCACTAACAGCCACAGGCAATGAACGTTGCGCAGAATTCTTAACGGCATAATTGATTCACAAGAGGGCCAGTTGCCAAAGGTGTGCCATGCAGGTCTCACGAGACATCTCGACCAAAACAGTACAGAAGCGTCTGTGTGCAAATCTGATATCTGATACCGAGCGAGGAGGCACAGCGGCTCGTTAAGGAAATGGATTCGCATTCGGATGGAGAAAAATCCTGACCCCATCTGGCTACCAACAAAAAGATTTTTTGTGCTTTCTTTAAATTACTTATGATAAATGCCGAAATCATACCATCGAAAAAGAAACTTAAGATTTCTTCTTCCATTCCAATGTGTATTTTCTCTGATAACCTTGTCATTAAAGGGACGTAAAACCCTATCCTTCATTTCTTCTTCTGAAACCTAAGAAAAGGCATCGCATTATCCGCTTCTTCTGACGCTACGAATTACAGTATTGAATTCCAAAACATTCGACACCATTTTAGAAAATTCTACACATAGCTATAAGAACACCAGTGGGAAAATGCTCCTATCGGAACACAAAAAAGGCGAAAATGCTTCTGTTTAAAAGACTATGACTGAAAAGTGGGCTACTAGTTGCCTCATTCTACCTTCCTCATCACCTTTAAAAACTTTCCCAAAAAGTTTGGCACACAAACATATTCGCGCTCTTTTTAACACGCAACTCACCTCTCACTCCCACGAGTTCCCCTAACTATAACTCGCTCACATCCACTATTCCATCGCTATGAGACGCTCAAATCCATTCGCACCCACTTGTCCATTCTCACCACTGATTCAGCTCAACTCAGTGTCATTATCTCCTTGTGTCTCTATCTCCTATCTCACAGCCACAGCCCCCTTCATTCTGTCCTACCAGCACTGTTTACCGTCAATGTCACCCTCTCCCTCTTGCTCTCCCTTACTGCTAGTATCTCATTCATTCCTTCCCACTGCTGGCGTATCTTCTCATTGTCACTATCTCTCTTCTACTCGTTGGTACTGTCATAGACTCTGTCTCTTATCATCAATGGCTCTCACCCACTTCCAGTTTCTCTTTCTCTTTATTTCTCTTCTACTGGCACTGTCTCCTTCACTCTTTTGCTAGCACTGTTCTATCACTGTCAGTTACGCTCCACTACCACTGCGCCCCTTTGTTTATGTCACACTACCATTGTCTCCTTCACTCTTTCTACAACACAATCACTGTCTACTATAGTCCAGTGTTTATTACTTTTCTGTATCTTTCCCACTGCTACTATCTCCTTCTCTCTCACCATAAAAAAGCATTGATATGTTTACATACCTAAATTCATGGAAAATTCTTACGGGTTCTGAGGAAGATAGAAGGAGGCCGTTGGTAACTCACTTTTCAGTCAGCGTGTTTTAAACAGACTCTTATTCACCTTTTTTGTGCTCTGATAGGAGCTTATTTCTGCTGATTCCCTTCTTTTCCCTGTTGAATCAGGGCTTGTCATCCATATGAAAAGAACTTTAATGGTCAGTAAAATTTTGCTAGTTTGTGTATGTGAAAGCAAAGTAACGCAAAACTGATTTTACAACTCAGACCGGACTTCCCGTGTTCAAAAATTTTGCATATGCTTCATTACTGAAACATGCGGTTCCCGGAACCATTCTGACGATAACGCAGACACTTTACAGCAGATTTCTCCTCGCTACGTCACTTTATAAACTACGTTTCCGCATCACACCGGATTTTACAGGCATATTGTACGTGTACGAGTAGGGTAGCGTTGAATCTCTGTATCTCGAAAGCGGATATGGATATCAGTAAAATTGTCAAGGCTGTTCGAGATCGAGACCTTAGGAATGTATCGTAAGAATTACAGCCATTTGCTGCGCATAGCTGTCTTGAAATCTGCGGCTCGGTTTTGGTGCCCAAAAACCATGTATTTTGGGTGTTTCTCTATAATGGATTTTTGATGGCACTTATAGCTGAATCCCTAGTTAATTCTATTTTGAGTCATTAGTCTTCTGACTGGTTTTATGCGGCCGGCCATGAATTTCTCTCCTGTGCCAACCTCTTATCTCAGAGTAGCACTTGCAACCTACGTCCTCAATTATTTTCTGGGCGTAGCGAGTATCAGGCTAAAATATAATCACTTTGCTGTGGTTGTTTCTTATTTATATCTCGCCTCTAACCGTGTTTTACGAGCGTATTTTACGTGTACATGTAACTCAGGACATCTGTATTTCGGAAACTGTAAATATATTAATAAATCTTTGAAGTTGGTTTGAGATCGAGATTTCAGGAAATAACGTACAAATTTTAATCATTTACTGTGCATAGCCGTCGTACAATCCGCGGCTCTGTTTTGGTACAATAAAACGGCAGAGAAACCCTTTCTTTAGGGCTCTGTAAGGAACCGCCCATGAACTAATAACTTTGAACCTCGGTGTTTCGGAAACGGATAATGATATCGATAAAACTATCAAGATTGTTCAAGGTTGAGAACGTAGGAATATTCATAAAAATTTCAGCCACTTGCTGCGATGTCCGTGGCTCGGTTTTGGAACGGAAAAATAGAAAAAAAATATTTTCTTAGTATTTTCCAATGAGTCGCCACGAACCAATCAAGATTTTTGAGAACAGAACAATGGTACTTTTAGATAAGTGCCTAGAAAATATACAGTTAAATTTGAACAATTTTCTGCGGTTATTTATTACTTAGACTTCGCCCCATATCGGATTTTACATGAGTGTTTTCACGTTGCAGCAGGGTAACTTTGAGCCTCTGTGTCTCAGAAACGGGTAAAAATATCGAGAAATCGAGAGCTCAGGAATTTATCGTAAAAGTTTCAGCCATTTGCTGTGCCTAGGCGTCTTGAAATCTACGGCTCGGCTTTGGTAAGAAAAAAATGGTAAAATACCCTTTTTTGGGAATTTTCAAAGGAACTACCCTTGAACAAATGATGCCTCCATAAGCCGTTAAGACCCATCGTAGACCACATCAAATGCAAAAAGGAGAAACCGATTGTCTCTATTTGCCTAAGTGGGAGGAAGTGTGTTATATTATTACTTTGACCACATACTGTAGGATAGTGACGCTAAGACGATGCTTCTGTTGGGTACACAAATGGTCCCTAGACCAAGGGATATCCAAAACACCTTTTTATCACCAACAGAACCCGTGGTATGAGCCCGAGAAGAATCTCATTTCTTATGCGCAGCGTTTTGGAACATACTATTAGGTAGCGCATTCCGTCGCATGCGTACCGATCAACAGTGGAAGTTAGTAACATAAGTATGTTGGGTTGTTCAAGTAATAGAGATTTTGCACCAGCGATACTTGACTCAAAATTTACGTCTTAGTAACACTGTCCTGCTCATGGTTCTTCTGTTGTGTGACACTTTTGTCTTTCTTCATTAATCATTGCACAACCGAACAAACGCAAAATCCCCCCCCCCCCAAAAAAAATAGAACATGCGTACAGTATGTAGTTAAGAACTGCTAGTGAGTTTCTCACATGTTTGAAACACGAGGATATTTCATGTGTTTCTTCCTGATAATGTCAGACAATGTTTAGAAAACAGTATTTTTACCTAATAACACTGAAAACTAGAAACATCTACAAAATACAGGGAAAATACTGGTGGCGACTGTTAATAGTAGCTCTCCAAGCTCACGCGTCAGAATTCAAAGTAATAGTTGGGATGCAATCGTGGAAAAAAAACTATCCAAAAAACCGAAAAGAGGAATATATAAACCAAGATAGATCAACAGATGTCAATATATCACCACAAATCTCTAGTTTGAAGAAAGTCACACGATAATATCGCTGTTTCTGATATAATAATAAGTTAATTAAAAAATAGAAAGGGTCTTCACAGAATATTTATTCATAATTTAAGGACCTAGACATTTGACAGTCGCGATGTATAAAATAAACAAATATGTAAATGCTTTAGGAGGCTTTCAACAAAAACAGTAAATATTTAAACAACGACAAACAAAGTAATTATAGTTCGAAAATAATTGCAATATTCATTTCTGTATAGGCAGCAGAAGAAGCATAAGACGTTAGGGGAAAAATTATTGCTTAGGAAACAAAACTGATCACATTTGTCTAAGAGGAGTTGTAGTTATTCTCATATTCGAGATAAACAGTGTAGAACTACCATTTTAGTGGAAATAGCCACATACATTAACAACACAATAATTTCTTTAAATATAAACGAGGTTTCATGAAATCTATGAAAACAAACAGGTGAGTCAGATAAGGATGAAGTATTTTACATACTTCTTAAATACTTATATATAAAGAGCAGGTGAAATTCAGAAAGAAATGTGGTGATACCTACTGATATATACAGTGCGATAAATTGTATTTTTTACGGCCAGATATCACACCTCCATCAAAAAATGAACTCGGTTTACAAAAGACAGTTCGTCTTCCGAACCGTATGTGTAACCTGTATGATTCTAAAATATCGTGGCTTATACACGGAAATAAACATTTAAAAAAACTGTTGGTGATAAAGTAAAGAAATTTGCAAGGCTGTGGCGTCAGTCAGTAACAAGAAAATAATATAAATAAATGCGGCACAGTAAATAGACACGTCAGAAACAAGTCAGAGAAGGGTGAAATTTCACAAAAACTGATAGAAGTTCTAGCAACATTATACGAAAACATGTTCTGGCGTAAAAAGCAACTTACAAGCGAATCAAATTTAAGTTTCAGCTGAATGCAGAAAAATAATGTAGCAGCCCTATCAAATGCATAAGTCTTGACGGGAAAGATCTGTAGCGTAAGGAATAAGATTCAGAGCAATAGCAGAAGCAGGAATTTGAACATTACGAAGATATACAGTGACATGCTATCTTCGAAAATGAAAGCCTTAAAATGAAATGGGCGGAAAAGTCTGCGAAGACCAAGAAAGACAAGGACACTGTAACTAGGATGTGCCTTTAAACTGAAGTGAAGCAAAATTAGTATGATGAGACGCATATTACACCCCAGTTAATATTTCATACACTTCATACACGGAGGAACAATCTGATATTCTGTCCCCTAAAACGGTTACTTGTACCGTCGCTAACGTAGTAGGCCGTGTTCTTAGACGTTTTATGCGATAAAAGTTTCATTACTGTAATTCGAAGGATGTTCTCTATTGCACATAGAAGTTCTCCTCATTATTCTGGGAAAATATCGCCGCTGACATCAACATATTGGTTACGTGATACGTAACAAGTACGAAAGATTATAGGTTCCAGAATAAAAAATGACTCAAATCTTCGAGACTGAACACTTGGTTAAATGCAGGGGGATTGGAATAGTGGAAATACGGGGATTCGATTTTACGGTTCATTCCGAACATCGGATGTAGAATACAACAGAATCACATCAACCTCAGTGGCGTTAAAATTGATTTTATGACAAGGTTTGCCCCTTACCCCCAATACTTACAGACGTAATGATACCATTGTGTCCCTATGGTAGTCGAAGATTCTTTGTGAGGTTATATTGCCAGATACCGTCTTGAAGTGGAATCTAGGAGAAACAATCTCCCTGCCAAGACTAAATACAGTTATTAATTACGAATATTGGCATCTTTGCGTTAGTGAACCTTGTAACAAACAACGTATCTAGGAACGAACTAACAATTACAGAGCCAGAAGTCTGCGAAATGTTAACAGAAGAGTGGGGTTGAGCGACAGTGTAGGTAACAGTAACAGGGAGGGGGAGGGGGAGGGGGGGGGGGGGAATGATAGATGTCAGTAATGCCGATGCTGAGGAAGAAAGTGTGATGTAATTTTCAAGTGACACTGCTACGAATATGAGCATGAATAAAAGTTAACAAGTATGCAGAAACACTGCGAAATAAGTAAATTGTTATACACATTGCCTCCTGAATAGTAGCACATGTAATTGTGATTTAGTTTAACCAGGAGACCCTTGCGAAAATTTTGGACTTTTATTGTTTTAAATAATGATAGTATTTGGAATAAGTGTAGTCATCTTGAAAAATGAACCGAAAGGTGTGAAATAATAGACATGAATTTACGATACAACCTTGTACGCATATACATTTCTATGCACATAATTGTGAACAAAATTCTTTACAGAGTTTTACAATATCCCAATATAAACGATATTTGAGACAAGAATTTAATGTTTGTGTACTTTTTGTTTCTCCCTTTCTTTAAGGGATAAAATGTAAATGCCCTTTGGCTGGGGCCTTCTGTCGGTTAGACCGGTCGACTGGTGCACGTCTTTCGAGCTGACGCCACTTCGGCGACTTGCGTGTCGATGGGGATGAGATTATGATGATGATAAGGACAACACAACACCCAGTCCCTGAGCAGAGAAAATCTCCGACCCAGCCGGGAAACAAAAATGTTAGTTGATGTAGTTACTCTTGAAAAGGCCGTGAGTAGAGACGGGAATTGGTAAAATACGATCCTGCTCTTTGAATCGTTTGTCTCTGCAACTTGTTAATAGTGATTGAAAATGTGATTTTAGTGGGCAACTGTCTTCTTTCAATTCAAAAGGCACGCCTGGATCAGATTGTGTTATGTGTATCCGTGGGTGGAATTACAACAATTTCCCCGGTGTCAGTCAGCTGAGCATTAATTGTAAATGCATTGAATTTTGTTGCAACCGTGCGTGCACCATTGACTAAGGCCTGTATAGTATTAAGGTTTCTTATCAACATGACAATAGTGAATGTTTTTTGCCGCGCGGGATTAGCCGAGCGGTCAGGGGCGCTACAGTCGTGGACTGTGCGGCTGGTCCCGGCGGAGGTTCGAGTCCTCCCTCGGGCATGGGTGTGTGTGTTTGTCCTTAGGATAATTTAGGTTAAGTAGTGTGTAAGCTTAGGGACTGATGACCTTAGCAGTTAAGTCCCATAAGATTTCACACACACATTTTGAGTGAATGTTTTTTCAGCATAAGTTTATGTGGCGATAATCCTGACGTGTCTAGTGAATGTAAGAACTCTGTCGTTTCGGGAAGTACATTCATTTAGAAGAGTCAACTTGTTGGTTGGGGAGAGATAATGGACTACCACAGTGCTCACGTTTATTATCTATGACAGTGCAGTATGAAAATCATGCAGTTAATAAGTACCTTAAAACAAATAAAATTGTATTGTAATAAGACAACATTAAAAGGGTGTCTGCTATTTGTAATTAATAACTTAGGCTCGTAAAATATACGTATGAAGCTGGTCATCCATGGTGCTTTTTTACCTATTACAGTCAACAGTCTCTTTTATCTCAACATTTTCCACAAATAGTAAGTTTTAGTACAAAATTGGTATGCAATGTCAGAAGCCGATTCAAAAACCTTTCTAACGATGCCTCAGTCATCATTGTACGATTAGTATGTTGGGCAAGAGGGATACTGATTTGAGAAATAATTTACATGCTATAAATATAGTACTAGCTACACCTCTAGAAAACATGTCGCTAATACCTCGCAACACCACCTCTAGTCTTTATAATATCCTTCACCCAGGAAAAGAGTGCACATGTTTCTTCAGGTTATCGTAATCAAACGAAGCGTCTGGTTGATGATTAGAAACCGGAAAAATACCAATCTGCAATGATGTTGATTGCTACGTTTCACCAGCAGTTCCGAATAGTCCAAATATTTTCTGTGGAATCAAGACCGGATGATTTAGTAGGCCAATAGATGTGTAGTTGGGTGCATGTGTGTTTGTCAAAACTGAAACGTATGCGGGCAGACTTCGAACACAGCTGTTATCTTGGAAGAAAGAAACACCCGCAGCACATTCATCACGAAAATGTAGACGAAAGGGTTGCAGTTGGTCACCTAGACTGTATAAATAAACATGAATGAGGGGGACCATGCCACGGCAAGAAAAACACCCCAGAATCTACACACAACCATCTCGGGCCTTAACTATACGCTGCACACACTGCGGCATGATTGGGCCGTTGGTGCCTTGCATCATTTGAAAAGAGACGAAATGGCGACCCGCCGTACCACAGTACACACCCCTAGTCAGCTAATGTTCAGTTTCTCTTCTGTTTGGCCGGCCGGTGTGGCCGTGCGGTTCTAGGCGCTACACTCTGGAACCGCGTGATCGCTATGGTCGCAGGTTCGAATCCTGCCTCGGGCATGGATGTGTGTGATGTCCTGAGGTTAGTTAGGTTTAAGTAGTTCTAAGTTCTAGGGGACTGATGACCTCAGATGTTAAGTCCCATAGTGCTCAGAGCCATTCTGTTGTTTGGCCAACTGAAGCTCAAACGTTTAAACGTGTGTGAATTCCTAAGGGACCAAAGTGCTTAGGTCATCGGTCCCTAAACGTACATTTAAACTAACTTATGCTAAGGGCAACACACACCCACGCCCGAGGGAGGACTCGAACCTCCGGCGGGAGGGGCCGCGCAATCCGTGACAGGGAGCCTCAAACCACGCGGCCAACTGAATCTGTGCAGCTTTACGTGCCGTTGTGAGCAGCGGCCTTCTGAGAGGAACCCGACTCTAAATGCCCATATCATGCTGTTCCCCTCGCAGTTTTCGTCTGTAAGCTCGTTGAACTGGACCTGTGTTCACTGACAGCAGGAATTCCTGTCGGGTTTCAAACCGAATGTCACTGACAAGGCGTCACGCTAGTCTGTAGACACGTTGGACAGTCCTCGTAGCTGCATCAACAATTCGGGCATCTTAATTCACGGTGTGGTCCTGTCCACGTCCGAACACGATAGCTCCTTTCCTGCCGCTCTTCCACGTCTCCAGTCGACGCGTTGATTCCACAGAACCGACTTGCACGTGTACACCACTGCACTGCCGTGACTTAAGTCAGAGGTGCAGGCTCATAAGGGCGCCTGGCAGTAGTTCTGTGCCACCTACAACTCTCCAAAGAGACTAGCGAGCTCATTAAGGGGCTGAATGATATTTTGGGACAACCGTTATTTCTTAAATTTTTATCGTGTTAATCAATACTCGAAGAATTAATTTAAGATTCTAGTAACATAGCTAATACAAGGTGGGGCAAATAAAAGTGGCCCAGAGGACCCAGTTCCAGGGTACAAAGAAACACAGCTGCGTAAAGGAAATAAGGTACTAACCTAAATATAGTAGACGTTGAAAGTGACCACCATTCATCTGTTGGCACTTTTGGGCACTGTTTAGCAAGTTGCTAAAGGCGGACCGAAGTTGGACTGCTGGAATTGCTGCAACCTCATACGAAATGTTATGCTGTAATTGTTGAAGACTATGAGGGTTGTTGCGCTGCACCTCAGACTTAAGGGCTCCCCAGACAAAGTAATCGCACACTGACGGATCAGGTAGCCTGGGTGGCCAGCAAGGGCTGCGACCAGCCAGACCTCTGCTAACAGCAGATTGTGTAAATGTGCTCCAAGGTTCGGCCGGTTATATGGGCAGTTGGTCTGTCCTATTGGAAGTAACTGCAGGTCTTTTTCTCCTCCGATAATGCTGCCACAAATGGTTTCCACTCGTCGGCGTCACTTCTGTTTGTCCCACCCTGTGCGTAAAATATTATGTGTAAAACTAGTACGGAGAAGTCTTGGCTCGCGACTTACCGAGCTACATATTGACTGGTCAGCTGGTGACACTAGAGAAATACAAATTGCGTTATTTAGTGATCGTATTTGTAGAAAATGTGAGTGTGACTCTGAGTGTAGAGGATTTCTTTACTCGGTTCAGCCAAAACTCGAAGCAGCTGCGAATCGAGCGACGTGAAAAGAAGTCCATATAAGGGAATAGGCCTATTTTAAAAGCAATTTAGCACTTCCATTTATGTTATCTTCTTGTTAATTAACTACTTTCAGTTCAGATTATTCTTATTTAAGAAGGAACTTTTAAATATAGTTATTGTCAAGCTACTTTGTCGAAACTGCTATTTCGGTATTGCATTCTTAAAACCATCAATTTCTAAAAAGTACCATTATTATCGGATATTCGCTGGGATGATTTTTTTCTATGTCTTGTCTGTAACAAGCAAGTCGGCAAATTTGCAGAAACCTGCAAATAATTACGAAATATTGAAGCTTCTGTTGCAGGAGTCATAACGATTACCATAGATCAATGAAACCTGGTTGTGACGAAGTGACGTTCATTACGGCTAAAAGGAAGGTCATATGCTGAGACCGCAGATGTACCGAGATTCTTTGACGGAAATACACATTATTTTCACAGACCAGTGCAACTGATTCGTGTTCGGCGCCATGTTTAGTAGCTATCGAAGGGAGCGCTGTTCTCGTGAAGCTCTCGGGAGACTCACGGCCGGCTGTCCGCAGGCGAGGCAGTCGCGCAGCCTGCTTCCCCATACCCGGTCGTTTCTCATTCGGTTGACTTTCTCAAAACAGGCAGCACGCGCCCCCAGACCACTTTGCAGGAGTATTTACAGCCATAACTCACTCACATCCGGCGCCTGCGAGCCGCCGGGCGCGGCGAAATGGGCGAGGGCGCGCCACGGCGTGGCGTGTCATTCAACTTTGCACCGGAGCGCGGCGGGCGGAACACACGAGGCCTTATCGCCGCCGCCTCCTCTCCCATCCCGTCCTATCCTCTCCTTTATGCGAGCCAGAGTTTATAGCGGCGGCGCTGCGTCTTGCCGTCGACGCCACTGCCGAGCAGCTCCGACCCAGGGCGCGAGGCACGCCAGATAAGGCCAGGTGTGAAGCGAGGCTGCACGGCCGCCAGGGAAACACCCGACATCCTGCATCATTTCTGTGTCCACTGCGCTAACCCCTTGGTAATGCATCGGACACGGAACCAAGTTTCGGCTCATACTGTGCAGTGGTTGCAGGACACGGATTCGTCGGCACCTCCGCAACTCAGTAAACTGGGAATGCCACAACCTAGAGACCAGGAATTCGTCTGCAACGTAGCTTACCTAATTTAACCCATTACCTCCTCGCACGCAATTACTCGCATCACTCCTCATTACGTCTTAAAATACCTGGTGCAGATTTACCACTAGCAATTTTTTGTCGAGAAGTACCACCAATCTTCTGAACTTATCAACTACAATGGTCCAATCAGCACCATCAGCATCAAGAACGGATCACCAACTCGGTCGTCTCATCGTGTTTAACTTTATTATTTACTTTTAGAAAGCAGTACATCTGAGACCTGAATGTCTCGCGCCGTGTACAGCACTCCAATAAAGTAGGGGAATGCAACCGGGTGAGATCGGCGGCAGCCGCCGATATTTCGACACGAGACGAACCTGTCATTTTCAAGGAAAACTGTAGCAAGTAAGCGCTTTTTAAGTGAGTTTAAAACCTCGGTTTTCAAAGCCGTTCCGGAAAAAATAACACACGAGCGCACACGCACACACACACACACACACACACACACACACACACACACACACACCACAAGCAAACACACACACGCACAAATTTAACACTATCGTCACCACACAAACAATAATGACCGACGCCAGAAGTTAAGGATAATGATAATTATTAAAAAGTAGATGAGGTAACATTAACTCTGTTCCTCTGTTTCTCACACGGAAGAGAGCAGGATTCCATGCAGAATTTAAGCAAAAATCTCCATCTCCATTTACGAAGTTACTTACTGATTTAACCTCAACTCCTTTCTTATCAACACTATCCTAATACACGACTCACGCCCGGTCCTCACAGCATTACTTCTGCCAGTACCTCGTCTCCTACCTTCCAAACTGTACAGAAGCTCTTCTGCCAACCTTGCAGAACTAGCACTCCTGAAGGAAAGGATACTGCGAAGACATGGCTTAACCACAGCCTGGGGGATGTTTCCAGAATGAGATTTTCACTCTGCAGCGGAGTGTGCGCTGATATGAAACTTCCTGGCAGATTAAAAACTGTGTGCCCGACCGAGACTCGAACTCGGAACCTTTGCCTATCGCGGGCAATTGCTCTACCATCTGAGCTACCGAAGTACGACTCACGCCCGGTCCTCACAGCTTTACTTCTGCCAGTACCTCGTCTCCTACCTTCCAAAGCTGTGAGGACCGGGCGTGAGTCGTGCTTCGGTAGCTCAGATGGTAGAGCACTTGCCCGCGAAAGGCAAAGGTCCCGAGTTCGAGTCTCGGTGGGGCACACAGTTTTAATCTGCCAGTAAGTTTCATATCAGCGCGCACTCCACTGCACAGTGAAAATCTCATTCTAGAAACTATCCTAATAGCTCGAACTGCATGCCATTATCTCCGTGTTACTTTAATCCATAGGATGGCCGGTTCTAATATGACGTTCTGCGATAGCTGATTTGCTCGACTGCTGTAGGCTTGTGTGACATTTATGGTCAGTACCCCAGTCCTCCACGGCCCTGATAGTCTGACCAGCGACATGCGAGGAAAACGACAGACATCTGCCTTATGGAAACCAAGACCATCCTTAACGGGACCTAAAAGGAATATAATCTTAGATGGAGATCGAAAAGTACATTTCACAACATAGTGCCGCAAAATATAACCAATAGAATCCGGGACGCTCACGGCGTAAGGCAGAGAGGCCGTAGACCTCGGTCCGAACTCGGTTTTATTGTCACCCATCCGGTGCACGGTTGGTCGACAGCGCAAGGCACGTCTGATCTGTCTTCCATATTCTGATCTGTCTTCCACATTCTGACGCAAGGTGAGCTCAGGATGAGCTCCTCCACGCTGAACCGAGTGGTGCCTACTATCAGCCTGTTCCTAAAGTCAGTGAGTGGGCTTCCCACAAACAGCACGTCTCAACCTATCATCAACCTTCCTCCTGACCAACACATCAAGAAGGGAAGGCAGCCATCCTTGCCCACCTTCAACGTGAAACGAATATTAAGGTGGATTTAATTCAGGTGTTCTAAAACGTCGTTCAAATTCTCACTGCCATGAGGCCAAACAACAAGAATATCCTCTATATATCTGTAAAAAACACGCAGGTTTCAAAGCTGCCGCCTCTTAGTCACGTTTCTCGAAGTCTTCCATACACAAAGTTGCAATCATATTCCTTGCAGTTGTGGCTGTCATATATTGGTCAGACTATCAGATCCGTTGAGGACTGGTGTGTCGAGGATATGCACCGCACAGGCTTACAACAGTGGAGCAAATCGGCTGTTGCAGAACATTGTCTTGGAACCGGTCTTCCCCTGCAGTATAACAACAGGGAGTTTGTGACATGTAGTTCCTCCTGTTGGGATAGTTTTATTAAGGAAGCAGTTGAGATTAAAGTAGCAAGTAACCTTGTGAATCGAGATGGTGGTTTTTGCTTAAATTCTGCGTGGAATCCTGCTCTCCCGCTTGTCAAAAAAAAACAGAGGCACAGAGATAATGCTACCTGACCCGCTGGTTAGTAATGGGCTCTGAGCACTATGCGACTTAACTTCTGAGGTCATCAGTCGCCTAGAACTTAGAACTAATTAAACCTAACTAACCTAAGGACATCACACATATCCATGCCCGAGACAGGATTCGAACCTGCGACCGTAGCGATAGCCCGGTCCCAGACTGTAGCGCCTAGAACCGCACGGCCACTCCGGCCGGCGGTTAGTAATGTTCTTATCGATAAATCTGGCGTCAGTGATCTGTGGTTGAGTGGTGCTCTAGTTTTTACAGTGTGTATGTGAGTATGTGTGTGTGTGTGTGTGTGTGTGTGTGTGTGTGTGTGTGTGTGTTCTTCAAACAGGGGTTTTAATGGAATCTTTTACTACTGCATGTTGCTGGTAAGATCGGCTATGCAAAATATCTTTTTACTGGTTCCCTAACTCCCAAGAATGACTCTGTAGGTAGGGGCTACGTTTGCTTGCCTGCAGTAAGTACCACGCACAAAATTTCTGATTAGTGAGCCAAATTTGTTTAAATATTAATTAATTAAACTGATAAAAAAGCGCCAACTCACAGATCATTTGATGATTTAAAAAAAACCATCCAATACTCATGATAAATTTTGTTGAAACACTGCTAAGAGGAGGTGCAATTTGACTGATTTTAAGCATCCTGACTAGGAAGCGGAATAGCGCTGTGAGATGTAATAGAAAAGAATTTAACAATAATTCACACTTATTTTTCAATTAACACACATATACACACACACAGAAGCTAGTACCGAGCGAGGTGGCGCAGTGGTTAGCACACTGGACTTGCATTCGGGAGGACGACGTTTCAATCCCGTCTCCGGCCATCCTAATTTAGGTTTTCCGTGATTTCCCTAAATCGCTTCAGGCAAATGCCGAGATGGTTCCTTTGAAAGGGCACGGCCGATTTCCTTCCCCAACCTGAGCTTGCGCTCCGTCTCTAATGACCTCGTTGTCGACGGGACGATAAACACTAATATCCTCCCCCCCCACACAGAAGCTAAAATACAGTTAGTTGGGATACAAGTGTGTGCATCGAAACATGGCACATTATACAGCGCAGCACCTGGACCGACACATGCGGGACAAGGCTGATGAATCATTGGATGCGATTTATCAAGATCACACAAGCCTCGTTCACATTGGTCACTCACACAACGAAACATAGAATTTAGAAAAAAGCTTCCCTAACCCACATGCAAGCGCATCAGGTGATGGCGCGACTGCCTTTAACGGTCAATTTTAGAGAACAAAGCCGAGCGGGATTAGCCGAGCGGTTTAGGGCGCTGCAGTCATTGACTGTGCGGCTGGTCCCGGCGGAGGTTCGAGTCCTCCCTCGGGCATGGGTGTGTGTGTTTGTCCTTAGGATAATTTAGGTTAAGTAGTGTGTAAGCTTAGAGACTGATGACCTTAGCAGTTAAGTCCCATAAGATTTCACACACATTTGAACATTTAGAGAACAAAGCCCACATCTAAAATGCCATACAGTTCTGCAATTTTGTAAATAAATTTACCAAACCACAACACATCTACTCATGAAACTAAGGCTTCAGTTCGAACACGAGAGGTGCTTACGTCGAATTGCAGTGTCATGGTGTTCAAAGAAACACACGTGGTGCACCAGAGTACGTTCCCTGATTGAATTAGTTGATGCGGGAAGATTGACAATGCCACGCACCAGAGTGACTACCGGGAACTGAAACAAAGCTGCCACACATTTCAACTCCGCAAACAGAGATGCTACTCAGAACATCTGTACTCACCGGCGCCCTAGGGAAGAATAACCTAATCGCCTTTCCTGTCCGTGTTCCACACACGGTGGCCGGAAGGTCCCAGAGAGCGTAAACGATTTCTACCTGTACCAACCTGCCAATGGATCCTGACCAGTGGCCACTAATGCCTTTCTGACCCAACGTAGCCGTATTAGAAGCTGTACACAACGGCTGGCTACACTGCTCTTAACATTCATAGAACCATGTAGCGGCTGACGTGGAGCCGTTACATAATTTAATTTAAGTTGCGCAACGCTTAGTTGCTGAAGTTTTGCCTTGAAAATAACGGACCGATCACCTGACGAAATATTGGCGGTTTTTTACGACTTCACCCAACTTCATTCCCGTAAGTTATTTGAGCAATACTTCTGTTTCGTTTGCTCTTATTTAAAAAATTCTGCTATCAGTTTTAAATTTACTTTATTTCTCGGGTAAGGGGCTGTAATTTATAGCGACTGACGGCCCGGTTCCTCTTGGTGGAATCGAGGAACGATAAACATAAGAGACCGATTGGGTCCGTCGCTGAGTGGCAGCCCGGTCCACCCGCACCACGACATGCTGGAACCCTCACTGTCGCCCATCGGCCGCAGGCCTCCTCTGGGTCCAGCAGCCACTCACTCGATGCTGGCCTTCGTGTCTCGGGAACTGTACACTGCCGCCCTATCCAGAAGATACGGAACTGGATGGTTCAGCAGCTCACAACTCCCGATGAATCACCGGACACGCCACTCACCCGTATCTGTCACGTGACATGACATGACCTCCTTCCTTTCCTTTCCTCTCCTCTCCACTTCCCCGACCCCTCACCCATCTTTCCTCTCCTCTCTCGCTGTATCCCTCCAAGTAAATTCAAGATGGTGGAACAAGCCCAATTGTGCTACTACGAAATTAAAAATCCTACTTGGCGGAACTTTTTTTTAATAGAGGTAGAGCCCCTCCACGCCCACACTGACATGATGCCCAACTCAAAAGCTATCTCTGCATAAGGGTTAGTTTTCACTAGAGTGAATTGTCGCAGGATGTGGGTACTGCGATGTTTGCGTACGTCTGGTTAAGGTTAACCATTAATACGCGCTCATCTGGAGACAGATTGTATCGAAAGTCGAACGAAGGATAGCGGTTTGAAGGGCAGAGGAAAAAAAGTGCCAAGGCAAGAGCCAAGGGGAAAAAACCTCTGCGATAGTTAGGTCGGGTAGTAAGAGCAGTAGCGGATGTCTTGCTGCCTGCGACAGGTCATGCAAGGGTAGGCTTTGTTAGTAGTGGGTATCATGCATGTCGACACCTTTGATGTTGTGCGGTGCTGTTAGTCGGCGACTGCCGCTGGGTGCCGGTGTTGATCTCTCGATCAGCGTCAGCATACCTGTAACAGTTAGGTTTATCATCGATTTGTGTCCGATAGGTCATATATCGGATTCACTGTGTAGGGTGATGTTGGCGATTTTTTTCTGCGTCAGTGGGCGAGCTCGTCGGTTTCCCTGCTGTAGCCTGTTGGTCGGCTTAAATAGCAACTGGTATTTGCAGTCAACGTGTAACCTCCCCCTCACTTTCCGACCTTAATGACAGTGAAAAATGAAACCGCGTGTACCTAATGGGAGTTTTGGAAAAGCAATCGTCACCGAAGTTAACCTGTCGGTAAAGAGGGAGGAAAGGGTTACATCTAGATGAACGGAAATGTGCTAATGAAACTGGTGGAAATTAATTTTGAAAAGGGGTAAAGTTAATAAAGAAAGTAAATGTGCAGCCATTACGTTAACAATTAACTAGCGGTAATTAGGTATTTGAGATTTGGGGGAAATCACGGTCGCCAGTCCTAAGGACAATTACTATAGTAACTGAAAAAGAAAGGTTATTACACATATAATTAGCACTAGAAGCGTGGCAACTGAAGGTTGACACGTGTAGTGTGAAAACTGAAAGTTTGTCAGAAGTAATAAATTTCGCTACACCCTGACTTCATTTAGCAAAAGAATTAATAAAACCGAAAAATCGAAAGTTAATTTAGTGACTGAAGTTAATAGTGAGCTTTCTTTCTGAAGCACATCGAAATTAAGTAAAATACGGTTAGTCTTGGGCTACCTCAACAATCATTTCTAAAGCTACTTGAATCTACGCAATTTAGAAATAAGAGATTTAACTTTGAACTTGAATTAAATGATTCTGAACAATTAGCAATAGTAAAATTTAGTACGTACCAAGCTGAGCTGCAGTCACAGGTACGCTAAAATATGCTAACAAAACTCGCACTCTTAATTTGTGCTTATGTAATCTGAATATTGTAGCCAGCTATGAATACTTTGAAATTAAAGCAGTGAAATCGAATGGTATAATTTTAATGCTGGCGTTTAAATTTCAACGACACTCGGGTTCATTTCGGAAAAGGAAGGGACCCTGCTTGGTAATGCAATTGGGACAATGAGCAACAAAGGTTCATGCTAAGTTGCTGTTATTATAGTTACGAAAATGGTACAGTTTGAAAAGCTGAGGTCTGCCATACAGTTCTAAAACTTTACTTGCTTCCAGTCTTCCTTGATGGTTGATTGAAGGTTTGAAGCCGTCGATCGAGGAGGTGGCGACGGTCACTCATTGTCGGCCGTCGCTGTTGCAGAAGCTGGATGTTGGCGCGCCTTCTTCTCGACACGGTCACCAGACGAAACGGGCTCTTGATGTGCGCTAGTTAATGCTTCCCGTCCGCGACACCATGTCAGAAACTATCATCGCAAGTCGAGCGCAATTACATGCTGCCAAACCCCTAAAGCGCGGCAACTCGCGGGAGCGTCACACAACACACCTGCTCCACTCGCTACTCCCGCCAGACTCCTTCCCTCAGCCCGCGCTCCACGCGGCAGAGTTAACACTACCAAAGATCCTACACACTTTGATTCTTCACACGACCTATCGACGTAATCGTTCGATAGCAGTTTTCCCTAGGCAAGACCCAGCGTAAAAATACAAATAATATTTACGAAACAAACCAATTATACATCGACATAAATGCATAAATATACAAATAGTAAAACAATTACAATATACAAAGAGACAGAAATGTCATATCTTGAGGTAACAAAGCAAGGAAAAAAAATAGTACAATAGATGGAAATAGGAGGATATGCATTTCCGGCGTTACAAACGTTGCTGATATGCAGGGGCTTGCCGACATTTGTCGCTTGTTGGCGTGTGTTAGCTTGCCATAGGTGATTATGCCCTAGCTAGTAGTGTCTTTGGCCGCTTATTCTTTCACCTATGGTTGTGATCATAGTTTCCGAGAGTAAGAATGAAAGGATTGTTCGAGTGTCTCGAGTTTCTGTATAGTCGTGTGGCCTGTTTTTTTAATACTTGAGGGTTTCAAGGCGGTATTCATTGTGAAGATCCACGGTACGTGTGTAGCGTGGAGCGTTGCTAATGATGCTTAGCACTTTGTTCTGTATGATCTGCAGGCGGCGCAGTCATGTAGGACCTGCATATCCCCAGACGGGAGCTGCGTACGTCATCAGAGGTCTAATCAGTGTCATGTATATGGACGTCGACACCCTCCTATTCAGTGTGCTTTCCCTGTGGAGCACTGGGTAGAGTTGTCTGAGCCTGTAGTGTAACGACGTAAGTTCTTTATAAATGGTTTTTCTTTCGACATATGACCATGTGTAGACTTCGTCACCTACGTCAGTTACAACCCACTTCAAAATTATTTATATTCTTTTTAAATTGTCTCAGAATGGTTCTTGAACGAAACTGTAAAACATCATTTGAGTCTTATACGCAGAATTACGTCACTCGGGCCAATTGGTTTGCGTGAACTTTTTCAATTTAGATTTCGTTTGTTTCTCCTCAGAAATTATATTGACACACGTTATCTTGATTTAATCGATATTAGAATCACACATTGAATAAACTTTTGAGATTCAAAGTTGCGAAGAACGCTGTGAAAATTCAATAATCTTGTCAAATATATTATTAATCCATTCACATAATTCTTCATAAATAAATCCTCAGAACACGTATTTCAACTTTAGTAGCATCCACTAGTTTATTATCTTCCTACATACAAACGTGAACCTGAGCCTTGACGAGACAAAACTAACATTTTCAATAAGATTAAGCTTCCTATGATATCATTGTTGTACAAAACATTACAAAATTCATTTATTTTATTTTTTTAGAAGCACGACGCAACAACTCGGTTCCAGGATCTTCTGTTGCTCTTTGGCTGTCGACCCGCGACGTATAGTGGCCAGCAATTTTCTCTCTGGTCCCGGCAGCGAAGATGCTGTCTCCGTTCGTTGCGCCGCCCTCTCCGTACATGAAACATAAAAAAATACAAAAACTTTAGACAATTCACAACAATTAAAAATATTACAAAAATACATAAACAAAACTAAATTAAACTTATATTCACCTGCAAACTGGGCTGACACTGGTGGATGGGTGACGCTTCAATTTCGACCCACTACAAGCCTCGCGAGCGTTCTGTTGGCTACGTATTCGATGTGGTCCCCCCATGCAAGTTTCCGATCCAGCCAGACACCGAGATATCTGGCTTTCTCTCGGAAACGTATTGGGCGTGTATGTAGTACTATCTGTCTACTGTGTTGATGTTTGCGCAGTAGTTTCGGTCTGCGTGTGAGCAGAACTGCTTCGCACTTGTCGACGTTTACTTTAATACGCCATCGCTCCAACCAAGGCTTGGCAGTTCTGAGTGCCGTCTTTATTCGTGAATTAATGTTCGACGATTTCCAATCTTGCGCAAGGATGGCTGTGTCATCGCCGTAGATGACTAACGTCGTGTTTTGTGTTGTTGGGAAGTCCTTAATGTACAGGTTGAACAAGATGGGCCCTAGGATGCTTCCCTGTGGTGCTCCAGCTTGGATACAGTGTTGTGTCGATTGTTTGCCCTGCACGTCAGTGTTGAAACATCTGTTCGTGAGATATGAGTGTATGAAACGCACAAGTCCGTCCGGGAAATCAGCTTCGCTTAGTTTGCGTGTAAGGTCGTTGTGCCAAAGACGGTCGAAAGCTTTTTCTATGTCCAGGAACTTGGCCCCTGTGCTTTGTTCATGTTGTAGCCGTATGTTATATGTTCGACTACGAGGTGGAGTTGGCGGAACTGGCTCAGTTGTGCTTTTATCCTACTCCATCCCCCCCCCCTTCTTTCTCCAGCCTATTACAGCAAGTGTTAAAAAAATAAAATAAATTTAAAAAAATCAGTTAGGCCAGGTGTGCTTTGTATCTGATGTCCCTCTTCTCTTCTATCCAGTCACGACATAATACTAAAATTAGGCAACCAACTGCATAGAAATAGTTCCACGTGCAGAGATATTCACTAAAATTTATCTAACCGTCACTAAAATGTCAAGGACGTGCATTTTTCCCGTGAAAATCAAAGATATTTGTGTACACATACATACCTCTGTATTTAATTAGCACGGTAGTCAAATAATGCACACACACACACACACACACACACACACACACTGTTGGATGATGACCATAACGGTCAGTTGACTTCATACTACTGAGTGGGACAATGATGGTCGTTGACCAATGATGGTCAGTGGGTTGTGGTCAGTCATGGTCAGTGGCCAATAATGAAGTGATATTTCTGGCTTTAGAGTCGTAAGATCGTTTCGCAAGATTCAATCCATCTTCTCGGCAAGTTATTTGAAAAACTATTAGGCAAAAGATAATACGACTATAGACCGCTACACGGGATGAGCCCTCACCAGTACAGGTTTAGAAGAGGCAAGCCAACTGAAGACGTAAGTAATAAGTCGATTTCGCTAGCGACAGATACTCATTTTACGAACACCCTAGTGATGATGATTGATGTTGCTGGTGCTTTCAATAATAATGTATGGAGGCCGTTTTTCCTTGGTCGCCTTTAGGGATTTGAGGTCTCCACAAACGATGTACAACCGCCTGGGAGATTATTGCCACGGGCGACACTCTTGCTTAACATACCCTTGAAGGAAAATAACGAAGACAATAACAAAAGGTTATCCGCGGGGTTCAGTTTCGGAATGTAGAACTGGAGCCCATACTACAGACGTTACGTGACATTGGTAACATAAAGCGAAGTGGTAGCATTTGCAGATGACGTGCTGTTCATTGCACATGGTGACTACAGAAGAATTATAGAAGCCAAATGTAATGCTGCGCTCCGCGAGCTGGAGAGCTGGTGTTAAAGTGTTAAACTGTCACTAGCACCTCACAAAACAACGTATCTTTTGCTGAAAGGGAACCTAGTAAGCAGCTCTAAAATAAAATTAAATGACGTTACGATTGGGAGAAACAAGACGTACATGCGAGATGAATAAAATTATGACCATTGACGTAGACAATTAGCCGGCCAGAGTGGCCGCGCGGTTAAAGGCGCTACAGTCTGGAACCGCACGACCGCGACGGTCGCAGGTTCGAATCCTGCCTCGGGCTTGGATGTGTGTGATGTCCTTAGGTTAGTTAGGTTTAAGTAGTTCTAAGTTCTAGGGGACTTATGACCACAGCAGTTGAGTCCCATAGTGCTCAGAGCCATTTGAACCATTTTTGAACGTAGGCAATTTCGGCTTCCCTAGGAAAAAATCAGTATATACCACCAATCTGTATATATATTAGCATTAGTCGTAGGACATGGTGCGAGCGTTTGGACTCATAGATTACAGCTAGTGATGTCAGCCTCATCAGTGAGTTTAGCGAGGAGTGCTACTAAGATTAACAGGCGCCTACTGCACTACCCCGAACAATGCTTTGTTAGTAAGTCTAGGAATAGGCCCACTGGACTTGAAAATTAGGAAAAGGGGAGCCTTTTATTGGTTAAGGAAAAGCTCTCAAATGGAACTACGAAGGGTGCTTCTGAGGCCAATCCGAAAAAGGCAATAAAAGGCTGTGGAAAAATGTGTGGGACACTTAAGGCACAGACTGGAGTATATACGAATTTCTTCCTAACATCAGGGAGAGACTAAAAATGAGATTTATTAACCTGTCGAGTGGATTGATACATTACCTTACTGTTCATGGCCCTTATGCGACGTATCTGTACAAAATCAAAAGACATGAATGATAGCTGCGCCTGTGGCAGTGTGGGCTCACCACAACACACATTGTGGGACTGCACGCTCTATGAAGATGAGATGGGCAATGGACGGCGGATATTAAGGATGTTGGATCCCAAAGCAGCACTAAGGAGCGAGTCGACCAGCCACGTCTTGGACAGTACTGCAGCCGCAGTATCCAGGAAGGCCAAGGAAGACTTCACGAGGCATTCAACCATAAGTCAGCATGCTTCCGGCCAGGCTAGACAACACACGCAGCAGATGGAGAGAGGATGATCGAGGTCGGCGACTACCGAATGAAATAGTGCAAGTGATCGTGGGAGTTTGGATTTAAGACATAATAGTGATTGATAGACTTACTTGCTGTAGTGGAAACGCCGCTTACGTTTTGCACGTCGCCCAAGGAATCCAGGAGACAGTGATTGTTGACCGGGGTAGTATGAGAGCGGATCCAGTAGCGGAAACAACCATCTACAAGCCAAATGCACCAAAATAAATGAAAAAGCAGAGAAAAGTCTGTGATGCTTGTAGTAGTATTAGTAGTTGGGTAACTGGTTAAGAACTTTATTGTAGTTTTGTAGTAGTAAAAGTAGTTGTAACATTTTAAAAATTAAATATCAGAAATAAATATTTAGTACATAATTTATTACTACCCAAGGAAATGTGAGTTGTATGGCCTATTTAGATTGTCAGATAATAGGCTGTAATCATGAAAAATAAATAAGTAAAATAAATAATAAATAAATTCACTCCATAGTTTGGCTGAGAATATAGTATATGAAACATGACGTAAGAAATGGGATGAGAGGAAGACAACAGACGGTACAGTGAGTACCAATACTGTGAGAAATTGCACCAGTTTATTAGGAGGGATATGTGGTTAGCTGCCGACACAGGACTCTAAATTAGTTAGATTCATTTATTAATATTTGATAAAGTATAATTCAGATTTTATTGTTTGTCACGCTGAACGCACTCTTGATGTGAGCTTTAATTTATTTATTGAGAGTATATTCAGTGCGATCGTGCGTGCAAAGTAGAGAAGAACGGACTAACAGAGTGTATGATTTTTGTGAACATGTTTTCTGCAAAACTTAATGTAACAGAATTGTGATCATTTTTATATGAACCCTGACACATGTGACTTTGTAATCGGACATATGCATAATGTCTTATTAACAGTTTACAGCTTTATTTGCTTCATGTGGTGTTAGTAAAAATGCTATTCAGAGCCCTATTTTGGAACTTACCAGATCATGTTGTAGAATTGAGAGCCTCAGCAATCTCACCATTTATGTTACAGCCTCAGTTCATGAACTACGAACTCACGTCCTGATAACTATCACTGGCCTGGGACAACGACACCTATAGAAGATCATGAAGTGTAACGGAAATCCTGTGTTATACTTTGAAGAGGCAAAACACGACTAGGTCTCCCGCATGTCCTGCATTTCCAGTACATGTCATTCGAGGTGATACGGAGAAGCATAAGCGAAGGAGGAATTAATGTAGGGAATGAGTGTTGAGTAGGAAAGGAGACTATCATCGTCACATTCGATACTTACCTTAGTTATCATATGACTGAAGGGAGCTCCCTACAACCCCCACGGTGAACATTCATTTCATTTCTCCCTCTATTTCCCTTCGTACCGCCATAGATGTTGGGCGATACAAAGAGAAAAGGGAGGAAAGTATCGGAGAGAAATAAAATGAATGTAAATAAGGGGTATTATTGAAGTTCCTATCAAGTCAAATGATAACTGAGCTAAGTGTAACGTGGTACTTACTGGCTTTAAGAAAAACGTGGAAGGGACGACATTCCAATATAATTTTCTTCTCAAACAACTTGTTTATTTAACAATACACAACCATAACTTTTTTTTTTACAAAATGAACAACTTGGCAAAATTTACAAGACGGCCGGACATGCAGACCGCCTGTTATCGGGTCAAACAGCGGTATTTACTACCCCACTGGGCGCAGTCTCTCTTGCCCTTCTGCAACACACGAAAACTATATAAGCACCACTGATGACAAGAGAGATTCAGTTATTCAAAACAGATGACGTAACTTTTAATTTGAAAGCTGTAAGTCGAAAGGTTCGGAGTTAAGATGCGCACCTGTGCTTAAAGATTAAACAGATTAAGAAACAATATGACAATGATAAGGCTTACTTCAAAGCAACCAACTTCTTGTTTTCAATCGACAATCAAGGTGCGATTGGATCCCAGCGTGTCCCTTTTGACAATCTTATTTTGACGAAATCCCTGGTGACAGTTAGCTGTTAATATTTTAAAAGTTAAACTGATTGTCAGTTATTAAGAGCGCTCTGAAGAAACGTCTCAGAACATTACTTGTGAACACTTATTACAAGAGAACTCACTCTGCGGAACCACAAGATCCAGCTAAAATACACGGTCTTAGAAACACAGCAACGCACAGCTTAGTACAACAGGTTGTTCAGATTATAACTAATGACTGAAAAATGTAATTACAATCAAAGAACTGAACCAGTTGACATCTAAATCTAACAACAAGATCCCTCTTTTGTTTAAAGGCAACCTGTGCCTTAGTACAATTGTTCCGGCTGTATTTATGCTCAGGAGATGATTCATTAGAATATTAATGATGAGATACAAACCAGAAAGGTAAGGCAATACAGTAGCGAGACAAATTCTCTAACGACAGCTAGTGACTTATTACAATACTACGGTATATATTTACGATCAAAGAGCCGACACAGTAAAACTCTGAGGGTCTGGTGCAAACCAGAAAATAATAAGGACGTCGGTTAGGCAGTGACACAAATCACCACGAGGATTACAGAATGTTACTCCCTTTGATCAGCAAGCAGTTCCATGGATCCACGGTGCGTCGCAGCAGTTACTGAGTGGTGCCGATGAAAACCAGATAGAAGAGGGCGGCCAGGCCACGAGCGATCGTCCGGCACGAATGTTGTCAACCAATCGAGGGGATGTCGGCCTGCTGCTTGTAGTCGACGCTGATCCCGGTGAAGTACTCCGGCATCTTCGCCCTTCCCTGCGCTACCGCCAATTCTCAAACTTGGTGTTTCTTCTTCTCTCGGTCCAGCGAACCCGTACATATATCGGCAAGCAAAGGGACACAACCTCATAGATACTGGCAATGGGGCCGCGAGAGGGATTATCGATACTACCCTTGAACTAGTGGCGCCAGACAGAACAGTCTGCTAACTTAATGGCGCCATGGATCACACGCTACGTTCTGAATAATTTTTGCTAAATACTCCTGTCATGGACTAATACCTCCCATGTCACCTCTTTTGTCCATTTAATACGTAAAAACCATTTTTGAAAACCAATTTTTAATGGATCGAGTTGTTTCTTTTCTCATTCGCCACGGCCCAACCCCCACTTACGCACAGTGTTGTGATCCGTGTGCAAAACTTCAGAAACCTCTACATCAGCTCCAGTGTAATTTCAAACACATGTCGTTTTATCTTTTTTTCGCTGCAAAAGATCTTTATTATTAGCAATTCATTTCAAGTACGTTGAATAACATCAGCTATGCGGGTTAAAACTAACATCATCGGTTTTTTTCTGACAGCACTGTAATTAAATTACAGTCGAAATTAGCGCTTCGAACTGAAGGACTGGTGGGACCGTAAGTACGAAAAATTACATTGTCTAATTGCATCTTGCTCATGGATAGGAAAATTGATTTTAAAATAATGACACTCCTGTAATGAGACACTAAATGGAGTATGTCCTAGGGTTGGTGGTTGTCGCTGAAACAATCGGTTTTCGATTACACCTTTTTCTTTTCATCTCTAGCTTAACCTCAAAACCGCTCAAAATAACCAATTTTTGAAATAACAGATTTTCTGTTTTTATTGATGTGTTTTTCAGCAATAAACGTAGACATGGAACAGTGTTAAATGATGACACCTAAAGTTGCACATCTCTCCGTTTCTTTGTTAAGTTGTTGTTTCCAAGAGCTACGAGCAGATCTGCACCTACACTTAAATGATTACTCTGCAATTAACAATTAAGTGCGTGGCAAAGGTTTCATGGAACCACCTTTAAGCCGTTACTCCACCGTTCCATTTCTAACAGCACGCGGTAAGACTCCCGTATCTTCGCTCTGCGCACGCCCTCCTTGCGCAGCTAGTGGCTTCGGCCGCACGGACCTCGTGACCACTTCTTGTCGCGACGCTACCGTCAATCCCCAAACTTTGTGCCTCCTCTCGGGCCAGTGAACCACGTATATGTTTCAGCAAGCAAAGACCTTCTAAGGACACAACCCACATATACCAACTCTTCCTCATAGATAATGGCAATGGGGCAGTAAGAGCAGTGATCTCTATACAACCTGGCTGTAGAAATATGGTCTCAGAGAGTAGAACAGCAGCGTGTCTGCAAATACACGTACTATGCATCGTCCTCCATATTGTAGTTTGGCAAACAAATTTCCATCGGTCTGCATGTGACAAAGAATTGCAGACTGATTTCCTATTTTGAACTTTATGTCAACATACTGTATGATGTAATAGGCTGATGAGGGAGCGGAATTGAAAAGTATTTTCTTTTCGTGTTCTACTGGAATTTTCTGGCAGCCATGTTGTAGTTTGGCAAGAAACGAAATATGAGCATCTATGGCTGGCACGATCAGATAGCTGAAGTTCAACATCCAGGTACTATAGAGATCACTGAGTAAGAGGGATAGTCGACACTACACATGAGCCAGTGGCGCCAGACACAGCAGTCTACTAATTCACTGGCGCCACGGCTCACTAAGTATTGAATGTGACGATGATAGTCTATTTTCGTACTGAACACTCACTTTAACACGAATGACAAGTAATTGTTTCCGTTTGTACTGGAAATACAGGACGTGAGAGGGGCCTAGTTGTGTCCTGCCGCTTCAATGTAGATCCCAGAAATTGTGTTACACTTGTAAGAGGTATGTGCTGCCTGCGATATGTAAGCTATAAGAGAATCTGAGACCAAAGAGCAGTGTTGACTGCAGTACGAACTGTGTAGCAGTAGCAGTAAGTTGTTGCTAGCGAGCAGTCGCCTGTCTGCGCTTGTCAGTCCAGTCTGGTGTATCATGTTGGCTGGGCCGGTCGCGGTGCAGCGATGCCGAAGCCTGCGTATTATTGTATAAGGTAAAAAGCAGCCTCGCGCATATCTAGTAATGTTATGTGAAATCCCGTGTAAATCTTTTAAAAATGTGCTAATAATAATCTTCGTGATATAAAGTAATTTCTAAAAAACATTCATTTCAATTTAAAGAATTTACTAATTTCTTCAATCCATGATCATTCCTATTGTTACAAAAGAAAAATCAGTTGCTTCCTTTCATAAAATGACAAATCTATCGGCCAGCATTGCACAGAGCTGTCCCGAAAAATTTTTATATAAGAGCAGATATATTCGCCGTTTTTATTGAGGTAAGAATTTTTCCTTTTTTTATTCAGAATGATCTTACAGGGCCATGACGCAGCGCTGCTGTCGTCCAAATTCTACCAGGTTACTGAATTTATTTCTTATTACGAGGTTTAGGAATTTTTGTTTCGAGCTTACATTAAATGGGAAACAAATTTTGTGTGAAGGTTAAATGTGAATGAATTTCTGTAGGGAGGTTAAAAATGGGAACCAATTTTGTTCTCAGGTTACACAAAAATTAGAATCGCTATCCATAATAATCATATATTAATTTCAATTTTTTTTTGTGGGGAGGTTACACTTTGAGGGTCGCCAAGTGTAACCTCCCCACAAAAAGAAATTGAAATTAATATATGATTATTATGGATAGCGATTCTAATTTTTGTGTAACCTCAGAACAAAATTGGTTCCCATTTTTAACCTCCCTACAGAAATTCATTCACATTTAACCTTCACACAAAATTTGTTTCCCATTTAATGTAAGCTCGAAACAGAAAAATTCCTAAACCTCGTAATAAAAAATAAATTCAGTAACCTGGTAGAATTTGGACGACAGCAGCGCTGCGTCATGGCCCTGTAAGATCATTCTGAATAAAAAAAGGAAAAATTCTTACCTCAATAAAAACGGCGAATATATCTGCTCTTATATAAAAATTTTTCGGGACAGCTCTGTGCAATGCTGGCCGATAGATTTGTCATTTTATGAAAGGAAGCAACTGATTTTTCTTTTGTAACAATAGGAATGATCATGGATTGAAGAAATTAGTAAATTCTTTAAATTGAAATGAATATTTTTTAGAAATTACTTTATATCACGAAGATTATTATTAGGACATTTTTAAAAGATTTACACGGGATTTCACATAACATTACTAGATATGCGCGAGGCTGCTTTTTACCTTATACAATAATACTCAGGCTTCGGCATCGCTGCACCGCGACCGGCCCAGCCAACATGATACACCAGACTGGACTGACAAGCGCAGACAGGCGACTGCTCGCTAGCAACAACTTACTGCTACTGCTGCACAGTTCGTACTGCAGTCAACACTGCTCTTTGGTCTCAGATTCTCTTATAGCTTACATATCGCAGGCAGCACATACCTCTTACATAACCCTCCACTGGGGGGACAAAATTTGGCAGCGATGGTGAGTCAATTGGACTTGCCATGAGCAACAAATTTTTCTAAAATCTACTTAATTAACTAAGTTGACAGTCACAGAGTATATACATATATATAAGTACAGAACATAAAATGAAATAGAGTGCACATGCACTGAGTACAGAACATATCAAGAAATCACAAAATATATACGCAATTTTTCTTAATTAATTAAGTTTACAGTCACATAGTATATACATATACATAAGTGCATAACATGAAATGAAATATAGTGCACATGCACTGAGTACAGAACATATCAAGCAATGACAAAATGTATACGCAATGAGTACAAAACATATTAATAAATGACATAAAGTGCATACACACTGCAGTATTTTTTTAATTACCATTTTACTAGAACTGGGATAGGAAAGGGAAGGATTGCATCATGGTTGTAGCACATCAGGTTGCATGTAGCTGCAGTGAAAGTCCATATCTTTCTACAGAAGCACAACACCAAGTGAGACAATCTGAAGTTCTCTTCCCTGAAGTATTAATCAGTGTAGCCAAGACACTGAAATGTCGTATTAATATTCCATGTTATCATTTTGGTAGTACATTCGGTACACCAAACAGTGGAACCATAACAACATCTCCATTGTTCGAGGTGGTGGACACCATGATGTGTCAACACCACACTCATTCACCAACGTAGAATTAGTGCAGAAACCAAATATAGTGCTCCATGATCATAATGATAGACAGGACAAACGTATATTGCAGTAATTTCTGGTAATTAGGTCAGAAGGTGAAGGACATTAAGTCTCATGCTAGTCATCATTGAGAATTATACTAGTCTACCAACCGATTTGACTAATTGTAGGCACTCATCGCCTAGTAACTGAACATTTCTGTACTATGTATGAAGTATTACAGAATAATGTTCATAAATCATCTGATTACAGTGAACATTGGCACTCATTGGCCAGTTACAAACCATTTTTATACATCATTAATGGCATAGCATTTACATAATTCATCTAGTTATAGTAATCATTGGCACTCATTGGCCAGTTACAAACCATCAGAAGTCATGATTCAAAACAGGAGCTAATGAATGGCATATTATTAACATAATTCACCTAGTTATAGTAATCATTGCCACTCATTGGCCAGTTGCAAACCATCAGAAGTCATCATTCAAAACAGGAGCTAACGAGTGTAGCATCAAGATACTGGTATTCATGTATAATAGTATGTAGGTAACATAACACAAATTTAAAATATAAGAAACAGTGGCATTCATTGGCCAGTTACTAAACGTATAGCAAGTATTGAATATTACAAAACATTTTTCATCATTCAAGTGACATATGACATATTTAAAATAATTATTGGCACTCTTTGGCCAGTGACAAACCATCTGAAGTCATCATTCAAAATGAGAGTTAATTATTGGCATAGCATTTATAGAGTATAACAAAAATATTATTTACAGAAATTATTGGCATAGCATGTATGCATTATTACAAAATATCATTCACTATTACTCAGAACTCATCATTCAAGTGACATAGGACATATTTAAAATGTAACACACTGTAACTATTACTCAAGGTCTGTGGTTAGAAAACAATACTCAGAACTCATCATTCAAGTGACATAGGACATAGTGAAAATGTAACATACTGTAACTATTACTCAAGGTTTGTGGTTAGAAAACATTATTCAGTATTACTCAGAACTCTTTTAAACTGGTAGCATTATTTGGGACTGGCACTACATTTTTTTTGCTAGCAATGCATTGCATTGGGATCGGTAATTAATTGCTCGGGCATGAAAATATTTGCTTTTGACTTATTGCTACAAATGAGGATAGGTAACATCATTCGTCATGAGTCAGCTGTAGTAAGATTATGAAACAAGTAGAGTATATGTGATCACATTCATGAATGACACACACAAATGGGTAAAAAAAATGCAAGTACTAGAACAGGTTTAATGACTAACTGCTTATAGCACATTAATTTCATGAATAGCTTCTCCTGGAAAAAATACAAAATGGATTATTAAGCTGAAAGAAGAAACGTATATTATGCTGGAAAGTAGTGAACTTCGAATTAACAGGTAATGAAATGTGTACTCAATATGTATGTATTCTAGCTGTCCTTTCCAAAACATTCAGTCATTATACCATGCGATATAAGACATACTGTCAAAACGAACTGCAACAAATACTTAAGTAACTACATAGCATTTCTTAACTAACAGTCAATATATAAACATCATTATTCTCATCTGCAAAGAAAAACGTCATTATTCATACTACCATAACTTCATTACTATCATCACCTGTAAAGAAAAAACTTCATTATTCATATTAGCATATTCATCATATAACTATTCATCACCATTCATTATCATCTGCAAAAAGACACTTCATTATCCATTATTCATATTACCATTTACTTCATATAACTATTCATAGTATAGAGTTTCTTATTTCTAGCATATTTCATCACTAAAACTAAGATGTGTAGTTCTGTCTGACAGAGCATCAATCGCCTCATATTCTGAAAGAAAAAATTAGTTAAGACTGCTATCATGCAATGTGTACAGTATATTCTTGTTAATGCTTGTTAATTCTGATCCATTTACTCTTCGTGATGAGGTATTGCATCTTCTTTCGTTCATTCCGAAGGTGAAATTCCCATTTCATAGTGATCCACTGTGGTTTGTTTAATTTGTTTCTTTTACACGTTATTGCTTTCTGAAAATGTCATACAGCATAGCATGGCAGAAAACGTATTATGTCAAAAACATAGACAGTTTTCAAGTGCAAAAAAATGTACACAGAGTATCATAATGTAGTACAAAAAAAAATCGTAAAATAGTCACGATGTTGAGATATGAAAAGACAAAATGTCAAAGTCAACTGGTGTTTGTTATATCTTAAAGATTTCGTAGTGCATACAAACAAAACAGAAAAACAATCATACATACATGAAAAATGGAAAATGTGCACGATCTGATATATAGCGACAAGAAAAGCGACCTGCTAACCTTACCTTGCCGGGCACTTGCCAAGAAAAAATACGATAATCATCAATAAGTGTTCATATAAATATAATTGCATAAGTGGTCATATAAAAATCAGGAAATGGCATTACAGTGTGATAAATCATAAAGTATGTTCATTCAATAAAGGGTTTAATATTGGAGACATGGTGACTGGCTTTACTTTTTGTGGTTCTCAGAGTTTCGACGTGTACTACACTGGGGTTAGGAATGCTGCGAATTCTATATGGACCTGCGTATAGAAGCTCAAATTTACTGCATCTACTTCTTCCTCTGTTGGATAAATAATGTGTGCGTACTAATATCTTCTGTCCAATGCGAAAGTCACGGCGTGTACAAACCTGTTTTTGCTGTCTTCTCCGGCGCTCTGCGGCACGTTTGATGTTGTTCAGCGCAATGTCAATTATTTCATGGTGTCGTAGTCGACGAGATGTAGGAAAGGATACTGATTCTTTAATTTTGTTAGGTGGTTCAACAAATTTCATCATAACAGTCGGAGATAGCATAGTAGATTCATTTGGTATGGAGTTAATTACATCCTGGAATGAGAGTATGTGTGTATCCCAATCAATATGTTTTTTATGGCAGTATATTCTACACAGTTTACTAATTTCTTTCATTAGTAGTTCACAAGGGTTCGAAGAAGCATGGTACCTGGATATATAGATCGGAGAAATGTTTCTAGCTCGTAACATACGTGTCCATATAGCAGATCGAAACTGTGATCCATTGTCGGAAATTACTTTCAGTACATATCCTACGTGAAATAGAAAATGTTTTACAAATGCTTTCGAAACAGATTTAGCAGTAGCTTTGCGTAACGGAGTGAACGTAACAAATTTCGAAGTAAGTTCAACAGCGACAAAGAAATAGCAAAAACCTCTATTAGTTCTGGGAATCGGACCAAAAATATCTACAGCGGCCATGTGTCTCAATTTAACAGGTACAATGGGATGTAATGGAGGAATATGTAAAGTCGTATCTGACTTAGCTTTCTGGCAGATTTTACATGACGCTAAAACTCGTCGAATACGTTTCTCCATGTTGGCAAAGCAACAGTTCTGTCTCAGTATAAGAAAACATTTTCTGGCTCCGTAATGTGCGTAACTTAAATGAGTATACCAAATTAATTTGTTAACAAGTTCGTCAGGAATACATAATAACCAATTGTTGCTGTCAGGGTGAGAGCGGCGAAACAGAATATTATTGCGTACAGTGTAATCGTTTCTAATGGTAACATTATTCCTATCTTGCCAAAGGTGTTTAATTTCTTTCCATACGTTGTCTTTACTCTGCTCTTGTGCTATGTCTCGTAATGACGACGAAATGAAATTTTCAAATGCAACTTGAATATACATGACGCTGAAATTTGCTTTGCAGAAGTTGGTTGCGATGTCTTGCTGATTGTTGCTGAGAGAACGGGATAGTGCGTCTGCTACAATATTTTGTGTACCGGGAATGTGAACAATTGTAATATTAAATTCCTGTAGATAAAGTTTCCATCTTCTTAATCTGTCGTGTGTAAATTTTGCGGAAAGTAAAAACTGTATAGCTCTATGATCTGTGTAAACGGTAGTGAGTCTTCCATAAAGAAAATGCCAAAATCTCGTAAATGCCCATACAACACATAATGTTTCAAGTTCTGTGACAGAATAATTACGTTCAGCAGGTGACAGAATGCGACTCGCAAAGGCGATGTTTTTAATTACTGTATAACCATCTTCTTCAATTTCCTGAAAAATGTGTACGCCTAAAGCGGTGTTAGAACTATCGGTGGCAATGGAAAAATTTCTAGTAAGATCTGGATGTGATAAAAGTGGTGCATTCAACAAAGCTTCTTTCAGATTCACAAATTCAGAATGTGCTTGGCTATCCCAGGACCAAATAGTGTTTTTACCCGTCAATTGACATAATCTAGGGGTGTCTAAAGCAGAGTAATGAATAAATTTACGAAAAAAGTTAATTAAACCCAGAAAACTGCGTAATTGTTTCTTCGTCGTAGGAACAGTAATGTCACGTAAAGCTTGAAGTTTTTCCGGGTCAGGCGCAATGCCTTCTGCTGATATTACATGTCCAAGAAATTTTATAGAAGTTTTCCCAAAGTGCGATATACTGAGATTAACTGTGAGTCCTTGTGCACGAAAAGTTCGTAACAGTTGTTCAAGAATCAGATTGTGTTCAGAGCAGTTAGCTTCTGCAATAAGAATGTCGTCTACATACGTTGTGATTCTGTCTTTAAGTTCTGTCGCAAGTATAGTATTCAAACCGCGGATAAATGCTGCTGAAGAAATTGTTAAACCGAACGGTAATTTGCAAAACTGGTAACAGTCACCAAAACAGAGAAAAGCTGTGTACTTTCTACAGTTCGGATGGAGCTGAATTAGCCAAAATCCCGATTTCAAATCTAATGTGGAATAAATAGCAGTACCATGAAATTTCTGTAGAAGTTCTTCTAGAGTCTGTGGGCGATCTGTTTCATTAATAATAATGTCATTAATGTGACGCGAATCAAGTACGAGGCGAAGTGAACCATCCTTTTTCTTAACAATATGGAGTGGGTTTATGTACGGACTAATTGCCGGTTCAATAATTCCTTGGTCAAGCATAGCTTGCAATTGTTTCCTAACTTGTTCTCTGTGAATATACGGAATGGGATAATGTTTGGCTTTAAATGTGTCGTTCTGTTTAACTTGAAATTCATACATAAAACCGGACATAGTACCAGGGACGTTGTCAAAAACTGGAGCTTGCTGTAAAAGAATTTTACGTAATCGCGTGCGTTCATCGCCTGTATTTGCACTACTCTGTTTAACTTTATCAGAAATCATCTGTATAACGTCATAGTCGGCTTCGTCTGGAGTATTACAGTTGTGTACGTACGTATCTGTGAACAATGTGGAATGACAGTCATGTTACGTGATGCGGAAATAACCTCTGTACAATTAATTGTTTGTTCTTCTGCAGATAAAGAGTGCTGAAATTCTAAAGCCAGTTGTACATTTTCATCCTTTAACATTAAATACGAATTTTGAAAGTCAATAATTGCGTTGTGTTGTACCAGAAAATTCGTACCTAAAATAACGTCCGTTGTCAATAAGGGAACAATCCAAAAATTTGAGTGAAATGTATGACCTGCAATACAAAATGATAAATGTGTCTGTAATTTTACATCTACTCATTTACCAGATACAGCTCCTTTTTCTTTAGTTTTGCCTAATGGTAACGTAGGATAGGTATTCTCTGTTACATTCGTTGGAAGTTTCCTCATTTATAACTGACATAGGTGACCCAGAATCGATTACTGCTGAAAATTTAGATGATCCAATCTTTACTTCAATGACAGGGTATGAAATGGTTTTATGAATAACTGGTTTTTCCTGCAAAAGAGTGTCTCGGATGTCGTCAAAAGTAATAACATTTTCGTGAACAAGATTCTGCGTATCTGAAGTATTGCTTGCGTTGCTGGAAGATGCAACCTGTACTGTATCTAGTCAAATACTATCTGACGTGCTATTATTTTCGGGAGGAGGCTGTGGCATTTCCACTATTTGTACTGTTCTGTTATTTCTTCCTGACGTATTACGTTCGGGATGATATCTACTGTCTGGTTCATTCATGAAAGTATGTTGTTGCGGATGATTTTGTTGCTGATAAGACCAACTGTTATTAAACGTACGCTGAAAATTGTGCTCATTACTTTTACGTCTGTCATGATAGTCATTTCTATACGGTGCGTTGCGATAGGAATTGAAATGTGTTTTCTGTACGTACTGGTTTCCTTGTTGCGGTGCGTTACTATTTGGTGGAGCCGACGCTATGCGTGTAGGCGGCGAAACATTAAAGCTTGGTTGACCTTGTACATTACATTGTTGGTTAGGTATGCTAACCGGCTGGCTTTGATGCTGTTGCGGTGAAAAGCGTCTATTGTTACCAAAATGTGGTTCCTGTTGCTGATAATTTTGACGATACTGATAATTAAAATTTTGTCTGTTATTAAAGTTCTGGTGGTTGTCGTTCCTGGACCGTCTATTACCTTTGCTATTGAAATAGCGTGACTGAGCGTAATTACTGTATGTTGGTTGTCCTTGGTTATGATGTGAAAAATTTTTGTTTATGAAGGAATAATCTGATTGCTGAACTTCCAAAAGCTGTAACAGATCTCTAAATGCCGAAATATTTTCTTTCTGCTGTCCTGTTAAAAGTGATACTCTTAATGATCGTGGTAATTTAGAAATACATATTTGGATAAGTGCAGATTCACTGTATGGCTCACTTAAGTATTGGTTTTGTTGGACCATGTGTTCAAAAAATTGCGTGACAGTGGGAAAATTTGAGTTCTCCTAATTCGGTAAACTAATTAGTTGATCCTTGATTCCGCGCTGTGTCGTCTTCGACCAATACGCTGACAGAAAAGCATTCTGAAATTCTTCTACCGAATAGCATTGTCTCGCGATCGGTCTCATACGAGTTGCCGGTTCGCCTTCCAAAAAACTGCAAATAAATTCAAGTTTATGTGTTATGGGCCAAGTCGGTGGAAAAGCAAAGCTAAATTGTTGTATCCAATCCAATGGGTGAATCTGTGTTCTGCCATTTTTAAATACTTTAAATTTTCTCACGGATAGAAAATGCTTGTAATCAAAATTATCGTCTTTGTATGTCTGAACAGGTTCAGGATTGTATGAGAATCTATTTGTCTGTGACTGTTCGGAATCTAACTCACGTACTCTCTGTAAATTACCTAAATTATACTAGCTGTGTGAGTCTGACATTTCGCAAAGTGGCGTATGCTGTGATGTGTTAAAGGCTGAAACATTTTTCATCTCTGTTACCTCTTGCTGTAAAGTTGACAATTTTCTACGTAATGTATTACTGGACGAACCTATCTCACTGATTGTCTGCTGTAGATTTTGGAATTCAGGTGTTTGATTAAACGAAATCGGTGAAGTATCGTCTGATTTGGTGTCATTATTACTTTCGATAACGTCAATACGGCTGGCCAATTCATCATATTTTTCAGTCAGTGCTTTTACCTGACCATCGTTTTTATTATCACAAACATTAATTTGTTTTTGTATTTTACGTGTGTTTTCGTTCAATTTTTTAACGTCTGCTTTGATGGCATTGGGATCCTGTATTAGTTCCAACTTTTCAAGTCTGTTGGTCATTGTCTGAAAGTCTAATGTGTGTGTGTGTGTGTGTGTTTTTGTTTTAAGATCGGAGATTTCATCATGCAATTCGGTGTTCAACTGTTTGATTTCGTCTGATACTGTAGCAATATTGTTGTCTACGTATGTTTTTGCTTTAGTAAATAACTTACGCTTGTCTTCCTGTCTCTGTGCTGTAATTGTTTCCATGACTTGTTGCTTTACTTTATTCTGTTCCTGTATAAATTTACTGTAACGCGTTTCACTGTTTTGTAGGTGGTGATTAAAACGTTCGTCAATTTGGCTATTCTGTTGGTCAAATTTCGCGTCTACTTTTGCATCCAGTGTGCGTGAAAGTTCAGCTGATATTAATTTAAACTCGTCGCGTAACTGCGTTGCGTTTAGCGACTGCACTAATTTCATCTCTAAGTAATTTCATTGTGGCTGCATGTGTATTACTTAATTCTTGTGCAACAGATCTAATTTCTTCACTACTGTTCCTAGCACAAGCCTTAATTTCCTCACGTAATTGTTCTTTAGTATCATGACATTGCGCAGCAACGGCTGTAATCTGTTCACTAAGTTGTTTGTTCTGTTCATTTAGGTTGTCGTGTTTTTCATTCAACTGTTTGATATTTTAGTAAGGTTGTCTTGTTTTTCATTAAGTTGTTTTTTCGATTGATTAATTTGTAGCAATAATGCCATAACTTGATCCAGGCCAATATTACCTACTCTATTCTCTGTGCTGTGTGATGATGTATCTGCATTTGTTACGTTTTGTGTAACCATTTGGTCATTCTGTAATTCTTGAAACGGTTTGCCAATTCAATGTGCACTGTTGGTCACTACACCGGAATCAAATAAATCTGATGTACTTTGAGTACATTGTTCATTTTCGTTAGAAACATTTGTCTGTTCACTATGCAAATTTGGCAAATCAGGCGTGTCAAACTAGGCAACGTTCATTGTAACGGAACGTGCCGCGTCATCAATTGTTACATTTACGCTGGACATAATTGAATTTGTTTGCTCATCATTAGAATTAAAATCATTACTAGTGGTCGCTACGCACTGATTGTCAGTAAATGGAGGATTACCGCTATTACACTGAGTGTTGCAAGTATTATCGGTCAAGCTATTCGAGTCGGCTATTTCACTCATTGCACATCGAGATGTACTGTTAACAGTTTTTCGCGGCATTTTTCAGAAATCAAAATTAAGCACAAATGAAACAAAGACGAAGCAAAAATGGAACAAACACAATTACAACAAAGAGAAACAAATTGCCGATGATCTGTGAAAGAAAGAGTGACAAATTAGTAAATGCGTTGCACCAAATGCAAACTACATTTAAGTAAATAAGAGCAGATATATGACTACTTCTCAGAGATTCACAAAGAAATACGATCCTGGCCGGATGTCGCCAAGTGTAACCTCCCCACAAAAAAAATTGAAATTAATATATAATTATTATGGATAGCGATTCTAATTTTTGCGAACAAAATTGGTTCCCATTTTTAACCTCCCTACAGAAATTCATTCACATTTAACCTTCACACAAAATTTGTTTCCCATTTAATGTAAGCTCGAAACAGAAACATTCCTAAACCTCGTAATAAGAAATAAATTCAGTAACCTGGTAGAATTTGGACGACAGCAGCGCTGCGTCATGGCCCTGTAAGATCATTCTGAATAAAAAAAAGGAAAAATTCTTACCTCAATAAAAACGGCGAATATATCTGCTCTTATCTAAAATTTTTTCGGGACAGCTCTGTGCAATGCTGGCCGATAGATTTGTCATTTTATGAAAGGAAGAAACTGATTCTTCTTTTGTAACAATAGGAATGATCATGGATTGAAGAAATTAGTAAATTCTTTAAATTGAAATGAATTTTTTTAGAAATTACTTTATATCACGAAGATTATTATTAGGACATTTTTAAAAGATTTACACGGGATTTCACATAACATTACTAGATATGCGCGAGGCTGCTTTCTACCTTGTACAATAATACTTAGCCTTCGGCATCGCTGCACCGCGACCGGCCCATCCAACATGATACACCAGACAGGACTGACAAGCGCAGACAGGCGACTGCTCGCTAGCAACAATTTACTGCTACTGCTGCACAGTTCGTACTGCAGTCAACACTGCTCTTTGGTCTCAGATTCTCTTATAGCTTACATATCGCAGGCAACACATACCTCTTACACACTTCAATCACGCGATATCTGCTATAGATACAGTTTGACCTTTAGTTTCATTCCATGGTTTGACGAAACCCTTTCTCATTATTTCTAAGCGAGCTATCGTACGCATATTTCATGTTTAATTGAGTCGCACCTGTTCAGATGTTGAATAATATCTGTTGCGCAACTTAACATTCCACATAATCTTATGGGGAGCGGTCTATTCGCCGTACAGGTCACCAGGTCCAGATATTTATAGCATCACAGGGGTATGCTCGAAGCTCACTTGGTAAGAAGTAGCACGTCAGTTTTCAAGTGTGAAACGGAGTAGTCTCTGTTTTGCTCTTGAATACATTGGAAGCACTTTAGTACTCAGATTCCGGTATCGTTTTTCCTGTTATACTTTTTGATTGAGAGTAGGTGACCTTCCAGTAGTATCGATACATTGCTTACACATGCATACGGAAAAACACCTTTCTTATTAACTAATTAAACTTATTATTGTCAGGAGTATATGTCCTCATTATCTTGAGTTCATCGGATTTCAGGTATAATGCACACTTTTGAAGGGAGAAAGTCAAAAAGTTTTGCGAATCGATAAATCGGAAATTAATGCTACATCTCTTCTCTCAGTCCATTACTAAAATACAGAATGAGATTTTCATTCTGCAGCGGAGTGTGTGCTGTTATCAAACTTCCTGGCAGATTAAAACTGTGTGTCGGGCCGAGACTCGAACTCGGGACCTTTGCCTTTCGCGGGCAAGTGTTCTGCGAAAGGCAAAGGTCCCGGGTTCGAGTCTCGGCCCGGCACACAGTTTTAATCTGCCAGGAAGTTTCACTGAAATACTTTTTGTAAATGATTTATACTTTTCCATAATAGATGGAATAAGAGAAACGTGACGAGAATTTGGTTTCTCCTTCGTTGTCGTCTACCGTCGTTTGTTCACATATGTTTGTGATCAAGAAATGCCCGCGGTAGTTGCTCAGATTGTGGAATATGATGGCCACTGCATAGTGAGGCATGCAGTTCACCTTGCAGCTGGGGTGTGCAGTATCTCGGTACGGACCGGTGAAATAGTTCTCTCTGTATTTAGTATTGCCTTCCTTCAATGGTTTCCTACAAATATGGCAGACCTCTGCCAAGCGAAAAGCAGGCTCTTCTGCAGGGCTTATTTCCATCTTTCTATTTTGCTGTAAAAAGTCAATCGAATTCTGGCGAGTGCATACAATGAACTACTCCATGCAATCGCTTTCTCCGTACAGTTCCTGGTATGGATGATGTGTAAAGCTTCACAGCAAAGCTTTTGCAGCATAGTACAGACAGCCTGGGCAACATATGGGCCCGTACAGGTCATCCGCTGCAGACCCATATGTTCAATAATGTGTACTGAACGATGTTCTCCCAAAGACGTATGCCTGCACAAGCATTTTTTTATTTACTTGTTGGGCTTTGCGAACACCAACACAGCCAGTCCAAACTTACAACGATGCCTATCGTCTGAAGGAATCAATCTATCGCTGCTAGAACTTCTCAGAAACTTAAAACAAATTACAGTGACATGAAATAAAGAAATACATTGGCCTCTTGGATAAAAAATCATATTTCTACTAAATAAAAGTAAACACTTACACAAACACAAACACACACACGCTTAACGGTTTTAATATAGTCCCAATTTTTAAAAACGAATTTCACAAGCAGTTTGTAAATGTTTATATTCGTTGTCGTCAAGAGTGTTAAGACTTATAAAGGAATTTCTTGATTCATATGGATCAGATACATAAGCTGCAAGTCTGAGTCTTTTTTTTTTTTTGTATCAACTGCAGCGAAAGTAGATGTGTTTTACGTCCTGAATCCTCCCAAAGTCGCTACATGGCGGTGATGCATTTCAGAACCCTCTTTTCAACATAATGGTGGGCCTTCGGCAAATACGGGTGGATGTGTTTTCATCTAATGTCCTTGCGCAGATCTTCAGTCTCCCACGTTTTGTTCCATTCGCTTTTTACCATGTTTCGAACTACACAAATGAGATCATAGACTGGAATGCGTAGCTCTTGTATGCCATTCGTCGTTTCGCCCTTAGCTAATTGGTTAGCTTTCACATTCCCACAAACCAAGTACGGACCTAGATCTACACAAATGACATCTCCTTACAGGTTGTGTGCAGCTCTGATACAGCAGAAGCTACGCCCTGTGGTAGATAGTAACTGCCTTTGTCCTGACCAACTGATGTTTAGTCTGCACTGTCGAGAGCGAGTCCCTGAGTAGTACGAAGAGGATTGAAGAGCGAGGGAATTTCAAAATCACTCATTAGTGATGCGAATCCTCGTAACAGGAAAACGTGGTATGGGCGAAGACATAAAAGCTGGACTATGGATGCAGTAGAAAAAAGTCTTTTGGTCGGATGGGTCTTGTTGCACACGGTTTCCAAATTCTGGTCGAGTTTCCGTCCCAAGAGTGAACCATTACGGGCGTTTGGTGATGATTTGGGTATTCCATGGGCTCCATGAGTACCCTGAAAGGTCACATTACTGCCAAGGACTATGTGATCAGTTTGGCTGACCAGGTCTATCCCGTGGCACAATGTTTGTTCCTCGATGGTGATGCTGTGTTCCAAGGCGACAGGGAAGCCCTGGACTGGTTGTGAGCACGAGGGTGAATTGTCACCAGATCTTAAAATTACTAAGTCTTTGGAGAGAAATGTGGGCGTCGCTACCCACATACATCATCGTTACCTGAACTTGCCACTGCAAGAAGAATAGTAAAAAAGATTCCCTTGAAAAACTATACGGTGCCTGCTTTCTTTCCATTACGAGACGACTGGAAGCTGTTTTGAATGCCAACGGATTTCCTACACAGTATGAGGCATGGTAATGTGTTGTGCTTGTGGTGTTTCCGTATTTTTGTCCATCCCCATGTACGATCAGTACGTGGGTGACATGTTCGTACTCTTGCTCAAAGCAGACGAGCAATCGCGTTCGTCGAATAACGTTCAGATACTTGTTTAGTGTTGAAGATGCCTGCACAAGTTGTGGTGCTGACTTATGGGACCAGCAACGGTCGGCGTAGCATCGCACTGTAAGGTCGCAAATTTTATTTGCCAACTGATACCCAAAGCGTTGCTGGTGCTTCAGAATAATTTTTCTGCGGAGGTACATTTTACGTGGTGACAAGCTTGCTTACACTTTTTAGAATAACGGTACGTTCATCGGAGTGGATCCTATACCTCCTATGCTTGATGGCAATGCTTTGTGTTGATACCTGTCGGGTGTCTGCAGCAACTGCCTGGAGGCTGTATCGTACAGAATGCACACCTAATTTAAGTGATATCGCGGCAACGTGCGATTATGTGGTCCGTACACCATGTAATTCCCGTCGTCGCACCAAGTATATTCAGAACGCCTTCACAGTTAGCTTTGATGCGGTGTATATGACGGGACCATAGAAGCTTATTGTCTACATGAAGACCTAGATACTTAACGTATCCCATACAGGGAATCTGGTGAGCACCCAACTGCGTGGCTTCAGTCGATTTGGATCTGTCTCATGAGTACACGCAGACTGTCGCCATACTGGGTGTAATGGCAAATCCGCTCACCTGTAGCCAGTGTCTGAAGTGCAACATTGTTTTGTTGAAGTTATCTGTAACGGCCTTCAATAAATAATCAATAGTATAAATACACAGATCGTCCACATATTGAAGTATATACAGTATATTCCGTGTGACAGAATACAATGGAGATCACTGATTTAAAAGTCTTAACAATGAGGAGGAGAGAACTGATCGTCGTGCCAGCCCCGTACTGGTCTCCGATAGTACCTTAACTTCGGATATTTTTGGTAAGATTTAATGGGACCAAACTACTGAGGCCATCGCTCCCTAACCTTACACACTACTTAATATAACTTAAAGTAACTTACGCTAAGGACAAAACACATGCGCATGCCCGAGGGAGGACGTCTCCGACGGAGGGAGCCACGCGAACCGTGGCAAGGTGCCATTAGACTTCACGGCTACCCCGCACGGCCCTTAACTTTCTTTCGTGTAACAGGGACAGAAGACTGCAGATGGAATTTTCGCGGCAGATGCAAGTATTTCAGACGTTTTGCAAGGGCAGGTAACTGGAATTTACTATGTGCATGACTTATCGATTTAAATTGTCATTAAATATTTGTTCGTGTAGTAACTCGACTGGATATACGGGGTGTTACAAAAAGGTACGGCCAAACTTTCAGGAAACATTCCTTACAAACAAATAAAGAAAAGATGTTATGTGGACATGTGGACATGTGTCCGGAAACGCTTAATTTCCATGTTAGACCTCATTTTAGTTTCATCAGTATGTACTGTACTTCCTCGATTCACCGCCAGTTGGCCCAATTGAAGGGAGGTATTGTTGACTTTGGTGCTTGTGTTGACATGAGACTCATTGTTCTACAGCACTAGCATCAAGCACATCAGTACGTAGCATCAACAGGTTAGTGTTCATCACGAACGAGGTTTTGCAGTCAGTGCAATGTTTACAAATGCGGAGTTGGCAGATGCCCATTTGATGTATGGATTAGCACGGGGCAGTAGCCGTGGCGCGGTACGTTTGTATCGAGACAGATTTCCAGAACGAAGGTGTCCCGACAGGAAGACGTTCGAAGCAATTGAGCGGCGTCTTAGGGAGCACGGAACATTCCAGCCTATGACTCGCGACTGGGGAAGACCTAGAACGACGAGGACGCCTGCAATGGACGAGGCAATTCTTCGTGCAGTTGACGATAACCCTAATGTCAGCGTCAGAGAAGTTGCTGCTGTATAAGGTAACGTTGACCACGTCACTGTATGGAGAGTGCTACGGGAGAACCAGTTGTTTCCGTACCATGTACAGCGTGTGCAGGCACTATCAGCAGCTGATTGGCCTCCACGAGTACACTTCTGCGAATGGTTCATCCAATAATGTGTCAATCCTCATTTCAGTGCAAATGTTCTCTTTACGGACGAGGCTTCATTCCAACGTGACCAAATTGTAAATTTTCACAATCAACATGTGTGGGCTGACGGGAATCCGCACGCAATTGTGCAATCACGTCATCAACACAGATTTTCTGTGAACGTTTGGGCAGGCATTGTTGGTGATGTCTTGATTGCGCCCCATGTTCTTCCACCTACGCTCAATGGAGCACGTTATCATGATTTCATACGGGATACTCTACCTGTGCTGCTACAACATGTGCCTTTACAAGTACGACACAACATGTGGTTCATGCACGATGGAGCTCCTGCACATTTCAGTCGAAGTGTTCGTACGCTTCTCAACAACAGATTCGGTGACCGATGGATTGGTAGAGGCGGACCAATTCCATGGCCTCCACGCTTTCCTGACCTCAACCCTCTTGACTTCCATTTATGGGAGCATTTGAAAGCTCTTGTCTACGCAACCCCGGTACCATATGTAGAGACTCTTCGTACACGTATTGTGGACGGCTGTGATACAATACGCCATTCTCCAGGGCTGCATCAGCGCATCAGGGATTCCATGCGACGGAGGGTGGATGCATGTTCCTCGCTAACGGAGGACATTTTGAACATTTCCTGTAACAAAGTGTTTGAAGTCACGCTGGTACGTTCTGTTGCTATGTGCTTCCATTCCATGATTAATGTGATTTGAAGAGACGTAATAAAATGAGCTCTAACATGGAAAGTAAGCGTTTCCGGACACATGTCCACATAACATATTTTCTTTCTTTGTGTGTGAGGAATGTTTTCTGAAAGTTTGGCCGTACCTTTTTGTAACACCCTGTATACTATCAGGTGCAATAACATTTATGTAGTGCTCTGTCCACGCCGGAAACGTTGTTGGCAGCTGGGTTCCACCTAAAATTCTGTATGTAGCGTTCCAAATGCCTCAAAAGGTATACATTCCAAAATTTTTTGCACACGCAATAACAACGGCATTGGTCTGTATGAATTGGCTCCTGCTGCAGCATGGGACAAAATATGTTATACAGTTCGGGTGTTGCACTCTTGTGTGATTTGATGGTTACGTGTAGCTGACTTAATGTGAAAAGTCGATGGTCATCATTTTCGACTTGATCGCTTTCACTCACGCTCATTAGCACTGGCGGGATTAGCCCAGACAGTATGTTGTCCTTCACTAGGTAGTCTGTCAGTGCAGAGAGTCGTGCAGAGTCACGTATCCAAAGCGTTTCGGAACTGCCGAAATTGTTTCCAGATCGTCGCTACATGGATTTGATGGTTTAACTTCTTGTAGCATTTGCCCACTTGCATCTTTTCTTTACATTCGTGAGTGACACGCTTTAAGTCAATACCTTTTTTGTAGCCTCGTAGTTCTTCTTTCCTGTCTGAAACAGCTACTTGGGACTGTTCGTTCCACCTTCACTGTACTTTGTCTGGAGTGCGCGGTATCGGTGCGACCGCTGCCTTTTAAATAAACCGTACTAACCCTTTTCAGTCTTCCTATACATCTCCAGTCTCAATATAAGACAATAATCCTTCCTCCTCTGCTACTGTGTGGTACTTTTCCCAGTTTCCCTTTCTTTATTTTGCAACTCGACAGTAATTCCTACCATTGTCATACCTCATATATTACGGAAAACGGTCCGAATCCCCAGCGCCCTGCAGAACCTCCCCTGTATCGGGAGGAGTCAGCGGATGGGACGCTAGAACCACATCCATCGCCGACTGTGATTCGCCTGGTCTTGATATTCTAGTGGCAGAATCGTCATTTAGGACTACCAGATTATTTCCATTCGCCGTATGGAATACAGGTGTGCCCGTCTGGTCCGTTGCAAGCCTTCCTCATTCTGTACTATAGCCATTTAAATCTCCCGTGATAATTGCCGGATGGTTGATATTATCTCACGACAGTAGCCGACTACCTTCACCGTTTTGGAATTGCTTGTTCGCAGGCTTCAAGCCAAAACAAACGGTTTTTTGTCAGACTTGCTTCTGTCAATGGATTTCCACATTTGAGGTCCGTATAGTCGTTAGATCGAGTGCTTATTCCTCTTTCCTCCGCTTATGCACTATCCTTACGGCGTCACGGGTCCGCATCGCAACGAGCCGACATTCAGTATCGTGGTAGGCGACGATCATGTTTCGGCTCATCAATGCATGTAACTAAGAGCACGTCGGTAGAACTAACTTACTGTAGGCGAACAAAACGTAAGTGATAAAAAGCTGTCTGATCATCTCTTACAATACAGTCCCCACATTTCTCGTTAGTTCCAAGAGACAGTTATGTTTTCAGTCCGTGAAAGGATGGTTATCTGGCAGGGGAGATACAAGTTTATTATTGCTGCGGGGCAGTACCGTGGCGTCTAGATATGATTCAGAATGTAACTAATGACAAAATACATGCAGAGAAAATCTACGAAATAATGAGTGTTTCAATTTGATGAAATTTTAGTACTCCCGATATTAGTGCAGCACTGTCGCAATAGGGTAACAACCAAACGCGGGTGACAACAGTCATTTGCCATGAATTTTAATGCGGGACGATAATTCATTAGTTCCACGAGGTACTGCTATAGATGAAACAGAGAAAATCCTAGTTACATTCCTGTTTATCAAATTGTGTAAAAAAACCGTGTGGTCCAATTCTACTGTTGCAGCGCTTACATATTCTAGTGAATAAATGCTTCTTGTTTATGTTAAAATCCTGTTTCTAATTATTCACAATTTCACGTTTCTTCAACAAGAGTAAGTTAGTAACTTTATAAGAAGTCTTAGTCTTTAATACGTTACGCCATACATGCATCACACAACTAAGGTGCACGTGTGCATACGAAGGCGCATGTGTATACAAGAGTGTAGCCACTGTCTGAGCTCATGTTTGTTCCGCTGTGAATGACGAAATGGCTCTGGATACACTCGTTACTAGGCAGTATCCATTACATATTCTTGCTTTCTTCGAACTGATACTGAATTGATACGTCCTGCTGTTTGATAGGGAAAGATGCTGTTTTGGTTTACGAAGATAGTTTTTTTGTAGAGATCACAAAGTGGGGGTAGCTATCCCTCCCCGATGGGTACGACCTTGTTTTTGTTGTACTTTTAATTCATGATGAAGCTACAGTGCCGCATCACGTGAGTGTTTAAACCCACGTTTATATGTGTAAAGAACTTAGCGACATATTTTCCCTTCAGTAATCCTATACAGAGTTACATTTTGCTGCATTTCCATTTCCTGTTTTTAAATTATATCTGGCGCCACGTTGACAGTGGCAGCGTTTCGACGTAGTTCAGCAGCCTGATGAAAATCAAAAGCATCTTTTGTGAAGGGATCATCCAGATAATCTTGACGACAAGGCACGATTTACAGCTCCAACTCTTATCTGTCGTTCTGAATGGGCGTCGCTTTAGATTGTCTGTCGGCTCGCATTCTACCTACAAAACTGTTCACACGTAGCGCTCATTCTTAAAATATGATGAAAATTACCACCGCCGTATGACAGTTTCAAAACATTATGCAATATAATCGAATTGTGTATCTCCGTTCTCAGTGAAAAGAAAGTAAGGCTTGCAACGAACAAATAATTAAAAGTTATGGTACCTACTGTTTGTTCATCATGTTATTAGAAAAAAGAAGAAAACAGTAATAATGGAACAACGTACAGCCCACTCGTACACAGTTTTCTTGCAAAAAGAATCTGTTGATGAGCAAGTCTAGCTTTGAATCTGCAATGCACGTTCAATCTTTCCCTCTTCTTTTGAAAACGGGCGATAGGAGAAGTATGTGATGGTCCCATCAAGTAAACCACGGCCCATCGCCTCCAGCCTTCTTTTTTAGTATACCTACCGCTTCGTACCTTACGACCTCGAAGCCGATCAGACATTTAAACTCTGACCTTCGCTCACAAATAACACATTCGATTTCTCCATATGACATCTTTAAATTAGAAAAGGATTTACACAGCTGAGTATAGAAGGTTTGTCAGCTAATATGGCGTAATTCTCCTTACACATACAGTGTACCAACAGAAAGTAATTCTAGTTCTCTTTCAGTGGATAAAATGAGTTACGTTGGAATTGGGACTAGTGCCGATCCATCACTGTCTGCTAGTCACTTAAGAGACCGCTTATTGCAGTAAATACCGGTCACTCATTTCAAGTGCCCGCCCCGTTAGCTGAATGGTCAGCGTGATGGACTGCCGTCCTAAGGGGCTCGGGTTCGATTCCCGGCTGGGTCGGGGATTTTCACCGCTCAGGAACTGGCTGTTGTGTTGTCTTCATCATCATTTCATCCCCATCCAGCGCGCAGGTCGCCCAATGTGGCGTCGAACATAATAAGACCTGCACCAAGGCGGCCGGACCTGCCCCGTAAGGGGCCTCCCGGCCAATGACGCCAAACGCTAATATCCATTTCAAGTGAACTCAATGTTGACTAGCTAGGTATAACAGAAAATGGAAAAAATACCTGTGAAAAACTGAGAGTGAAGCGAAGATCTTCTGGTTCAAGAATTATAGTTTTTCATCGCTACATACTGAGACTCATTTCAGTTAAGTTGAATTAATCGACGTGAATTTAAGATCTGTCTCTTGGAAACTCTAAGCAGATTTACATATTGAATACTGACACACAATATTTTATAAAATATATATCATTAGAGCCCTCATAAACCATGGACCTTGCTGCTGGTGGGGTGGCTTGCGTGCCTCAATGATACACATAGTTATACCGTAGGTGCAACCTTATCGGAGGAGTATCTGTTGAGAAGCCAGGCAAACGTATGGTTGTTGAAGAGGGGCAGTAGCCTTTTCAGTAGCTACAGGGTAGCAGTCTGGATAACTGAGTGGCCTGGTCTTGTAACACAACCAAAACGACCTTGCTGCACTGGCACTGCGAACGGCTGAAAACAAGGGGAAAGTACAGCCGTAATTTATCCCGTGGGCATGCAGCTCTACTGTATGGTTAAATGATCATGACATCCTCCGGCGCAAAATATTCCAGAGGTAAAACAGTCCCCCACTCGGATCTCCAGGCGGGGACTACTCAGAAGGAAGTCATCAGGAAAAACAAAACTTGCGTTCTACGGGTCGGAGCGTGAAATGGATAGACTGAATTTAGATATAGTGGGAATTTGTGAAGTTAGGCGTCAGGAGGAATCGGACCTATGGTCATGTGAATAAAGGCTTATAAATACAAAATCAAATAGGGGTAATGAAGGAATACGTTTAATAACGAATAAGAAAATAGGAAAGCGGATAATTTACCATGAATGCATTATCGTAGCCCAAACCCACCATAGTAGTGCAAGTTTATATTCCAACTAGCTCTGCACTTGATAAACAGAGTGAAGAAATATATTATGAGATAAAAGAAATTATTCGAATACTTAAGGGAGACCAAAATTTAATTGTGATGGGCTACTTGAATTTGATAGTAGGAGAAGGAAAAAATGGCAAAATTGTGCATGAATATGGGTTGAGTGAAAGGAATAAAGCGAAAGCCGCCTGGTAGAATCACCATTGAAGGCTCGGTGGATGAAGTGCAAAAGGCACCAGTAAGACTCAGAAGTACGCTCAACTGAATTCGCCACAGTATCGTTCCTTAGTTCTCTAGTCGAAGGCTATGCACCCAGAAGCTGAAAGCGAAACCCACAATAACGCTGAAGACTGCTTCGTGATATAACGGTAGCATATGCAACGGTTATTTATCGTCAATAGTGCACGCACTGGCAATATTGTGCATAATTTTGGTCGCTTTCTGAGTAGTAGATTTTCATGTTCTAGAAAGTCTCTTTTCTCGTCTAGAGGAATTGGGTTCAGTGCTAAGCCAGGAGCCCAGAACAATGGACCACTTATAGAGACTTGAGGTCAGCCTTTGATATTCTTTTTCATTACTTTGGTCTGCCCTGCAATCCACTGCACTTCACGTCCACTACAGATGTAGTGATGTTTTGGGACCCTGAGATCTCGGAGGCGTCCGAACATCGCAGGCCACCACGGGTTATCGAATGCGTCAATAATGAGCGCAACTCTATACTTCAATGTCGAATTTTCTACATTTTGTAGAGCTCTATTAACCACATTATCTATAAACTTCCTTTTTCGCAATCAGTACTGACACTGGTTCAGACCCAACAGCCTCCTGTGCCTCTGCAGTCGGTCACAAAGTAGACTCTCCTGAACTTTGGCCAAGACGCTTAATAAGCAAATGGGTCTGTAGGTTTTCAGCGACAGGGGATTTTTATTCTTTCCCTTTTTAAGCACTAGTTCCCTAGCTGTTTTCGAAATCGCCGGGATCCTGACTGTACGCGAAGCCTCGCTTTGTAATGCTGTCAAGTAAGGCACTGTCACAGGACCTACCGTCCGCACGACCTCAGGGTAGACGCTACCTGGACCAGGTGCCTTTATAGCTTTGAGATTGGAAATTGCGACAGAAACTTCTTTTTGAGCGAAAGATAGAAAGAACATCTGATTGCTGTATTTGTTATCTAGTTGCTTTCTAATCTGGACGTGTATTTCAGTACCTGTTTTTGGTTTGTCATCAGGAAGAAGGACGGTTAGCAGATATTCTGCTGAACCCATTCAGCCGTCAGTGAACCATCCTCTCCACGAGTTATGGACATGACAGAAGGAAACTTAAGCAAAAATGGTTCAAATGGCTCTGAGCGCTATGGGACTCAACATCGTAGGTCATAAGTCCCCTAGAACTTAGAACTACTTAAACCTAACTAACCTAAGGACATCACACACACCCATGCCCGAGGCAGGATTCGAACCTGCGACCGCAGCAGTCCCGCGGTTCCGGACTGCAGCGGAAACTTAAGCTTTCCCGTCTATAACTTATTCTGCTTTCCACTTATGCCAAACTGTGGCTGCCTTCGCAGTAACTTCTCCCAGTGTATTCTTTTAGTTTCCTGAAGCAATGTTTTGTAGCGCATCTTAATTGCCTTGTATTCATGGAGCCTCGCAGTCTACTCTGTTTACCCTAAAGCGGGTTGATAAGCTTTTTGTTCTTCATCTTACCCTTTGCCTCAGCATGGAAAGTTCTGGTCGCCGCAGAATTGTAGCCTGAATGTTTGCTTTTTTCTTAGGGATATAAAAGTCTTGTGATCTTTCCAAGGGTTTAGTTAGGAGCTGCGTCCTCAAGTCTACATGTACCGGAAGCGATTCCATAGGAAATGTTGCAGTGTAGGCAACTACGCCATTCCAGTCCGTCTTCCTTATATCCAACCCAATCATTCTTTCCTCTGTTTGTCTCCTTCTACTGTTGCAACATTCCCCTTCAGTGAAAACTGCATTACGGTCACCGGATGTTACGTACTGAAGCACCTGCCGATTATTAATCTTATCTGATGCCATGCAGTTTGCTAAAGTGACATTTTAATATGTGGCAACACCTGTTCATAGGTCATATGTATTCGGCTGGCCTTCTAGATTTAAAACAATGAGCTCCAGTTGCTATATTGCAACCTCTAGCATCTCACCTCGTTCGTCAATTTGCCCGCTGTGCCACAGGAAGTATTCTGCATTCGCTACAGTTGCGACAAGGAGACAAGCACTTTGTCCACATAGAACTGAGGTCCTGAGTTTATCTACAAAAGATCCGCTGGGATGAGAATGCTGCATGTGTGTACTTACTACAGCCCATTTTGTCTGCGCGTCCTTCACTTCTACTGTGAACATTTGCGTGTCGTATAGAGTAGGTGTGTCTCCTTAGTCATAGCGAATTTCCTTCTTGTAATGGCAATGGCAGACGTTCCCTCATAGTGACCAGTAATTGTTAAAACATCCGCAGTAAAATGTGGGAGCCTATTGTTTCTACAGTAAGGTTCTTGCGAACAGACAATATGAACACCCAGCTTGTCCATTAGTTTACTTCGCGTGGCATTAATCTGTAGTATATTTACCCTTTTATGTGAACAGAGCACTACGAAGAGAGGAGGGTTGAGTAAAAGTATACGCTTTCATGTGCTTTTAGAAAATTCGCGTATAAGAGATCAATGACGAATGGTTCATTTATTCTCGTGAACGCATCCCGAAGGATACCACGTAATGATTTAAACTCTGTTGGCAAATTATTCTCTCTCAAAAGGAGCCTGTCTAATGTCCCGGGAGTAGGATGCGTAATAAATTTCCCTTTATGATGCTCAGCTCTGATACCACGTCTAAGAGCAACCTGCAGTATACTGCCTGCAAACGACTTAACTGGACATCAAATTCTAAATTGTCTGCGTGCAGTTGAATGTTATTTTTAGCAGGGCTCGAAATACTAGAATATTTTTTGAACACTCCTTATTACTCGTACATCCATAGTGTTTTGCGATTCTTACCACGGTCACAACACTCTACGTGATAATAGTTGGGGTCTGTGATAATGCTGAACCTGCATGGATGTGTGCTGCTACTGCAGGTGCGGTATCGAAGTCATCTTGATCGTCACCATTTTTATCATACGCTTCGGCAGGAGCTCAATGTAAATGCGACACCAGGTTGGGCAGCTCGCACGTTGGGGAGCCTCCCTTTGCAAGTGTTAAAATGTCTCTTCTGTCAGCAGCCCCCGCAGCATAAGTTGAGGCAGATATTCCTGACAATGTCTCCTCGCGAACGACGTTTACGAACTTCATCTGGTGTGATTCTGCACTTTATGAGCAAGTGCCTCCTTTTCTTTTGGACAGATCATTACGTCACACCGTCTGTGTTAAGTTTCGTGAATTTTTAGCTTCATTTGCTCAAGACTGCTGCACCGCAAGTTCGTTTATCATGCAACACATCTTTGTCTGAATCATTACTCATTTAAGAGATTGTCTTCCAAGCTACATTACAACTGCTACCACTAATCGCTTCTGCAACGTCAAGTCATCCATGAAACTCAAAGTGAATACGCTGCTTCACAATAAATTGTGTACTGATAGGGCTGGAATGTGGTCAAAATATGACACTCTTCTCGCTGGCGGTATAATACAAAGTTGCTGAGGCCAGGCTATGGCACGATGCCAATTTATGCCTATTGTCGACGGAAGCTTGTGCTTCCGTTTCATGCAGAACGTCTTTTCTGTTACTTGATTTTCATATGTTTAATATGGAGTTGACTACTCTAGATTTGTATTTTAGATGGGTCCATAGTTCGTTCTAGCTAGCTGACTTTCTAACAGCATTGCATAAGCTGCAGAGTCTTTCCTTGGAGAATAATATTTGCTGTTCCTGTTCCGACATGAGATACAGACAGGCTTCTCGTTGATTTCTGTGCGTGCACTTTTCTGGTGCCCCTCTGCTTCACAGTGCGAGCACACTTATTTTTTACACTTACACATTTTTATGGTGTGCCTTAAGTCACAACATTTATAACTTTTTAGCACGTCAAAGTGATCATTCATTCCCGAAAACCGACATACAGTATTTCCTTTTGCTGCTGAAGCTTACGAACACGAGGAGTGACTTTCATTACGTGATTGACATAGGTTTTCTCTCGGGATCCGGTTCGGAACCTCCGTCGAAACTCTTCTTCACACTCCTTCTCTTGGATGTGCTCCCACAGTTTAAGCTCGTATAGAGGGAGTGTCTCCTAAGTGTCGTCAAGTGAATTTTCTCGTGTGTTTCGGCAGATATTTGCAGACTTGTTTTGCAATGTGTAGCTTGAGTCGTCCCAAACAAACGCTGCTCAGTGTCGACGGAAACTTCGGTTTGTTTCCCGTTTACGAACAATATTATTTTTAAAGCGGAATTTTACGTGTCCATTCGATAGACTAGCCCCAAATTAAACTATTGCTATATTCGTTTTTTCGATATGTGTTAACAGGAACAGTAAAAGACAAACAACAACCACTACTCCAGGTGCGACGGCATCGCTGCTTGGTCATTCTGGAGTACTAGGCTATTCTTCGTTTCTAATGTCCGTGTTAAAACACAGCGATAAAACAAATATCGCACTAGAGTAATTTGGGACCATTCTATCGAAAGAACACGTAAAATTCATCTTTAGAAATAATTTATCTCGTAACGGAAAACAAACCGAAGCTTTCCGTCGACACTGGGCGACGCATGAAAGCAGTGATGAGCAGCACTGGTTTTGGCTGACTCCAGCTACACATTACAAACAGTAAATTGCAGGTATCTACCGGAACAGAGAAAATTCGCCTGACTACTCTTAGGAGAGAGACCCTGTATATCTCAGAGAAGTTCTTTGTCTTCACACCCTTGGGCACATTGCACACAATTACCAGCGGTCTTTTCTTCTTCCGTGGGTCACATTTAATGCTGTGTGTCTATCTTTCTCTTGAAGTCTTTTTGCAGTTGTCATCATTCTCTGTTTCCACTTCCACGACGCTATTGACTGTCCGGATCATTTCATTCTAATATTGTCTATCCGCGCGTTTATTGCAGTTAGTACGTTCCTTCTTCATATTTTTGGTGTCCTTGTTTTCGGTGTACGTGCGAGTAATAAGGAGTGTGCTGATTTTTTTCATTTGAATAGCAATGGGAATAGGCTACAGCCCGGCCTCACTACCCCGTCAACCACTGCTTCCCCTTGATGCCCCTTGATTCTTATAACTGCCGTCTGGTTTCTGTTAAGGTTGTAAATAGCCTGCTAACTTCAGAATTTCAAAAAGAGTATTCCAGTCAAAAGCTTTCTCTAAGTCTACCTTGTAGTTAAAAGCGAAGACATGCTGAATTGGAAATATTACGGAGGTGTGAAGTATTAGGAAAGACGAATAGTTACGTCCTGGATTCTGTGCAGTATGTAGGCGTCTTTCCTACTCATTAAATACTGGAATAAGCATTAATATTAAATGAAAAATACAAGTCAAATGGATTTCCTGATATTTTTCTTACATGCAAGTGTGAGAAAAGACATGTAATCAGAAAAATATTGCGATGAAATAATGCAGCAAGTTAACCGAAATAAATAGTATAAGAACTGACTGAAACAAACAGAGCGGTAAAAATAGCGATAGGAGCCATGAAACTTAATTTTGTAAAAGAAGCTTCGCATGGCTGCTAGAAGACAATAAGATGGCTCATCAGTGGAGTCATTTAAGAAGTAAAATCATAAGATTCTTTAACCCTTTTTCTCTTCGTTAACCCAGTTTTGACACATTACTTTCTTCACTTCATATCTACGTACATATTACCTTCTTTCTAATTTTTAGAAGAGCAGTCTTCTATAATAACTATCATGGTTTGTTGTTATGATAAGATTTAGCAATCGAACACAATCGTAGCTCACAGCCTGCATGCGCCACCTGTCGACAGATGCGTTCACTAGACTTCGGGGTCTTGTATGTTTTCATTACGGATGTGTTTGTATACGACTCGAACTTTTCGGACAGTTTGCGTCACAGTTCGGGAAATCTCAGGTTCTGTTCCATGTTTTGATCGGCATGCGATCTAGTGACTTTTGTTGGTAATATCACAACGATCTGTCTTAGCGTTTTAATAACTATGAAATATGGACTGAAATATATTAAGGTCATGTGTAACAGCGGCAACCATTAATTGAACAAATAAAAGATATCAGTCATGACTTTATCCAATATTCGAGCTTTCGCTCATCCCGCAATCTAATGGCATCCGATGGCATTATTTACAAGACAGGTCTTTGCGCTATAATTCACCCTCGCAATAAAAATTACAGTCACCTTATTACTATACATTTCGTTTGTTTAGTATTAATAATTTCATTAATTTAATTAATTGTCTTGATTGTTTCAACTGAATCTTGACACCTTGTTCTCAGACTGCTTAAAATCTGTCATTCTAGTAAGTGAAAAGGAATTAAACTGCTCATTTGCAGCCTACTTTGTAAACCATTATCGTCTCTCATAAACAGACAAAATATTATATTGGGTTCACTCAAGTAATGTTTTTAGGAAGACAAGCTGTCAGATCAACAAGACAGCATTTATGAACAAAACCGAATAGAAAACACAAACTTAAAAATGCTTTCATTTCAATTCGTAAGGTGTAGTTTTCTATGTCTGAAGTACAAAATGACTTGAGAATGGCCTACAAGGCTGACATTAACTGTGAAAAAAATAATATTAATGCATCGAAAGTGGAAAGTACCACGTTGTCATCATTGCCGTGGTACCCTCCATCAGAAAAAAATTAATACTAATTCCCCAAGTGCTTCACGAAATTGTCAAATTTTGAGTTGTTGTTGTGACTAGTTCGCAGTTAATTGTCTGTTTCCTGCACTCTCTCGGCGTGAGTAAAATGTCACATGATTTTTCGAACAAGCGCGATACTGTATCGGGAAATCTCAAGCCCATTCGAACGCAAATATCGTGCGCCCAGCCCTAGTTTTCATACCCAGTGTGATGTGTGCAACCAGGATATACACTATACCTCCGGAATATTTGTGATTTAAAGCTTTACTGAGCGTAATCACGTTTCGTTCGCAATAGACAATTGTAGAATGAGGGCTTTCACGACCGGGTGACATGGCTGTTGATATACTTTCCGGGATGTGAGGTCGTGGTCCAAGAACTTTTCTGCTCCAGTCGGCAAAACTCAGCGGAGCAGCGCCTCTGAGGAAGTCCAGCGCAGTTCTGGACGAAACGTAAGGAGCAGAAAAGTTCTTGGACCACGACCTCACATCCCGGAAAGTATATCAATAGCAATGGACAATGCCACATGCCGTTATGAGGTAATTTGCTGCTATCTACTTATTTCCCGTGTGGGTTTGAAACAAGGCGGGTTCCGTATTTTTGAAAAATACCTTTCGGTCATCTTCTGTTTATTTTATAGGACACCGCGCAGTGTTTTTAAGCTTTGACAAGGGGCATCTACCTGCTGGGATATTCTATGCGCGGTATCCCATGCATCCATCCTTCCAAATGCGAATAAGGTGTTTAATATTTTCTTGGTAACCCAGTCTATCTAAATGGGGTGAGGCAACTACTATAAACTTTTGTACTTCTTCCGTAGATGAAACGCGTCATTAGGAAATAATAAAAAAAATTAACACTGCAACGAAGACTGCTTGTTTATTCATATCTCTCTGACAATTTAACGCTTCTTAATGAACGTGTAACGAAACACGCTGCCTTTCTTTGGATCTTTTCTATTTCCTCTATGAGTCCTCTCTCGTACGAATCCCAAGCACTGGACGAACAAATGATCTGTAAGCAACCTCCATTGTGGACGGTTTTCACTTCCTGAGATCTCTTTCGATGAATCTTCTGACACCTAACATGCCTAAAATTAGTTTTATGCGATGATTACACTTTCAACTGCTCCGTACGAAAACTCCTAGCTTTTTAATGGGTGTCCGCACCTCGTGGTCGTGCGGTAGCGTACTCGCTTCCCACGCCCGGTTTCCCGGGTTCGATTCCCGGCGGGGTCAAGGATTTTCTCTGCCTCGTGATGATTGGGTGTTGTGTACTGTCCTTAGGTTAGTTAGGTTTAAGTAGTTCTAAGTTCTAGGGGACTGATGACCATAGATGTTAAGTCCCATAGTGCTCAAAGCCATTTGAACCATTTTTTTTAATGGGTGTGACTGTTACCAGCCGGCCGTTGTAGCCGAGCGATTCTAGGCGCTTCAGTCTGGAACCGTGCGACCTCTACGGTCGCAGGTTCGAATCCTGCGTCGGGCATGGATGTGTGTGATGTCCTTAGGTTAGTTAGGTTTAATTAGTTCTAAGTTCTAGAGGACTTATGACCTCAGCAGTTGAGTCCTACAGTGCTCAGAGCAATTTTTTTGTGACTGTTACCAGTGCCTGTTCCGCAATCGTGTAGTATTTGGTTCAAATGGCTCTGAGTACTATGGGACTTAACATCTGTGGTCATCAGTCCCCTAGAACTTAGAACGACTTAACCCTAACTAACCTAAGGACATCACACACATCCATACCCGAGGCAGGATTCGAACCTGCGACCGAAGCGGTTACGCGGTTCCAGACTGAAGCGCCTAGACCGGACAGCCACACCGGCCGGCCGTGTATTAGTACATTTGTGTATTTATGTGCAGTAAATGTTAAGGGAACACTGCGAGACTCGGCACTAAGCATTGTCCGCGTTTTTCTGTATTTTGCCGCAGTTTTGTAGCGCTACGACTCCACTGTGTGCAACAGCACGGTTAGGGAAAAGCCTCATGGAACTATATCATATATATATCTTGTGAGAAGTAATGGTCCCACTCTCCCCAGTCATACTAATGTGACCACCTGCCAGGAGCCTGAATAACCACCTTTTGCAGGGCGTGCCGCTGCGAGACGTGCAGGAAGAGGATCAACGAGGTTCTGCAAAGTACTGTCGGGGATGCGGAGCCATGGCAACTCCAGTGCCGTGACGAGCCGCGCTAGGTTTCTCGACTGAGGATCCACGGTGCGAACAGCCTAGTCGATTCGATTTAAATCCAGGTTATATGGCAGCCAGGGCAGCACGTTAAACTTCGAACCGCGCTCGTACACTGCGAGCTGAGTGACACGTTGTATTGCCCTGCTGGTAGATGCCACCGTTCCGAGGAAAACAAACGGAATGTAGTGGTGGACTTTGCCCTCAAGTATAGATACTTATACTTGCTGATTCGTTGTGCCTTCTGTAGTGACGAAATCACCCAGAGAATGCCACGAAAACATTCCCCAAATCATAACGTTCCCTCCTCCGGCCTGGACCGCTGCAGGGTGTTCGCCCCGTTTCACGCCGTACTCGCCAACGACCATCTAGACTGAAATTTTCACTCTACAGCGGAGTGTGCGCTGATATGAAACTTCCTGGCAGATTAAAACTGTGTGCCGGACCGAGACTCGAACTCGGGACCTTTGCCTTTCGCGGGCAAGTGCTCTGCCGACTGAGCTATCCAAGCACGACTCAGGCCCCGTCCTCACAGCTTTAATTCCACCAGTACCTCGTCCCCTACCTTCCAAACTTCACAGCAGCACTTGCCCGCGAAAGGCAAAGGTCCCGAGTTCGAGTCTCGGCCCGGCACACAGTTTTAATCTGCCAGGAAGTTTCATATCAGCGCACACTCCGCTGTAGATTGAAAATTTCATTCTAGAAACATCCCCCAGGCTGTGGCTAAGCAATGTCTCCGCAGTATCCTTTCTTCCAGGAGTGCTAGTTCTGCAAGGTTCGCAGGAGAACTTCTGTGAACTTTGGAAGGTACGAGACGACGTACTGGCGGAATTAAAGCTGTGAGGACGGGGCGTGAGTCGTGCTTGGGTAGCTCAGTCGGTAGAGCACTTGCCCGCGAAGGGCAAAGGTCCCGAGTTCGAGTCTCGGTCCGGCCCACAGTTTTAATCTGCCAGGAAGTTTCAACGACCATCTGCCTGATGAAGCGTAAAAACGTGATTCATCTGGGAAGGTCATCTGTCGTCACTCGGTTTAGGTGCAGTTGCGGCACTGGAGTGTAAATTTCAACTTTCGTCGCTGACGAACAGCACTCGGCGAGGATGCAGAAACCAGTGGCCCACTGAGGACGCCCATACGGAGCAAAGTTCGCTGATCGGTCGTTCAGGAGGTACTGTTGATAACCCCTTGGTTCGTCTGGGCGGTCAGTTGCTCAACAGTCGCACGTCTATTCTGCCGTACTTATTTCCGCAACTATCGTTCATTCTTCTCATCTATGGCACGTGGTGCGCAACATTTGCCTCGGCGGCGGTTTTGGATAGCGCTATTTTTTCCAAGCGCGACGTACTTCAACTACGGCGACGGCGGCACACGACAATTTACAAAAGTTTCGGAAATGCTTCCTCCTTTGGGTGGAAAGTCAATGGTTATGCCCTTTTGAACGTCAGATAAACTGCCCCGCTTCCGCATTACAACGACTGCCCTGTTGTCTGCGTCGCCCGACGCGCTCTACGTGCCCTCCACTGCTAGTGCCGCCGCCTTCCGTCTATCAGTGGTTATTACACGTTTACGTCTAACATAGGCGGTGGTGGTCACATTTCTCTCAGCTAATAATGGCATTCTGTGTTCTGTTTACTAGCAATTCTTTAATCCAGTCTTACGTAGCGCTTAAAGTGTCTTGCTGCGCTTGTTCTCTCACGCTGCCCACAACGAGATAGTAAGAAGGAGAGATGTGTCTTCTAAACTGAAAGGACTGCCCTAGTGTTTTGCCTTAGAACGGAAGACACAATCAGAGGGCGCCTCTCTGCTGCCGACACACACACACACACACACACACACACACACGCGCACACTCCGGGTAATGCCGGACGGCCGCCCAGCTTGGAGCGCGACGCGGCTGGCTGGTCGCGGGCCAAGCTTTAATGCGCTCCGTTAAGTGCCGGCACTCCCTCGCTCTAAATCAAGCCGGCCGCCGAAGAGCCGGTCGCGCCGAATGCAACTGTAAACACGGACAGCGCTTTGTCCACAGGTCCGACACGACCCATCACGCAGACCTCGCGCCCGCTTTTTCCCTCAGCTCGCCGCCTGGTCTGACAGTCGACGCGTAACAAATCTATTGCCCCGAAACAGACATTCTCGTGTCGCTCAGCCTGATCCTGATGTCAGCTAACTTGTCACTTTTATCTGCGAGATGTAACGCGAGTTCAGTTTCTACCGATAGTCCAACCACATCGGCAGCATACTGGCGAGGCATTCGTCTTCATGGACGACAGTTCGCGCCCCCATCGTGCACATCTTCTGAATGACTTCCTTCAGGATAAGGACATCGCTCGACTAGAGTGGCCAGCATGTTATCCAGACATGAACCCTATTGAACTTGCCTGGGATACACTACTGGCCATTAAAATTGCTACACTAAGTAGAAAAGCACATGATAAACGGGTATTCGTTGGACAAATATATTATACCAGAACTGACATAAGATTACATTTTCACGCAATTGGGTGCATAGATCCGAGAAATCAGTACCCAGAACAACCACCTCTGGCAGTAATAACGGCCTTGATACGCCTGAGCATTGAGTCAATGGCGTGTACAGGTACAGCTGCCCATGCAGCTTCAACACGATACCACAGTTCATCAAGAGTAGTGTCCGCCCCCGGTAGCTGAGTGGTCAGCGCGACAGATTGTCAATCCAAAGGGCCCGGGTTCGATTCCCGGCTGGGTCGGAAATTTTCTCCGCTCAGGGACTGGATGTTGTGTTGTCCTAATCATCATCATTTCATCCCCATCGACGCGCAAGTCGCCGAAGTGGCGTCAAATCGAAAGACTTGCACCAGGCGAACGGGCAACCCGACGGGAGGCCCTCGTCACACGACATTTCATTTCATCAAGAGTAGTGACTGGCGTATTGTGACAAGCCAGTTTCTCGGCCACCATTGACCAGACGTTTTCAATTGGTGAGAGATCTGGAGAATGTGGTGGCCAGGGCAGCAGTCGAACATTTTCTGTATCCAGAAAGGCCCGTACAGGACGTGCAACATGCGGTCGTGCATTATCCTGCTGAAATGTAGGGTTTCGCAGGGATCGAATTAAGGGTAGAGCCACGAGTCGTAACACATCTGAAATATAAGGTCCACTGTTCAATGTGCCGTCGATGCGAACAAGAAGTGACCGAGACGTGTAACCAATGGCACCCCATACCATCAGGCCGGGTGATGTGCCAGTGTGGCGATGACGAATACACGCTTCCATTGTGCCTTCATTGCGATGTCGCCAAACACGGATGCGACCATCATGAAGCTGTAAACAGAACCTGGATTCATCCGAAAAAATGACGTTTCGTCATTCGTGCACCCAGATGGTTGTTGTCTTGCGAACGTCCCCATCTGTTGACTCAGGGATCGAGACGTGGCTGCACGATCCGTTACAGCCATGCGGATAAGATGCCTGTCATCTCGACTGCTACTGATCCGAGGCTGTTGGGATCCAGCACGGCGTTCCGTATTACCCTCCTGAACCCACCGATTCCATATTCTGTTAACAGTCATTGGATCTCGACCAACGCGAGCAGCAATGCCGTGATACGATAAAGCGCAATCGTGATAGGCTACAATACGACCTCCATCAAGGTAGGAAACGTGATGGTACGCATTTCTCCTCCTTACACGGGGCATCACAACAACGTTTCACCAGGCAACGCCGGTCAACTGCTGTTTGTGTACGAGAAATCGGTTGGAAACTTTCCTCATGTCAGCACGTTGTAGGTGTCGCCACCGGAGCCAACTTTGTGTGAATGCTCTGAAAAGCTAATCATTTGCATACCACAACATCTTCTTCCAGACTGTTAAATTTCGCGTCTGTAGCATGTCATCTTCGCGATGTAGCAATTTTAATGGCCAGTAGTGTAGACTGAAAAGGGCTGTTTATGGACGACGTGACACACCAACCTCTCTGAGGGATCTACGCCGAATCGCCGTTGAGGAGTGGGAGAATCTGAACTAACAATGCCGTGATGGACTTGTGGATAGTATGCTACGACGAATACTGGCATGCATCAATGCAAGAGGACGTGCTACTGGGTACTAGAGGTACCGGTGTGCACAGCACTCTGGACCACCACCTCTGAAGGTCTCGCTGTATGATTGTACAACTGGGACGTGCTACTGGGTACTAGAGGTACCGGTGTGCACAGCACTCTGGACCACCACCTCTAAAGGTCTCGCTGTATGATTGTACAACTAGCAATGTCTGGTTTTCGTGAGCAATAAAAATGGCGGAAATGATGTTTATGTTGATCTCTATCCCAATTTTCTGTACAGGTTTCTGAACTCTCGGAACCGTGGTGATGCATAAATTTTTTGATGTGTGTAGTAACTACTACATTAGGTAAATTGAAGGAGGAGCGGGAAGGAAGGAAAGAAAAGGTAAGGAACTGATGCCATCAGCTGCATAGGGACTTTATGCGGAATCGGCGGCGACGAGTGACAAATGTGTGCGGGACAGGGACTCGAACCCAGCATCTCCTGCTAAGTAGGCAACTGAGTTAACCACTGCGCCATCCGAACTCAGTATTTTAATGCACGGACTATCTCAGCACTCTCCCGGGTGAACCACAGTCTCAACTAGGGCCATCTACACGCAGTCCCCTTCCATGTCTTCATGATTCCCGCCGTAGACCGAAGGATACCGTGCATCCGCACTGAAGGTTTTGGATGCATTGCCATTGGAGGAGAATCAGTTAAATAATGTCCAAGAGAACAGTCACCACGCATTTGTACTACATTAAGTCCCTTTCACATACGGAAAACCGCTCGCGTGCAGAGGGAGGTGCAGAGAATGTTTGCACGGTGCATCGGCCCAACTCTGCTTAATTCGCCTCAATTCGGCTTCCACGGTGAAGCCGCCGTGGTGCGCTGCCGAGTGCATTGATAGACGACTCTTTTAACACTGAAATAGACAAGTGCAAAGGAGTTACTAAAATAACAGAATAGCCTGCTTAGAGAAAAGCAAATATTTCCATACTTCTGTTAGTTGTGATGATAAAGCGAAATGCCTAATCTGCGATATAGTAATTACGGATGTAAGAAAAAAAATGGTTCAAATGGCTCTGAGCACTATGGGACTCAACTGCTATGGTCATAAGTCCCCTAGAACTTAGAACTACTTAAACCTAACTAACCTAAGGACATCACACACATCCATGCCCAAGGCAGGATTCGAACCTGCGACCGTAGCGGTCGTGCGGTTCCAGACTGTAGCGCCTTTAACCGCTCGGCCACTCCGGCCGGCCACGGATGTAAGAGAATCGGCTATTGATTTCCTCAGTTTTTCAACTGCGCGTGGCTCAGGTTTTGGAGCAGAAAGGACGTCCGGAACCACTTTTGCATGGCCCTGAAAGGGTAGTTGATTTAGGAATTTTAGCATACATTTTGGCTCTTGTAAACGATTTAACTCTGAAAATCTAAAGAGTAAATAATCTCATCAATGATATGGTCGGCGAAATAAAAGGTTCCCAACGTAAACTTCAGCACCCTAAACACAGCCTTTCACAGAAAAGTAGGCAACAATTTCCTGAGCTACGTAGGCGATATATGACTTTGCCTTTAATAAGGCATCCGGTTTGTAAAAGTGCTTTGTTCAAAAAGATGCTACGGTTTTGTTTGAAATTATCTGTGCGGGGAGCAGGCTTTGAAAAAACGTCGAGGCACCACAATCCCTTGGAAATGGGTTTAGAGACCGATTCCAGATAATGTACCGCAATATAGCTCTGAGCACTATGGGACTTAACATCTGTGGTCATCAGTCCCCTAGAACTTAGAACTACTTAAACCTAACTAACCTAAGGACATCACACACATCCATGCCCGAGGCAGGATTCGAACCTGCGACCGTAGCGGTCGCGCGGTTCCAGACTATAGCGCCTAGAACCACTCGGCCACGCCGGCCGGCTACCGCAATATCACCAACAGCAAAATACAGTCGATTTTGTTAAATAAACAAGTGTAGCATTACATTAAAAACAATAGTTCACAGTACCTGTTTATTAAAACAGAACCGCTCGGCCACCCCGGCCGGCGGGAATTACTAACTTACAGCCAATACTTGATGTATTTGTAAAACCATTTTCGATAGCAACTGAATGTGCGCTTCCTGATTTATGTTAAGGTGCACAGAGAAGCAGCGAAGATTATTTCTGTGTTTGGTTCTTCATGTGTATGTGAAAGGTATTTTTTCCTTTTTGTCTTGTACATAAACTAGATTGCGTGCTAGTATTTATTACTGTATTTAAAAAAAATGCTCTAAGATTTGTTCTCAGCCGATCTCTTGTTCCAAATCTTAGTAACATTATCACAAATAAAAAAAGGAGAAAAATAGAAGATATAATTTCCTGTTGAATCCAATTTCAAAGTTATTATTATTATTATCATTGTTATTTAAATATCTTTTTCACCGATAGTGTTGTCCCTCAAAACTAAGCTCTCCACCCGCTGCAGATAAACATTTGACAATGACGTTGAAAACACAGGTGAAGTTTTGGAGAAAGCCGCGGCAAGCTGAGCGAGCGAGACAAGCGTAAGAAGAGAGACAGCGCTATTGCGCAAAGTCAAGGAGTGGAGGGTTTGGAATGTCGTCAACATAGCGGAGTCTTCTGCATTCTGCACTGTGTGACGCGCTGGTGCAAACACCCTCTACTACATGCTCCTGACGTTATTACCATAAAGTCACGTTTCGTGTGCTCCCAGTACAGCTAGGTTCACTTCAGCTGGGATTTCAGTAATAACAATGTGTAATGACACGCATTTAAAGTCAGGAAATATTATCGAACGAGTATTGGTGTGGTATGACTTATAATTCCTATATATTAGGATTGACCACAGACCCCTAACCTAACATTAAGACAGAGTGGCTAGCTTACAGCGTATACTTTACGGGAAATATATGTTTTGTTACATATGCACTGATGTATGTAATCTTACAAAAGATTTCTGCCATGTGCACAGGTACATCTAAAGGTGAGACGTGAAATCTCAAAATCGATCATACAGTTAAACTTGTAACACCATAACTGCTGCATAAGGCTATTTTATTTACTGTTTCTGTGATCAGACGCTCTTGTTGTCAACACATAAAATGGAACGAGAAATTTCCGTTTATCTTCCATCAAAATGGTTCAAATGATTCTGAGCACATGGGACGTAACTTCTGAGGTCATCAGTCCCCTAGAACTTAGAACTACCTAAACCCAGCTAACCTAAGGACATCACACACATTCATGCCCGAGGCAGGATTCGAACCTGCGACCGTAGCTGTCGCGCAGTTCCAGACTGTAGCGCCTAGAACTGCTTGGGCTCCCCGGCCGGCTATTTTCCATATGAGTTTTGCACGTAGATTTCGCTATTGTAACCGTTTGTATTTTATGTTTCTGAAATGAAAATCGGAAACTGACTCATTATCACGCTCGAGGAGAGTGGAAAATGCCTAAAAACCATGCCCAGGCAAATCATTTGAACGGACCAACTATCGCCTACTTGAATTCGGAGAGGTTATCGCTCACCTTTGTGTCTCTCAGTCTCTTATTCTAATTTAACAAATTCCTTATATTTCTAGATGCTAGCCGCTACTATAAGCGCTACTAATGAATCTACTATTCTCCGGCCTTTACTAGAATGCTTCATCAATTAAATAACTGTTGTTTCTGCTTTAAAGGCGCGGCGTTTCTTTCTGTGGTAAACAAATCCTGACTTGCTAAAGTTATCATAAGCGGGAAAGGGATACTCAGCTTCACTGCGGCTGTAGCTCTGTAATTACTACCGCTACCATATTTATTTGAAAATATCGCGCGAGGTGGCGCACTTGTAAGCACACTAGACTCGAACAGGTGAGGACGACGGTTGAAATTCCGTCCAGCCATTCAGATTTAGGTTTTTCGCCATTTCTTTAAATCGCTCCAGGAAAATGTCGGGATGGTTCCTTTGGAAAGGGCACGGCCGATTTCCTTTCCCTTCCTTTGGCAATCCGAGCTTGGGTTCCGTTTCGAACGGAACTTTAACCTCCTTTCCTTGCTTCCTTATTTGCTTACGGAAAGATACGATATATTGCAACAACACACAAAATATTCGTCGTATGTGCAAAAGTGCAGCCTCAACCCCCGAACACTGTTCGTAATTATATAAATAAGAAATGGGAAAACTAAGTTTCTTTGATTAATTTACCAAGTACGTTAACCGATTTCACGGAAAAATAACACAACTGATCTGAAAATTAAGCTCACTTTATTCTAGTGGATTATTTATTGCTAACTCTGGTGTCTCTGAGTGGACTCCGAGACAGCTATAGGCTACACAAAGCAAAAGACGTAGCCACAATTTTGTTAAATGAGAGTCAATTTTCAACGTTCAGTGAAGACTTCAGTTCGTGGGGAAATAAAAGACTCGGTGAGCCTATCTGCTAGTACGCTGCGAACAAATCAAGACTGGCCCAAAGCGTCAGCATGGATTGAGCTAGTGCGAGAAATATCCACCAGGAGTCGTAGCACATCGGAGGAACGCACGAGCCACCGCAGCAGGTAAGGTGTAGCGAAGGCGTGGCGCGTTCTACACTGCATTCGTTTGAAATCATGGCGGTGCAGTTACTGTACAAGGCACGGTGCCAGAATCTACACTGTAGAGCAGTGGTAGTCAACCTTGTCGGTACCGCACACTAGTGGGCGTTCCAGCTATTACGGTGGGCGGTAGGCGCTGGGGTTAAAGAGATTTTCCTTAGGTTTTCATTAAATTTTGACATAAATTGTATAGCATGTAATTATTATTATATGCTTTAATTTGATGTAACGCTGCTTTATAAGGGTTATAAAGTAAAGTTACTTCCCTACAACAAAAATCACCATTATTGTGCAGCCGGTGGACAGTTAAATTTTGCTATTAACAGAGATACAAAAGTGGGCAGTATGTAAAAGAAGGTTGACTACCCCTCCTCCATTTTTCACAGTTCCAGGTCGGCTACAGAAAACAGTTTTACGCGAATCTTGGTCTCAATCAATGGTGACTTGCTTCCATGGATTTATTACGTAATTATGCTCTCATGTCAAGGCCGTTATGTTTCGCTGTCCCCAGTCGTACGTAACAAATTATTCTGCTTTCTCTATGATACTTAAATTCTTAACAGAAGTATATAGAAACTAAAAGGAAATAACGGAAAAACCACTTTATGCATGAAAGAGTTCTTACTTATCTAGTTTTGGCAAAGCAGTTTGTAAACATTACTACACCAACGGGACGACCATTAATTACGCGAGCTCAAAATGAAAGTCGGACAAAATCTCACCAAGTCTCATTAAAGTGGTGGGCGGCGAAGGCAATGAAAATCTCACTTCAAAATTTCAATTCAGAGGATATACGTCGTTATCACGGATAATATTTTGTTTTATATAATTAATCCCGAGCATGGCAGTATTAGAGTGCCCATCAGTCTTTAAAGTCTCACTGAACTAACTGAATGCTTTAGACTTGTGCACACCCGCGGGTCCCCGGTTTGAAACAAGTGCCGCCCAAGTGTTAGATTTCATTTCGAGGTTTTCCTGCCGCTCCGCTCGAAAACACTACGTGTCAATCATGAGTATTTTGCAACGCATATAAAGCCACTGTTACTGTGTTCATCGCCAATTTCTATAAAAACACTTGCAACGCGCATGTTAAGCGACACGATGACAAGTTTAAACACACATGCAAGCAATAAATTAATCGCCGGCCGCTGTGGCCGAGCGGTGCTAGGCGGTTCAGTCCGGAACGGCGCTGCTGCTACGGTCGCAGGTTCAAATCCTGCCTCGGGCATGGATGTCTGCGATGCCCTTAGGTTAGTTATGTTTAAGTAGTTTTTAGTCTAGCGGACTGATGACCTCAGATGTTAAGTCCCATAGTGTTTAGAGCCATTTGAACCATTTTGAAGAAGTTAATCTTTTGTGGAAGGAAACTAAGCTGAAATTCACGCACAAGAATCTCTTAGTGATTACATAAATTAAGAGATTGAAAAGCTACGTAATCGTACGATTCAAAGAAAGGTAAAAACAATGTCTTTATCTATAAAGTAAGTAGAAGTTCAGTGGCATTTACTGTATGCAATATGCCAATAAAAGGACAGTTTTTAAGGATCCTTCAAAACGATTAATACTATTTTTGTGGAGCCTTTTTATCCTTTTGTCCCCGCCTGTTCCTCCGAATACTACTTAGGGTTAGCAAGTTTAAAAACAAAGTATTTTTAATCACGTGTTAAAAACACTGTTTAAAAAATTCCATAAAAAACAAGGTTTAATTAAAATGTTTTAATCAATGTTTGAAACTAAAAAAAATTCATTTATTTGTATTTAAACCCAACTAGGGTGAGGGTGGGGGAGGGGGGAAGAGGGTCCCACCAAATCTCACCAAGTGGGGTGGTGGAGGGGGGGGGGGAGGGGATCCAATTTTTAGAGAAAAAGTCTCACGTAATTAATGGACGTCCCGCAATGAGAGATAGTATTTACATCCAACCAGGGTGAGAGTGGGGGAGGGGGGAGTGAGTCCCACTATATCCCACCAAATCTCACCAAGTTGGGAGTGGGATGGAGGGGATCCAATTTTTAGAGAAAAAGCCTCATGTAATTAATGGACGTCCCCCAGTGAGAGATAGTATTGCGGCGCCGAGTAGACCTCGAGACAAAGATGTCCTGTCGTCTATAATCGTATGTTTTGACACCTTTTGTGTCATCTCTCCAAGCCTTAGATATCTGGCGAGACAAACCAGGTTTACTTATTTGTAATCGGGGCATCTAACTGTAATCCGTACAGATTACAGCGCTTCTCGGTTTAGAATGTTTCGTAAGAAGAACAAGATCTGTGATAAATTGTTAATCAGACTGAAGCTCATTGCCATGGTTCTTCAGTTCTCAACATTTCCCTTCGACCTTATTTTTAGGGTTCTGTACCTTAACCGATAAAAGCGCGAGCCTTATAGGATTAATTCATCTGTCTGTCCGTCTGTTAAGACCCCTATTTTCTCAAGAATGGGTAAAGATATCAACTTGAATTTTATGTTGGCAGTATAAGAAACTGAAGAGTCTAAATCAATGCAGTCTAAAGATACAGTCATTTATGCCGCACGTTTCGATGCAGACTCACTCATCAAAATCCATGAATGAGCTATCTGTATACGTTCTTAAGTTTGTGCGGAACGCTCAAAGTGCGACTCCTAGTCGCACTTGTACGGCTTTTTCTTTCATATTCTCATACGGATACAAGTACATGCGCAGAGAGAAAGCAGGTAGCTGTGACACTTTGTCCGTTGTCTGACGCAGCCTGTTGACATGTTCAAGACTCGTTTCTCAGAAAGGCCTCATGTGTGTAATATTTGCTGCCGTCGCACGGTGAAAGCGGGCACGACGACCTCCGCTACAGACGGAAAGACACGGCCCTGAAGATAGCGAGATCGTCACAACTCACTCAGCACCACTGTCGAACATTCTGCGCGCTGTGAACGGATAAGGAAGATGGCTAATGTTCAAGCACTTGGTGTTACGACAACTTCCTCTGTAACGGTTTACGCAAGTTCCCACGAGTGGAAATACTTCGTTTTCCTCATTACGAATACCTGGCCTCAGTGAAAATAAAATAGCTAAAAATGCTGTGGAGTATTCTTCCACTACACGCAAATTTGTCTGATTCGACGCAAATGTGATGCAAAATCGGTAGCACCATCGTATGTAGGGCTGGCCAATCGATACAGCAGAAGGCAATATTTGAAACTAACTAACTTAATACGTCAAAAAATAGTCCCGTTTACGATTCTTAGGCATTAATTGGAGAGCAATATGTCCGGAGCTGATATAATGAATATCGTCACTCTAACCAAGAACAGAAAATTAATTCTGAATTATTTTTTCTATCACAATTTTGTAAATGTAAAGTGTTTTTTATTACAGTTTTAATGCACTTGTATCTCTTAATTAATTTCTTTTGAATACAGGTTAATTTCGTATCAGCAGCTCTGAAACTAGAAGCTAATATGGTAGGGAAGAGGTGCCACCGACATCGTAATGTGTCCCAACTTGTAATTTTCTATGTGAGTACTTTAATACACCAAAGTCGAGGCAGAAAAAATAAATTAGAGAGGAAACATCCCAGATCCCCAGGTCAGAATAAACTTGCTCTTACGTGTGGAGCGGTTAATGATGCACATGAGATTACGTGTCACTGCATCATAAATCATATAAACTAAAAGAAATAAAAATAAGCTTAAGAATTCTTTAATGAATTCACAACGATTGAAATACACGAATCAGTGCATTATCAATATCAGTGGTATGAAAGAGATATGAAACTAATGTCTATCGCTGAGATTTCTCACCGAATGAGTGACAGTGTTGGAAACGAGTAAGGCAAAATCATCATAGAAATCATTTACGTGAAAGATTGCAGTATAGCCCAACGAAGCGAAATATGTGCTTGCTGCAACACTGGTGTATTTTGGAAGTTGCTGGGCAATATGTACAATCTGTTGTGTTGAAAAAGTGAAAATGCATTCACGCAACGCAATAAGAATAAATCAAACTTCCTGGCAGATTAAAACTGTGTGCCCGACCGAGACTCGAACTCGGGACCTTTGCCTTTCGCGGGCAAGTGCTCTACCAACTGAGCTACCGAAGCACGACTCACGCCCGGTACTCACAGCTTTACTTCTGCCAGTACCTCGTCTCCTACCTTCCAAACTTTACAGAAGCTCTCCTGCGAAACTTGCAGAACTAGCACTCCTGAAAGAAAGGATATTGCGGAGACATGGCTTAGCCACAGCCTGGGGGATGTTTCCAGAATGAGATTTTCACTCTGCAGCGGAGTGTGCGCTGATATGAAACTTCCTGGCAGATTAAAACAGTTTTAATCTGCCAGGAAGTTTCATATCAGCGCACACTCCGCTGCAGAGTGAAAATCTCATTCTGGAAGAATAAATCAGTTCTTTTTATCAACACCTCTGATTTACAAAATGGTTGAAATGGCTGTAAGCACTATGGGACTTAACATCTAAGGTCATCAGTCCCCTAGGACTTAGAACTACTTAAACATAACAAACCTAAGGGCATCACACACATCCATGCCCGAGACAGAATTCGAACCTGCGACCGTAGCAGCAGCGCTGTTCCGGATTGAAGCGCCTAGAACCACTCGGCCACAGCGGCTGGCTCTGATTTACACTGGGGTGAAAAAAGGCATGGGATACCTCCTAATATCGCGTGGATCCTCCTCCTGCCCGGCGCAGTGCAGCAACTCGACGTGTCATGCATGGACTCAACAAGTCGTCGGACGTCCTCGCAGAAATATTGGGCCATGCTGCCTCTGTGGCCGTTCACGATAATGTAGCGGGTGGAGGATGTAGTGTACAAACTGATCTCTCGATTATGTTCCATAAATGTTCGATGGGAATCATATCGGGTGATCTGGATGACAAATCATTCGCTCTAATTGTCCATAACATTCTTCAAACCAATAGTGAACAGCTGTGGCTCGCTGACATAACATAGTTGTGTAGGTACACGAAGGCCTTGTCTTCATCATAAACTAAAGGCTATGCCTTGTCGATTTAGCCACGTCCCTCTCTCCATTGTCATCCTCTTCAATTCTTCATACGATTTTATCCCCATATCTTCTTTGATGTTATTAAAATACGTTGCTCTTGGCCTGCCTCTTGGTTTTTTTCCCTAAAACTTTTCCTCCAAATACATTCTTTAGGAATTGGTTGTGTCTCATTATGTGCCCTATCATTTTTGATTTTCTTCTTCCTATACAATTTAGCAGCGTTCTAGCCTTCTGTTCTCATTCACTTCTCTTACAACCTGTTCATTACTTTTTCTGTCTACCCAGCTTGTTTTCGTCATTCTTCTCCATATCCACATTTCCATTGCTTCCAGTCTCTTTTTCTCTGCCTTTCCCGGAGTCCACGCTTCACATCCGTATGTTAAGACACTCCAGACAAAAGTTTTGCCAAACTTTTTCCTAAATTCTAGGCTTGTATGATAGTCTGTTAGTAAATTCCTTTAATTTTGGAAAGCTTGCTTTGCCAAGGCTATTCTTCTCTTTATATCTGTGACACATTTATTGTCATCAGTGATTGTGCTCCCCAAATAACAAAAGTTCTCAACCTGCTCTAGAACATCATCTTCTAGTTTAGCAATTACTTTACCATTTTCTTTTGTCTTCCCTACTACCATAGTTTTTGTTTTCTTTTTATTTATTTTTACATTCTTTTAGGATTTTGGCAAATTTTAGCAACATAAACTTCATTTCCTTTACTGAGTCAGCAAGTACTACTATATCATCTGCAAAACGGATACAGCGTATTCGTTCCTCGTTAATTTTAAACCCTTTGTTTATTCTTTTCAATTTTTCAATGTCTTTTTTCAATAAATACGTTGAACAAATATGGTGATAATGGGCATCCTTGCCTTACTCCCCTCTTTATTTTTGCTTTCTTCTTCACAGCATTCACTTCTATCCCTGCTTCCTGCCTTATTTACAGGCTGCAGATTAATCTTCTGTCCCTCTAATCAAGATCTATTTCCTTCATTGTTCGGAATAACAATTTCCAATTAACCATGTCATATGCTTATTGTAAATCTATAAATATTAAGTAGGTTTTCCTATTAACTCCAATTCGTCTTTCTAATACTATCCTCACAGCTAGTATTGCCGCTCTAGTTCCTTTTCCGGATCTGAAACCAAATTGGTCTTCTTCTAGGTTTGCCTCAATTTTCTTTTTTATTCGATTTTTTATTATGTTCAAAATTATTTTGGAAGTGTTGGATAGTAAGGAGATAGTTCTATAGTTATTTAAAACTGTTTGCCGGACCGAGACTGGACCTCGGGACCTTTGCCCGCGAAAGACGAAGGTCCCGAGTTCGAGTCTCGGTCCGGCACACAGTTTTAATCTGCCAGGAAGTTTCGTATCAGCGCACATTCCGCTGTGGAGTGAAAATTTCATTCTAGTTCTATAGTTCTCACAGTCCAGAGCATTTCCTTTTCTGGGATTATTACTGTTTTGCTGTTAAGAAAAACTGTAGGTGGTTCTTTTCCATCTACATAGTAATCTTTAATAAGTTTACATCGGTACTCTTTTGTTGATTCTACAATTTCCTTCAGTATTTCTGCTGGGATGTTATCTGTGCCTGTCGCTGTAAATGTAGCGGAACAAACATTTCCAGTCAATGATCAGTTCAGTTGGACCAGAGGACTCAGTCCATTTTATGTAATCGTACCACGTCGATTTCTGCGGCTATTTCATGCAGTGTAGCTTGTCTGTTAGCACTGACAACTCTACGCAATCGCCGCTGCTCTCGGTCGTTAAGTGAAGGCCGTCGGCCACTGCGTTGCCCGTGGTGAGAGTAATGTCTGAAATTTGGTATTCTCGGCCTACTTTTGACACTGTGGAACTCGGAATGTTGAGTTCCCTAACGATTTCCGGAACTGAAAGTACCATGTGTCTACCTCCTACTACCATTCCGCGTTTAAAATCTGTTGATTCCCGTAAGCGGCCATCATCACGTCTGAAACCTTTTCACGTGAATCACCTGAGTACAAATGACAACTCCGCCAATGCATCACCCTTTTACACTTTGTGAACGCGATACTACCGCAAACCGTGTGTATGCACATCCCTACCCATGACTTCTGTCGCCTTTATTGTCTCGTACATTCTTCAGGTTTTCAAATTAGCATCGTTGTTTCTATACTTGGTCTTCTAGAATGAGAGCAAAATTGAATGCGAAAGGCTCCGGCTACTGCTCTATTTTCCATTTGCGCTGAGTGCTCTAAAATCAGCACAAGAAGACAAAGTGCCCACAAGAAGACAAAGTGCCCACATCTCCAAAACTTACAAAATCGACTCCATTCAAAGCCAAACGAAATCTATAAACACATTTATTTGAACCGTTACCTTGCGGTTCGGTATCTAAGGGTTAAGTCGTAGACGGCGTATACAAAGGGCAGAGGTCGAATCATAAATCGGTCCTAGGATTTCTTCTGTCGTGTCGCTTCGCTCACATCTGGCAACTATTTGTCAACGTGAAAACTGGCGAATTTCGCTGTAGTTGGGAGCCCATCTTAAGCTGTAGTTCCGCCTTTACCTGGCTCGGGTTAGTTAGTGCGAAGGTAGAGGGAAACGAACAGCAAACTACGTCCAGTAGGAGCATGCCTAGTAGAACAACACGCTGTTCAAACTAACCTTCTGCCTGAGAAAAGATTTCCATTGCCATACATGGTACAATATATACTCTGTAATATAATTTATCAATATCAACAAACAGGAGGAGGAGGAGGAGGAGATTAGTGTTTAACGTCCCGTCGACGACGAGGTCACTGGAGACGGAGCGCAAGCTCGGGTGAGGGAAGGATGGGGAAGGAAATCGGCCGTGCCCTTTCAAAGGAACCATCCCGGCATTTGCTTGAAGCGATTTAGGGAAATCACGGAAAACCTAAATCAGGATGGCCGGAGACGGGATTGAACCGTCGTCCTCCCGAATGCGAGTCCAGTGTGCTAACCACTATCAACAAACACAGCCAAGTTCCAGATTCACAGTATCTACCTCCCAAATAGAGATAGCATTAACCTGTGCAGAAATACAAATGCGAAATTTTATCCAAGAAATGACGTTTGACTGATGTGAATGCTCACGGAGCAAAATTTGATGACGGAAACGCTGAACGATGTGCTTTTATGTGTCGAATTAATGGATATCATCTACAACTTTCCATATCTAAGAAAACGTCTATGTTCTTAGTAGAAAAACTCATTCGAGAAGCAGTGATGGGAGGCAGAACATTACCAAGTCTTGCAATCTCGGTCTATGACTCAGGAACCGTCATAAACCTATTCTGGATATTGGTGGGGAACAAATCGACGTACTAGGTGACCAATTGCAAATACATGGGTAAGGGCAACTCAGGAACGATATTCAACTACAGTATCCTATGCACAGACTAGCGAAGAGGAATGAGTATTTGGCAAGCATATGATTTTACACCGTTACAAATCAAAATCAATAGAAGCAACAACAAAAAATCAACCTCGATATATTTCTCATTTATCTGCTTCGAATCATGGTTATTCTGTTCCACTGTTGTTAGTGAGGCTAAACATGGATGGAAGGTTTGGACTATGATCCTTTTCTCTGCAATTTATGACAACCGCAAAGTAAAGCCCCTGAACTTTTTACTAAGATCCACCCAAGGTATAAATAAACTGTGTAAAACGAAGATAGCTATATGCACAATAAGACTAAGTGCCAAATTAAATTAAAAGTGCACACTGCTTTCATCACCAGCTGAACAAGTTTCTCTTGGCTACACCGAAAGTTTGACAAGAGAATTTACAGTTAGAGTGCAAATATAGCACAGTAACAGAATCTTATTCTAGCATGTAACTTGCAGAAGATACATACAAAGTCTCTATTCGATTCCCAGAGAAACCTATTGTTAGCTTTATGTGCAGTATACGAGTTTCTTACGTAAAAATACTTTTACAGAAACAAAAATAATAATCTGCACTAGATTACTGCGAAGACTGGGGCGAGATTAAGATAAGACTCAGCTAGATAAAAAAGAATTCTACTACTTTGAGATTTAGTATCCAGCATACACTGGAAAATTACCAATAATTTTTATTATTCTCATCATTCGAAGTAAGCTTATCGTCAATCCAGTAAATCCATTTCGTGCTAATCTTCCCCAGGGAGACAAAGGTGACTTCTTGGAGCCGGCGACCATGTGAAAACGTAACAACACATTGCCGGAGACTTTTGTAATGTAAGATTCTTCTTTATTAAAGGTAAACTAGAACACGGTTAGCTGTCTGTCTATAGCTGATAATGCTCTCAAAATGAGATATTCGAAAATACCTATGTGACCTTAAAACGTCTGAGATGAGAGGGATTTCGCTCGATGTACATCTACATCGACATGGATACTGTGCGAATCACATTTAAGTGCCTGGTTCATCGAACCACCTTCACAATTCTCTATTATTCCAAACTCGTATAGCGCGCGGAAAGAACGAACACCTATATCTTTCCGTACGAGCTCAGATTTCCCTTATTTTATCGTGGTGATCGTTTCTCCCTATGTAGGTCAGTGTCAACAAAATATTTTCGCATTCGGAGGAGAAAATTGGTGATTGGAATTTCGTGAGAAGATTCCGTCGCAACGAAAAACGCCTTTCTTTTAATGATGTCCAGCCCAAATCCTGTATCATTTCAGTGACACTCTCTCCCATATTTCGCGATAATACAAAACGTGCTGTCCTTCTTTGAACTTTTTCGATGTACTCCGTCAGTCCTATCTGGTAAGGATCCCACACCGCGCGACAGTATTCTAAAAGAGGACGGATAAGCGTAGTGTAGGCAGTCTCCTTAGTAGATCTATTACATTTTCTAAGTGTCCTGCCAATAGAACGCAGTCTTTGGTTAGTCTTCAGCACAACATTTTCTATTTGGTCCTTCAAATTTAAGCTGTTCGTAATTGTAATTCCTAGGTAAAAAGCTGAATTTACGGCCTTTAGATTTGACTGATTTATCGTGTAACCGAAGTTTAACGGATTCGTTTTAGTACTCATGTGGATGACCTCAGACTTTTCGTTATTTAGCGTCGATTGCCAATTTTCGCAGCAAAGTTTTCTAAATCGTTTTGCAATTTGCTTTGATCTTCTGATGACTTTATTAGTCGATAAACGACAGCGTCCTCTGCAAACAACCTAAGACGGCTGCTCAGATTGTCTCCCAAATATTTTATATTGATAAGGAACAGCAAAGGGCCTGTAACACTATCTTGGGGAACGCCAGAAATCACTGTTTTACTCGATGACTTTCCATCAGTTACAACGAACTCTGACCTCTCTGAAAGGAAATCACAAATTCAGTCACATAACTGAGACGATATTCCATAAGCACGCAATTTCACGACAAGCCGCTTGCGTGGTAGAGTGTCAAAAGCCTTCCCGAAATCCAGAAATACGGAATCGATCTGCAAACGCTTATCAATAGCACTCAACACTTCATGCGAATAAAGAGCTAGTTGTGTTTCACAGGAACGATATTTTCTAAACCCATGTTGACTGTGTGTCAATAGACCGTTTTCTTCGAGGTAATTCATAATGTTCGAACACAATATATGTTCCAAAATCCTGCTGCATATCGGCGTTAATGATATGGGTGTGATTCGATTCATCAATACTCCCAGTTCCGTGTTTGAGAGTGAGTTTTCCAGCGTCTCACTGCAAACTGTCTCTCAAGACCATTTCCTTAGTTTATCACACGTACGCCACTTGCAAATGTCTACCTTCATTCAAGCTCTTCTATTAGGGGGGTATTCCTGATTAAAAGATTATGCAGACATTGTGATAACTGACATAAGCAATCTCAGTTACTTGTGTGCTCTCTAGCTGTAGTATTCGAAAGATAATTGAAAAAAGGGTAATAAATGGATAAAACAATTAAAATATATAACATTCACAAGTGATACGTACATAAATGCAAAGACAGCCAAGTCACTTAAACAAATGAACTGGCTATATAGCCTTGTAGCTGAATGGGCGTAAAAAATAAATAAATAAATAAATAAATAAAAATAAAAAAAATACGTCGGTGCCGTGAGAAACAGTACTTAAGTACTCTAAGATGCAAAGCATAATGAGTCAAGTACAAATGCATAATGTGAACACAGTGCAAATCACTCCTCACGCACGTATCAGCAGAAGTTCTCACTGGGAAGGCCGTGAGTAATAGAGCGGGACGGTCGCACACAGTTAGCGCTAAATATTCAGTATTTAGGCCTCATTGAAATGTAACTGACGCAGGGAACAATATCGGAACATCCGTGAATCCATCGTTTTACGAAGTTTTTACTAATTTGATGAACATGTTTGGAAATTCTGTAGCTACTGATGGACTGTAGTCCGAAGCTACTCCATAGAACTTAGATTCTGCTACGTTAGGTCAGCAATAAGAAAATATAGTTTTTCGAGGATCTATATCAAGCCTGTTTTACACGAAGGAGTTTGTGTTAGCTATGCTTTCGGCGGATCAAACTTTATTCCAAGCGTTCAAGTTCTTGCAAGCGTTCGTTACATATAAACCGATGCCACGACTGGCAGACTCTGGCCTTCTGATGGTAATGTCTCTTATTTTGATACGTGTTGTCCGTTTACAATGACTGATCTTTTAAGCAGAAACAACAGAAAGGGAAGAAAAATTGCATGTTGTTGCTGTGATACAGCAGTGGCTAGGGGAAATACCCTTGAGAGTTAAGGCTGGGTTTGTTCAGGTCCGAGACAGAGTAGACTGCCACCTGAAAAAGGTTCGCATGTCTCTTGTATTCATCTTTGAAGCATAATTCTCCGAAATATTACCGAAGTTCATGTTACGATAATAAACTAATTTAATAAGGCATACATCACTAGAAATGCGTTGGTCTAACTTGTACCCAGACGATGGTGATTATTCGCCTTGACATGATCTCCGTAAGACATTGAAAACTTTGGGGAAATATTCTCGACGATAACCAAAGTCCAACTGAAAGTATTGGGGCAGGTTCAAAGGTTCACACAGCTCTTCTAAAAACAAACCACATGGCTAGTGTAGGAAATGAATGTAGACACATACAGTGCTGCAATAATGATGTACTCATGTGGCTTGCGGCATAGTGCAAGTTTTTGTTTAATTGATACCTCATGGGCGACTTGGGTGTCAGGTGCCTAAGTGTACCTATCTCGTGTAGTTTGCCTGTGATACGTGCCCGTGTGCTATAGTGTCGTGTAGTTTGAAGCACACGGCCTGTGCGCGAGACTAACGTGTTGCAGATCCCATCCATACATGCTGATTTATATCCCTGATTAATCACTCAGTGTCGTGACTGCGCGGTCAGAAACGCCATCTCTCAATCCTTGTCCAGCCTAGACAAGTTTTCCGTCTTCAATGGCGGAGCGTTAGACTGCAATCCATGTATAGAACACACAAGTAAGAATATTTTTCGATACTCTCACAGAGCTATGGAGAATACCCAGTGTGTTGACGTTCTACAAGTTTCTGTGAAGAACATTCTCGAAGGAGGTTTATGATTGTTTTGGGGCTGCACTGGTTCTGTACGAGCACTGTTCTGTTATACGAATCATAGTTGGAAAATCCCCTTAGAAAAATTTATGAATTACTGGGCTGGTAAACGCCTCACGTTATTTGATTTTCAAACAGCTGAGCAAAACTGAACGTGCTCAGACATTTCTCTCTTTACTTATTCTGATCATCAATAAACTGACACACAATATTTTTCGCGCAACGCAATCGGAACTTTCAACAATCCCAACAAAAGAATGGTCCTGACTAACAATAACCTATACCTTTCATGAATCACTTACCTCACAAAAATCTTCGTTATTCGAACTACTGTAATACAGCGAGCGCCAATACTGCCAGCTAAATAAAAGATTCTAACTACTGAAGGCACTAACTACTGAAAGGCGTAGTTAGCAAATGAAAGAATTTGATAGAGAACAAACAATTATTTACCTTAATACTGTTCAAAAGTCATAGTATATATACCAGTTCATGACATCCAGTCTTACAAATTTACTGTCTCTGATTGACACACGTCCAGATCATCCGCTCTCAAAACTCCTCTATCTCTCTCCCCACATCCACCACTGCTGGCGGCTCACCTCCAACTGCGCAACGCTACGCGCTGTTCACATCGAACTGCCCAACACTACAGTAACGAATATTCCAACAATGCCAACCAGCCACAGACTGCACACAGTACAGCCAGTGATTTTCGTACAGAGCGCTACGTGGCGTTACCAGCATAAAAACCTAATCAGCCTACTTACACAGTGAGCCACCCCTTCAATCAATAATTATTTGATCACCAAAGGGCAACTCTCAACATCCAGGAGCTTAGTCATGAGATTTTATATACAGCTTGAGCTATAACTCCGACGACAACTTTGAGAGGTTTTTCAGAGGTACGTTGTGAGTATTTTGGTACAAGGGAGCCACGGACTCCTCATTACAATATAACAATGTTAATTATGATTTATTCAGTATGTTACAACAGTTAACTTTGTTTCTGAGAAAATATCTTCTCAATAGTGAAAAAAATCAGTAAGCGCAAAATACAGTGTTTGGTTTCTCGTAGGCTACCGTGTACAGCTGCGGAGACTGCTCGACCATGCGTCGTTGTGCCACTCGTCCATTGCATTCAAAGTGTCTGCGAGTGCTAAGAGAAACGCGGTCGAGTACACGTCCGCACAACACACTGACATGAACCTTCTGAATGGCTGAGCTCTCGGTAATGGAAGAGCTACTCGTCACCTCCATCAGAATCGTCCTCCACAGGGTGCGACTCCATCGCACATACTTTTCGCCACAATTAGCTAACGGCTTCACACTGTGCGCTGGGCGCAGCTGTTTCGCGTGTCTATAACGCGATTTTGTAAACGTCTCTAGGGCAACGACTCTTCATAGCTCTATTGGTGGTTATCGTTTTCCCCTACAGCCGTTTGCGATTCGCAGTTGAACGCTGTCAAAGGCGCTGCCAGGTGCTAGGAATTTCCATAAGTTGACTCGACTATAAAAATGTCTTAGTAATAAAGAATAAATGTATTAAAACTTCATCCATGATGCAGCAATTTTTCTCACTGTTTATGACGTCATATCTCTTGAACTGTGTGTCGTACAATCATATAATGTTGTAGGTACATTTGGCGCCGTACGTGGATACTGCCTGCGAAATTGATTGCGAATAGATTTAGTAGCACAGAACTAATAAATTAAGACGTCATGCTTATTGCAGCTTGTTTAACGCATCTCATTGTTTACGACATCATATCTCCTGAACTGTGATAGGTGGATGGTTCTTACCCCTATAGCGATAGTACGGGATATGTGTGCCAAGTTTGGTTTGGTTTAGGAGGAGATGTGGAACACACACACACACACACACACACACACACACACACAGAGAGAGAGAGAGAGAGAGAGAGAGAGAGAGAGAGAGAGAGATGTACCAAGATGTGTCGTTCTAATCTACTCTGACATATCCCATATAAAGATGGAAAACAGGGAAAATGGAATCTGCAAAGAATCGTAAAATTCATCAATATCTTGAAGTGTTTGAAGAAAACGGCCTCATAGGTAAAGATAATCACGAGTATGTTCTTAACTTCTGTATTCTTTATTTTCAAAACATGCCGACTAATGTATAGGTGGAGTAGTTTAGTCCCTTGCTATAAAACGTCTACAAGAAAAGCGCGCTCTGAAAAACAAGTGTCTCTCAAAACCAAGCGCGTCTAAATATTTCCACAATATAAGAGCCGGAACTTTTTACTGCCGTGTTTGTGACGCCCGGCGATGCGTAAGACGACGCGGAACTGGGCGGCCATCTCTCTCTCAGTCCTCCGGCGATGGCAGCGGTTTAGCATTTGTGACGATAGCCTCGGTGGAGCAGCGTTGTTTTCGCGCCCTCTCCATTCCGCAGATATTCTCCAGATACCGACGCGCCGCCGAACTGAAACGAATTGGCGATCGCATCTGATAACTCTGTCTCATAAAATGCTACGGCTTCCTTATAATCGCGCAATATCGACGCTCCTGATCCCTGGCGAATTATTCGACTTTTAGATCGGTCTTTCTACACTGCTTAATGATTCACGCAAAGGCGAAATAAAACATCGGTACAGGTCGCAAGTGTGGCAGGTGGTTGAGGTATGGTGTCAGAGATTAAACCCGGCGAGGTGGCGCAGTGGTTAGCACAATGGACTCGCATTCGGGAGGACGACGGTTCAATCCAGCGTCCGGCCATCCTGAGTTTGGCTTTCAGTGATTTCCCTAGATCAGTTCAGGCAAATGCCGGGATGGTTCCTTTGAAAGGGCACGGCCGACTTCCTTCCCTAGTCCGATGAGCTCGCTGTTTGGTCTCTTCCACCATATCAACCAACCAATCACAGATTAACGTTGAGCTCACAACTTATTTTGAAGCAGAGGCTGCTGTCATCCACCTTTTTCAATAAAATTTTGGTAAGAAATCTATAAGTAGATGTGTAAAGTGTGTAATTTAATGCGAAACTGTGGCTTGAAGATTTTAAAATCATAAAAATTTTACGTATCTTCCACTACCGTTGTTTGTAAATTCTTCAGACCTGTTCCTGATTGGCCTCAAATATTCTTAACATTGTACACCAACAAGACTAGATCTAGAGATACACACCGCAAGACGCTTTCCATGCATGTTGTACAGGGCTTTGTACTAATATCACTTTCAGTAATTTTAGCGTATAAAGTGAGGGAAAAATTATTTTCTTGTAATGTGCTCCAATGTGTCCTACGGTATTCTCCCTGTTCCTACGTGAAATATAATATGAAAACAGCTGAGTGTAACACAGTCTTCTTCGAATGTCGTTTCTCTAATTTTATCCAGCCGGGTTTTGCGAGAACAACAATGCCTTTCGTACAGATATTCCAATATTGGGCAGATGCAACGCTATGAAATACACTTACCGACCACCGGGTAGCGAAAGTGGAATCGTCTCGTAATGCCACAGAGCAGCGGTGTCTTCCTCCCTCCGAGCGCTAGCTCGTACTTTTTCTGAGCTTCAGGACTACACTTCTGCAGACATCACGGCAAGGTTCTTCCTCCACATACTTGGTGATCTGGCATAACACATTCCCAGCTATAGTTTTGAAACTGATGATAGCCTCTGCGACTCAACAGGTCCCAGCGGTAAATGATGCTTCGACGTCATTTGACCTTGTTTCCTGTCTCAGCTGTTTCTCTCACACCCGCAGCAACAGTTTCCGTTTCGTCTGCAAGGTGTATGCTAAGGAATTCAGGAAATTATTTGCTTAACGAAGTTAATGCGACTTTCTTAACCTATGCGTACACCATAATTACTCTACTACGCAAACATTAGGGTTACACTTTTCTGGTGGGAGATGGTCGCGGGTGGGGGGGTCCACTGGGGTCCGAACCGCATAATAACCCTGGGTTCGGTGTGGGGCGGCGGTGGGGTGAGTGGACTGCTGTAGCCTGTTGTGGAGTTGTGTACCACTGTGGGCTATGGCGGGGACGAAGCCTCTCCGTCGTTTCTAGGTCCCAAGTTCAATACAATAAAATTCAATACAAGTTAATGCGAACTGAATCTTTAATAATACTGATATGTCATCCTACTATTGCTCGTAGCAATACATTAATGACTTTGAGGCTATTTCCGTAAGCAACTGATTGTGCAAGATTTGTTTTGCCGTACTGCATTTATTGAGATGCACACAAATATAGTCTCGAGATCATTGAAATAGTAGTGTGAACTATATAATGCAATTTCGAGTTATTCTTGTTTTTGAGATTTTACCCGAATTTGGGAAATAGTATTCAGTGCAACACATTACTGGACACTAAGTGATAATCTCGAGACAAAATTGACTGTCAAAGGAAAGTCTGTTGATTTCAGAATACGAAGTCATAGACGTCTGAATCCTATACAAAGTGAGCATTAACTTCGGTTGCGTTGATACTTCTACGTGATTCATGTACTGCAGCTGCAGGCACTTTAGGTGGTTCCATTAATGGCATGGGTAAGAATACTTGCCACCTAAAAACATTTACCATATAGCGTTTTCAACCTGGAACAATTGTCGCTGTGCACATTGTGTCTTGTAATAATTCTTTTTTTTAATCGATATGTTCGATAATAATGAAACCAGCAGTTAACACTGTCAGGACGTTACAAAACAAAACAATTTCCATAATAATCTAATTATGATTCGAACAGTGTCGGGTGCGTCTTTCTTAGTAGTCGTATACGCTCTCGGTTCTCTGCGTTGTGTAATTTACGAACTCAAGGCTAGGCACGAATAAAGACATGCAAATAGTTCTTCTGTTGGCGACTCTCGTGGAGGGGACAGTTGTTCGCGACGCAGTCAGAATTCGAGAGGAACTACGACACAGCCCTTCGCCGCTTGTTTTAGACGTGGCTATTTCGTCGTTTCGGTGGCGGTATTCTATTCATAATTACCGCTTCCCGCGTTGTAATGTACGTGGATCTGACAAGTTGCCGATCATGAAAACCACCGTCAACTTCTCGTGTATTCGGCACAAATTTCCAGAATCAGTCATAAATTCCCTCCATCGAGATGAAACGAAGAATACTCATCGAAAGAATACGCTTCCACACCAGCAATTCCAGCACGTCCCACGGCCCAAGTTGTGATCTCTGGCACTATAGAGAAGTGGACTGTTGAGTTCTTGGTGACACTACGACTTGCGAGTAAAAGTTGGCATAAATAACGATCCTGAGGCTATGGTCACACGAATCGCTTCGCTGTTTCCAGATAGCCCTTTTCATAACATGAATCACTTTGGAAAATTACGTAACCTCCACGCTGATAAACTCTGTAATCTACAAAATGTCATTAGAGGTCTAAATTCCTTTAAAAATAAAACAGTTTTCTGCGTCAGTCACTTGTTCTTGTACCACTAAGTATTTTCACAGTTCATACCATCATCTGCTTGAGGGGAATTGCGTGGTTATGTCCTTGGTGTTAGTGCGGAACACAGACACTTTTTCATGGCAGCAGGCCAAGTGTTTTTGAAACTGCACTGCTTGGAAGTTTAAATCAGAAATTTAAAGGAAGCATATGTACTTAAGACAAATTAATATCAAAAACATTCTGCATACTACTATTTTTTGTTCGTGAAGAGAAGAAAACTGTTTTCTTTACTGTTAACTAGTAGACAAGCAACGGCCGAACGAGTTATTTATAATGTGTACAGAATGAGTGTATTAGTGAAAACCGTACCAATATCGCTGCAGTAGTTCCTAATATTAACCATAACGTACAGACAGAAACCACAGCGTGATTTTTAATTTGTGTGTAGATTATCAGTAGCACTAAACCCGGTGTGTGGAAATGCAATGAGCTCTTAACGACTTGACTCGTGCCATAGACTTCTACCAAACCGCACATTCAATGGAGATGCAGATTAAATGACGAAAGAAGCAAGGACACGACAAACCTATCGGCTGAAGGCAAAGCGCTCCGAGCTGGAACTTCGAATATCTTAGAATGACATGTGAGTCTTGTCTAATTGAGGAGCGACAATCAGTAACAGTACTCGTTGTGTCGTTTTTTATGGACGAAATTATTATTTGTCCATATTTATGACATGCGCCGCACTCGTAAATTTAGTATTGTACATAACTAATGGCGTTCCCTTGTGAAAATTGATATAGAAATTCTGTATGTAGCTCTGATGGTAGCCGTAGCGGAGCAGATTCTAGAAGCTGCGAGGTGGTGGCGGTGAAGGTGGCGAGGGCGGTGGCGGGGGGCGGTGGCTGCAGCCGCTAACGACAGCCGTGACAAACACTCTGCCCCGAGACGTTCGCCGGGGGTGAGACGCGCGCCGTTATCCAAGTTTTCGCCGGTAACGGGGCGATCGGACGCAAAATACGACCGGTCCGAACCCCGCGTAAACTGTCCGACGCCGGCATAATTTTAATGGCCTCCTGCACCACGCACTTCGTCCAGTCTTCCGACGGTCAGAAGTTGAAAACAGCTCAAAATACGACCCTCCGGCGTAGTGGACGCAGTTCTCCTTCTCGTCTTTCTTTCCTTTGTCTCGGCTCCGGCGCTCGTTAGGCGATGCGTCAGATGTGAATAATTAGTCGCGAATAGCAGCCGCAGTTTCTCCGCGGCATTTAAACGTGTCTGCCGTGACAAGGTCAACGAGGCACTCCCGGCCTCTCCCGTGACATTAACAAACAAAGACACGGAGACAAAACACTGGTTAAGACAATGATTTTGCCGCGATTAGGTTTGACAATGAGCAGTCTTTGTTGAGAAATTTTGAACGACAGCGTTTCACTCAAAGGCAGACCGCTCTTTGCAGAACACCACTTTGATGGCAAAAACAATACTGAAGCGTTGAATGTGTCGTACGGTTGTGTTAGATGACGTACTGCTTTCCAACTGACTTGTACTAGAGCTAAAAAATGGTTCAAATGGCTCTGAGCGCTATGGGACTCAACATCTCAGGTCATAAGTCCCCTAGAACTTAGAACTACTTAAACCTAACTAACCTAAGGACATCACACACACCTATGCCCGAGGCAGGATTCGAACCTGCGACCGTAGCAGTCCCGCGGTTCCGGACTGCAGCGCCAGAACCGGTACTAGAGCTCCTGTGGAATTTTCTACTACGTTTACACCGACATTCTTGACTTGAATGATAAATGAAGTGAGAAGAAGCGGCGGACTACGATCCAAAAATGTCATTAGTTTGTTTCAGTTCAATTAGCGTTGAATTCCATTTTATTCATTGCGCTACTTTTGACGACAACGTGGGTGGTAAATGGAACAGTGATGGACGACCAGAAAACTACCTGGAAATAAAAGTAAGGGACCACCCCGCTTGTCAAAGTAAAATGTAAGTACTAGATGATCTGATCTATATTTTCCGATAAATGAGCTCTTGGAGACAATTGTCAGCCTTAATTGTTTAAAAGGAATTCAGACACACAGGAAGAAGAAAGTAACGAAGAAAAGAAGTTAAGAATGTAACGTCCAGCCTAGATTGCAGTCGTTGTAGATGGAGAATTAGGTCGGAATGGGAAATGGCGAGTAAGGTACTCGACCATGGTCTCGTTGGAAACCATCTGGACATGCTCTACGGCTTTAAGGAAAACAATATGAAAAACTCAATATGGCCAGACGGGAATTTCAACCTCTCCACGTGGAGTTCAGTGTCTGAATTACTTCATCGCCTCACTCGGTAGTGTATTAAGAAAGCTACTGTTCATGAAACTAGAAAGCCTGTTAAGACTGTCACAGCGGATGCGGACCTAAGCGTGCTCGAAAATCTATGGGGTACCAGATAATCCTTGTATGACGTAGTTTTCTGTTAGTAGGTCAGTCACTCAATGAGCACTCAGATTCGTTGATTTTCTGGAGGTCTCTCAGAATTATCCATCTGATAATTTTTGCGGTCTACTTTAGACAGTTTTTCTGCGCCACCTGTCTTTAGCAGCTTAACGTACTTTTGTTTTCATTAATGCTTTATGCCTTACGCGACATAATGATCACAGAGTGGGAACGTTTAAACCTTCTACAGAGGCTCTCACCCGCCAGACTTCAGTCAGACTGAACGCTCGTGGGACACTTTGCTACAATTCTGGCACCATCAAAACGAACTATTCTTGACCTCCAAAGAATGCTTGTCCAGCGATCGAAGGTTTTATAGCTGATCACGCTGTCCGGCCTGATAACGCAACGTCGAGTTGCTGTGCATCCACACATTTGCACTGAAGGATCTCTGTATGAGCCCTTTCATAATGTTGCAGTAAAATTTAACGTCATTTCACATGTCCTTTAGCACCTTACGTTTTCGGTGCACCCAAAAAACATGCTGGGAGAAGAATCAGTAGCTGAGTATGTTCCAATGTGCCACAGCTGCATGCGTTCGCTGAATTCATATGTATCCCACCTCTGTTTTATATCCATATATTGATTTATTATGCATCAGTGCTTCCTTTACCTTCCCAACACTTAATTTTAGTGTATTTATGTTTTAACACGATTCTTCTTTCCCATTCCCACTACCTTAGAATGACAGAGTGAGTGACTGCATATGTTTACTGAGTTTTCATAGCGTCTTGTGGCGGGTAAACTTATTTTCCGCTACTATGGCAGCTTGCCACCCTTGGCGCAAGTTTAGGGAATGGCAAAGAGGTTTCATTCCCTTGTGGTCCAAGCGCTATTGTACTTAAGTTGGCAAGGTGCGGTAAGAGTATTCTCTGACAATTTCGGCTTCCTGAGTGTGGATCACGATTCGGTCAGTATTGGTCATTCGGTTCTGGGAATGTTGTGAGTGAAGTTTGATGTTAGGAACCGGTTTGTATAGCTGAATATAGTAGCTGAATTTGTGTAACTTTCAGTCCAACTGAAGCCGTAACCGATTTCTGTCTCAGCTTCAGGTACCAATAATCATGCAGAGTATTTTATCCGGTATAGAGAACGATAGCTTTTTTATGTAGGAATGGTAAACAGCCAATCTGTTGCAAACTGGAAGGTTTATTAGAAACTCTTTACCATGTTTTCAATGTTTATAAAAACGTCTTTTTGAGAAGGATACATAGACAACTGGATTACTTGTTGTGACAAAGGTACATTAAAATACACTCACAACATGTAATCCAGTTGTCTGTGTTTCCTTTTCAAGAAGACGTTTCTATAAACGTTGAAACCATGGTAAAAGGGTTTTGACAAAGCTTCCAGTTTGCAGCTGATTGGCAGTTTGCCATTTACACAAGAAGATGTCATTCTTCGGTTGTTGCTCCAACCATCTACAAAGTTTTAGAACGATAGTCATTGCAATAGTTCAATTCCATGAATAGTGGCCTTGTTCACTTAGAAGTGGGGAGCATGGAGCGAGGATTATGCCTGATTATACACTCCTGGAAATTGAAATAAGAACACCGTGAATTCATTGTCCCAGGAAGGGGAAACTTTATTGACACATTCCTGGGGTCAGATACATCACATGATCACACTGACAGAACCACAGGCACATAGACACAGGCAACAGAGCATGCACAATGTCGGCACTAGTACAGTGTATATCCACCTTTCGCAGCAATGCAGGCTGCTATTCTCCCATGGAGACGATCGTAGAGATGCTGGATGTAGTCCTGTGGAACGGCTTGCCATGCCATTTCCACCTGGCGCCTCAGTTGGACCAGCGTTCGTGCTGGACGTGCAGACCGCGTGAGACGACGCTTCATCCAGTCCCAAACATGCTCAATGGGGGACAAATCCGGAGATCTTGCTGGCCAGGGTAGTTGACTTACACCTTCTAGAGCACGTTGGGTGGCACGGGATACATGCGGACGTGCATTGTCCTGTTGGAACAGCAAGTTCCCTTGCCGGTCTAGGAATGGTAGAACGATGGGTTCGATGACGGTTTGGATGTACCGTGCACTATTCAGTGTCCCCTCGACGATCACCAGTGGTGTACGGCCAGTGTAGGAGATCGCTCCCCACACCATGATGCCGGGTGTTGGCCCTGTGTGCCTCGGTCGTATGCAGTCCTGATTGTGGCGCTCACCTGCACGGCGCCAAACACGCATACGACCATCATTGGCACCAAGGCAGAAGCGACTCTCATCGCTGAAGACAACACGTCTCCATTCGTCCCTCCATTCACGCCTGTCGCGACACCACTGGAGGCGGGCTGCACGATGTTGGGGCGTGAGCGGAAGACGGCCTAACGGTGTGCGGGACCGTAGCCCAGCTTCATGGAGACGGTTGCGAATGGTCCTCGCCGATACCCCAGGAGCAACAGTGTCCCTAATTTTCTGGGAAGTGGCGGTGCGGTCCCCTACAGCACTGCGTAGGATCCTACGGTCTTGGCGTGCATCCGTGCGTCGCTGCGGTCCGCTCCCAGGTCGACGGGCACGTGCACATTCCGCCGATCACTGGCGACAACATCGATGAACTGTGGAGACCTCACGCCCCACGTGTTGAGCAATTCGGCGGTACGTCCACCCGGCCTCCCGCATGCCCACTATACGCCCTCGCTCAAAGTCCGTCAACTGCACATACGGTTCACGTCCACGCTGTCGCGGCATGCTACCAGTGTTAAAGACTGCGATGGAGCTCCGTATGCCACGGCAAACTGACTGACACTGACGGCGGCGGTGCACAAATGCTGCGCAGCTAGCGCCATTCGACGGCCAACACCTCGGTTCCTGGTGTGTCCGCTGTGCCGTGAGTGTGATCATTGCTTGTACAGCCCTCTCGCAGTGTCCGGAGCAAGTATGGTGGGTCTGACACACCGGTGTCAATGTGTTCTTTTTTCCATTTCCAGGAGTGTAGTTCGGATACGTGATTATCGGTTTGAATGTGTGTGCGTTTGTGTTTCTTGTATTGTTTTATTCTTCCATTTGTTTATTTTCATTTGTGTTCAGCATTTTCTATCAGTTTAGTGTATGTGCTTTTTCATTTGGTTCCACATGTTCAGTAACGATACGGCTTGCAGCGCAGCGGTTTAACAACAATTTACCTGTCATTGTAGTTTCTTCCGTGCATTAATTGACTTTCCGGAATTTTAAATTTTGCTTTGGCTTTGAATGGCTTGGACCAAGTGGTTTCTCTAATCAGTGTTAACTCCATCCGTAAACCTGTAACTCATTGAATGATTATCGTCGACCCGAATTACATTTCGGATCGTAACTTTCATTTAATTCCACGGACGTATTTTCTGGGTGGCGTTAGGCCGATGGAACAAAATTGTTCGTCTCTGTGTGTACTGTAGTTTGTAATTTCTACTTTCTGTGTCGTGTTACTGTGGATGTGTAGTGTGAGTGTGTGTGTGTGTGTGTGTGTGTGTGTGTGTGTGTGTGTGTGTGTGTGTTTCCTTTAGCACGCTATTGCTGTTCCTTAAGTATATTCAACGATTTGCAAGCGCTTCAGGCGAGCAATTTAATTAACTATTGCGATTACTTAATCGTCAAAACCAGGCATTAGGAGCCTTTAAGTTGATTGTAAATTTGTTACGTTTTTATTTTTAATTTGATTTTGTAAAATAAATGTTCAGTCCAGTTTAAATTAAATTTCACTGATAATGTCTTATACTATACGTCCCAAGCTCTGTTTCATAGACTCCTAAAGAGTTTGCCTCATGTGCAATTCATACAGACCTATTTATTCAATTACGTGTTAAATAAAGTTTCAGTTTTATAGAGCACACTCTTTAAGAACAGACCAAGTGCCTGAGAAGAGAATGCACAGAACAGTTTGGCATCTCACTGTGTTGACGTCCTGTATGTCACCGCTGGGGCGACTCCATGCACGTCACGTGCCACCCATGGTCAGTTTGTCGGTATGTCTAACTGTTATCACTGTGCCACATGTGGATCCTCTTAGAGCACACGTGGTGTAACTCAGTTATTCTTGTTTAGAGATTTTTAATGGTTTAGAAGAATTCTTATTCCTCTTCCTGGAACATTTCTGCTTATGTAGAGCGAAGATCTGCCTTGACACTTTTCAGTACACACATCATAGCCGTACTTGATGATGTTTTGTAAATGTCGAAGACGAACAATAAAACATGGAGCATTGTGAAGTGGAGGTTTACTCCAGCGCCGTCTTCGTACGCATTAAATTTTATCGTGATTTAGATTGTCTTCCCTTTACACTTCATTTCGACTGTAAATTGGTTTTTTAATAACGACAGAGGGACATTTCTTCGACAGCTTTTCCAGCCCCCTAAGGAGACCGTTGTCGACGGTAGTAGTAGATGTGAAAACGAAAATAGTCAATAACCAATTAAAATTAATTAGTCCGCCGCTACTGCCTATGTTGAAGGGGAAGGGGAAGGGGAAGGAGCCTAATATCCTGTCTCAGAATACACTGCTGGTCACTGAAGCTACAGCACCATGAAGGAAGCATGCCACAATCGTTAAATTGGCATGCTTGGGAAGTGTGAGGTCCATCGAGACTGCAGTTTACCGTTTTGCGATATTGCTCCTCGTCTTGATCGGGTCTCACGACTGCTAAGTAATATGGAAGCGATGAGTTCAGGAGATCCACACTCAACGTCATGCAAGATCTCGACGCTCATGCGTCTTGCGCCCACAAGGAGAGAATATCATTTGCTTGACTGTGGAGCATCGTATAGACACTCCTCGTACCTTGTGACAGAAAATGAGTTTGTTTGCAGTGAGACAAGAATCGAGACGTCGTCCCCAAGTAGAGAGCACCACGGACTGTAAGCAGAGCATCCATTGGTGAGACTTCTTGAGACGCAGCAGCAAAGAGAGGCAGTGGTTCACCGAACAACAACACTGGAGGCAGGAGAGATAACATATGATCACACGTGGACCGTGCTCTACTGAGCTACCTCGACACACTTCCCACTGTTGTCCTGGCCAGCGCGATCTTTACCCGTTGAAAACATCTTGTCATTTGCTGCCTAGAGACTACTATACCATCACTCACCAGCCACTGCGACTGAACCCTTACATTTGAAATAGCGTGGAGTGCGGTATCCGTATCTGACATCTGAGCTCAGCTCCATCCGATGCCCAATTGGGTTGGACCCATTGTTGCTGCCAGAGATGGCAGCTCTATGTATTATCTTCCGTACTCCATGCACCCGCAAATCACCTACAAATTCAATCATGTATTCTTCGTGCTATATATATAAAAGGCAAAATCCCGACTGACTGACTGGCTCACTCACTCACTGACTCACCGTCGCCCAGTCCAAACCGTAAGGATAGAAAGTTGAAATTTAGAGAGGGTTGGTTCAAATGGCTCTGAGCACTATGGGACTTAACTACTGAGGTCATCAGTCCCCTAGAACTTAGAACTACTTAAACCTAACTAACCTAAGGACATCACACACATCCATGCCCGAGGCAGGATTCGAACCTGCGACCGTAGCGGTCACGCGGTTCCAAACTGAAGCGCTTAGAACCGCACGGCCACACCGGCCGGCAATTTAGAGAGGGAGTTGATCCTATAATGCAGGCGCCGTTTAACCAGGGATTCTTCGAAATTCCACCCTTAAGGGGGTGAAACTGGGGATGAATTTTTTTTGAAAATATGTCTCTCACTATTATGGCAATTTGGAAGCCAGACCTACGAAAATTGGAAATTGGTTTCTCGGTCAGAAATAAAGAAATACATGTTTCAGCATTTTTTTGAAATTTAACCCCTATGAGGGTGAAATAATGAGTGAGTATTTTTAAAGCTACATAAATGAAAATTGGTATTCGACATCTCGGTTACAATTTTAAAAAAAAAACATATTTTACTGTTTTTGGAAATGCAGCCCCTTAGGGGGTGAAATAGAGGAAGTATTTAGTTATATCAAAAAAATTTAAGAGTTGAGAGCTGAATCTATGAAAATTGGTATTTCACTTATCGGTTAGATATAAAGAAATATGTGTTAGAGGATGAAAGTTACAGTACAAATATCACCACAAAAATGAAAAAGGCGTGATTAACAAAAACCTCGGACTGTAGCAACCAGACTGCTCTTTGATCAGAAGTGGATACGGAAACGACCATACTTCTATGGCCTTAATTAGCGTGAAAAATTTAAAAGGTGTTGCAGTTTGTGAACAACGTAAAAGGTTGATTAAAGAAGCACAAAACAAACAAACAAAAATATGTGCACACTATACAATCTACGCGAGCGGAACAGCGGGCGATAAGCTAAACTGTAAACGTGCAGTGACTAAACTTTGGTTATTTGCTACCCTGCCTGGTACGGGAGGTTTACTGACCAGCAGTGTAGCCACAGTACCTGATTAGTGTTTTAGACGAGGTATAGCGAAATCTGCTGCGTCTGCAACTTCCCTAAGAGACCTAAGTCCACTCGCTCCTCGGATAAGGCCATTTCTTGTCCAGATCGAGTTTTAATGCACCTACTGTTCCATCGGTATCGATGTCGACGGAACGCCAAACTTCAAACTTCCACTATATCACGTATAACTGGTGTTTGCAAGTAGTGAACCAGGTCCCTGGAAGGCGAGTTGTCTCATTAAAAGGGCAGCCTCTGGCTGCGGCGGGCCCCACACCTGGCATTGTGCGAGACAATGACGGCTGTGGGCAGCGCCGCGCTGAATCACTCGCGGCGGACACGTCAGCTCCGGTAGCCCGTGCCGCACGCGCCTGGCCAGCTCCTAGCCACAGCCGGAGCTTCTGTGCACGTGTACAAATTTATTCATCCCCCTAACGTTTCACCCACTATTATAATATAGAGATCACAATCTTTGGTAGTACGATGGCTCTTCAGAACTATCCGCCTTTTATGTATAAAATCAGTCCTTATTCAGATATAATCGTTTGACAATAGTCACTTTCGAAGCTGTTCCCTTCAGCTTCTAGACACATCTCCCAACGCTGCTGCCACTTCTGGAAGCATAGCTGGAAAGCCTCTTTTGGTATGGTGCTCAGCTACTCTGTCAAATTCTGCACAATGTCTTCCCTGTTCTGAAATCTGATACCTTTCAGTGTCTTTTTCAGTTTAGAGATAAGCCAGAAATCACTCGGTGCTAATTCAGGAGAACACGGAGGCTTACAAACCACAGCTGTCTTGTATGTGGCAAAAAAACTCTGAATTAATTGAGAACGATGAGCGGGTGCGTCATCGTGGTGAAGCTGCCAACTGCCCGTGACCACAAGTCCGGCGGTTTGCGTGTCACTGCTTCATCAAGGCGACGCAGAACCTCTTGGTAGTACTTGTTACTGATGTAGTGCCTTCTGGGGCGGAATTCATCACCAGTGATCACTGTGTTTGGAAAACTGGGATCACTGTTCGCAGTATCTAGCACGTCCTATGCTATCTCTGATCAGATGCTTTTGCTTAGTTGTTAGTAACTTTGGCACAGATTTTGGTGAGCTCCTCCTGAGGCCCTAATGTTCTATTAAAATGGAATGAATGTATCCTGCACTAATTATAACCTCGTTTGCAAGTTCTCTGACTGCGATTCGTCTATCCTGCATCACCATCGTTCTCACTTGATCAGTAACAACCTCGTTTGCGGATGTTGAGAGCCTACCTGAACGTGCTTCATTCTTCACTGATGAGCGGTTTATCACTCCTCTATATGTGCGGTACCCACTGCTTCGTCCCCAAACACTTGTGGAAACTTGCAGACTGTTTCAACTTTAGAATCACCAAATCACCAAGCTTAAAACAAAACTTAATATAATAACGGTATTCCACTTTGTCTGTAATTCTGTCGCCAACACAAAATCCGACGACTACCAGTTACACGTGTTCACTTGTCAACGGCTATCTAGTGACTGGTTGTTTCCGCAGTCGTGAAAAAACTCTGTCATGCGCACCACGTACGAATATACCTGCAAACGTAGAAATGCATAAGCCCCGATACCATTGTTGTTTTCAACAGTAACAAATAAGGTCGAATATTTTTCGAACAGCCCTCGTATTCCAGTAAATAGAATTTAATAAAACTGTCAAAAGTTAGTATGCACTCAAATCTTTCATCAGTTTATTCATTTCATTTGCTCACGAGTAAAGTAAACCATTCTCACACCCAAACCTCCAGATGTCATATACACGCAGATCGGTACCAAACGTTGTATGTCGATAGAGTATCAACCAAAACTCAGAGTTAATTCGCACTATGTGCTGTCGTCCAGTAGAATATGTTTAAACGTTATTTAAAAGTAACACCACAACTACGGAGCGCAGGAAAAGCAGAACTGTAACAAATATGTATAGATTCCGTGAGGTAGTTGTTGCAGAGTTAGACCGTCATACCGAGGGTCCTGGGTTCACATTCCATCAATGACAATATTTTTTTTTTTTTTACTGTATTATGCGTGGAAGTGTTAGGGTGCTACCAATACTTCCGCACGTGTGATGCAACTGTTTCGTTATTCAATTGCTCCGATTGTTTGCGATTATTCTGTGAAACTACAAATACAGTAGCTGCTTCATCACGAGTGGTGTCTGTTCTTTCGCACATGTCCCACTGAACACCACACCTATCTACACAAATGTACTCTTTAAGTTTGCTACTTTCAGCTAACGAAGCGAAAGCAGACTGCCAAAAGAACATTGCTACAAAGTCCAAAAAGTCCTTTTACATTTCAGAAAAATGTTCTCCTATCTAACAGTTTCAAGTGTAAACAGTTAAAATAAATTATCATTAGTAGGGTCTGCACACAGGACCTTAGGCATAACAACTTCAACACTCTGCTAACTCACTCACACGACATCTACGAAACTGTTACTCACAGATACACCTTTCCTTTGCTCCGCAGTTCTGTTGTTACTTTTAATCACCGTTTAAACACCGTTTTAACACATCACATGGCACGAACTAAATCGGTGTTTTTGTTAATACTTATCTACATATAAACGTTTGGTACCGATCTGAATGTCTGATGTCTGCAGGTTTGGGTGTCAGCAAGCAGCGAAGGATTAATTCTCCAAAGGAAAATAACAAAGACTTTCTAATGAAACCATATGATTTCATACCCATTAATACCGATGTTATGGCTATGGCGACGATATACAGTAAGATAGTAGACAGGAATGTAGTCAGATTTCCTGAGCACCAATCCTCATTTATGTTATCTGCTGTTTTCCTAGATCGTTTCTGAGTAATGTTCTTCACGCAGCGGCACGTTCTATTTGCTCATGCAACCTTGGTAAAATTTACTCACCGATCCGCCCCTAATGACTGTGTCGTGCCGTGTTATTACTGGAATGACAAGGGCGTGACTGCAGTAACACAGTGTTATTCGTCATACATGTAAACATAGAGCAGTCGTCAAAGAGTTCCACTCCTATGACGGAGCAGCTATTGTTAACCGTTTCGACCCGACGTGTAAACAGTACTTTGTTCGAAATGCAGAAATGCCAGTAACATGCCAACCCGTTTCAAATAAATCAGACAGGGAAATACAACTATATACTGCCAAAAAAAAAAAAAAAATAGAAGTAAACATGGGAATAGCGAGATGCCAACCAAAAAGTCTTTTAGACATTGAGCAACAATTCAGAAGCGCCCTCTAGTTATGTGATCTGTGATTAATTGGAACTGGTTTGAACAGCAGTAGCTCAGTCGCTGAATGACCTTGCCCAGAAATTGCTTAATCGTCGGCACTGCAGCTCAACTAGCAGGGTGTAGAACAAGTTGCGCTGTCATTGTTGTTGTGATCTTCAGTCAGAAGACTGGTTTGATGCAGGTCTCCACGCTACTCTGTCCTGTGCAAGCCTCTTTAACTCTGAATGACTGCTGCAACCTACATCTTTTTGAAATTGCCTACTGTATTCCACAGTTTTTACACCCACATTTCCCTCCAATACGAAAATGGTGATCCATTGATATGTGTCCTGTAAACTGATCTCTTTTTTCTTTTGTTGAAGTTGTGCCATAAATTTCTTTTCTCCCTAATTTTATTCACTACCTCCTCATAGGTTACACGACCTACGCATCTAATATTGGGCATTCTTCTGCGCCACTACATTTCAAAAGGTTCTGTTTTCTTCTCTGGACTTCACTCTTCCATACAAGTCTACAGTCCAAACAAATACCTTCAGAAAAGCCTTCCTAACACTTAAACCTATATGCGTTTCTTCCGCAGAAATGCTTTTCATGCCATTGCCAGATTGACATATTATATCCTCCCTACATCGGCCATCATCAGTTATTTAACTGTCTAAAACGCAAAATTCATCTCTTAGTTAAGGTGTCTTGTTTCTTAATCTACTTCCATCAACATCGCTGATTTAATTCGACTACATTCCGTTATCCTTGTTTTGCTTTTGTCATTGTCCTTTCGAGACACTCTCCGTTCCGTTTGCCTACTCTTTAAGTCCTTTGCTATCGACACGTCTTCGATATTCCAACCAGTACAGGACAATCTTACGATCACCGTTTGCATTCAAGAATGTTCATTGTTATAAGGGATACTCAGCGTTCAGATGCGCGTGCGAACTATACGGTTTGTTGAACGAACAACGAGCAAGTCTTCGGTCGCCAAGTGTTGCCATTGATAATCACGACCTGTATCAATTACGATCTTTCAACGGCGACAAGTATGTAGATAATTTTTTGCGTCTCATAACATTATCCTTCCTTCAGTGTACTGCCACAAATGTATTATTGTAATCTAACTCGTAGCTCTACAGTAGCAAGAACAACGGAGCCTCCTTTGCACCATAGAAAAAAGCGGTTGATTACGAGGTTCTCCGCAGAATAGGAGAAGAAAAGAACATTTGACAAGAGGAAGGGACAGGATGATGGGACACAGATTACGGCGACATGGAATAGCCTCCTCGGTTCGAGATGGAACTGTAGAGGACAAAAAGCGTAGGGAAAGGCGGAGATTGGAGTATGTCCAGCAAATATATCCAGTAGTAGGATTCAAGTGGTACTCTGAAATGAAGACGCTGGCACCGGAGAGGAATTTGTGGCAGGCAGCATCAAACCACTCCGAAGGGTGAGGACTAAAACATAAAATAAAGTAAAACAGTAAAAATAAAGTAAATAATAATAATAATAATGGTGGTGACTTAGGGAGAGGTCCCATTTTTTCATTGTTCGGTTGAGGCTTACCTCACATGCGACAGTTTTGTGGTACCATTTCTCAAAAGGACAACCCTCGTACACACATGGCACGTGTCTTTATGAACGGTCGGTGGAATGTTGTGGTACTCCAGTGGCCAGAAATATCCCCAGATGTGTCGGCGGTAGAACGTGTGTGGGACCAGTTCGGACGTCAACTCCGTCCTGGTGCTAGTATCTAGGATATCAAGGACCAATTACAACGATTGTGAGCCAGCTTGCCTCAGGAGAATAGACAACGGATTTACGACACCTTTACCAATGTTATCAGTGCATGCACCCGTGCCAGAGGGGAAGCAAAGGCATACTGATAAGTTGTCTCACACTGCCAAGTCCTTTGTGGAATTGACTAGCTAAGGTAATCAGTGAAATAATATCACATACCCTCTTAGTCCATGAAGTTTCACTTTCTTTCCCCATCACCTTCTGGGTACCTCATATCTTTGTCAGACAATGTACACTAAAAAAATAAATACCATGAACACGCTAAAATCACTAACAACACAGAATGAACTCCAGATAGCGAAATTACAAACTGGAACACAACCCAATGGAGCTTAAAGAGAGATATCTACAAAAATAGTAAAATGCAACATTAGAACACTATCGCCATCTCAGAAATAATTAACAATCTTTAGAGGCACACGCTGCAGCATAATTTATTGAAGAGAAGAAAAAGCTAATTGTAACAACGTGCTATTGTGACACACAGACTTAAATCGTTGGACTGCAGTATCATTAATTGATTTTTCGTCACTCAGGACGCCACGCTTGTGATTAAAGTAAGCTGTGGGTATAAGCTGAAACGCTTACTGTCTATAGATCTTCAATGAGTATATAAAGGCTCCACAGAATGAAGACAGGAGCTTTTATGCCTTGCCTCTATGTTAAGAACAAGTGGTAAAACCAGTAGCAGTAAGGGAACGTTAATGTAAAGCGCTGTAAATTCAGTTACATTATGGAGCGTTCAAAAAGAAACGAGCCGGAGGCATAATTACAGAAACCAGTACCTGTATGTTAAAAGTATTAACCCTGGCAGTTGAGACACTTGTCCCACTGTGATCCAAGGTGGTGAATGGCTTTCTCATAAAATTCCCGGTGCTGCGATATTAACCAGTTCCAAACGTACAGCTGGACGTCGTCGTCTGAGGTGAATCGTTTGTCCCTCAGAGAATTTTTAAGGGGACCAAACATGGCGTAACCACAGGAAGAGAGGTCCGGACTGTGTGGAGGGTGGCGAGAACCTCCCATTTGAATTTCTGCATGAGTGCCACAACTGTGTTGGCCGTACAAGGCTTTGCATTGTCGTGGAGCAGAATGACCACACGGGTGAGATTGCCTGGTGGCTTTGATTTGATTGCTTAACGAAGGGTAGTCCAGGTAAGCGAGTAATCCTGGGCATTCACTGTTGTCCCTTCCTTGAACTAGTGTGGATGGCCTTGGCTTTTTTTTGTGGTGGTCACTATGGATGATTCCACTGGAGACTTTATCGTTTTGATTCTGATTCGAAGTGATGATACCATGACTCATCTCCAGCCATCACTCGTGTCAGGAATGCATTCCCTTCCCAACCATCGCACTGCAGATGAGCAAGACAGAGGGTCATTCGACATGCTTCCTGGTGTGGTTGAAGACTGTGGGGCAACCATTGGGCACACACTGTGTGCATGTGAAGTCGTTTCTTCATGATGGTGATAACACTTCAGACACACAGTCTGGTGGCTATGGCTTTTACTGTTACTCAGCAGTCCTGGGTAATGAGTACATCCACCAGGTGGACGATGTCATCGTTAAAGCAGTGAGGTGCTCCAGACTGTGCATCATCAGCTAACGACACCTGCCCCTCCCTTAAGCGCTTGCAAGGGACATGCAGTGTTTGCCATACACTTGTGCCATTCGTCGATGAATGTCCATTCCTCCTACTCCTTCCACTCTCAGAAAACGAACAACACCTCTTTGATCTTCTGTTGTCACCTCCATATCACTGTTTGCAATGCGACTGGGAGTCTTGGACGATTGATGCACGCTGCTGCTAGCTCTGTATAGTCATGTGATGTGCATGTGTGCCCTCTAACGACAGGCTGTGAACTTCAACATTCTGGTCGGAACCACACTTCGTTACACACGCTACGATATTACCCTCCTGTCACCAGTTTGCGCAGTCCAGACTCTGGCTCGTTTCTTTTTTAATGCACCTTATATTTATACTTGAAATCTGGATTTATGCATTCTTCCAGCAACTACTCCAAGGAAATGTCAAGATCATTTACAAATACGGCAGAGTCTCTTTACGATGTGAGCAATAACAATTTAGTGATATAATAAGCTCAGGCTACATATACCTGCACCCAGGTCAAGAGGAATCAGCTTCAGTGGAAATCAAGTTACTCAGGCGCTGCTTACACATTAGTTGTAGAATAACCTGCATCTCACCCAACTCTCTATTGATGCCAAATTTATTCAAGATTGCAGATCCAAGATGGCGGCGATATATATGGCAATGTTACAATGGCGTCATGGTGGAAGTTCACATTTTGGCGGGAAGATAGGTCAATTGGGCTATCTCCACTTAACGTATCCATTGCTCACATAGCTACACTCCATCGCAAGCACATCTAAAAGGTTCTCAATGTTATGCTTCTGTCAAATGGCTATATAAAATAATAGCCAAGTCAACCTGTCGGAAATTGTATAGTGTCCCTACAATAGTTATCGGTCCCTTTGGTAGGAGCTTTTGTGGTGTCTTAGCTTGCCTAACAGAACCTGTCTAGGAAAATAGGGCACAATAACACTGAATGCATTCCTCCTGATGGTCCTAGCATGGCACCCGTCCATCACATGTTCCCCTTCCTGGAAATCGTTGAGTCCCACTTTCAACAAACATCTCTGAAATGCAAACGTTCTCACCACTAAGTAGAGGCTCCAATGTCCTGGCACAAAGGATGTCTTGAGAATGAATGGTGCTTTATGATAGGCTCCTGCTGAATTTACCTGGAGAGTAGCTGATGCTGCCAGTGTGGAAGCACTGACCGCCTTTTTCTTTTCCTTTTATTTTTTGCTGTAGATAACACTTTCAGCGGAAAAAAACTATTTTGTACAGATCACGATATTAAACCGACAATTAAACCTTGCAAAGTGGCCTACAGATCGTCAAATGCGGAAAGACTCTTACTCAATTACACCACTCTGCCACTGAGTGCAGGAGCTTCAATATTAGAGTGTGAAACCGATCTCCAACCTGGCAATATATTACCGGATACTGTGTCGATGTACTAAACATATAACTCCTATCCTGCACCATACAAAATCGCCCCTTTTACATAATTTGTGTAGCTGTCGACTGCCAGACACTGCTACATATGCAGTGAAGACAGACAGCATAAGCACATGAACCATGGGTATACTCTTCACCGCACGAGATATTTTCCACGAGGTTGGGCGGTCATCCACCCCCGTCATGTGACCAGAGAGCCCTTGGTGGACTGAAGTCACTATTAGAACTGTTCTACAAACTCGGGGTCGGCTCCCCTCGGCACAAATGCGTTACTGTTTCTGTTCTCGACCTGCTTGCTTGCTTGCTTTTCTACACCATCTCCAGACTCTGAATGTATGTAATTTCGATGGTTTGCCAGAATATCATTCAATTTTCGTGAGACTTCTCGATTTAAAGCACTTATCAACATCGATTGCATAGCAGTATCACACATGCAACATAATTCCAAAGATATAGATTGAAAATTATGTCTCTACAAACCCAAAACTTTAGCTAGGTGGAGTGTGCTGTAAACCACTGAGTAACTAGAAACTTAGCCAGCTGGAGTGGCCGAGCAGTTCTAGGCGCTACAGTCTGGGACCCCGCGACCGCTACGGTCGCAGGTTCGAATTCTGCCTTGGGCATGGATGTGTGTGATGTCCTTAGGTTAGTTAGGTTTAAGTAGTTCTAAGTTCTAGGGGACTCATGACCTCAGGAGTTAAGTCCCATAGTGCTCAGAGCCATCTGAACTAGAAACTTATCCCGTCTGTGAAGACCTTTATGTAAAAACTCATAAAAAACAGAAGGAAACTGATATTTCCACTTGCTAATACCGATGTCGGTGATATAACAGATTCCAAATCTTTCTTACAATTTACAAAGTCAACAAGTGTTTCTCATGCCAAGAAAACCAGCAAACATGTCCTCCACCCATCTTTCACCTGCTAGATGCACTCAGCACACACCAGAATTGATGTTCTCTCAACCACATAAAGATGGAAATGTGAAGAAGCAGTCAATCACACAATTTACAAAAAAAAAAAAATTGGTTCAAATGGCTCTGAGCACTATGTGACTCAACATCTGAGGTCATCAGTCCCCTAGAACTCAGAACTGCTTATACCTAACCAACCTAAGGACATCACACACATCCATGCCTGAGGCAGGATTCGAACCTGCGATCGTAGCGGTCGCGCGGTTCCAGACTGAAGCGCCTAGAACCGCTCGGCCACTGCAGCCGGCAGACAATTTACATGGGAAGAAATAATTGTCCAGTGCAAAAACATGTTCATATTGAATCTTCTCAAATTTCCATCCGTTCATGAAAGCTGTCCAACACACAACACTAAGCGTTAGTTCACTACTCAAAGGTCGAGAGGACGACATGGTTAAGTCAGCTACATTTCTGTACACCAACAGGCCTTTCCATTCAGATGGCTCCTGCCGTTAATGGGAAATGTGAATAATTCCAGCCACAGGCCACCACCGCCGCGCCACGCAACCCTAGATAGAATCGGCCTAGGAAATCGGTCACATATATATTTGATCGCTATACTTACAATTGAATGTTATGATTGCAGTCTCAGTTGAACAACATTCGACAATGAGCGAAGTATCGGAAATACGCCCTGTTGAAAACTGTGACTCTGGAAATAGAAATATCTGTACCATTCTTATGACTTGTCATACTCTTCCCTTTGCTATCACAGTATTCCACATGAAATCCATACCTTCCTTACAACTGGACATAGTCATTTCCTTTGCACATGTCGGAACACAAGCACATACTTTATAAGTGTGATGCTCAAGGCAAACCTGTTATGCATCCCCTACTACTAAGTATAATACTTCGTCAATAACTGACTGCTGGTGATACAAAATAATGCTGACGGAAAATCAACGACGAGTAGACATGTCTCATAAGTTTTTCTTACTAGTAGTACCACTGTGTCTTAGAAACAGAGGCTTGATTCTACGAGTGGATATAAGTATCCATGTTAAAAGCTATACTGGCTTTATAAATTGAGGTATGGCATCACCTCTGAATGAAGTGGTTTTTTCTAGACAAACACTGTGACACTGAATACAGATGGTGTTCGTCGGAGTGTATAGTATCAGACAGTGTGGTTAAACGTTGCTGACGGTGCGACTTCGTAATAAAATTACCGAATTTAGAAAGTGATTCAGCTGAGGAACGTGGTATGAAACTAGTATTTGCAACTCCCTCACACCGCCGTCGCTAGATACGCATATGCATCAGCTGTACTGTAGGAGGATGACTATATCCCACAAACTACACTGTAAGTCGAAGAGACCCTCCCTGTGACCCTGTGTCGTTGTCTGGAACATCTTTTTTTTTCCTGCTGTAACACGCTTTGTACATTGCCATACATTCTGTCTTTTCTACCACAACTTCGATGTCTGTGTCAGGTTCTAAACTGCATTAACACGTTCTGATCAACTGCTTCTCACAGAAAACTAGACATTGCACAGTATAACTCATGTTGTTACTGCTGTTACCATAACACACCAAACACACTGGATAATTTTAAATGAAGGACAGTAAAACGTAAGGAAACTGCAAAACTTCAATAGCATTGTGGGGAGTTTCCAAACTGCTGTCCAAAGGTGATTGACGACCTCTAGATTTAAACTCATCTGTCACAGAGTCGGAATAGCTGATGGCTACACATTCCATTTCAACTGATTCCTCATATTGCAGTCATGTACACGACCACTGTTTTTGTGCTAGGTATCCCCAGAAGGTGTGGCCCCTCCACAGAAACTCTTTCTCCAGCTCAAACAAGCGATGTCAGTCAGTTATTATGTAGTAACCAACAATGTACCAGTGGACAGATGGAACGGAAAAGATACCATTGATGTACTGAAATGATAAGCATCACAGTTGATAGCACAAACAGTTTTAGCAATTTTACAGTAATTTCAATACTGACCAATGATGCGACAGCATGTTTTCCAATTTCAGTATCATAGTCAAATCTTCCCTCCTATACTTTGCGAGTATCATTGCGAATGTATATAGATGACTGAGCAGTATGTCCATTCATTGTTAACTCTCAAACATATACATCATCAAAGTATCCCAGACAGTACTCTACATATTTCTCGCACTACAAGCATAGTGCTTAATTTACGATCTATCTCTAGGCGGATGGGAGTCGAAGACTATTCTCGCAGTCGTAGAATAAAATTAGAGACTGAAAGACCCCCTCACACTGTCTTTGACCAACCCAACCTGGAGCACTGTAACCGATTTAATCTGCAGTCGACCAGAAGTAAACCGCTACAACCCACGTCTCATGAATGAATGCAGCTTGATGAGTCCTCACCCATCCAAGTGCGCAAGATTTCTCCAGATGCACCTATGTCGAGGAGGTTAGCACTCCTTATTGACGTATAATAACAGGTTTGAAAGTGTTGTGATGTAATAGCAGACTGTTAAGAAGAACAAGAAGCAGGTGATTTTTATGCGTGATGGAGTTCCAGACGGATGGAGTTTGAAGAATTTTGCGTAGATCAACTATGCTATCAATTTTAAAGTATTGTTCTAGTGTTTACGATCAGTACCAGGAGGGTACTCATAAGAGGGAACATAAACACATGTACTCCTAAGACTAGACAGTTCTCCACTTACAACAGAATATAATGTTAGATCGCTTCAGCTTCTGACCCATGAGTCATGTGGAATGCAGCGCTGTTAACATTCCAATGTGAGAAATGAGGTTAGCACTCCTTATTGACGTATAATAACAGGTTTGAAAGTGTTGTGATGTAATAGCAGACTGTTAAGAAGAACAAGAAGCAGGTGATTTTTATGCGTGATGGAGTTCCAGACGGATGGAGTTTGAAGAATTTTGCGTAGATCAACTATGCTATCAATTTTAAAGTATTGTTCTAGTGTTTACGATCAGTACCAGGAGGGTACTCATAAGAGGGAACATAAACACATGTACTCCTAAGACTAGACAGTTCTCCACTTACAACAGAATATAATGTTAGATCGCTTCAGCTTCTGACCCATGAGTCATGTGGAATGCAGCGCTGTTAACATTCCAATGTGAGAAATATATTTCCAATGCGTGACATATATCCTTCCTGCAGGTTTCTCTACGATAAGTTATGGTAACATACTGTAAAATGAAAGAACAACCTCCTTAAAATATCGATTCTGTGTGATAAGTACACAATGTAGCTTTCCAGAAATGTATAGCGTCCACTGTTCATATTCAATCACGGTTCAGAAATTTTATTATGCCCACATCAGTCCCATATAAAACGATCGTTAGTAATGGAGAATAACTCTTATAAGGAAACAGATAAACGCGTAGCAGCAAGATCAGACACGTGATTACAAGTCATGCTGCCACTAACTCTGAAAACAGGACATCCGTCAAGCAGATGTATACATGGGGATTGCAGTGTCTCACAAACACCTACGGCTTAAAGACTTAACGATTTCCAGGAAGGGTAACACGTGATGGTCGGGGTGCCATATTAGGTCCATCAGGAGGAATGCATTCGGCGTTATTCTGCGCTATTTTCCTAGACAGGTTCTGTTAGTTAAGACTTTCGATGCAGACAAGCTGAGACATCACGAAAGCTCCTACAAAAGTGACTGATAACTATTTCAGGGACACTATACAATTTCCGACAGGTCGACTTGGCTCTTATTTTATATAGCCATTTGACATCAGTATAACATTGAGAACCTTTTAGAGGTGATGCGATGGTGTGTAGCTACATGAGCATTTTGCAGTGATGCATCAGCCATACTTGGCTGGTAAATGCGCGCATTGCTAGACGCAGCTCGCATGTCCCATTAGGATTGCTAGGAACATTGCAGCCTGTGCTATTCTGGGAACCAATGGAACGAATTTCTGCAGCGTTTGCAAGGGTGATTCGCTCGGCAATTAGGTGTTACGCTGGACCGCAGGTAGAGAGAGGAATCGCACCAGCAATGGCGAACATGTGCTTGCTCAAATGGTTCAAATGACTCTGAGCACTATGGGACTTAACTTCTGAGGTCATCAGTCCCCTAGAACTTAGAACTACTTAAACCTAACTAACCTAAGGACATCACACACATCCATGCCCGAGGCAGGATTCGAACCTGCGACCATAGCACTCGCGCGGTTCCAAACTGTAGCGCCTAGAACCGCTCGGCCACCACGGCCGGCCATGTGCTTGTGGTCCAGAGGGTGACTTGACGCTTATTTTCATAGACATGTGACGTCAGTATAACACTTGAAGAACTCTAACTGCGTACTCGAAAATAGACGTGACTTTCACCTGCCATCGGCAGTGGTGCGATAGCAATGGCTCGCATTCCAGCACTGGCTTGCGTCTGGCTCGCCCTGCAAAGTGTGTGCACTCGTTTGACCAGTTTGCTGATACGTTGTGTTTTTTATGTGCACTGAGTGTTTGTGCACTACGTTATTTTCGGGTGTTTAAGCATTGTGAGCATGTTTGAATAGCGTTACACATGCATTATTTTTTGACTGTTTACAAGTTGTTTTCGTGTCTGTTGCATTATTTTGTGAACATGTGTGCAAGCTGTACAACGCATGATTTCGACAGTTGATGATTAGTGAGCGTGTCAGCAGAGCGTTTTACATGCATTATTTTGCCATTTACTATTTGTTTACATGTCTGTACATCAGTGTTGCAAGATTTCGGTGATCTACAAGTAGTTTGCACATATGTATGCTGTGTACTGCATTATTTCGATAATTTACGAGATGTTTGCGTCTCTGCACATCATTGTACTACATTATTTACCAGTAGTTTTCAGGTCTTTAGACTATTTACTGCGACCTCAAGCATGTCAGGGTGTTTTGCAGGAGTGTAACAAATATACTATGTCAAATATGTCTCTAAATAAATTGTTCCAAAAATAAATAAAGTACACTCCTTCCTCTCTCCAGCAGCCCAGAACAGGCTGAGTCCTTTTCCCGCCATTTTTCCCATTTTCCCCTCCAGACCGCCATCTTGGAATACGTCATGGGAGGGACGACGGCACCCTCTGGTGGCAGTACTGTGTACTAGGTCAGTTGGTCTCAGGACCTCGTGGTAAACACACTGGATGGTGGTACTGCCTCAAATTTTTAAAATAAAGGCTGCCTACAAAATAAAGACTTATGTCCATCCTATTTAGCACAGGCTAAGTCCTTTTCCCGCCAATTCTTAGGAAGAGGTGGCGGTCGCATGACTTGGGTTAGTGGAGGTATCCCAAGAGGCCTATTTTCCCGCCATTTTCTTATGTTAGTGGAGTTAGTCATGGTGTGTTGCGTTGTCCTAATGAAATTTGAACTTCCCACAATTTTCTGAATGAGGGAAAGGAAGGGTGGAGAGGTGTTAGGTTAATGGAGGTAGCCCAATTGGCCTATCTTCCCACCAAAATTTGGACTTTCATCATGACATCATTACGACGTTTCCATATCTATCGCCGCCATCTTGGATACGCCATCTTGAATAAATTTTTCAACAATGGAGAGTTAGGTGACGTGAAGGTTGTTCTACTACTCACGTTGGCTACTAAACTTTATTATTGGCAACATTCTGCTAAACAATATGAGTAAGCAGCTTATCGGCAGAATCTCTACAACTCTAGGTCTGTCTGAAACTGCATGAACCATTCAAGAACTCTTGTTAGTGATACGAATTGCGAATGATTTCACAATAGCAACAGGTGCTAAACTGAACAACTACAGTATATCGAAAATACATCGGAATCGTAGGCAGTATCTGCATACGTCAACAACGTAGTAACTGCAAGCACTTCGTTTTACTGTTAGAGCATACATCACACAGGATGACATGGAACTGGAGAACATGCTACAAAAAATCAGTCACTTATTATACACTATTCTGCAAGAAAACAATAACCGTGTTGCAAACATTCAATACATTCAGTCACTCATTATACATAATTATGCAACAGAACATTAGCCCTGCTGCAAACAATCGATATAGTCAAACATAAGATAGGAAGCAAGTTGAGGTGAGTAGCAAAGGTCCATTTTTTTCGGATCATCTCGCAGATATCCAGCGAACATTGTGCTTGTTTGTTTTAAGTCGAAACCTTCCCAATCACGGTTTGATCCTTAAAATCTGTCTATCATGGAGGTGGTCTCGATCTCAACTTCGTAAAGCACGAACATAAAAGGTTTTAATTTTTAAGAATGCAAGCAACCAGATTCTGCAGGCGATTGATATTTCAACGACAAGTTTCCATCCCTGGAAAACTCAAATATCTGGGAACACAACAGTGAAACCAAAGGTCTTTGACACCTCATCTTCTAGGGTATTGCTCTGTTGAGTTTAGATATGTACAAAATCCAAACACTACTTCAAAATCATATAAACAATAGAATCTACGAAATCACCAACGACAACGGAAAAATCGTGTTGAAGAAAAGTATCCAATTTTAAAACGGAACACAGACTGTTAATAGTTAACAGTCACAAACTACCGCCGAGCGCTAAATCCATGTGGTATATGACTGTCAAAGATAAAATACTGGATAACGACAAACACCATAAAATTAAAAACAGTCCAACTCTGTTTGAAAAATACGATATTGTACAGTCATAGTTTCATATGATGAGTACAGTTTGTCAGCCTTGTCAAAGCATGTCAGTGCTTTGGTTCCTGTACTGGAGATAGCCAGTTAGAGTCTTGAAGGCAGAAGAAACTATTATAATCAGAATATCACCAGCACGATGAAATTGTGGAAGATTACTTAGCTGGCTTTCGGAGGAACAGATCAACTATGGACCATATATTCACCCTGCGTCAAATTTTGGAAAAGAAATGGGAATACAATAAACCAGTTCATAATCTTTTCATAGATTTTACAAAAGCATATGATTCAGTATTGCAATCAAAATTCTTTTGGAACTTGAATATCAAAGAAGTATGTTAGACTTATAGAAGCGAGTTTGAAAAACACAAAAGGTAGAGTACGCATGGGAAAATTGGAGTCAGAAGAATTTGTAATAAAGAACGGACTTAAGCAGGGAGATGCCCTGTCTCCGCTACTTTTTAATGTAGTCCTAGGATATATTGTACGAATGGCAGCAGATAATTCAGAGGGTGTGGAATTAAATGGAAATATTAAGATATTAGGGTGTGCAGATGATCTACACATCATTAGCGATAGGGAAGAATCTGTAACAGCAAATGCGAATGCGTTAATCAAGGCTAGTGAAGATGTGCGTCTAAGGATAAATGAAGACAAAACTAAATACCTGGTTACTACTAGAATGCCAACAGCAGTAGATCAGGGAATGTGCAGAGTTGGAGACATGCAGTTTGAAAAAGCGAACACAATGAAGTATCTAGGCGTGGACATCACTTCCAGAAATGAGATTGAGTCCGAACTGAAGAAGAGATTACGGGCGGGAAATGCGTGCTACTTCTCACTGAATAGATCACGGATATTGTCTAGGAATTTAAAGATTAGAATATACAAAACTATAATTCTACCAGTTATGCTGTATGGGTGTAAGACTTGGTCTCTCAGTGTGCAAAATGAAAAGCCGTTTCGAGTATTTGAAAACAAAATTTTGAGGAAAATTTTTGGAGCAAAAATGGATGACATTAGCGGAGAGTGGCGAAAACTGCATAACGAAGAGGTTCACTAACTCTATTGAAGCCCTAACATAATCAGTATTATTAAATCACGTGGGCTGCGATGGGCGGGTCACGTAGCTCGAATGGATGAGGGCAGGGCAGCGCGCAGAATACTGGTAGGGCACTTAGAGGGAAAACGTCCTCTGGGGAGACCGAGGCGTAGATAGCAGGACAATGTGAAGGCTGACTTGAGGAGCCTAGGTATTGAAGGTGAATGGAAGGAAGTAGCCCAAGACAGGAAGAGATGGCGAAAATACGTTGCTGCGGTAATGGACTCTCGAGTCCGGTATGACCAGTCAGTGAATGTGTGTGTGTGTGTGTAAAAATAGTTGTATACACAGTATTTCCTTCTGAAATAATTCTGTTGTTCATTTGCATGGAAAGCATATGTCAAGTCAGAGTTTAGTGATTAGTGTTAGTTCTTGAAATCTGATTGTTTGAACGTAAAGACGTACGAAGAGCAGAAACAGACAAGCATAAGGCTGAACTACTGTATAAAATCTGTCGAGCAGCTCATAGTTCTTTAAGTGTGGACACGAAAACTGTTACCTTATATGAGTACTGATATTGGGGAGCACTACCATCCTTGTTAACTACAATATTCCTTTAAGGATTACTCGCAGAACCAATAGGACGAAAGGTTATGACGTGTCTTCCGATTATTAAGAACTCTTATGTCTGTTTTGTTAGAATCGTGTTTACGTGCTTCTTCTGATTCAAGAAAAACTCTCGAGACATTACTTAATCACTGGTAAATAATAAGCACTCCTCAAGGAGGATTGCACTGAACACATTCAAAGACCGGGTTCGAAACTGAAACTGGTATGCTTTCTCTAACACTGAGCTCACAATATTAAAACACTGAAATAATTGCGGGATTTATAACAGGATGCTAGTCATTACCTGTCCAAGAAACTTGCCTAGTGACGTCACCACTGCCTCAAGGCAGCCTAAATGTTACACTTTATTATAAGAGCTTTGCTAAACAGGCTCAAGAATTCAGAAGACTTTGTAGTACAGTTCAACACCCCTTACTTTAAGTCACAATGAACAACTCAAACTATACGAACAGCTTTCACTTTTAAGGTTTCATACTTCATCGGTTTAGAGATAATTGTGGATGGAGCACAAGTTTAGCTGATCAATAGTCGACGACGAAAGGCCCATGGTCTCATTTAGGAACCATTGTTGCACAGCTGTCATGTGGCTCAGCGCATAATCGGAAATGTTACGTGACCACTGCTAGATTGATACAGTGTCACGTAATTTCACTCCAAGTGAAATAATCGGATAAATTTAGCCGTAGACTAAAAAAAATATGTAGAAAGAAAAGAGTATTAAAGTATAACAACAATAGTTCGTACGAAGCGCCAGCATTAAAAAAAAATTCTGGAAAATGTATGTTAGAACACCTGCGGTATGATAGGTATTTTCTGCAGTATGAAAAAGGAAATTCTAGAAACCAGTACGCAATGTCAAATAAAACTAAGCATTATTCTCCTCAAACGTACCTGACATCTTGAGAAGGTGTTGGAATGAAACAGCGGCACATATTCATCAAACTCGATTGACATAATCCATAGATGATTTAAAGGAGCAATATAACGAATCTTTCTTGTTTGAACGGAATAACTTACTAAAGCGGAAGAACCAAATATATTTCTCTCTAATGAATTAGTAGTTTTCTTACCACATATAAGGACGAGGTCATATTTCACATGACAAATCATCACATAAGTCGATCTTGTATCCAAGGTTATTCTACGTACTTCTTTGTAGGAGAGCTCAGTTTGTCGTTTATGTCCTAAATAAGCATGACGCTTATATCCGTCTATGAGCTGTCCGTTCTCAATGGCTTAGACGGACATATCCGTCCACAGCATTCTGTTGGCTTTACCCTATGGGAACGACGAGTTTCAATCAAGTAGGTGTTATAATTCTATTAGTAAATGTTTTCTGCATTAGATGAAATACCATGTCACGCAAGATAATGTATTCTAGGTCAGTTATAACGTGTTTCTTGCAGTAAGGATATAAATTATTGCAATCACTATCCTGAAGAATAAGTAAAGTTCACGAATTGTTTTCTAGCTTGCTCATCATTTGCTCTGAAACACACATCAAAAAAAGTTTTGCATCACCTCGGTTCCGAGAGTTCCGTAACCTGCACAGAAAACTGGAATAGAGATCAACATAAACAACATTTCCGCCCTTTTTATTGCTCATGAAAACCACCATTGCATGTTGTACGACCATACAACTAGAGCTTCAGAGGTGGTGGTCCAGATTGCTGTACACACCCGTACCTTTAATACCCAGTAGCACGTCCTCTTGCAACGATCCATGCCTGTATTCCTCGTGACATACTATCCACAAGTTCATCAAGGCACTGTTGGTCCAGATTGTCCCATTCCTCAACGGCGATTCGGCGTAGATCCCTCAGAGTGGTTGGTGGGTCACGTCGTCCTTAAACAGCCCTTTTCAATCTATCCCTGGCATTTTCGTTAGGGTTCATGTCTGGAGAACGTGCTGGCCACTCTATTCGAGCTATGCCGCTGTCCTGAAGGAAGTCACACACAAGATATGCACGATGGGGGCGCGAATTTTCATCCATGAAGACGAAAGCCTCGCCAATATGCTACCGATACGGTTGCACAGTCGGTCGGAGGGTGACATTCACGTATCGTACAGCTGTTAAAACGTCTTTCGTGACCACCAGCGGCGTACGTCGGCCCACGTAATACCGCCCCAAAATAGCAGCGAACCTTCCTGCACTCGCTGGACAGTGTGTCTAACGCGTTCAGCCTGACCAGTTGCCTCCAAACACGTCTCCGACGATTGTCTGGTTGAAGGCATATGCGACACTCATCGGTAAAGAGATCGTGATGGCAATCCTGAACGCTCCATTCGTCCTGTTGTTGGGCCCCTCTGTACCACTCTGCATGATGTCTTGGCTGGAAAGATGGGCATCACCATGGACGGCGGGAGTGAAGTTGCGCATCATGCAGCCTACCGCGCACAATTTGAGTCGTAACACGACGTCCTGTGGTTGCACGAAAAGCATTACTGAACTCTGTGGCGTTGCTAACAGGGTTCAAAAATGTTCAAATGCGTGTGAAATCTTATGGGACTTGACTGCTAAGGTCATCAGTCCCTAAGCTTACACGCTACTTAACCTAAATTATCCTAAGGACAAACACACACACACACATACTCGAGGGAGGACTCGAACCTCCGCCGGGACCAGCCGCACAGCCCATGAAACAAGGTTCCTCCGAGCCATAATCCGTGGGTAGCGGTCATCTACTGCAGTAGTAGCCTTTGGGCGGCCTGAGCGACGCATATCTTCGACAGTTCCAGTCTCTCTTTATGTCCTACATGCCCGAACAACATCGCTTTGGTTCACTCCGAGATGCCTGGACACTTCCGATGATGAGAGTCCTTCCTGGCACAAAGTAACAATGCGGACGCGATCGAACCGCGCTATTGAGCGTCTGGGCTTGGTTGCACTACAGAAAACGCGAGACTTGTACCTCCTTCTTGGTGGAGTGACTGGAACTGATCGGCTGTCGGACCCCCTCCGTCTAATAGGCGCTGCTCATGTATGATTGTTTACATCTTTGGGCGGGTTTAATGACATCTCTGAACAGTCAAAGAGACTGTGTCTGCGATACGAAATCCACAGTCAACGTCTATCTTCAGGAGTTCTGGGAACCGGGATGATGCAAAACTTTTTTTGATGGGTGTATTTACTGAATTAATCTCGAGAGCTGGCACAATAGCTCAGCTTTAATTGACATACTCATGGGTGAGAGCACCAGTATTGTTGTCACACTGCTGCGAAACTGGAAGGAGTTCCCTGAATTCATAAAAATGAAAAATGAAGAAGGATGAATACGTGACGGTGTAGAGAGGCAAGCGGGAACAGGACAAGAGAGACGTACTGATAGAGGACACATCCACATTTCAAGAAGTAAGTTCAAAGAATAGTATCGTGCAAAAACCATGCGTTATCATGGATTAGAACAAGAATGTGGGAGTCGTGAATAGCATCGATTCTCCACTGGAAAGTTACCAAATGACCTGGAGAAGACTGGAAAAGTATTATCGGAAGAGTTTACGCTATTTATTGGGCGTTTAATGCTCCATTGCATACGTTCTGTACGAAAAATATGGTGGTGTAAAAGTCAGATTGTAATTCATGATTCGGCTCATGGAACAGTTGGCCGTGCTCTCCCCGCAACAAGGATCAACAACTGGACGCCCAACTCGAAGACCAAAAGCGATTCGTCTTAATGCATTTTCCAGAATTTTTGCCTAGCACAACGAAACAAAGATCAACAATGAGGTGTGGTTTATGCAAAAAAAGGGGGCATTCGAATAGGAACATGTTATTGGTGCGAAAAATGTATAGTTCTCTCCATGCAGCCGCCTTTTTTAAAATATTCGAAATAGAATATGACCTGTAAGTATCTTGAAATAAAATTTCATTTGCTATTTTAATACAGTCAATTCTATGTTAATGGACAGTGTCGGTCCATGAACTAAAATCAACGAAGAAATGTTTTAATAGATAAGCAAGGCAAGTGTCGCAACTGGCACAGGAGAGCAACGAAAAACACACTCTTCAGTGTTTAAGAAAACATTACCTAGATGATAGGATTCCTAAGCTTGATCTAGTAATTGTGTGGACTTGTATTTCCGATCCAGCAGATAAAAGCGACACATTGTCTTAAAGACATCGAAGGCCTCACTCTTCGGGAAATTAATGCGAAGATAACTCCGTAAAGTCTTCTTTTGGTTTTACTCCACAGCTGTGACACTACACATTTCATATATACGGTATGTGATCAAAAGTATCCGGACACCCCAAAAAACATACGTTTTTTAGGTGCACTGTGCTGCCACCTACTGCAAGGTACTCCATATCAGCGACCTGAGTAGTCATTACATATCGTGAGAGAGCAGAATGGGGCGCTCCGCGGAACTCACGGACTTCGAACGTGGTTAGGTGATTGGGTGTCATTTGTGTCATATGTCTGTACGCGAGATTTCCACACTTCTAAACATCCCTAGGTCCACTGTTTCCGACGTGATTGTGATGTGGAAACGTGAAGGGACACGTATAGCACGAAAGCATACAGGCCGACCTCGTCTATTGACTGAAAGAGACCGCCGACTGTTGAAGACAGACGTAACGTGTAATAGGCGGACATCTATCCAAACCATCACACAGGAATTCCAAACTGCATCAGGATCCACTGAGAGGACTATGACAGTTAGGCGGGAGGTGAGAAATTTAGATTTCATGGTCGAGCGGCTGCTCATAAGCCACATATCACGACGGTAAATTCCAAATGGCGCACCGCTTGGTGTAAGGAGCGTAAACAATGGAGGATTGAACAGTGGAAAAATGTTATGTAGAGTGACGAATCACGGTACACAATGTGGCGATGCGATGGCAGGGTGTGGGTATGGCAAATGCCGGGGAAAATAATCTGCCAGCGTGTGTAGTGCAAACAGTAAAATTCGGAGGCTTTATTGTTATGGTGTGGTCGTGTTTTTCAGGGAGGGGTTTGCAACCCCTGTTGTTTTGAGTGGCACTATCGAAGTACAGACCTACATTGATGTTTGAAGTACCTTATTGCTTCCCACTGTTGGAGAGCAATTCGGGGATGGCGATTGCATCTTACAACACGATCGAGCACCTGTTCATAATGCACGGCCTATGGCGGAGTGGTTACACGACAATAACATCTCTGTAATGGACTGGTCTGCGCAGAGTCTTGACCTGAATCCTATAGAACACCCTTGGGATGTGTTGGAACGCCGACTTGGTGCCAGGTCTCACCGACTGACATCGATACCTCTCCTCAGTGCAGCACTCCGTGAAGAATGGGCTGTCATTCCCCAAGAAACCTTCCAGCACGTGATTGAAAGTATGCATGAGTGGAAACTGTCATCAATGCTAAGGGCGGGCCAACACCATATTGAATTTCAACATTACCGATGGAGGGTTCCACGAACGTGTAAATCATTTTCAGCCAGGTGTCCGGATACTTTAGAATACATAGCGTATCAGCAGAAAGCTGCTATGAAACCCCATTGTGCTGCAATTAGTTCATCATCCGGCAGACAGTTGTCTGCTTTAAAATCGATCACATAAAGTGGCTGCAGCGTAAAAAAAGTCTTACAGTAGCATTCTAGAGGTGTGTATGAAAATGAAGACAGTACCCTTCAGTTCTCTGATAGTTCTGAAATAACTTTCGTTTTTATTCCAAAATGGCCAGAAAAGCGTCCTAAACTGGACAGAATAAATATGGGTGGTATTCAGTCAACATGTGTTTGCAGTAGTGACGCCTATGAAAGAAAAGCCAACGCTGCTGTTTTGAACTGTGTTCTTCAAGAGAGATTTTCAGTGTTAAATAGGAAGCGTTTCCGAAAAAAAACTAAAGAAAATATAAAATGTATTTTATCCATAATGGACGTCTTTGAACTGCGTGTCTGTTACTTTATAAGGTGTATAATAATAAGCGCTACTAGTCACAACAGAAGGTGATTTCATTCAACACGCAGTTGGTTCCTGGCTTGTGCCCATCTGCAGGTGGTGTACTTTCATATATATGTTTACATATTCAGTGCTGAAGATCATTGTTCAAATCAAAAACAAATAATGTGATGATGACTATACAAACACAAATGAAACATCTGAAAGTGGCTAAGCGACATGTGTTGCAAAATATTAGAATACTTATACATTGCTGGTGTATCCAAGTCGTTTTCGTATTATATTTACTATGTTTTTTACAAAAATATTTCGTTTTTTACACTTAAACCGTATATTAGTCACCATGCTAATTATTGGTGCTTCCGTATTATGTCTTTATAAAGTAGTCGCACTTCAGATGTTAGTCACTTAAGAAGCACATGCACCCGCAACGTCCAACGCGTTTACAGTGGACAACACAGGTTTATGGCCAAAGAGCTTAGGCCAAAAAAGTACAAAGATGTTAGACACACAGACACATAACAGATATTACAAATTACGAAAACGAAATTGTTACATTATTGTGGAATCACACTGGTATTTATAACATATAGAATCATTGCAGGCAAAGATGTGTAGTAATAACTTGTTTTGCAAGGTCTACTTATTCACTGAGTATTACATGTGAGGGTTTGGAGCTATGGATGTAAATTTCGAGCTCTTCAAAAAGATTGGTTTTCTTTCCTTTGCTGGCAGTGTGCAGTGTTTGCAGGTTGTCTTTAATAGCAGTAGCTAAGTGGTCATGTTCTTTCAGATGTGTCGCAAAAGTGGATTCACCAAAATTATTGAGCCGGAAAGCTTCCATGTGTTCCTGGTATCTTACAGTGAAACTTCTCCCTGTCTGGCCTATGTAGAATTGTGCACAGTTGTCACCTAAAGGATTGTAAATACCTGATTTGATGGACACTGGCTGTCTTGTTGCAGTGAATGATGTGCTCTTATAGCTTATTGTCAGTGCTGAAGAATATTTGTACACGACTGTTACGAAAAAGGTTAGCTATTTGGTACGAAATTTTTACTGTAAGTGGGATGCGAGCAAATACGCACATTTTTTCTTACGAATCTAATTTACGAGGTGTGCATTGTTTCTTTTAGATTTTAGTGTGAAGTTTATCAATTATAAATGGGATGTATCCGTTCCTGTATGCAGTTCATTTGATGTTATTAATTTATTTCGTTCATTAAGGTGACTGAGTGGGACTTTGTGTATACGATTAAGCAGACATCTGAAGAATTGTGCTGGATAACAGTAATGTTGAAACTATATGGATAAATAAGCTATATATAAGTAGGTACTATAATGTTCTACAATACATGTTGCTTAGCCACATCTAAATATTTAATTTGTGTCTATTTAGCCATCGTTACCTCACTTGTTTTTAATTGAAAGTTTTAGCACTGAGTATGGAAACATGTAAATGAATGTAAACCACCTGAAGAAGGGCACAAGCTCGAAACCGGTCCGCCGGTCGTAGTGGCCGAGCGGTTCTAGGCGCTACAGTCTGGAACCGCGCGACCGCTACGGTCGCAGGTTCGAATCCTGCCTCGGGCATGGATGTGTGTGACGTCCTTAGGTTAGTTAGGTTTAAGTAGTTCTAAGTTCTAGGGGACTGATGACCTGAGCAGTTAAGTCCCATAGTGCTCAGAGCCATTTGAACAATTTTTTCGAAACCGGTCATATGTTAAATAAAATCACCTTCTATTGTGGCTGGTGAGAACTATTTCCTACATTCCTTAAAAAATACCCTCATTATTTTGCGGATGTTACTCTCAACAAACCTACTGATGCATAAAATAAAAAAGCACAGCTTCTAAAGTGAAGCACGCTGTCGGGAACTAGATAACGTTCACTCTTCTTTTTCTTCAACGTGTAGAGTGCAATTCCTGTATGCGAACTCTTTCACATCCAGATTCTCTATATTATCTTTGACAGCAAACAGCTCTGAACTTCGTTCAAGGAATCCGCAGTTATCAGAACCAAGTACTTACAAGAACCACCAGTGTCATGTGTGATCGGTGACAGCGAGTTACGTAAACGATCGGGAACACCGATGGAAACTCGTATGTGCGATCGTCCAGGTTGATGAGTAAGCACACAGCGGTACTCTGAAGGACTGAGAGAGTGCGGAGGAGGCTATGCCGCGGCCTTGCAGAAGTAAGCTGCACAGTTCAGCGAAGTGGGTTTCGGTCTGTTTCGTTTGCGTTGTACGACGACACTGTAAGAGTGGAAACGGGATGGAACACATGAGCCAGAAACGGCCTGGGAGACCCCGACAGATAGACCGAATAATTCATTCGTCGTTCATCAGGCACAAAACAATGGGAGATCGTCGCTGTACGGTATCAGGAAGACGAGTTGTCATTGGCTAGCTAAATTCTATTCTTACGACGACTTGCACCTCTGAATCTGTGTTCATGTCCCTCTTACATCCTCTTCTGTTAACAGCTCAACATTTACGGCATCGATGTGTACACGGGTCGGTGGCTGCTATATTATGACCGTTCTGGTCTGCGTCAGATATCTTCCACGTGTGATCTTGCTTGAGGCACTAAGACAGCATTTTAATAGCACTTTAACTTTTACGTTTTCACGTAATTAACAGTTGTGTCGGCCACCGTCTCTATAGCGATTTTACCTGGTCTCGTTTTAAATCTCTGTAACGACTGTTGCATGGTGGCATGCTATTTTATATAGGAACCAGCGACGCTCCCCTGATTCGCACGGGTAGGTATATACGGCCGGACGACTTGTCTGACGTAGCAGGAAATCAATTGTATACACAAAACCTTCCTCTTTCATCAGTCTGTCTCTTAGTGAATATCGTATCAAAATCTCTACAACAGTTTCTGAGATTAGCCTTCACATACAGAGAGACAAAGGCGGCGGGGGACTTTAATTTATAGTACGTATAGATATTGCTACTGACAAGGGAATGGTCCAGTCCGATATGCAGAAATCTACTCTGAAATTTTCCGCTCAGGAAGCATACACCAAAAGAAATGCACTATCAAAATTTTAGCATTCGCAGCCGTGACATCAGAACATAGCGCGTAGTGCAAAGTGCACACGCGCGAATCTTAAGCACTTAAACCAGACCGAACATGTCTCATATCATAATTTTTTGAGTGACATGCATTTCACATCGACTGAATTGGCAGATGCATTTGTTACATAACTGATTGGCAGAGACGTTGCATTACAGACGACATCCATCAGTCGAGACTTTAATTTGTTGACATTAAGTATTTTACAACGATTTATGTAGCACAGCTCTTATGATAATTTTTGAAAATGTTTAATTTACTGACATTCTAACAATTCCTTTTCTATTCCGTCTAATCGTCAAAACTGCAAAGTCTCTGTTGGATGACGAAAACAAACATTTTCTTTGCACCAAGCACACCTGACAAAATATTAATGCATTCGCCTCTTCACAGTACTTACTAAGCCTATTGTTACAGAACTGGAATGGAGAAAGAAATGGTTGTAACCGTTGTTCTCCCTATTGTGTTGCATGCCATATACAATTGATCAAATTCGTAAAATGTGATGATACTAATGATACTAATTGACAATGAAGAAATGACTGAAGTTAAAAATACTGTTCCGCTGCTAAGCCTGAAATGACAGCGCACTATCGGAAATTACATTGTCCGACATTTTTCTGCAAAAAATTTTGGGGAGAGGCTGAAAAATGGTTCAAATGGCTCTGAGCACTATGGGACTCAACTGCTATGGTCATAAGTCCCCTAGAACTTAGAACTACTTAAACCTAACTAACCTAAGGACATCACACACATCCATGCCCGAGGCAGGATTCGAACCTGCGATCGTAGCGGTCGTGCGGTTCCAGACTGTAGCGCCTTTAACCGCTCGGCCACTCCGACCGGCGGGGAGGCTGAATCAGACTAGTAGTTCTCTGCGGAATCTGAATTATGTTAAAAGTCTTTTTTCATCGTCCTCATAGAGACAAATGTGTCGTTTTGTCCAGGTCGAGAGTCCAACAAAAAGAGTGAACTATTTTCTGCAAATGGTAAGAAGACGTTTCGGATGTAAAACTCAAAATTATTCTCTCTCATGTTTCCAAGTTTTGTTACGTAGATTACAAGATTTTTGCAAGTAAACAGTCTTTTTCTTTAAATTTTTGTCCTAATTTGCCTTGATGTTACTGAAGACAGGTATGAAAAAGCGGAGTTAGTAACTCCCCGATACTTACCACTGGCATTGTTGTATATAAATGTGTCACAGCATTCCTCGACTTCACAAGCGACTCTGTCTGTTTTGTGCGGTTTACATGCAGTTCTTGCACAAACACGCCTGGCTTTACACATAGCATTTTAGGGGGAACAAGAAGCTTCGTTTTTACATCAGCTATAAATTTCTCTGTAGTATGACCTATTAATGACATCTCCACACATTTACTTGAGACTTCCTTTCCGTATAATTTACCAGGCTGAAGAAGCTTGAAAATCGGTGATGTTCAACTCAATTGCAATTCAGAGCGGTCCACATGCACTAATCGTTGGAATAGCTTTTCTTTCACACATTTGTTTCATTTTGGTGCGTATTTCGTACCTCGTGTCAATCTTTCTTCCACTTATAGAGTTGATGTACAGATTTTACGAAACGAAACCAGCTTTTCTCACTGCTGAAGTTTAAGTGTTTTCTCCCTCTCTTACGCAACCAAAATATTTACAGTCTTTTGTTTCTCACAGAAAGGTATTACTGCACATTTTTTCTTTGGGCTTGGGAGGTAGTCTACTTCTGTCCTGGACTTTAATTTTCACAACAGTCATCTTTCGAGCTACTATTCACGGAATCATCCAAGTTATTTCCTGTTTCTTCTAGTACTCATATTTCCACAATTTCTAACAAAGTGCCGGCATCATTCGAATGAATGTCCAAGATACTAAATAAATAACTAATAACTAACGCATTTTTAAGCTTTCGGGAATCGGAGGTGATTTCGTTTGCACATGACGTTCTTCATATTTCATCTTTACAAGGCAAAAACCATTAACTGGATTCCACATTACTGTGAAACTCTGGAACCTACGCAAAGACAGATACTACTAGCAATCACTACTAATTATTATGGATACTAAACGAGCTGCAAATTCGAGCGAATAGTAACTGTGAACAACTGTGTCAGTGAAATATCAACGGCAACTGAAACACGTTTTACAAATTACGATCGCGTTGTGCCGTGTTATTTGTATACCGATGTGCCGTCAACGAAGGACACGTCCCCGCTGTGTACTACAGCTAGGGCAGACGTGTACATTTCTCAAGCCTCCTGCCGAACTACGAATTTGAACGTTTTCAAAACTTAAAAAAAAAACTGCCGTCTGTCTTAGCAACTCAATTTTTGACGTTGTGTTTCTTTCAGTGTATTCTTCCTGAATAAAAAATATTAAGGCTGGTTTCGACGCGTCGGATTGTACTTTTCCCTTGTGAGTTATGTTGAACTTACATGATGGTTTCTGTAGCCATGTTGACAGAAGTTGTACTATAAAATGAGATTTTGTTCATTTCCTTACAACATGAAGCGTTTTACTTGATTAATGTAACACGGTCTGAGAAACGTTCACATTTCTCAAAATGGTTCAAATGGCTCTGAGCACTATGGGACTCAACATCTTAGGTCATAAGTCCCCTAGAACTTAGAACTACTTAAACCTAACTAACCTAAGGACATCACACACACCCATGCCCGAGTCAGGATTCGAACCTGCGACCGTAGCAGTCCCGCGGTTCCGGACTGCAGCGCCACATTTCTCTAGTGTGTCCATAATCTGTCTACTCAACTACTACTCCCAAAATTAAATCCCTCGATTGTGCCTGATTTGAGATAATTCAACTAGCAAACTGACACTAATTCGCATATTTATAAACCGCTTTGCTGCACTGCTTGACTGGCATGCTCGCTTTTCCCACCAGACTGACTCTCTGACTATAAGCCACGACTGATACCTCCAACCAAAATCGCGATGGCGTTTGTGGGAGTCACTTCCTGCCAGCCCACAGCAGGAAGAAGACAAAGTCCGCTGGCAAAATAGTAAGTGGCAGATCGTTTAATATGAAACTTCCTGGCAGATTAAAACTGTGTGCCTGACCGAGACTCGAACTCGGGACCTTTGCCTTTCGCGGGCAAGTGCTCTACCATCTGAGCTACCGAAGCACGACTCACGCCCGGTACGCACAGCATTACTTCTGCCAGTACCTCATCTCCTACCTTCCAAACTTTACAGAAGCTCTCCTGATGATCTTATTTTGTTTTCACATAGTAAAAAACAGCCCGTCAGAGACATCTTGTTAGTAGAAACAGTATGACTTACTTTTGTTGATATTCATCATTTTTATGTTGCTACTCATACAGTGTTGATAAACTATGCGACATTATTTTGCTATTGTTCCTTCCGCTGCTAATTGCTTGATTTTAAACGCAAGTTTTGTTGTAGTGTGTGTCTGCTGTAGACAATAAATCCATGTGGGAGGACGTACCGTTGTTCACGTTAGGATAATGGCAAGGCGCAAAGAGAAGCTTTCTGCATCAGGAGCTCCTATGCAGAGGGGTGCTTGTCTGTCTCTGCACTCCTGCGTTGAGGGGTACTTTCCCCTGCCGCCTTCACTGAGAATCACAACTAAACACGGTTTACGCTGTGGGAGCGAATTTAAATGAGTATTTATAAATATAACATTTCTAAATATTACGTCGGAAAGAAACAGCGAGTTAATCGTAACAGCGCGAGAGAGAAAGCAAACCATTTATGACCGTGAACAAGTGGATTTAAACATTTGTCTCTGAGAAGTTAAAGAACACGAGACAGTTTACATCCATTACAGTCGTGGTACTTCTGCTCTGAACACAAAAAAGGTCAACGGATTGATGCTTTCTGTTCGATTTTAATAACCATCAACATCACACGTAATACTCTACAATCGTACATTGTGAAACTAGAAATCTGTAGCTATAAATGCATGTTTCGATGAAGTATATCCTCCCATTCACGCGAACGTCAGCTACGGCAACTACGACATAAGGTATTTAAAAATTCGGAACACGAAAAGTAAGCGTACCACTCCGTATGTATTTGTTCTACATGTTTATTTTGACAAGTTAAAGTATCCTGTAAATGTAATATAACTGAAAGTAAACAAAAGAACGAAAATAAAATTTGTGAAGCCCACAAGACAGCTTTTTAAAGAAGAAAAATTGTAATATAATGCATTAGGCGCTCTTGTGTAGAAATACGTCAACGCAAACTGAGGCAGCGACAATAAGTGACAGATTTAAACTAAATTTTAAGAACGTGGGAAATATCAGGACGTCTGCAAAACAACCACTTGGAAAGATTAAGACGACTGTTATACAGTCTGGAACTGTGAACCGTTCGCACCTAATCGTATTACGAATAAGACTTAGGAAGATGGGCGATGAAGTGAATATTGCGTACAAATTATTTCACATCATTTGACAATCACGAAAATTATTCTTACACCGCCTTTGAGAAAATCAGGTGTTCATGTTAGGAAGTAGATTACTTCGGGAACATCGTGTATTTTTTTAAACATCTCCCCCACACCATTCATGATACATCTAAACTAAAAGGGTTTTTGTACTACACTGATAATGAAAATGTGTGACGACATGTCAAGAAATTTTGGGTAGCCATTACAGCTTTGACGGAGGTAAAAAGGAAGGAATATCGCAGCTTATCGTCTTATCGGGATAGAGCACTAACTCATCTGGAGAAGAACGAGAGTAGAAATCAGACTCGGTCTTCTCTTGAGTGGACAGGGGAGCCGGACGAGGATTTGTACGGCATTGTTCCCCAATACGTGTCTGCTGAAATTAGCCTCGCTTAATAATTTGGAAGGAATGTAAATCACTCTACGCTGATTGCAATCAGGCGGCGAAGATAAAAGTGTGCCTGCTGAAGGAGTTCACTTAAGATTCTACAGTTCCTTCAATTGACTTGAAAGTGTTTGCAACGAGTCTGCGGTTTTGGCTTTGAATACCATCGTTAAAGTTGTCTCTTAAAGGGTCCTCAGACTTCGGAGGTGAGTGGAAAATCACAGTTCGAAGTTCTACAGCGGTGGAATTAGAGGGTGATTCTGCAGGAAAGAAAGGAGAATGTAAATCGCTTGCAAACACGTAACGAAAAATACTTCTACTTTATAACAATACAAAAACACGAAGGCCGCTTATGTGGTCATAAAATACTAAACCGACATTTATGACTATTAACTATAAAACATTAAGTGTCCTCATGAAGAAACATTTTTCGGATTTAAACAGAAAGGGAACAGAACTTGGCGAAAATTAAATTTAGTTACAAGTGTCAGTGGTCTTCAGTTTCTTTTCTGCAGACAAGCACACCCTGTGTAACATACTGGCAAACGTAAGTGGGCAGATAATAAACACCAAAGAGAAATTGGTCTGAAATGTGGACATGGATAAACAGTCAGGTATAGATTCTCTTTTCCCCGATGTTGATGAGTTTGAAATTTTACGAGCACGTTACTTGAAGTTCGTGCTTGACAAATTCTAAGGACAAAATAAAAGCGAAATATACATGGGAGTGTTGTGCGTGTATTGGGAACACTGCACACATCTAGTAACTCCTCCGGGTGGTGTATTCCCTGGAGATGATGATGTGTACCTCAGCGTGAGGAAGGTGGCTACAGTTACAACCCCACCTAATGGCACAGGAACAGTTTCGAGTAATTGATTGATTCATTTGAAAACCTTGGCATAAGGCTGAAATATTTTTCAAAATTCTCGATGGGCAATTTTCCACGTTTTCTATAGACAAGAGAAATTTAGAGCGCTAAAGAATGGATGTCTAAACAAATAAGAAATGCAGTATGACGTAGTCTGTTAGAAGTTAAGGAACCACCGCAATGTACATCTAGATCTACATCGATACTCCGCAATCCACCTTATGGCACACGGCGGTAAAACTTTGGTAAAGTTGAACAGTGTCCTTAGTAACGAAGCACTAACCTCAATACAGCAAGCGGGAGATTATTCCATGACAATGTACACCTCCATGTTGCGGCTTTTGTATGTAGAAAAAATACTCGTGAAAATCGGTTTGGAAACGTTCCTATCTAAACTCTGCCACACTGCACCATCGAACATTCTCTTGTCTGGTCCAATGAAGCACTTCGTCAGAAGTAGTAGTGCAGTTCAGTCTCCTGACTGGATTGATGCGGCCTGCCACGAATTCTTATCCTGTGCCAACCTCTTGATCTCAGAGTTGAACTTGCGACTTACGTCCTCAATCATTTGCTGGCTGTATTTCAGCCTCTGTTTCCTCTACTGTTTTTACCTCTATACCTCCCTCTAGTACCATGGAAGCTATTCCCTGATGCCTTCTCAGATGTCCTACCTCCCTGTCTCTTCTTCTTGTCGGTGTTTTCCGTATCTTCCTCCCCTCTTGTTCGGGTTTTCCTGCAGTCCATGTCTTACTGCCATACAATGTTGTGCTCCTAATGTACGTTACGAGAAATTTATTTCTCAAAATAAGACCTGCGTTTGATACTAGTATAGCACTCTTGGCCAGGAATGCCGATTTGCCAGTGCCAGACTGCTTTTTATCTCTTCCTTGCTCCGTTTGTCAGGGGTAAGTTTTCTGTTCAGAAATGTTCAAATGTGTGTGAGATCTTTTGGGACTTAACTGTTAAAGTAATCAGTCCCTAACCTTACACGCTACTTAACCTAAATTATCCTAAGGACAAACACACACACCTATGCCCGAGGGAGGACTCGAACCTCCGGCGGGACCAGCCGCACAGTCCATGACTGCAGCGCCTGAGACCGCTCGGCTAATCCCGCGCGGCTAAGTTTGCTGCCTAGGTACCAGATTACTTAACGTCGTTTACTTCGTGACCCCCAATTCTGATGTTAAGTTTCTCACTATTTTCATTTCTGCTACTTATCATTACTTTCATTTTTCTTGGATTTACTCACAGTCCATATTCTGTACTCGTTAGACTGTTCATTTCGTTCAAGACATACTGTAATTCTTCTTGTCTTTCACTGATACAGCAATATCGTCAGCGATTCTTAGCGTTGATATCCTTTCACCGTGAATTTTAATCCCACTCTTGAACTTTTCTTTTATTTCCATCATTTCTTTTTCGATGTATAGACAGAACAGTAGCGACGAAAGACTACATCCCTGCCTTATCCCCTTTTTGATCCGAGAACTTTGTTCTTTTGTGTTCCAGTCTTATTGTTCCCTCTTTGTTTTTGTAAATATCGTATATTATCCGTCTTTCCCTATAGCTTACCCTCATTTTTCTCAGAATTTCGAACATCTTGCACGATTTTACATTGCGAACCCTTTTTCCAGGTCGACAAATCCAATGAATGTGTCTCGATTTTTCTTCAGTTTTACTTTCACTGTCAATCTAAACGTCAGAATTGTCTCTCTGCTGCCTTTACCTTTCCTAAAGTGAAACTTATCGTCATGTAACAGATCCTCAGTTTCTTTTTCTATTCTTCCGTTTATTATTCTTATCAGCAACTTAGATGCGTGAGCTGTTAAGCTGATGGTGCGATAATCCTCACACTTGTCGGCTCTTGCTAACTTCAAAATTGTGTGGATGACTACTATATTTGCTGTAAACAAACTTCTATGAGAAGGGTAGTTTGGAACTGGTACCACGATGAAATCAATGTATTAACGAACTTGGCGAGAGTGTAGAAGAATACCTTCTAGATGTAGCCCCATACCTTACAATTTATTGTCCCCTACCCAAAAAGCTAGTAAAACATCACCTGGATTTCTGATTGATCTACCATCATAATAATTACTGAGTGTTAAGTTTACTAAAACATTTTTATTCTAAATGACCGAGTTTCACCTGAAAATTAATTTAGTTAACCTTCTGTGTTGTAATAATGTGCATTCAGTTATAAGGTAACAAAGTACAACTTAGTTTACTTTTCTATATTCTCTGATTCTCAGTTGTTACTAAGCATTATTCCTTAGTTTGAATGGGAAAAGAATACAGAATACAAAATCATCTTCAATAATTATTGAATAACATATGTATTTCAAATATGATGTGAAAAAAGACGAAAAAAAGGGCGATCGTATTGGGTTGGGAATTGGAGATCGTTAACATTGTAGTGTAAATTTTTATAATTTGTATTATGGGAAAAGTTTGACACCAGACGCTTTATTCACCAGGGCATGCTTCCTAAATGCAAGAAGATATCGATACTTACTGGAAGAAGTTTCAAAGACGCGCAGATATTCCGCTTCTCTTTCGTGGGGACAAACTTTGCGTACACTTGTTCAGTACAAGCTAAAGGCTTGCGATTGTCTATCTGGTGCCTTTACCTTTCCTAAAGTGAAACCGATCTAGTCAGAAGAGTAATATCCCTCAATTTCTCCAAAAAGTTCTTGGTTCCACTTCTGAACAAAAACTAACGATCGGAGAAGAATTTGTTTGCAGCCCTCCTAAAAAAGAAAAAAACAATAAGAAGAAACAAAAAATAATGCCCTTGGCATTCATTCTGAGTGGCATACAAAAAATGCAAAAATCTAATACCCGAAAGCGTCAGACTACTTTTTGGACTAGTGTGTTAATGCTGTTCCCCATTGAACTAACTTTATACTGAATTGTAGATTACGTCTATTGACAAAATAGTACTTTGTAGAAGAGGTCGTGTGACGAGGGCCTCCCGTCGGGTAGACCGTTCGCCTGGTGCAAGTCTTTCGATTTGACGCCACTTCGGCGACTTGCGCGTCGATGGGGATGAAATGATGATGATTAGGACAACAAAACACCCAATCCCTGAGCGGAGTAAATCTCCGAACCCGGGCCCGAAGGATTGAGGATTGACAGTCTGTCGCGCTGACCACTCAGCTACCGGGGGCGGACTGTAGAAGAGGTAAATAATCCGAACAGAATCTCTTTCCTAAACATCAACAAAAATATCTTGTATACGTAAGCGGAGGCACTGAGAAACAGGTTTCAAATGACTTACTGGCTTTACGGTCTTTATATCTGTCGATGTGGTACTCTCGAAGCTGTTACTACTGGTTTTTTTTTCTCCATAGTGTAGCAAATAACGCACTATGAGAAGGCTTTCTGGTGAACGATTTCCGTGTCCTGACAACATTAAGATGCTTCACTCCCATTAAGATGATGACATGCGGTCCGCGGACGATCTTCTGAACAAATTACCAAATTTCTCTCTCAATCCGTAGGACATGATTTCGTCATAAACTATCCGCTTAATGCCCCTGATTACACTCATTACAAAGAAGGCGCCACTTTTAAGTCTGACGTACGTGAGGCCACTTACCGAGAAAAGAGAAGGGCCAGAAATTGCTAATGATATCTCTTCAGTACCCTATACCATAATAGACCATAACTAATACTTTATAAATAGATTGCAGATGCCCCAACAACGAGCAGGCTGGTGTCACAACAGAAAGCGTTCAATCGCGCTGACAAAAGAACACGGTAATTATTAACAAAAAAAAGCAGAAAGATACCACGTGAATCTTTCCTTGGACTTGAAGATAACTGGCGTTAAATTACGCACTTATCTGCAAAGAACTAAATTTAAGCACGGTGACCGCAAAATATTACCAGTATGCATCGCGCACCTGGTTTTTCTGTTTTAAGCTAGCGTAGTTCCTCGATTCCGGCTCTGAAGAGTAATTTGTTGTCACATGTCCATCATATAGCTGGTTCGAGCAAAAATACGCTTTGGTTTGGATCCAGAAGGAAGCAGACAGTTGATGGAGGTCAACAGTTGGTACTCCTGGAAATGTCTAATCATTACGTTCACGGGGGGAGTCTTGGAAAATGATTCTTTGTTAGGGAGCACTACGACCAGTCAATAATTGTTCTCTTCACACAGAAGCAATCGCTATGTTCATACGAGGGTGGTTTTATACCTCTGGTAAAAAGCAGGAAAAAAAGTTTGTTTCGTAAGCAACTCACCTTACTTCTGGACATAGTCTGCTTTGAAGAATTTACGCTTGGTCCAGCGATTCTCCAGCTTTCTCATCCCATCGAAAAAATAGGTTTTGTTAAACTCTGCAAAATACTCGTTAACTGAAACTATCACTTCCTCATTTGATCACAATTTCTTCCCTGTAAGCCAGAGTTTCAAGGTACAGAACAGGAAGAAGCCACTTGAGGCTAAGTGTGGTGAATAGGGTGGCTGAGAAACCATTTCAAAGGCCAGTTCATGCACTTTAGCCAATGTTATCGCAGCTGTGTGATCACCCTGGAGAAAGAGTACTTTTTTGAGTGCCAACCCCTACAGCTGAAAATGTTTACTAACAGTACGAAACTCGGTTTTCCTTATTTCCAATCGTAATTGACACACTGAACAATTCATACGATGGCCAACAATGACCCGTACACTGTACTAGTTGAACTCCTTTGTAAGATACTTGGAACAATCAAGCTTACCAACTACGAAGGAGCAATAAAAATGTTCTATTCCTTAACAGAAATTTAGCGGACTTAGCAGACTATCCTCGTATTTATGATGTTGCAGCCAAATACTGAAACGGGGAGCAAAAACGTCTCTCAAGTCTACTGCTTCTGCCTAAAGCTCATCATTTTACATTTTTCCTACAGGAATCTGAGCTGATTCAGCTGCTTGAACTCTCCTCTTGTTTGCACTAAGGAAAACCTTGCAGGTGGCGTCCTGCACTGTAGCTCGTTGAGGTAGCATGCCGAAGAACTGCGCCATGCTGATCGATGACCGACCAACAGGCAGCTACAAAACACGTACATACACAATGTGATCAAAAGTATCCGGACACATGGCTGAAAATTCAATATTGTTTTGGCTAACTTTTGCCTTGATGACAGCTTCCACTCTCACAGGCATACGTTCAATCAGTTGCTAGGAGGTTTCTCGGGGTATTGGAGACCGCTCTTCAAGGACTCACGGAGTGCTGCACTGAGGAGAGGTATCGATGTCAGTCGGTGAGTCCTGGCACCAAGTCGGCGTTCCCAAACATCCCAAAGGTGTTCTATAGGATTCAGGTCATAGCTCTGTGCAGGCCAGTCCATACAGGGATAGTATTGTCGTGTAACCACTCCGGCAGAAGTAGTGCATTATGAATAGGTGCTCGATCGTGTTGAAAGATGCAGTCGGAATCCCCAAATTGCTCCTCAACAGTGGGAAGCAAGAAGGTGCTTAAAACAGCAGTGTACGCCTGTGCTGTGATAGCGCCCCGCAAAACGACAAGGGGTGCAAGCCCCCTTCCATGAAAAACACGACCACACCATAACACCACCACCTCAGAATTTTACTGTTGGCACTACACACGCTGGTAGATTATATTCACCGGGCATTCGCCATACCCACACCCTGCTATCGGATCGCCACATTGTGTACCGTGATTCGTCACTCCACACAACATTTTTCCACTGTTCAATCGTCCAGTATTTACGCTCCTTACACCAAGTGAGGCATCGTTTGGCATTTACCGGCGTGACGTGTGGCTTATGAGCAGCCGCTCGACCATGAAATCTAATTTTCTCACCTTACGCCTAACTGTCATAGTCCTTTCAGTGGATCCTGATGCAGTTTTGAATTCCTGTGTGATGGTCTGGATAGATGTCCGCCTATTACACATTACGACCCTCTTCAACGGTCGGCGGTCTCCTTCAGTCAACAGACGCTTTTTTCACTTCACTATCACGTCGGAAACAGTGCACCTGGGGATGTTTAGGAGTGTGGAAATCTCGCGTACAGATATATTACACAAGTTACATTCAATCACCTGATCACGGTTGAAGTCCGTCGAGTTCCGCGGACGCCCCATTCTGCTCTCTCACTGAGGTCGCTGATATGGAGTACCTGGCAATAGGTGGCAGCACAATGCACCTAATATGAAAAAAGTATTTTTTGGGTGTCCGGATACTTTTGATCACATAGTGTATATTGGGGGGAATACATTATTTTTATTTCATCACTATTTCAGAAGAGCTCAGCAGTACTGAAATCTTATGGCTCCCGTGGTTCTGACACTGTGGAGTGATGCACCTTGCAATTCCACAACCGAGTGAACAAAGAGAGAGAAAGGGACACATGTACTTATCTGCAGCGGCTGTGTTCAGTCTGTGAGTTTCGATAAGCTAAATACAGATAACTACACTTAGTACGTAACTACATCTTCAGCTGCACTGCGCGAGGTATCCTACGAAGCGTTGCGGAGAGTGCTTCGTGTACCATTATTATCCACCATTTCCCCCCGCCCATACCCGACCTCAATCTTTCCTCTTCCATTCGTGAATGATGCGCAAGAGAAATATACTGCTGGTAAGCGTCTGTAAAATCTAGGATCTTTCTGATTTTATAGTCATGGTCATTTCGTAATTAACACGCGGCCGGAATCTTTTGGAACGAACGCTCGGTTATTATAGCAGTGAACCTGTTCACGACGCACGAAACGTCTCTTGAAAAGTATGTCTTTTGGATCCTATTACCCAACAACGTTCGAGTTCCCAACTCCTGTGTCAGACTCCTGTCCTTGACCACGGTTTGCAGCCATTGCGGCCACAGTCCCAACAAGCGTGGCACAGTTTGTTGCCTCAGATGTACGCTACTGGCCATTAAAATTGCTACACCACGAACATGACGTGTTACAGACGCGAAATTTAACCGACAGGAAGAAGATGCTGTGATATGCAAATGATTAGCTTTTCAGAGCATTCACACAAGGTTGGCGCCGGTGGCGACACCTACAACGTGCTGACATGAGGAAAGTTTCCAACCGATTTCTCATACACAAACAGCAATTGACCGGCGTTGCCGGGTGAAACGTTGTTGTGATGCCTCGTGTAAGGTGGAGAAATGCGTACCATCACGTTTCCGACTTTGATAAAGGTCGGATTGTAGCCTATCGCGATTGCGGTTTATCGTATCACGACATTGCTGCTCGCGTTGGTAGTGATCTAATGACTGTTAGCAGAATATGGAATTGGTGGGTTAAGGAGGGTAATACGGAACGCCGTGCTGAATCCCAACGGCCTCGTATCACTAGCAGTCGAGATGTCAGGCAACTTATCCGCATGGCTGTAACGGATCGTGCAGCCACGTCTCGATCCCTGAGTCAACAGATGGGGACGTTTGGAAGACAACAACCATGTGCACGAACAGTTCGACGACGTTAGCAGCAGCATGGACTATCAGCTCGGAGACCCTGGCTGCGGTTCCCCTTGGCTCTGAGCACTATGGGACTTAACTTCTGTGGTCATCAGTCCCCTAGAACTTAGAATTACTTAAACCTAACTAACCTAAGGACATCACACACATCCATACCCGAGGCAGGATTCGAACCTGCGACCGTAGCAGTCGCGCAGTTCCGGACTGAGCGCCTAGAACCGCTAGACCACCGCGGCCGGCGGTTACCCTTGACGCTGCGTCACAGACAGGAGCGCGTGCGAGGGTGTACTCAACGACGAACCTGGGTGCACGAATGGCAAAACGTCATTTTTTCGGATGAATCAACGTTCTGTTTACAGCGTCATGATGGTCGCATCCGTGATTGGCGACATCGCGGTGAACGCACATTGGAAGCGTGTATTCGTCATCGCCATACTGGTGTATCACCCAGCGTGATGGTATGGGGTACCACTGGTTACACGTCTCGGTCACCTCTTGTTCGCATTGACGGCACTTTGAACATTGGACGTTACATTTCAGTTGTGTTACGACCCGTGGCTCTACACTTCATTCGATCCCTGCAAAACCCTACATTTCAGCAGGATAATGCACGACCGCATGTTGCAGGTCTTGTATGGGCCTTTCTGGATACAGAAAATGTTCGACTGCTGCCCTGGCCAGCACATTCTTCAGATCTCTCACCAACTGAAAACGTCTGGTCAATAGTGGCCGAGCAACTGGCTCGTCACAATACGCCAGTCACTACTCTTGATGAACGTGGTATTGTGTTGAAGCTGCATGGGCAGATGTATCTGTACACGCCATCCAAGCTCTGTTTGACTTAATGCCCAGGCGTATCAAGGGCGTTATTACGGCCAGAGGTGGTCGTTCGGGGTACTGAGTTCTCAGGATCTATGCATCCAAATTGCGTGAAAATGTAATCACATGTCAGTTCTAGTATAATATATTTGTCCAATGAATACCTGTTTATCATCTACATTTCTTCTTGGTGCAGCAATTTTAATGGCCAGTGGTGTACTTTAAACAATGTGGAGTTTATGATTCTGTGGCGTACAGCGACAATCGTGAAGTCGCTCATAGACCCGTGACACCACCACTGTTCGCCATTCAGTAACAGACCACAAACGAGGGACTTTTAGCGACGGGCCACGGATATTTCCGACGGATGCAGGAAAACCTGCGAGCATGCCTGTCCGTTAGTGGAGACCCGACCTTCAAGCCGCTACCAGCAGATCGCACAAAAGAGCTACTTTCTGCTACGGGCCACATTCAGGAAATTCAATAGTTTTCCTGAGGTTTTCAGGCGACAGAAAGTTTTAGTTGCTTCAAGTGTGGTGAAAGAATGGACCAATGACCGGATAAAAACTCATTACTGTACTGTGGATGATCATATTTATGAAAATCGACCCATTGACGTTGCATGAACAAAAATGAAAAAGGGTAGGGCGTACAAGGACATGACTGAAACATTTATAGACTGTATTGCAACTGTGGGCCAGAGTGCAATGAAAATTATGTTACAGAATTTGAAATAACGTTCCTTAAAAGAGCTCAAAAAGGCTCTGGAAGAAATGAAAAATGTGGTGATGAATTGTATAAACCAACATTATGGTGAATTGTTTGTACTATGCTGTTACCGTACTACCCATAACTGTATTATTTTATTTTAAAAAATTTAGAGGTAATGTACTTTACCAATGACCAAAGATCAATAACGTTCTCTTCCTCCCATATGAAAGCCTCGCTGTTCTCAGAAGAGTGCTCACGATTCTGAATGAGATCTATTTGGCTGGAACTGGCCTCTCGCTCTGGACAAAGCTGTAGATCCGAGAGGCGGGTCCAGCACGTTGGTGGAAAACGACGGATGTGAGAGTGGCAGTCCTGATCGATTGAAAATTTCCGTGTAACTGACCCGCGGTTCTGGCCCATTGCAGAAATCCTCTCGTGTGTAGCCAGCTATTTTATGGTGAAGACGAATCAGTCAATTCAGCGCATCGGATCCCATCGACATCAGGTGTTGCCGGGGGCATCATGGGTGTCACATCCCTAGTCCAGAAGCGCATGGCAGCTACATGAAACGTGTCGACCTGGCTTCTCACTTTTTGCGAACAGTGGTCAGCTCCACGTGCATAGAACAACCACTGGGTTTGCCCATTGCTGCAAGTACATCCAAGCCAGCATCAGTCGCTCCACCTGTTGGGAGACTGGTGTGTATCTTCCTGAAATGTCTCGACAAGCACAAAGGATTGATACGCTGGTTACTGGCAGCTTCAACCCTATGCAGGCAATGGAGACTCCCAATGAAGTAACTGTCAGGTTGAGAAAGAAAGTCCAGGATGTGGCGCTGCTTTTGCGTGAGGGTCTAGTCTGTGTAGACGGCTCTCCGAATTGCTACTGAAAGCACTGGTTGCAGCCGGTTAACGCTGTCACGACCGATGAGGCTTACTGGTAGATTTAGGAAGTCGTGAGTATTGTTAGCTTCACTCTTGAGGTGGAAGCATAGTTCACGTCTTACAGTCTTCTGATACGAAGTTGGATGGAATACTTAAACTAGATTCTGCAACATTATGCAAAATTTTTTACCGGCGCTACCTAGTACAGCGTTATAAGACACCTTTGAAGAGATCAGGTCACTACTGCACACAGGAAATTTTGAAAAGGAGATCTGTGTTTCATCAGCGTTTATCAGCACGAGAAACTCACGATGATGCTTAAGCGATTCTACATCTGCATTTACAAATACACTACGTAAGGCATTGTAACACACACAACGGAACGACTCCCGTGAAAAGAATCCACAACAGTGGCGTTACGTATCACGGTTTCCAACTAGGGTCAGGCAACAAATTACTTCTTTACACGTACACCATGCAGAATCAGTATTTTGATAAATTCAGGAAGATTGGAACCTATACGAACGCTTATCAGCAGTACTTCGCTCGAACCAGTTTCGAATGGAAATTGAAGTGTGAGGAGGGGGAAAATGGTAGTAGGTCTGCTACTGACTTTCACACATTCCGGATGGTTGTTAGTGTTGTGTAAATTTAGAAGTATAAAATTTTTGGAAGAGGTTATTGTTGCAACTTTGAATGGCACAAGTCTCAGACGGTGTTTACGAAAGATAGAATAGGCAGAATTGGTGGTGGAGTGTTTGTTTCTGTCGGTAGTGGTTTATCTTGTAGTGAAGTCGAAGTAGATACTCCGTGCGAATTGGTATGGGTGGAGGTTATACTTAACAGCCGAACTAAGTTAATAAGTGGCTCCTTCTACCGACCCCAAACTCCGATGATATAGTTGCTGAACAGTTCAGAGAAAATTTGAGTCTCGTAACAAATAAATACCTCACTCATACGGTTATAGTTGGTGGGGACTTCAACCTTCCCTCGATATGTTGGCAAAAATACTTGTTCAAAACCGGTGGTAGGCAGAAAACATCTTCCGAGATTCTCCTAAATGCTTTCTCCGAAAATTATTTCGAGCAGTTAGTCCACGAACCCACGCGAATTGTAAATGGTTGCGAAAACACCCTTGACCTCTTAGCCACAAACAATCCAGAGCTGATAGAGAGCATCATGACTGATACAGGGATTAGTGATCACAAGGTCGTTGTAGCTAGGCTCAATACCGTTTCTTCCAACTCCACCAGAAACAAAGGCAAAATAATTTTATTTAAAAAAGCGGATAAAGTGCCACTAGAAGCCTTCCTAAGAGACAATCTCCATTCCTTCCGAACTGACTATGCGAATGTAGACGAGATGTGACTCAAATTCAAAGATGTAGTAGCAGCAGCAATTGAGAGATTCATACCTCATAAATTGGTAAGAGATGGAACTGATCCCCCGTGGTACACAAAACAGGTCCGAACGCTGTTGCAGAGGCAACGGAAAAAGCATGCGAAGTTCAGAAGAACGTGAAATCCCGAAGATTGGCTAAAATTTACAGACGCGAGAATTATGGTACGGACTCCAATGCGAGATGCCATTAATAGGTTCCACAACGAAACATTTGGTAGAAAATCCGAAGAAATTCTGGACGTATGTAAAGTACACAAGCGGCAAGACGCAGTCAAAACCTTCGCTGCGCAGTGCCGATGGTACTGTTACCGAAGACTGTGCCGTTAAAGCGGAGTTATTGAACACAGTTTTCCGAAATTCCTTCACCAGGGAAGACGAATGGAATATTGCAGAATTTGAAACACGAACAGCTGCTAGCATGAGTTTCTTAGAAGTAGATACCTTAGCGGTTACGAAGCAACTCAAATCGCTTGATACGGGCAAGTCTTCAGGTCAAGATTGTATACCGATTAGGTTCCTTTCAGATTACGCTAATACAATAGCTCCCTACTTAGCAATCATATACAACCCCTCGCTCACCGATAGATCTGTACCTACAGATTGGAAAATTGCGCAGGTCGCACCAGTGTTTAAGAAGGGTAGTAGGAGTAATCCATCGAACTACAGACCTATATCATTGACGTCGGTTTGCAGTAGGGTTTTGGAGCATATACTGTATTCAAACATTATGAATCACCTCGAAGGGAACGATCTATTGATACGTAATCAGCATGGTTTCAGAAAACATCGTTCTTGTGCAATGCAGCTAGCTCTTTATTCGCACGAAGTAATGGCCACTATCGACGGTGGATTTCAAGTTGATTCCGTATTTCTAGATTTCCAGAAAGCTTTTGACACCGTTCCTCACAAGCGGCTTCTAATCAAGCTGCGGGCCTATGGGGTATCGTCTCAGTTGTGCGACTGGATTCGTGATTTTCTGTCAGGAAGGTCGCAGTTCGTGGTAATAGACGGCAAATCATCGATTAAAACTGAAGTGATATCAGGTGTTCCCCAGGGAAGCGTCCTGGGACCTCTGCTGTTCCTGATCTATATAAATGACCTGGGTGACAATCTGAGCAGTTCTCTTAGGTTGTTCTCAGATGATTTACCGTCTAGTAAGGTCGTCCGAAGACCAGTATCAGTTGCAAATCGATTTAGAAAAGATTGCTCTTTGGTGTGGCAGGTGGCAGTTGACGCTAAATAACGAAAAGTGTGAGGTGATCCACACGAGTTCCAAAAGAAATCCGTTGAAATTCGATTACCCGATAAATAGTACAATTCTCAAGGCTGTCAATTCAACTAAGTACCTGGGTGTTAAAATTACGAACAACTTCAGTTGGAAAGACCACATAGATAATATTGTGGGGAAGGAGAGCCAAAGGTTGCGTTTCATTGGCAGGACACTTAGAAGATGCAACAAGTCCACTAAAGAGACAGCTTACACTACACTCGTTCGTCCTCTGTTAGAATATTGCTGCGCGGTGTGGGATCCTTACCAGATGGGATTGACGGAGGACATCGGAAGGGTGCAAAAAAGGGCAGCTCGTTTTGTATTATCACGTAATAGGGGAGAGAGTGTGGCAGATATGATAAGCGAGTTGGGATGGAAGTCATTAAAGCAAAGACGTTTTTCGTCGCGGCGAGATCTATTTACGAAATTTCAGTCACCAACTTACTCCTCCGAATGCGAAAATATTTTGTTGAGCCCAACCTACATAGGTAGGAATGATCATCAAAATAGAATAAGAGAAATCAGAGCTGTAACAGAAAGGTTTAGGCGTTCGTTTTTCCCGCGCGCTGTTCGGGAGTGGAATGGTAGAGAGATAGTATGATTGTGGTACGATGAACCCTCTGCATAGCACTTAAATGTTAATTGCAGAGTAATCATGTAGATGTAGATGTAGATAGAAAAACTGGAAGAAGGAAGGAAGATAAGGATTTAATGTCCCGTCGAGGACGACGTCATTAGAAACTGAAAAGAAGCTCAGAGTGGGGAAAGATGCGGTGTATCCTTTACAAAAGAACTAGCGGTTTAAGTAAAACGATGTGTGTACCGATGGAGATTTGGGCCTCTTGTCACCCGCGATTCTACATAACTCGGTATCGAAACAGGTTAATAACAAGTTGCATGTAAGCTAGTAAACTGAAATCTTATGAAATGTAAATCTGCCACTGCAGTTTACTAAAAAAGTGTTACGTAAAATACATCGGTGCTAATCAAAGAATCAGATCGAATAAGGAAATAAACATGTCTATCAAAGGTAACATCACTTACGTACCAAATGTCTAAATCAAAATCCTAAAGAATATACACACATCAGCAATAAAAATGAAAACGAAAGCTGCAGTGTCAAATTCAACGGGACCAAGGATAAATATTCAACACGAAAATCAGAAGCAAGCTGCCCCAAGAAATGTTTGTTATTTTATGAGAAATGTCAGGCTATAAAATAAAATTTAAGTTTAAGCTGATACCAAATGTGGTGTACAGTTATGGAAAAGAAATAGGCAAAGGAAGAAATAATTAAAATGATTAGCAATCTCTTAAAGCTTAAAGAGGTAGCATCACTTTAAGTAAACAAACTGTACAGTAATTTTGTTTTTCATAAATCCATCTAGACTGCACAATAAAATTTCCATTCTACAATCAGTGAAGTCCATAAGTAACATTAATAATGCGCCCACGACATCACAGTATTATTATTTCATGAATAAGAAAAATTAAACCCAGTTGTTGAATCAACGTAGAGTGGCAACAGCGGACACCTACATTAGGGGGAATAATTCCGGCTTCTGGTGTAGGTCCGTAGTTTTAACCGTCAGAAGTTTTACAGGGAGCCGTAAAGCCATTCACAATCGAAATTTGTTTATTTCCAAAAAACATACCTGACTGTTACAATATAAGTTCAAATATATGTCTGTAATTAGATGAGTGTCATTTGGAATGTTGTACAATACATTTAGTTAACTAATTAGTTATTTGTCGGAAGAGAAAACTTTGAATCGCTTCCGAATAAAACAGACGAGTTAAAAAGTAGTGTCGGAATCCGTAAGAAGTTTAATACGTTAAATGGAAGATAGCATATAATCCGCAGTAAATCGAGTGACACAATAAAAGGCAACAAATACAACAAAGAATTCACAGAAAATTAACGTTTTTACTGTTGCACATACAATGTATGAAATCCGCTACTCTAAAATGTCTTTTTTACTACTGTTAACTCCGTCTTGTGAGAGGGGAAAGAATGTTTCACGGAAAACACTGTAAGATTTTTACGTAAATATATCAAGTTTTACAGAGAGCCGTAAAGCCATTCGCAATCGCAATTTGTTTATTTCCAAAAAATATACCTGACTGTTACAATATAAGTTCAAATATACAGACAGCGTGAAGAAAAAGAATCACAATTTTAACATAGCCACTTGGAATGTGAGAACACTCCTTCAGTGTAGCAAGCTAGAAAACGTAAAACTTGAAATAGAACGACTGTAAATCTATATCCTAGGCACATCGGAGATGAGATGGCCTCAACCAGGTGATTTCTGGTCTGGAGAATATAGAGTCATTCACACTGCAACTGACCAAGATAGACCAGGAATGGGAGGAGCAGGAATAATTTTGAGGAAAAACTATAGCTCACGTGTCAAGGGATATGTGCAATATAGCTCTCGAATAGTACTAGTCAGACTTGAAACTAAACCTAAGGACACTGATAATACAAATATACATGCCAACATTCAAAGAAGAAGATGCAGCCATTGACGAAATATACGAAGAAATAAGTAATGCGATGAGAAATGTTAAGGGAGATGAAAACCTGATTGCCATGGGGGACTGGAATGCGACTGTGGGTGAAAAACCGGAGGAAGGAATTGTTGGCAAATAGGGACTTGGAAGAAGAAATGAACGAGGAGATCGACTAATCGAGTTCTGTTCGAGGCACCAATTAGTTGCTGCAAACACACTTTTCCAACATCACAAACGAAGACGATACACATGGAAGGCTCCTGGAGACCTGAGGAGACAACAGATTGATTACATTCTATTGTAAGCACGTTTTAGGAACCAGATAAAAGGTTGCAGGAGCTATCCATCTGCAGACATAGGCAGTGATCACAACCTGGTCCTGATGAAAAGTTCACTGAAATTCAAACGTTTCAAGAAGAAGCCAGTAAAATTTAAATGGGAACTAGAAAAACTGAATACTGAGGGACTGGCAAAGCGCTATGCTCATGAAACAGACAACCTAGCTAAAAATTTTCAACATGGTGGAGTAAATGAAGACTGGGATCAAATTAAATCTGGTATATACAAAGGAGCAGAAAAGATAGTTGGAAGAACTGAACCCAAATACAAGAGGAAATGGATTACAGCAGAAATTATTGAGCTTACAGAAAACAGGAGACTATACAAAAATGCAACTGATGAACAAGGAAAATCTGAATACAGAAGACTAAGGAATGTAGTTAATAGAGAAGCTAGGAAAGCAAAAGAAAATTTTGTTGAAGAAATGTGCAGGGAAGTGGAAGAAAAGATGCAAAACGGAAGAACTGATTTAATTTACAGAACAGCAAATCAGTTTTGTAATAAACGTAAAACAACCCTCTCAGGCACAATAGAAAATAAAGAGGGAAAAATGCTGTTTGATGAAGACATGGTGAAGAGATGGAATGAATACATAGAGGAGTTGTATGCCGGAACACCTCTTTCGGAGGAAGTAATAGGAAGAGAAGAGCAAGTAGACGAAGATGACAAGGGACATGACATTCTGCACGAAGCATTTGACAGACCTCTAAAAGAACTATGGGGCAACAAAGCAACGGGTATTGATGACATCCCTACAGAACTAATAAAGAATGCTGGTGACAGCATGAAAATAATGCTCCTTAAACTTATTAGGTCCATCTACAACACAGAAGAGATACCGACAGACTTCCAGAAATGTATCATTGTTGCTATACCAAAGAAGGCAGCAGCTACAAAATGTGAACAGTACCGAACTCTAAACCTAATATCACATGCCTCAAAAATTCTCATAAAAATAGTTCTGAAGAGAATTGAAGAGAGGGTGGAGAATATGCTGAGTGAAGGTTAGTTTGGTTTCAGAAGGGGATTGGGAACAAGAGAGGCGATTCTGGCACTGAGACTCCTTATCGAAAAGCAATTACAGAAAAATAAACCGACTTATATTGCCTTTGTAGACATGGAAAAGGCATTTGATAACGTTATCTGGCACGAGATGTTCAGAGTTCTGAGGAAAAGTGGAATAAAGTACAAAGACACCCGTGTGATACTCAGTTTCTATAAGAATGAGGTGGCAGTGATTAGGAACTGTCACCACGAACAAGAAGCAAATTTTAGAAAAGGGGTAAGACCGGGATGTACTCTCTCTCCTCTTATATTCAATGCTTACATCCAGGAAGTTATAGACCAATTTCGAGAAACTCCTGATGTGGGGATCACAATTAATGGGCAGAAGATAAACATACTACGTTATGCAGATGATATTGCTATAGTCACGTAGACAAAAGAAGATATAGAGGAAGTCCTCAGAATGACGGGAAAAACTCTATGCAATTAGTATGGAATGAGAATAAACAAGAAAAAGACAGTGATGGTATGCAGTACAGGAGCGCAGAATATGAACCTCTGAGAATGATAATTGGAAGAGAGGGGCTGGAGGTGATGGAGGAATTTACTTACCTGGGAAGCAAAATCAGAAGAGATGTTAGAAGCCGGAAAGGAATTGCGACCAGAATACAAAAGGCCAAAATCGCATTTAATCGGAGAAGGAACTTACTCGCCAGCAACAACATCAGTCTGAAAATAATGAAACGTGTCATGAAAGGTTTCGTTTGGAGTGTGGCCGTATACGGATGTGAAACTTGGACAGTTGGAAGAGAAGAGAGAAGACAGCTAGAGGCTCTGGAGATGTGGTGCTATAGAAGGATGATGAGGATCAGCTGGAGAGACAAAGTAACAAATGAAGAGGTGCTTAGAAGAGTACAGAAAACCAGATCTCTGTGGAGAGACATCGAAACAAGAAGAGACAAACTTGTAGGGAGCATCCTATGACACAACATCATCGGAACAATTGCAGAAGGAGCTATTCAGGGAAGGAATCGGCGAGGGCGACCAAGGATATCATACATGCAACAGATCATGAATGACGTTGGATGTAACACGTACGTGGAAAGGAAGAGGAAGGCAGACAGACGAGAGGAATGGCGCTCTGCTGCAAACCAACCTCAGGGTTGAACATTAAAAGAAGAAGAAGATCAGGTATGCTACACTGAAATGAAAGTCCTTCCGAGAGAACTGTTTAGGAGATAACCTTAAGATAGCGAGCGAGGTATGTCGAATGCACGTACACACATACACATTCTTGCGCCTGAGCTGGCTCTTGGTATGTGGATGATCCCGCCGTAAACATGACATAAACTGCGCAACGAGACGAGAATTTTAATTCGAGTAAAGAATGCCGTTAACGCGAGCTCTGAGTTCTCGGCGTGTCAACATGTGCCATTTGTTGACTAAAAGTCGGAATGTTTTAAAGCCGAAGGACTGGTCCAGTTGTGATGTTAGCGTGTAAACTATGGCCGAACGTCAACGCGACGACCACACAACTCATGTGGATAAACGAATTATTAATTGCAACTTACAAGCGTATTACCACAGAAAAGGCGTGTGTAAATATCTTCTTGTACACAAGAAATATTCGACAGGGCACAATAAGTTTCTCTTGTGATAAAAGTTTGAAATTTTTTTAGGTTATTTCATTCCATCTCTGTCTGTTATTTCAACTGATGTCTTCAATTCATACTATAATAATAAGAAAACTCCCCACATGTAGGCTTTCAGGCCCTCTATAACAACATAATGCATGATTAGAAAACTGAATTCTATGAAATCAAATGGCTCTCTGAAATTTTTCTTGTACGATAACAGCGAAAGAGTTTGCAACATATTTCGATATGGCAAGCAAACCAATAACAGATGCAAGATCACTGAGTACTATTACGTCTGGTATTTATGCATGGCCAACGGGAATTTATCAGCAGGAGACATTTAAGACATGCTGAATGGTGCTTAATTTGTCCGGTAAACAAAGTAACAAACATTGCAGTAAATGTGGTTTTATGCCTTAAGATACAGTTTGTCAGAAGAGAAAAATATTTCAGATATAATACGTGAAAAGTTACACGCTTCCTTACTGACAGAATATCTGTGTGTTACGTCGAATGTATAATTGAAAAAATACTTCTTTGTAAATGAAAGACAGGGTACATATAACTGGATAACAGATAAACTATGAGGAAGTAAGTAATAGTAATCTGACAATCGAATTGCCTGTCTTTTTTCACCCTCCTGTATCCAGTTGCCAATGAGATCGAAGGAGGCTGGTTGGCTACTGGTATCTGAAAAGCTTCGGAGGGTAGATATCGACTGACTGGTTCCACAAGAATGAATTTCATCGTTTATCTTGTGTCGGGAAGCACCGAAGAACTTCTACGAGAGAAGCATTGGTGTTCTGATAACGATCCTGTGGGAAATATTACCGCATTCCCAGCTTGTCAACGGGATAAACTGCGCCAACCTGTTCTGCTGATTTTAAAACAATTGACGGAGAAAAGCGGTCCTATCGACATCAGTTTTTCTTGTTACAGAACTTCACACACAAAAAATTACGTATTTCTCGGAAAGGATTGTCTGCCAGGAAACAGCAAGTGCTTTTAGAAGGAAGAAGAGGCTTATGGTGTATCCCAGTTTCAACAACTGTAGCGATGTTTATAATGATTATTACTGGAGACGGATGGAACAAGTGACGCTTACACAGTTGACATGTGATCCCTAATAAAGTTTTTTGTCCGCGTCTCAGTGTTTCTTGATGATCTATCCCTGTTAAACGCACCACTTATATACGACGGGTGCTCACTAAGTAACGCAACACATTTTTCTCTCGGTCAGTTTCGGTTGAAAAAATTTGCAGTTTGTTGTGGGACGTCGTGGAATATTCCCGCTTCAGTATCTATAGTTTCACGAAGTACCGTAGGGTGGCGGAGTTACATGTAGCCTTCAAAATGGCGTCTGTGTATTGCAAGCAGGGAGCTACCACAGAGTTATTTTGTCCAGTAAACCAGAGCATCGCAGATAACTGTAGACGCGCGGAAAATGTCTACAGAGAACTGGCAGTGAACAAAACCACAGTGAGTCGTTGGGCGAGGAAAGTGTCATCATGGCAACAATGTCACTCAAACCTGTCCGATCTCCCACGTGCCCGCCGGCCGCACACAGCTCTGACTCTGCAATATTGGAACACTCATTCGATACGATATTGCAATAGCTCTGTTATTCTGGTTACAACACAAATTTCCTTTGAACATGCATGCGTGCCCAAAGGAACAGGCACTGCGGCGACTACAGCCGTTATGAAATACGTAAATGTATAGCAATCAATTGCGAATAATGATAAACATCAGCTGTAGAATGGAATGACGACAGTGAAAATTTGTGCCGGACCGGGACTCGAACCCGGAGTTCCCGCTTATCGCAAGCGGTCCCCTTACCATTTGGATATCCGTGCAGGACTGACTGCCAGACCAAAACTTCCATATGTCGTCAACCATGCGTACATCCATTATTTTTGTATATTCCCGTACAGCTCAGACGTTGTATTTGAAATTCGCTTGCCCGATATCGGCAGAGAAATACGATTTGAACTGCCTGAATTATTTCAATTATGATATAAAGTTCCTTTGGACATGCATGCATGGTTGTCATTGTTCGCAATTTTCGAATACATTTAATGTAACTGTCATTCGAGGTGATACACAGATCACAGTGAAACACGTCGCAGCTCAAGTGGACGTGTCTACTGGTAGCGCTGACACACTAGTCCACTATATGGGGTACTCAAAAGTATGCGCACCATGTGCACCTCGCCGCCTAACACAATATAAAGAGCAAGGAAGGACCATGTGTGCGGAATTGCTAGCGCGTTATGAGGCTGTCCGTCACAATTTTTGTCGACCATCGTCAGAGACGATGAAAGACGGACGCATCACTTTCAGCTGGAAACACAGACAGCAAAAAACGACAGTCCATTGAGTAGCGCCACACCGCCTTTCCTCCGAATAAAATGTTCAAAGTCGCATCTCAGCCAGTAAAGTATTAACGACGGTCGTCTGGGACTCTGAAGGGATTTTTCTGTTGGATGGCTTCCCTCATGGTGCACCTATCAACTCTGAGGCATATTTCGTTGCCCTCAGGAAACTGAAGAAACGACTTCAGCGTGCTCGTCGCCACAAAATCGCAAACGAACTTTTCTTTCGCCATGATACCGCGAGGCTTCACACAAATCTGCGCACTCGAGAGGAACTCGCAAAGGTTTATTGAACTATTCTTCCTCGTCAACCCTGCAGCCAGGATCTCACACCTTTTGACTTCCGTCTGTTTGGCCTGATGAAGGATGCACTCCGCTGGAAGCAGTACGTGGATGACGGGGAGGTTACTGACGCAGCAACACGTTGGCTCCCACGTCGACCAGTAGAACGGTACCATGCGGGCGTATAGGGCCCCCAGTAAGGCGGCGCAAGGCCTTCGTATTGAACGAAGGTTATGTTGAAAAATAGAGGTTTGCAGCCAGAAGAGTGGGGAATAATATGGTGTATTGGAATCCTGAATAAAACCAATCTACATTCAGAAAAAAAATGTGTTGCATTACTTATTGAACGCTCCTCGTTTTACGCCGGGGGTGTGCCCAGTCTTCGAGGTCTCCATGACATCTTTCGACAAAAGAACACATATTCATATGTTGACCTTGCTGTACTGACTTACGTCGATACAAAGTGCGCTGAAGGGGATGTGACTGTAAACATTTAAACCCTGTATGTTACGTCCGCCTCCGCAGCTGAGTGATCGGCGCCGCTGACAGCCGTGTGGAGGACCTGAGTTCGATTTCCAATAATGCCAGGGAGCTTTCCTTGGTGGGAGGAAGGAAACGATGTGCGCTCAGCCTCTTGATGCCAGTTGAGCGGCTACTTGACAGAGCAGTAGCGACTCCAGGCTAGAAAAACTGACAGCGGCTGAGAGAGCGGTGTCCTATCCCACGCCCACGCCCCACATCCCGTGACGCCATCGGTGGAGGATGAAAGGACGGTCGGTCGGTACCGATGGGCGCACCAGCACCTGTGGGTGGAGTTTAGTTCAGTCAGTGTCTTACGTGTAACGGAAAGACCACAACTGCGGGTATGTATTTCTGACGTACAATCACTATTTAGTGAGCATAGTCAGGGTTTCTGAACCTCCAAAGCAGAACTGAATGACAATTTTTGTAGTTCTATGTAACAAACAGAGTGGTGTTGGAATTCTCACTGCAGCTTTATTTCACATTCTGTAATTTACTGGTACCAATCATTCTCTAATTTTACTGCGGCAAAGTCCATACGCAAAGGCAACTGCAAGATGCTCTAGGACTGACGGCCACATTACTGCGCATTTCGGCGACAACTGTTTTCTTCTCATCAGACTTGTGGATCTCATTTAGTTCTGAGGAGTGTGTCCATAGCGTCACGTTATGAAGTCGTGCTTTATATATGCATAGTGAGAGATGACACTACTATCTACACATCACATGGCGTACACACAATTAAACACCCTAGCTAAAGACTTTCCGCTAAACAAACTATATCGTTTTATTCACTTGTTTTTCTTCAATACCTTCACATTGTAGATGTGTGTGAGAGCTGCTGCTGCGTTTTTGGAGAGTGTGGTGAGCCAAGTCTTTTTGACAGTGAAGCAAAGTTGACTAGCGATTTCTGTATGTTTAGTGCCGCGGCTGTCCACTAGAAAACCTCAGTGACAAGACGACACTTCAATAACACTTCGCCGATGTGAATGTCTGACAAAGCGTACTTACTTTTCACTCACTGGAGAGGAGGCACATTATAAGTACCATAGGACTACCTGCAATGGTCTCAAATGCATAATATCTCGCAACATCAACACGCTAAATCACATTAAGACTACGTTTTTACTGTTTCTAACACAGACGTTATAATTACACAGAATGGGCGTTTGATTAGTGAAGCTGGGCAGTTGAGATTTCTAGTTGTTCAGATAGACACTAAACTCTCATGGAAAGCCTATGTTCACGATCTTGTTCAAAAACTTAATGCTGCCATTTTTACTATCACAATAGCATCTGAAGTAAGTGATAGTTCGACGTGAAAAGTAGTCTACTTCGCTTATTTTCTTTCGCTTACGACGTATGGTATTATATTTTGGGGTAACTCTTCCCATTGCCGGCCGGAGTGGCCGTACGATTCTAGACGCTCCAGTCTGGAACCGAGCGACCGCTACGGTCGCAGGTTCGAATCCTGCCTCGGGCAGGGATGTGTGTGATGTCCTTAGGTTAGTTAGGTTTAATTAGTTCTAAGTTCTAGGCGACTGATGGCCTCAGAAGTTACGTCCCATAGTGCTCAGAGCCATTTGAACCATTTTTTTGAGCCCTTCCCATTCTCAAAGGGTATTTTTGGCTTAGTAATCTACCACAAGGACTCAAATATCTTAGCAGTAATCCATATGCTCTCAGGATTACTCCTTGTATTCTGTCGAGGAGTACCTTGAGAAATAAAGTGCAAAGTAATTGTTGACTTGGGTAGTCGCACAAACCACAGGGCGGATTTACATTTATTCGTAAATACTCCATCCAGAATGTAAATACCTTATCCTACTAGAGGTACACATGTCAGTGAAATATCATTGAGCGAGGCGGCTTCACACTGCTTACAATAACGTGCCCGCCAGATTGGAATATTCAGAACTCCGACGACCGTTTAATGCTACTCCACAGAAGTAAGCTACATATGGGCATCATGCTTTACCATCCTCCCACTATCTCCTCATTAAAAATAGAAACTGGACATCTCATTCTCTACGTATATGTCACAACAGTCTACGCGAAATAGTTGCATTGAAGATGTGAAGTTCAAATTTCAGAAAGCGAAGATGCCCATGTGTGCGAATAAGGAAAAATAACTCCAGCCTATATAGTCGAATCTCTAGGAGTCTCTTGAAACCTTACCAGACAATGGTTACATTTCGATTGGGTTTAAAGAGGCATTTTCTTTTAGATTTGGTTTAAAGAGGCACTTTCTTCTGAGATACACGTTCGAGAATTTCCTTCGATTTAATGACCGATAGATGAACGCCCGTAATGTGATTCACACTGACTGAACGCACATCGGACACCCGCAGGATCCATCGCAATCATGCCGTTTAACACTGCCACTAGGCTTTGCGGTAATGGCCTCAGTTCGACGAGGAAGAAAGTGGACAAGGCATGCGATAATCAGATAAGTTCACTCATTGATAATTCCACTACCGGAAAAAAGGCAGCTCCCCAAGGACTGTGCTCGGTGGCACCAGGGTATATTATGCGGATACTGAGGGGCTGCAGTGTTTAGATGCGTTTATACCTGTGCGCCTTGCGGCTATTTGCCGTAAGCTGTGCTTGCCCCCACATGCAAGTAGAGGTGCCCATTGTGAATACAGCTGTGAATGGAATCACTCGTGCGCAAGTATTGTGGAAAACGGAAGAGTGTGGAGGAAGCACAGCCGCAAGAAGACTAGCTGCAAGGCGCACAGGTATAAACGCATCTTTAGTGACTCATTTGTCACGTCATCGGCGATTAAATGGCGCTTAGGAGGCCTGTACGTAAACCCTCTGTTCTGCTCTGCGTAACTGTGCTTAGTCTAGAGGCGAACAGCGTCTGCAACATTCATTCTAGGGTGCAACCATGCATCACTAGTGAGTACGTGCGCTTGTCGAACAACTTCTGCCAATTCAAGATGGTCGCATTGCGAGCCTGCAGAAAACTTGATGGGCTTATCGATGGATTGCTGCACATCTTGGGCACAACACGTCGGTGATTTGTCGTTGCTTTCAGCAGTGGTCTGTGGAATTTTCCCACATTGGTAGACTAGGTTTTGGACATCCCCGTAACAGGCGCACGTCAAGATCGACGCACTGCGTGAGCGGTGGAAGCCATAGAGGGACGAAATCTGAACACTTGTAGCAGCTGCTGTGTCATCAGGGACCATTGGGAACCGTGTGCTTGCAGCAGGATTAAGATCAAGTGTGCCTCTGGCCAGGCTGTTACTGGCAACACGGCAGCGTCAAGCGTGGCGACTCTGGTGCCGTGAAAGGGTTGACTGGTGAGTAGAAAGCCGCTCTGTTGTCTTCGCTAACGAGAGTAGGTTCTGTCTGTATGGGGGTAATAGACGTAAGCCGTAGACCTGGTGAGCTGCCTATTACAGAGTGCATTCGCCAATGACACAAGCTCCCATCCCAGCCTTTATGGTGTGGGGGACCGTCAATTACAACTCACGGTCACATTTGGTGTATCTGCAGTGTAAAATAACCAGTGTCAGATACATTTCACAGGTTGTTGTCCTGGTGACCTTGCCATTTCTTCGAGAGGAAGGTGATGTGCTTTTTCAACAGGGGACTGCATGTCCACTGCACGTTCACATACGCAACGCGCTCTTCGTGGTGTCGAACAACCACACAGGCCAGCAAGATCATCAGAGCTCTCGCCATCTAAACACGTATGGGACGTGATGAATCGGAAACTTACTCATTCTCCAGGGCCTGCAAGAACCATTGCCGAGTTACAACCAGAGGCGCAGGCGCAAGATGCTTGGGACAATCTGTCGCAGGATGCCTTCCGGCACCTTCATGATCGTTTGTATCGAGAATTCACGCATGCTTTGCCACCAGATGGGGCGGGGTGATGGGGGTATCCTGTGTCTTGATGCGACTGATTGGGCATTCTTTATTGTGTGACCTATGTCTTTCATTTGGTCTGAATGATATGATGAATTGTCTGTCACCTCACTTGTACTTAAGTGTGTTGCATTTTTTCCGACTGTGTAGATACCGTTGAGTTACCAAATTCTTAGGATGTTGATTGCTGCGTTTTACTCGCTATTTCAATTAGCTCTAGATATTTCCTGTTGCATTAAGATCGGGTGATTCAGCGGACCAGCCGACGTGAGACAGAGTCCCCAAGCGTTGGTCAAACCGCTGCAGCCCAGTGAACGAGGCTGCTCTCACATTGAAATACGAGGGTGTTCACAGTTCATTTATAACGAAGATGGTCTGGAACCGAGCGACCGCTAGGGTCGCAGGTTCGAATCCTGCCTCGGGTATGAATGTGTGTGATGTCCTTAGGTTAGTTAGGTTTAATTAGTTCTAAGTTCTGGGCTACTGATGACCTCAGAAGTTAAGTCTCATAATGCTCAGAGCCATTTGAACCATTTATAACGAAGATGAAGGTCTGGTCGTCCAGAATAACAAAATAAACATCCAGGTTATTGTTCGCGGTTACCTGAATGAGCGAGCTCAAGTCCTGGCTTCGGTAGCAGATGCACCCGTTGCCTTGCAGCATTTGAAAAGAAACAAAAATCGCGATCAGACGATACGCGCTCACTCAGCTACTGTCCACTTCTGTGTTGTTTCACCCAACGAAGAAGTGTGGCTCTAAGCGCTACTGTGAGCAGTTGCCTATTGTGATATATCTCACACCAAAGGTCTACTGCAACAATTTCCCTTCGCGATGTTCATTCAAAAAATGGTTCAGATGGACTGTATTCACTGACCGCATAAATCCCTACCGTGTTTGAATCCGCTTGTTACTGAAAGGCGTGATGCTCCTCTCCGTTCTCTGTCGGTTAGGATCTCTTTACGGCGAATTGATCTTACGCTTGTTACATGGCTGCCAGTGGTACACCATTCCTTATAAACACGTTGGACAGTCGGCGGTGATAAACAAACACACGGGCAAATGGGGCAACTTGATTCACAGGAACGTCTTAACACAACAGATCACTGCAGAATGAATTTTCACTCTGCAGTCTATCGGACCGGTGCTCGAACCCTGGACTTTTGCCTTTTGCGGGCTAGTGAGCCACTCACTGAGTAAATTAGGCACTGGCGGAAATAAAGGTGTGAGGTCTCGTGCTCGGGTGGCTCAGTCAGTGGAGCACTTGCCCGCGAAAGCCACAGCACACAGTTTTAATCCACCAGGGAGTTTCGCTGTAGCTAATTTCTGCCATTCTGTCACGTCACCAGAATCACCCACGTTACTTCAATGAATGCATACAACTGAGTAGCACACAGACATCACTTTTCTAATACGGCTTACGTCAGAGATGGAGGATCACACAACCGCCTGGTAGCAGCTATACACGAGCAATTTCAAGGTGGGTGACTAATATTTTGTCGTTCAGCCTGCACTGACTCACGCTGTGAGTACGGACGCTGCAGTGGTTGGCAAGCCGGCAGATACGTTTGTGAAGCAGCGTGTCGCCTGCGTGTGCCCCGCGAAACGTGGCGCGCTGCAGCGGCGAGAGCGCCTGCGCCTGCGCCGCGCCTGCCACCTGTCCTTGCGCGTCGCTCGGCAATGCAAATAGGCCGGAACGGCAAACATGGTCGCCCACGCCGCTCATTCAGCGACCGGAGAAAACACACACACCGGGCTGCACGGGGCCCGACCTTCTGGGTGCGGTGCGTCCGGCGCCGCGCACCTGCGCACTGCCGCCAGCTCCCTGTCCGTCAGCCCGCGCCCAGGGAATCCCCGCCGTGACGCTGGCTACTTCAGCGCCTCACCGCTGCTGAGGGTTTCCCAGTAATGAGGCGAAGATGGCGACCGCAAACAGAACAAACCTAATGTAGGTACCTCAGATTAGAACCTGTGTCCTAGTGAGTGTGGGCTTTTCTTGATTCACTCCCGCAGCTACAGTCAATAACAACGAACGTTGTTAGGACACCGTACCTAGATGTAGCCTTCTCTAACGAGTTAAGCTGCATGCTTTCATGTAAAACATATATCAGAAACGTATTTTTATAAATAATGTTAGCTTCATCGAATCTGGCACGTTACTTTACAAGATAGTCGAGTTAAGGAATACTTTCATTAATAAAAACACGCAGCTGTTCCTGCGTTTACTTACATATTAGGTGAAACATCCTATATATGAATAAATGCAGGCACATTAGCGTGTTTTTATTGATGAAACATATAAAATGGCTCCAAATATTCCTACGTTGTCCTGCAATGCAGGAGCAGACGACATGACGCTGAGCAAAACATGAATGTAACTGGAAATTTTAGACATCGCAACACGGGCATGTAGCCCGAAATCGGTTGTGTCATCGAAATAAACAATTTCAAAAGTATTTGTAGCTGGTCGCGTTCTTCAACAATAAATAATCATTAACGACCGTGGATGTCACAAGATCCAACACGGATAAAATAAATTTGGAGGCGATTTGGGAGAATTGCGAAAAAAAGTACACAGCACTGCCACATCCGTCAGCAACAATGGCTAAAACCCGACCTCTTGCTGAACTGAACTTGGATGACAGACAATGGGACGTCACTCCATGCGTCTGCGACACTATTCCAGAGTTCAGCACTCGCAGTGGCTGGTGAGCGGCATTTCAGTCTCTCAACAGCCCGTGGCCAGATGTTCTCAGTGGCTGATACACTTAAAACCCAAATAAACTCGTACACCTGCCTAATATCGTGTACGGCCCCCGAGAGCTGTCAGAAGCGCAGCAACACGACATGGTGTGGAGTCGACTAATGCCTGAAGTACTGCTGGAAGGAACTGAGATCAGGTCTGTCCATAAATCCGTAAGGGTCGTCGAGCAGATGCGCAAAACTATAGACCTATATCTCTGACGTCGATCTGTTGTAGAATTTTAGAACATGTTTTTTGCTCGAGTATCATGTCGTTTTTGGAAACCCAGAATCTACTATGTAGGAATCAACATGGATTCCGGAAACAGCGATCGTGTGAGACCCAACTCGCTTTATTTGTTCATGAGACCCAGAAAATATTAGATACAGGCTCCCAGGTAGATGCTATTTTCCTTGACTTGCGGAAGGCGTTCGATACAGTTCCGCACTGTCGCCTGATTAACAAAGTAAGAGCCTACGGAATATCAGACCAGCTGTGTGGCTGGATTGAAGAGTTTTTAGCAAACAGAACACAGCATGTTGTTATCAATGGAGAAACGTCTACAGACGTTAAAGTAACCTCTGGCGTGCCACAGGGGAGTGTTATGGGACCATTGCTTTTCACAATATATATAAATGACCTAGTAGATAGTGTCGGAAGTTCCATGCGGCTTTTCGCGGATGATGCTGTAATATACAGAGAAGTTGCAGCATTAGAAAATTGTAGCGAAATGCAGGAAGATCTGCAGCGGATAGGCACTTGGTGCAGGGAGTGGCAACTGACGCTTAACATAGACAAATGTAATGTATTTCGAATACATAGAAAGAAGGATCCCTTATTGTTTGATTATATGATAGCAGAACAAACACTGGTAGCAGTTACTTCTGTAAAATATCTGGGAGTATGCGTGCGGAACGACTTGAAGTGGAATGATCATATAAAATTAATTGTTGGTAAGGCGGGTACCAGGTTGAGATTCATTGGGAGAGCCCTTAGAAAATGTAGTCCATCAACAAAGGAGGTGGCTTACAAAACACTCGTTCGACCTATACTTGAGTATTGCGCATCAGTGTGGGATCCGTACCATATCTGGTTGACGGAGGAGATAGAGAAGATCCAAAGAAGAGCGGCGCGTTTCGTCACAGGGTTATTTGGTAACCTTGATTGCGTTACGGAGATGTTTAGCAAACTCACGTGGCAGACTCTGCAAGAGAGGCGCTCTGCATCGCGGTGTAGCTTGCTCGCCAGGTTTCGAGAGGGTACGTTTCTGGATGAGGTATCGAATGTATTGCTTCCCCCTGCTTATACCTCCCGAGGAGATCACGAATGTAAAATTAGAGAGATTAGAGCGCGCACGGAGGCTTTCAGACAGTCATTCTTCCTGCGAACCATACGCGACTGTAACAGGAAAGGGAGGTAATGACAGTGGCACGTAAAGTGCCCTCCACCACACACCGTTGGGTGGCTTGCGGAGTATAAATGTAGATGTAGATGTACGAGGGAGTGGAAATCTCTTCTGAACAGCACGTTGCAAGGCATCCCAGATATGCTCAGTAACGTTCATGTCTGGGGAGTTTGGTGGCCAGCGGACGTGTTTAAATTCAGAACAGTGTTTCCGGAGCCACTACGTAGCAATTCGGACGTGTGGTGTTTGGCACTGTCCTGCTGGAATCGCTCAAGTCCGTCGGAATGCACAATGGACATGAATGGATGCAGGTGATCAGACAGGATGCTTACGTACGTGTCACCTGTCAAAGTTGTATGTAGAAGTATCAGGTTCCCATATCCCTCCAACTGCACACGCCCCACACTATTACAGACCCTCCACCAGCTTGAACAGTCCCCTGCAGACATGCAGGGTCCATGGATTCATGAGGTAGTCTCCGTACCCGTAAACGTCCATCCGCTCGATACAATTTGAAACGGGAGTCTTCCGACCAGGCAACATGTTTCCAGTTATCAACACACCAACGTCGGCGTTGACGGGCCCAGGCGAGGCGTAAAGCTTTGTGTCGTTCAGTCATCAAGGGTACACAGAGGGCCTTCGGCTCCAAAGCCCATATCGACGATGTTTTGTTGGATGGTTCGCACGCTGACACTTGTTGGTGACCCAGAATTGAAATCTGCATCAGTCTGCGGACGGGTTGCACGTCTATCACGTTGAACGATTCTCTTCAGTCGTCGTCTTGCAGAATCTTTTCCGGCCGCAGCGATGTCGGAGATTTGATGTTTTACCGGATTCCTGATAATCACGGTACACTCGTGAAACGGTCGTAAGGGAAAATCCTCACTTCGTCGCTATCTTGGAGATGATGTGTGCCATCGCTCGTCTGCCGACTATAAGACCACATTCAAACTCACTTAAATCTTTATGACCTACCATTGTAGCAGCAGTAACCGATCTAACAACAGCGCCAGACACTTGTTGTCTTATATAGTCGTTGCCGACCGCAGCGCCGTATTCTGTCTGTTTACATACTAGGTTTTCGAATAAGCATGTTTATACCAGTTTCGTTGGCGCTTCAGTGTAGGTCTGGAGAGCGTGCTGGCCAGGGCAGCAGTCGAACGTCCTCTGTATCGAATAGCGTCAGGCCGACACGGGAAGCATTCGTACTTGCTTTATGTCGTCGGAAGATAACACGAAGAACGGCATCACGAAATCACCAAAAGCTACTGTAACGTCTTTATTGGCCAACCCCGACGTAAAATACGGATTAGATACAACGAGCTAGTCAGAATGCACCGAAGCACCCAATTCAAGTTTAACATGCATTTTACGAACAAACATCATTCCATAACGAGCATTGACAATAATCAGTAGGTACTCTATTTCGCTGAAAACATTCGAATTATGGATCTGTTAGAGGAAACAGAGATCCATGCGTACTTAAAGAAAAATCTAAATAACGTACTTAACGAAGAAACAGAGCTAAAGATTTTATTTTTATTTTTGAAATCGTCAAAGACGTCTTCATTAAGTCATAAGTTTGTTCACCTGCTTCCCTTCCATTTTGCGTAAATTAATTACCTATTAATTAAACAAATATCACTGCATTCATTAATTACAAAGGTCGTATGTTGTACCTTCTAATTATGTCAACACGTATAGTTCAACTTTACTGGAATGACGTATATTTAATATCTCAAATGAAACACGATATAGCCTGTGATTACAGTAATGTGGAATCACATATACGTACAGTGACATCCGTTGTACAATGCCTAAACCAGCTAAACCAGTTCTCTTCAGCACGACATTACGGCAGTTTGTTATTTCTTGTATAGAACTTATGGGATATTCCTAGATTACTGTTAATGAATGAAAATTGTAGTATGCAACTTGTGATGCACAAATGCTTTGTAAATTTTTATACTACGTCATGTAGGGTGGTTACACTACGTAATTTTTCGGGAAACTCAAGGCATGTGCTTGAAAATAACCTCATAGCATATATAATGTTGCTTAGGCCTCTGTACCAAATGCATTATGGCTCACTGTTCCTCTAGCGTACAGCCAAGAGCTCTTCTCTTCTTGTAAGACAATAACCGTCTATCCTCTGAGTTTTTTGCGGTGGCATTCCCGAAAAAAATCTTCTCAGTTTGCAAGTCGCGTCACTTCGAATGAAAAAATGTCTTTCTCGAAAGCTGTCTTCGCCATCGTTATCAGGATCGTGTAACCTATAATGCATTTCCCATCCAGTTTTATGTATGACTCTGTTTTAGCGGTCTGCTGATGACAAAAACAGAACTGTCTGATTGCATTACGCTGTAAGTACAAGGCGTGCTTTTAGCTAATGCTGCTGTAGTACTACGTAGAACTACTGTCGTGCAGACTGGTGTAATCCTGATTGCTTCATACATAGTCGTCAAATGATGATTCTCAGAGACAAGTTTCGTATAAATTTTTAACGAGCTTTCTATACGTCTTCTAGGGTGCTGAATCCGCATTTTCGAAGTCCCACCAACGTGTTGGTCCTAAAGGGTCAAAAATGTAAAGAAATCACGAGAAATAGGGCTTTTTTTGGGTTTATCGCTTAACTCCGAACCGAAGCTTATTTTTTACAAAGTTGACTGTTCATGAAAATACAGAGAATAAAATTTCGCATAAAATAGGCTCCAACGTCTTTTTCGTCAAGCCAACAGTATGACGGTTACCGCACATTAAAGTTAACATAATTTCAAGCGACACTACCAAAACCTAACTCCACATCTATTAATATCTATCAGAAGGCAAAATCAAAGCTTTCACCAATCCTCCAATTAAAATATTTTCAAATAATTTATGTAATTGAGATAATTATGCTTTAGTTTGCATTTGGTAACAACAATAATAATAATTACCGTTTCATCGTCTTCGTGCACCACTGCTCCCGTCTTACTTGACTCATCAGCAATATGAGAGTATACAGGGTGCAGATATGTCCAATTTCGTTTTTGCAAATTGCAGCTGGTGTCAGCCCAAACAAATTCTGCTCGTCACATCTTTCATATGAAGCCCAGCGTCGACGGAATGAGTCGGTTTTTTCCCGTTTCAAACAAAATCGTATTATAATCGGAATTTTACGTGCCAATTCGATGGATATTCGTTTTACCGATATGTATTACAAGGAAGAGTAAGACACGAAGAACAACCAGTACTCCAGCATCGAATAAGCAGCGCGCTTCTTCATGGCGGTAGCAGCCAGCGCGAGCCAGGGCTGAGCTGTCACTGCTCCAGTACTGGCTGTTCTTCGTGTCTTACTCTTCCTTGTAATACATATCGGTAAAGCGAATTAGACTAATGTGGGATCGCTCTGTCGAATACCACGTCAAATTCCACTTTAAAAATCACCAACTGCAAACAAACCGTCGCTTTTCATCGACAAAATATCAACTATCTGCCGAAACATCACAGAAAATGCACCTGGCAACTTTTAGGAGAGAGAGCCCGTATATACGTATCTTACAGCTAAGTAAGATAATAGATCATTAATTTCAGTTCATACCTGGTAACAGATAAATAATTAGAGTTGAAACCAGTCTACAGTACCTGTTACAATGATGAGGTAATGAGATTTCACAATGTGAAATTATAATACCAAAACTGTGAAATATGACTTACCTTCGCGTTGTGTGGTACAATGGATTCTCTCCATTGCATGGAAACTATTGTTTCCATAAAGAATGTAGGTGTTGCAGTCAGTATTGTGAAAGACCACATTGAAATGACCCGAATCAATCAAATTCCACTCATTTTTCCATCAATGCTGATACCTCAAAACGTTCTGCTAGTGGGTAGAAGGCACTGCATCCTAAAGCAGACAGCATATCAACAAGTTTCTGATAGCTGTATGTCTTGTAGATGAAGATGGGCACGCCAACTTGCAATGGTGACGAGAAAGAGTTGGGTCTGACAGCTGCCACCAAGCTGTGTTCTGTGGCCATACTTTTGGTTTTCCATTTATTCAAGTTTTATCGCTTCTTCGTCAGCACTTTTTGATAACGAAACTTTCGACAGTATCACGGATGAGGATCTCGTTCTCTGTAAGAAACTGGTCTGGAGGAGGATATTTCGTTGTGTTGTAAACCTGCGATCGAATACCTTCAACAAATATGTCTACAGCTGTTTCAACCACACATCGACACTCTTCCTCTGGAGACAACCGTTTTGGCTGATACGAGCTATGTGCAAGAATTTTGTACGTAGTGTTTTTTATACAAACAACAGTTGATTTCTTTAGTGATGAGGCAGTAACTATATCGCTTCCATACTTCTTCAACAGTTGAACTTTAACAGTCTTGACATCTGGATGGTAGTCACTGTGGATCTGCTCTGTTAGCATATAGACTTCGTTGTTGGTCTTTTTTTTATCTGCCTGCTTTGGGCTGCCGTGCTGGACCTTCATGCGTAGGATGTGGTAGTGGGCGTCTGCTACAGCCAAGTCGTGAACTGGTCAATCCAACGTATTATCGAAAGTTCTATTTCATTGTTTTGCCTTCCAGAAAGGTTCAGAACAGTCTCCTGCAGTCCTAGCTTACGCCGACAATGCGCAAGGTTCCGCCGTTTGGCTGGCGGTTTGTTGCACCATAAATTCTGGCGCAATAGCCACTCACACGGAAAACAGTTGGTTTTCAAATCAATATCCGGTTGAGCAGATGGATTTCCTTTACTGCTGTAATCAGCTGCAACCTTTTAAGCCCATGCAGCAATTAATTTTTGTTAGTGTCTCCTCTCTGACAGGGTTCATGAACCTTAACCACAATTTTGCCCTTCAAAGAGGCAGCCAACCCATCTGTACTCTTCTTAATTGTTTCAAAAACATCCTTCAAGCCCAATTCGGGCCTAAGTGATGACACTTTTCTCCCATCGTCCAGTGCACCATCACAAAGAACTCACGTCTCACTTGAACTTCATCATGTAGGACTATGTTATGCACTTAAACTGAATTTACCGCCCGCAGATAGGTTCTAAGCAATTATCCGAGGGCTGGCCTTCCTCCTGTTAGGAAGGGCAGAGGCCGTTGGCATCTCACAAACTTCTTATCCCTCCATCACGGCAAGTATCAAGTAACTATCACTCCCATAACATCGTCATATTACTGAAGTATGGAATTAGGCAATGAATGTGCAACATAGCCTGAGATGGGCCATCTCCTCATCTTTGAAATCGGGATAACTTTGTGTGCTACACGCCATACGGTTGATCTGACGAAAAAAGTCACCCGGACCTATTTTGTGGGACATTTATTTTCATAAATAATCAGCTTTGTGGAAAATTGTGTCGATTCCGAGTTATAAACGAGAAACCAAAAAAGGCCCATTTTTTCGAGTTTTTTCTGTTTTTGACCCATTTCTCGGCCGAAATTTTTGTAGGACTTCGAAAATTCGGATTCAGCACCCTTGAAAACATACAGAAAGCTTGCCAAAAAAACTTCCACAAAAATTACCAGTATTTGACCTTCTCGGGCACCCTTTAACTGGACGAATATTTGCACAAAAAGTGGGCTACCTTAGAGAATTTACAGATCAGTGCAGTATATCCAAACGCTTCTAAACAGGGTTATTAATAGATGGTATATATCTTAGGTGTGACGTTGTATGTAATACAACTGTTGTGCGGGCAAAGGAAATCTTGATTATTGTTTTCTTATAAAATGCCTACTGAAATACCTGAATGTCGTTAATTTACGAATGTATTTACTAAAAGTGGACTATTTTACGCACTTTGACGAAGCAATGAAATATATCCAATAATTTTGAACATGGAAGTTAATACAGAGCATATTTCTTAGTTGAGTAGTGCTATGTTAAGTAACTGTAGTGCAGACTAGTGTAGTTTTAACGATTGTCTGGTACAAAATGTCCATTAAAATAGCCAAATTTTATACAGTGATTTCATTAAATGAGGATTGTTTCAGACACTGCATAACTCTTTCTACAACAGGACACCAGCTAAAACTGTTTTAACCAAGCTGCCAATATGTGATCGATTAGCTAGACTAGCTTGTGTTTATAGAGCATTTGCTATATAAACAGATTTAATCTTGGATTTTTCATTATGTAAACAACATCAGATACGCTTCTATGTACTGTTTGGCACAAGACATTTCACTAGAATATTCAACGTTATAACATGTACAAGCTAAGGCTTGACGGCTCGTGTGACTTCCTCCGTTTTATTAGTCGTCCACAACCAGAGATGTAAATATTACTCGTATGACTTTAGCATCTTTGATGAAGCTACGATCGAGAATATTAGCTTGTAAGCAATGTCGCTGAATCTGTGACTTCGTGATATGCCTTTGGTGTGTCAGTATGTGGAATACTGCAATGGACTGTCACTTTCTGCACTTAGTGACTAAATGAAAAATTATAAGACAATAGACGTATGTATAAGTGTCTAGTACTCATATTTCACTTGTGTGTGTCTATAACGAGTATATACATGCATACTATATTTTAATGCTTTAACTCTTATTGTATTTTTAATTAATTAGTTTAGACTTTAACGTCAACGAACCTTCCTTTAAGCTTATGTAATGATATTCGCGAGTATCTGCTATAAGCAATAATTTACCTTAATTTTTTTTTACATGTACTATTTCTTATACATTTCTGTTATTAAGAAGATGACCTGAAGATGTCCGCTTGACCGAAACCAGAATTAACAGCGTTGTGTGGTTTCGTGACGGCGTTCTTTAAGTACATTGAAGCTGAGCGGCACTGTTTACAGAAATAATTTGGAGAGACAGCTTCATGACCCACGGACCATGTAGCATGCCGAAGTGGGGTGGCTGCGGTGCCTCAACGATACAGATAGCCGTACCGTAGTTGCAAACACAACGGAGAGGTACGTGTGGAGACGCTAGACTAACCAGTGGTGGAGGGCCACCAGCTTTTACAGTAGCTGGAAGGGCAACAGTATGGATGAACTACTGCTGTGGCTTTGTAACTTTAGCTAACATGGTCTTTCTGAGCTAGTGCTGGTAGTGGCTGAAAGCCGTTTTCTTTCCGGGGCCATGCAGCTCTACTGCGTGACCTAATGATGACGGTATCCTCTTATGCAAAATATTGCGGAAATAAAAGAGTCCCCCATTCGGATCTCTGGGCGAGGACTAAGGAACGGAAAGGAACGGAACGTGGAATATTAGAGCCTTTAATTGGGTAGGTAGGGAAGAGAATTTAAAAAAGGGAAATGGATAGGTTGAAATACTGGGAATTTGCAAACTGCGATGGCAGGAAGAACAGGACTTCTGCTCAGGTCAGTACGAGGCTATCAACACAAAATCAAACAAGAGGAATGGAGGCAAAGACGAACAGTGAGTAAGAAAATAGGAAGCTGCTATAAACGGTACAGTGAACGTATTTTAGTAGCGAAGACAGACATAAAGCCAACACTCATCATAGTAGTACAAGTTTATATGCCAACTATCACCGCAGATGATGACAGAATGTACGATGAGAAAAATGAAATTATTCAGACAGGTAACGGACACGGAAATTTAATTGTGATAGAAGTTTTGCAGTAGGAAAAACAGAAAGAAAGAAAGAAAGAAAGAAGTAAAGACGATTGAGTTTAACGTCCCGTCGAAAACGAAGTCATTAGAGATGGAGCACAAGCTTCGATTGTATCAAGGATGGGGAAGAAAATCAGTCAGCACTTTTCATAGGGACCATCCCGGCGTTTGCCTGGAGCGATTTAGGGAAATTACGGAAAACCTAAATCATAATGGCTGCACAGATTGGGAAAAGGAAAAGAAGGGGAAATAGTATGGTAACATGGGCTGGGGGGGGGGAGGGGGGGAAGGTATGAGGGAGGGAGAAAGCCACTTGGTAGAATTCTGTGCAGAGCATAATTTAATCATCGCTAACACTTGTTTTAAAAATCGTGAAACAAGATTGTTAATGGGAAGAGACGAATTTCAGATTGATTATACACTGCGCAACGAAATTAAGGGATCTGGTTTTCTAACCGTGTAATTGTCTCCCACTGCGACGCAAAGTTTGAAATTTGGTTCACTCTGTGATGGTGCAAAAGCTTGGCGCCCTGCGACGCCACCCTCGGGTTCGCCAACGTTTCGAACAACAAGGCTTCGACATAGACGGAGAAAAGGCCAGACCTCAAAATTCCATGTGATTAGGAAGGTGGGCTAATGACGTCACATTCAATTTCATCACAGTTCCGCCCAACGCTACCGTGTCACGATGGGAAGATCGTCACACCCCTTCTTACCCACATTTAACCCCTTATTTTGACGCCTATGCGCCTGAGATTAGCAGCACGACTTCCAGTGACGAAATCACGCCGTTTTCTTATGGATGACCGAGGAAAACATTCCCGATACACCGCCGATCACAATCGATACTAGAAGGCCTCAGGATGAGTGGCATAAAGGGCGTTGATACCCACACATTTCAAGGTGGAAAACGACACCGCACTGCCATGAGAAACAGGACGACGTTCTTGACTGATACACCCTGGGCAATTCAACACCTCTCTGAGAACATCGTGGGTATGCAATCACAATGAACACGATCGTATCCGTCTGAACGGCAGGGCGACTGCAACTTTTGCTCTGTTATACAGGGTGGAACTACTATGGACAGTTCAAAACCATTTGACGAATGGGAACATGGTCTGAAGTAGTAAAGGGTGTTTATGCTTTTTCAGCCCTATTTCGCGACCTTTCAAGGTCTGGTCATTCGGAGGTGCGACGTTGACACATACGTGAATTAGAGCGGGAAATGGTCTTCTAAGTTCTCCCCCCCCCCCCCCCCCCCCCAGTCTGGCAACACCCTCGGTGCCACTCGCGTATCTTTCTTGGACACTTCAACAATTTAGATGTACAGCCAGTCATAGATTCCTAGGCGCCGGTGTGATTTGCATTCCTTTCGACGCCCGTTAGAATTCGTGTTCTCCCAGCAGGCGCTAGTTCAGCGACGTAGCCCTACTCAGTCCATGGGTGTCGAAACGGTTGCCTGTCACACTGGCGGCAAGGAATCAATAGCTGGCAACGCAGGAGAGGATTTTAGCGACGGGCTACGGTTATTTCCGGCGGATTGTTGTACACATGCGGTCCCCAACTGCTTGTTAGTGGAGGCACAACCTTAAGGCCATTATTACCTGCAATTCTGGGAACTGGCGATCCGGCCTCGCAGCAGGTGCACACACGAGCTGAACTGTATGATGGACTGCATTCAGGAAGTCTGCGAGCTTTCGGCGAGCCGGTGGCTGACGCGCTACTCTGGCAAAACGTTGACTACACCGCAATCTTTCTCACACGATTTTAAAGACATTGTTAGGTGAAAAAAATGTTTTATACTTTAGTTATAGCTTTATAAGTCAGATTCATTATGGAGTGCCTATTATTTCGTTAATGCTCAACGTTGTTGTGATATTTTGCATGTAAGTAACACACTGCAAAAAATTCCAATGTGTTGCAACGAAAAAAAAAAATAGGGTTCGCTTTGAGTATTCGTTCGGTGCATATTCGATCATATATTGCTGCGTATGAAATTTACCTTAGCTATCGAATTTTTCTTTAATTTTCGCGGGAGGTCAATATCTAATTCCAGTCTCGAGACATATTGTACGAGTATATATCGCGTTCACCTCCACTGGCGCATGCACCAGTATGACATATTCACAGTGTCTCTCGTATTGCATAAACGGTTCGAGATATCGGGACGAGATTTTTGCAAATGATAATGCACAAAGAGGAGAGTATTTTGCCATATGGTAAATAAACGGAACTCTCTTATCTACCGTGATATATGACTAAAAGACTTTTCCAACGGAATGACGTAACTTTTTAAGAGATATAAATAGCTGGTGAAATGTAACTCGAATGTATTGAATCAAAAAACTTATATAGTTGTACCGCAAAATATCTTGTTTGTAAAAACCGGCACATGAACATTATACAAACGAGAAAGTAAAAAGAGGGCTGAAAACATTTGTAGACAGTATTCCAACTATGGATCAAAGTGCCAAACTGTGTCAAACGAAGGAATGCCTCAAAAACGTGGAAGTAGATTTCGTTACGTGATGTATACGAAGATCGAAGATAATATATCGTAAGAAACATGAATATCTTTTGTAAACAATTGTTTTAGATGTAGGAAGGAAGCCATATTGTAAATATAATTCATTACAGATCACACCGATGGCACAAGTCATTTGGTGAAAAAATTTCTCATTTTGTTGTCGTTGCAAAGACGAATTTAAAATGCCTTTAATCGTTTCACAAATAATCTAAGAAAGATATAGGCCTCTTAAAACAACCGTAAAAGTGGGACATGTGTTGTATAAACCAACGCTAAAGTGAGCGTCAATTAAATTCTGCTTGTATTCTGTTCCTTATTGTAAGTTTTACCCATAACTGTCTTATATTAATTATTTTACAGGTATTACGAACTGTACTTTAAAAAGTCTCAAGAATGCACTCTTCTCAGTACACTGAATTTTCATGATCGTCAGAGGAATGCCCACGATTCTAAACCACGATCCTACCGCTATCAAATTTCTTCATGTACAGGCAGATGATTTCTCACACACACAGTAAATGTTCAAACACAATATCTTCTACGCTGTTCTATAATCTGTAATTGGTCATCAACAATGCGCGACTGCGGTTAAAATTTTCCATATCCAGGTATGGAGGACACTTTGTGCCGAATTGACGTTTGTTGCACGCCACATTCATGGTGGTGTAACTTTGATGGTCAACGGAGTATGTAGTCACTTGATGTTAAAACAATAGAAACAAGCCGTGATGTTCGGACTGTGACGAGTTACTCTTCTTATAACTCCATCTCATATCCGAGTCTGTACAATGATATGTATTATTTCTATAATTCTTCTTTTCCAGTGGACAATTCATGATAAAGGGAGCACAAAATAAAAAAATAACAAAGAAGTACCCAAATATAGCTTACAGAAATGTTTGACAGGTTTGCAAATCCTGTTTAACTGCAAGAGTGGGAAGAAAACGGTTGTCGTGTCGGAACATAATCAAAATTAATGTTGATCTTTATCCTTGTATTTTCTTTTGCGCGTGAATTACAGCTTCAGGGATTATATGGGCATATTAAGTTCTGGCGATGGTTTTCGAATGAACAGAGAATTCATCCTAAGATATGAATAACTGAGAATCCCAGAGCCAATGGGATCCTCAGTTATTCATATCTTAGGATGAGTTCTGGCTCAGCCTGTTTGAGTATGTGAACGCACGGGACACGCGTCATTATGTATCATAAAATCCTCGTCAGCTAGTAGAACAGCCGTTGCACAACGCCGAGATTTGTGTTTGGAGCGCAATTAAAGGGCCACTTTTATTTTTCCCATCGGATTACATGGGGCCGCGACAATACAGCGGGCGCAGAACTGGCTGCTTTCGTATTCTCTAGATTGACTATCTATACCACCGGTAATTGTGAAATGTGAGAGAGTATATAAAATTCAATAAAAAACCCATAAAAATATTTACTTCGTTTATGCATGACATGTCGCAGGCCTTAGGCTGCCGTAGGGCGTCCTGAAGAAACAAAAATATCTTACATAATAAAACACAATAATATTACTTTAATACTCACACTGAAGTTGGTAGTGTGTGCAAGAAAAAACACCAAATCGTGTACGACGCTATGGTGTATAAGATACGCACTAGGTCGTTGCCGTGAGTAAAGGGACGGTTTACGAGACTTGGAAAAGTAAGTGGAGTCTGCTTTCAAGCCAAAAGTAGGGTTCCAAATTTCAGTGAGGAAAAACAGCAACATATATATCGACACTGACTTTTAAAAAATTATATTTACTGCACATTTTCTTCATAATACACTCAACACAATTAAGAGGAGTTCTTTCCAGTTGAGCGTCTAATTCTCAAAATTTGTTCATTAGGCAGCATACCCTTATAAAAATCACTTCAGCTTTCATCATAATTGAAGTAATTATGTAATTCATTTTTTATTAGATCAGCTGAATATCTGTTTCGCTCATCCCTCTATTTAATGTTCATAATGGAGAAAACTCTCTCCGTGACCGCATCTGAAGCTAATACATTCAAAACAAATTTAAAGAAAACTACGAAATGCACATTTTTGATGTGCTAGTCGATTGTTTACTGCAGACCCATCTCTGAAGTATTGTCATAGTATCTAATTTTGCTTTCAAATGTTCATTCTCTTCCCCACGTAACAAATCAGACACCATAGCGATCTCCAAATAGGTATCAGCTACACTAAGGAAATCAACAATACAGAGTGAGTCACCTGATTTCAAAATACTTTGAAACTCAAGTCTTTTTCAAGTGGTATGCAATCCATTAAGGACAAAATGTTACTATCATCAAAATCAAACCATTTATTTAAATATATCAGACAGACTTAATAAATATGTCTGCATTCTTCCAGTTGCTTCTGTTTTTCACCTGGGATAAGGTCCTCCAAGTTACCTGGTAGCTGTTGCGCCTTATAGTCAATAAACAGATCATTTATCCTACGTTCTACCTCCATTTTTATTTTCTCCGTCACACGGTATACTTCAGAAATTGTCACTATTTTTTCTCAGTTGAGTACTCTTGGAAAAATGTCAGTTAAATGCGTGAAAAGTGAAGATATAATTCCAGTAAAATAAGTTCTTTTTCTGAATTAGACACACCTATCCAGTTCTTTTTAATGAAGCTAGGGCAATCACCTACATTAGAAAAGTATGACATAAGTGCAGGAAGATTTTCCAACCATCTTTCTACAAAAAGGAGTTCTGCTTCTGACGTCACATCCATCTCAACTGCCGTGCCGTTCGCGCCATAGCGTGAAAAACATAATTGCATCGTAAAATTTGGTAATGGAAGATTGAAAAATGCATATAATTGTGCCTCATGTTCAAAATTGGAACGTTTGGCATTCGGTTAAACGTTTGTACCGTATCCAGAACAAAATGGGAAAAACCCGTATTGTTTTGGATAGAACGTACGTCTGGCAATCCTTGCTAAAAGTGACGGTTCTTCAGAAACAGTGTGGTCAGTTTACTTCACGAACATTGGCTCCAGCGATAAGTGGATGTCACGAGTGGATAAATGACACCACATCATTGGAGGACGGACATAAGCTGAAAGAAAGAAACAGGAGGTCTCGTACCCAGCCTCGGTCATGGGTCTGGGTTTTAACTATATTCCAGAATGAGATTTTCACTCTGCAGCGGAGTGTGCTCGGTTGGTAGAGCACTTGCCCGCGAAAGGCAAAGGTCCCGAGTTCGAGTCTCGGTCCGGCACACAGTTTTAATCTGCCAGGAAGTTTCTTTAACTATATTGTTAGTCTGTGTATCTTCCATAATTTCAGGATATGTAATATATATTTGAGGTCCGGCGATAACAAGTGAAATATAGCTATAACGTGTTCTCAGTACTGAACTGTGGATAAGATTCAAAATTACCCATGAGACAGTTGGTTGGAAGATTCAGTCGCCAAATATCAATTAAATTACAATGAAATGAACACCCTTAGCTGATTACAGGCGTTGACATACGTCAACGAGGACAGATCAAAATATCAAAATGTGTGCCTCGACCAGGACTCGAACCAGGGATCTCCTGCTTACATGGCAGACGCTCTATCCATCCTTTTTTTTTTTTTTTTTTTTTATTTTTTTTTTTTTTTTTTTTTTTTTATCGTTGTGTTCGGTCGTGGCGGACGTCGCAAGACATCCTGTTCAAGTTCGGTGGTTGATCCTTCCACTCAGTTTTTTATTACAGAGGCCAACCGGCTCCCTGGCCGAACACGCTGAGCTACCGTGCCGGCATAAAAATCCATCTGAGCCACCGAGGACACGCCAGTAATCAGCTAAGGGTGTTCATTTCATTGTAATCTCATTGTAACGAGCTGCATGGCCACCGATGGTATCTGTTCTTTCGGACATGTCCGAAAGAACAGATACCATCTTACTAAATATATAGTTAAGGCTCACCAGCCACTTGACCATCTTCTTCTTCTGTGCAAATGCACAAACAGTGCCCGAAAGAACAGATACCATCTTACTAAATATCAATTACTTACAAAATATTTATTTACAAAATATTTGACTCAGCTAATAACTCGAGAAGACTTCATCATCGGGCTTCACCGAGAAAGTCTAAATTCATGTACAACATTCTTGATCATTGTTATACTGATATCGTCATTGCTTATCGCTCCAGAAAAGGTTATAACTATTGCGTTTTTTGTTTATTATGCTACGTTTTATTTGTAATGTGTCACAGTTAGTTACGTAGTCTGGGGATTGTTGCGGCCGATCTTCGTTTACAGCATGGGAAGTGACTGTTGCTGAGAAAAACTTATTCCAGATCTGCTGTAGGTAAACTGTCTTCAGTGGTATTTTTTAAGAGATTGTTCAGTACAGTGATAAACCGAGAAAACTTTATCATAAAGAATGTTGTAGGTAGTTTAGTATATGTCGTAAGAGACATAGTTAATTTTTCTCTCGTAAATGGAACATACCGAACTCCAGGAGAAAGAAGCGTACTCTGATCCATCCTCAAGAACGTAAACGCATAATTACCTTGTGTTTAGCGACCAGTCACTATCTTATCCACCGTATCCAAAGCGCTGGAGTATTTTGCTCACAACCAAATTACTGAATACTTTGAGATGAAGATCTGACTGAAGTTAAAATTTCTGTTGTACCTAAAGGAAGCAAATTTGTTGTGACGCCTTTAAAGATACCCACGGAGGATATTGTAGCAAATATTGAGGCAGGGATCCGTCAGCTTCCACAGCAGTCGGCTGAGGTAATTAGGATGGAAACAGCTAGAATTTTACTTAGATGCAAGCCGCCTTACAGCAATTTGTCACAGGCACAAAGGGATGTGCTGAGGGATATCTGGCAGATAATAACATTATTCCTTTTACCCCAGACAACGGTAATGCAATGGTCCTCATGAGGAGTGAGGATTATCATGAGAAGACCAATAATATTTTAGATCCCACTACTTACAAAAACTTCAGAAGGATCCGACTACGAAGATTTTAAAAATTACTAATCGACTGGTAAAAGCGTCTTCACTCTACTTTGACGACAATAAGCTTCTCTGCAAAACGGAAGCGAGCCGCCTTGGCCCTATGGATTATCCAAGGTGCACAAAGCGCCGATTCCTTTGAGGTCTGTTGTGAGTGCTGTAGGGTCTCCCACCCATAAATTAGCTGAACTCTTTGCCTCATTGCTGCAACCTCATGTTTTGATCTGACTGTCGTATTAAAAATTCATATCGTTTCTTTGACAAACTAAGAGGAGTGTACGAAGGCCAAGGTGATATCCTTGTTAGTTTTGATGTTGTTTCATCATTTACGATGATTCCAGTGAACGAAAATGTCTCGCGCATAGCGGATATTTTACCAGCAGATATTGTGGATATTGTGTAGTTATTCACATACTTATTTTCAATACGGAAGGGGGGGAGGGGGGCTGTGGGCTGTCCTCTTCATCCGGCTGTGGACAGTTTGTTTCAAAATGGTTCAAATAGCTCTAAGCGTTATGGGACTTAACACCTGAGGTCATCATTCCCCTAGACCTAAAACTACTTAAACCTAACTAACCTAAGGACAGCACACACATTCACGCCCGAGGCAGGATTCGAACCTGCGACCGTAGCAGCAGCGCGCTTCCGGACTGAAGATCCTAGAACACCCGTCTGGTTGAACGCAAGAGGAATTGCCGCCTGGGACACAAAGATAAATCGACCGTAGCAGAACATCTTTACCAAGACGGTTACCATGAAATAAAAATCACTGTACAGAGAGGCTACTCAGGTTTATGAACACCGTAATAATCTTAACAGAACAGAGGAAAGTGTTAAATTAGATAAAATTTGGATGCCAGCATAACTACGTAAGAATGACGATCGATAAATGTCATTTGAGAATGTTGACACTACCAGAGATAATCTCGTAGCCGATGTTACTTGATGGACTGTGGTGCCCTCAACACTGATCTCCCTCGCGTTTTGGTTGTAGTTTGCCACTTCACGTCTGAAGTGTGTCTTGCAGTCGTAGAGGAAACGTTAGGAGAAGTTTTATATATCGACCCACGGCCGTGAAAACTTACATTGTATGATCATTAGACGTTTAGAACTAACTGCGAATGCTTGCCTGTGTTCCCCCTTAGACACCAGTCCATTTCAGCACGCCACTGCTTCATTCATACTGCCAGTTAGCTTGGTTGCGGCGAGACGAAGCTACGGACTGCAATACGCTGTATTTACTTCTCGGCTCCTCAGTGCACTCGCACCGCAATTCCTTCCATCAGGGTTTAAGCACCCGTCGGCTCATAATTATTGGAACACGAGGACTCACTTGTGTAGTACCCTTGCTGTGCCCATCCATAAAACGAAAACATTCGCAAACTCTTTTTTGTTGCTGCCATCCGCCTCTGAAAGAAGCTACCTGCACCTCAGGGCACAATTAAATGCCCTGTTGCTTTTAAGAAGAATCTGTAGCACTCTCTTCTGTCATCCTCATAACCTTTCCCAAAAATTAGCGTCTATGGTCAGTTTTCCCTCTGTCAAACAGCAACGCAAAAGCTCCCGTCTTCTCTATTTGTGCCGGCCGGTGCGGCCGTGCGGTTCTAGGCGCTTCAGTTTGGAACAGCGTGACCGCTACAGTCGCAGGTTAGAATCCTGCCTCGGGAATGGATGTGTGTGATGTCCTTAGGTTATTTGGGTTTAAGTAGTTCTAAGTTCTAGTGGACTGATGACCACAGATGTGCAGTCCCATAGTGCTCAGGGCCATTTTTCTCTTCTCCATTTCCACTTCTTGCTCTTTTAATTTCTTAATCATCAGGTCACTTTCTTTTCTCTTTTCATCACTGACTGTGCTTTATCTCGATCCTCCTCCTCTCCCTCTCTCATGCCATTGCTGCCAACCCTCGTAGATTAAAACTAGCTTCCTATAAATTGTCTCTACTGTTGTAGTCATGAACAGTTGTACTGTTGTTAATTTTTCTCTTTCTAAAATGTAGGAATTGCTAAATCTTTTGTAATGTAGCATACTGAATGTAACTTATAACATATACATAATGCAAAATACACTGAGGTGACAAAGTCATGGGATAGCTATTCGGACATATACAAATGGTGGTGGTATCGCGTATGTAAGGTATGAAATGACAGTGCATTTTCGGAGCTGTCATTTGCACTAAGGAGTTTCATGTGAAAAGGTTTCCGACGTAATTAAGGCCGCACGACGGGATTTAACAGACTTTGAACGCGGGATGGTAGTTGGAGGTAGACGCATGTGTTATTCCATTCCGGAAGCCGTTAGAGAATTCAGTATTCCAAGGTCCACATTCTCAAGAGTGTGCCCCAACACCAAATTTCAGTCATTACTTCTCACCACGGGCAATGCTGTGACCGACGGCCTTCGCTTAACGACGAGAGCAGCGGCGTTTGTGTAGAGTTGTCACTGCTAACAGACAAGCGACACTGCGTGAAATAACCGCAGAAATACGCGTGGGGCGTACGACAAACGTATCCGTTACGACCGTGCGGCGAAATATGGCGTTAATGAGCTGTGGCAGCAGACGATTGTCGCGAGTGCCTTTGCTAACAGCAGGACATCGTCTGGAGCGCCCCTCCTGGGCTATTGACCATATGGGAAACCGTGGCCTGGTCAGATGATTCCCGATTTCAGTTGGTATGACCTGATGGTAGGGTTCGAGTGTGGTTCAAACCTGATGAAGTCGTGTTGTTGTCAGCTAGACACTGTGCAGGCTGTGGCTCCAAAATAGTGTGGGCTGTGATTACATGGAGTGGATTGGGTACTTCGTTCCTATTGAGTCGATAATTGACTGGAAATGATTATGTTCGGCTACGTGTATACCATTTGGAGCCATTCATGGACTTCATGTTTCTAAACAACGATGAAATTTTTGTGGATAGATGACAACAAGCCATTTAACCGGCCAGAATTGTTCGCGGACATTTAGAGCGAATATTTGGCCATCCAGATCGCCGGGCACGAATACCGGAGAATATTTATGGGACATAATAGAGAGGTCAGTTTGTGCACAAAATCCTGCATCAGCAACACTTCCGCAATGATGGACGGCTGTAGAGGTAGCACGGCTCAGTAATTCTGGAACGGACTTCCAACGAATTGTTGAGTCCATGCCACGTCGAGCTGCTGCACTACGCCGTGCAGAAGGGCGCCCCACACGATATCAGGAGGTCTGCCATGACTTTTGTCACCTCATTATATGTAGAAAGTTTGGTAAGATGCAAGACACGGCGTGATAGCCCTAATCTTGCCACGTCAAATAAATAAATATTAAGCTTTTCCACAATGTTGTACTCACTGAAAAATGTCATCGTTCATCTAGCTCTCTACGTAGAATGCGTTGCGTTATGCAGGTGGTCACAATTCAATTCAGTGATAGCGTAGTGAACACTGTGAGAGGTGGGTAGGTTAACAATGATATTTGTCTTCGACTTATTGTTTCTGCTCCAATAATCTGCAGCGGATGGGATAGCATTGAGACATTTGTTCTCCTGAGGCATCCGTAAGGTTGTGAGCATCACAATCGTCGTGGAATATGTTCTTCACGGCATGGTTGTTCCGTTTTTATGTCTATTAATATTTTAGATAAAAATTATTTGCTCAAGGAAGCAGATGAATATGGAGAAGGGGACTCTTTGGTTGAAATGTTTCGGTTCTGGCTGGAATTACACGTAAATCTGCATACCGATGATATATGTGGCAACACGCTGTGCTCCGGAGGATATAAATCTCAATACAAACATCTTCACAAATAAACATGCAGAGAATGATTACTGTGCAGTGTTACTGAGACTGTGACCTTCTTAAGGGACTTTTTAAGAACCGAAACTAATGTTTTCAAGTAGCTGATGAGGTAACACTTTACAAGACTTCGATGTTTTGGCACAATGCGTATATCTTCTTATCTTACGTTCTTAAGCTTGTTTCTACTTAAGGCACGTCCTGTACTCCAGCAGGCTTACTATCCAACAACAGGCAAAATTACGGGAGGAACATGTCTTCGCTGGCTAAGTAACAGCCTGATGATGTTTTTCCACATAGGAATATAGTCTTTAAGAGATAGTAATCAGTAGTAGCTAACGTCTGACGTATCACGCGATTTAACATGACGCTTTCTAAATTATTATTTTTTATCTTACATACGGGACACTGTTTTCTTCTACAAAGGCCACTTACCTTCTAGAACGTGCTTCCAACTAAGCAGCACTTATTTGAAAAAAATATTATGCAATCGAGAAAAATCACACAATTAATAATCTGTATTATCTGTTAAGGCTGCCACAATCAAAAGTATATAGTGAAAACCAAAGATATAAAAATAGAAATTAAAGTAGCGAGCTACACAACCAATTTAATTAGATGTTAATAATTTAACACAGCGGTCAAAATTAAAAGAAAAAGAAAACGGCTGGAGATGATTGAAACTACGTCAGAAACCAGGTGTAAAAAATAAACTAGCAGAAATTCTTAATAATTTATTGAAAGACAATTAAGTAGCAATTATTTTGTTTTGGCGTCACATGTATATGAACATGAAATAATTTGTTAATGTGCTGCCATGACAGTAAAAGAAGTGTTTCTGTTATTGGGGATATAAATATTTAAAAAAGAATGAAATACGGTAGACTTCTCCATAGAAACACAAAGTAGTGCTTTATTTAGCTCCGGTTCTGATGTGAATATCTGCGTCATCTGAAAAAATACGATGTAGAGCGGCGAATTCTGCAAATATTAAAGTTGAAATACCATGAAAGTATCTTACAGGATTTTCTATCCGATCGATGAGACAATAGTATAAGATGCGCGTTCAGGAGGACGAATAGAAGGAGGCAACATTAGGGCACCCGAGAAATCGTCTTTTTCTCAGATTCGTAATTTCAATATGAGAAATGGATTCTCTTCTAACCGTGGAAGGGTCAATAGAATGTGATTGTCGGTTACTACTGTCCCCGATGCTGAAAGAAAGACGATTTTAAGAAGTTCGGATTTTTATTGGTTTGGAGACAGTGGAGACATTTGCAGGAATCCGTAACCTGTAGTACTGTGTCGCCGCCTACCCGGATGCGAGGTGTGTGTGCTTCCAGCCAGACCGGCGCGGCTGCCGAGGAGGGCCGAATTCCTGGCCACTCCCTGTTCACGTGGCGGTGTTTACACGTGTGATACAGTACAGCAACATGCACTCTTCGGCTCGAGAGCGGTGGCTGCCTGCACACAGCCATTAGCAGCGCCGGCTCAGGAAAACATGGTCGCCAAAAGAGCTACATAGTGGCCACATAATTTTTAAAATACCCATCGCGAAAGGGACTAGCTGAACTTTTTTTTTTTTTCCTTGCGCGATCTTTTCATGTCGCAGTGTTAACCTATCAGACACAAGGTCTGCAAACAGAATCTGCTGCGTGCGTCAACACCGAGAAGCGGTTTTGTTAACGCTAGTGTGCGAAACCAGTGAGTACTTTTGAGCTGCATTGCTTCTACCCGATCTGCACTTCGTCGTGTCTCCTGTTCTATCCAGTTGCTGTGGAACACCGTGTTCAAACGTACGGGCTTTCCGTAACAGGAAATCTGTCCTGGTAGTACTAAGTAAATTGAAGGAGGAGTGGGATAAAGAAAAGGAAAGAGAAAGAACTACTGATATCAACTGCATCGGGACTTTATGCGGAGTCAGTGGCGACAAGTGATAATGTGTGCCGGGCCGGGACTCGAAGCCGGGATCCCCTGCTCACTAGATAGTTGCGTTAGCCGTTACGCCATCCGTACACGATGTTTGTCGCAACTGCGCGGACTATCTCGGCACGTCTCTCAGGCAGACCCACAGTCCCACCGAGCGCCGCATATCAGCAGTCCTCGTCCATGTCCTTCGTGCTCGCTATGTGAGATTCCCACTAGTCGAATGTAACTGTACACTCGCACTGAAGATTGGTCATGTCCGAAAGAACAGACACCACGCATTCACATAATTTCCTGGAAGCGTTGCACAGAAGGATGACCACTATGAGGCTAAATACTCGGCAAGCGTTGCTCACGGTGAGAGCGTGAAGGAGGTTTAGTCGATGGGTGTCTGCTTATTTATTCATATGTTTCTTTTAATTGGCAAGGTTCTAGTTTACATAAAAGTGGGAATTTTACTTTGCTTTCTCGACAGGTGCAGCCCTACACTGCACAAGAATTTTGAAATTAATTTATAGTTTAAAGGTAATAATAATAATAATTAGGTAATTACGGTGGAATGAATTGTGTTGTTCTGGAGACAAAATATATATCAAACAACAACAATATATAGATTGACTCTTACATAGAAGAAAACAGCAACCAGCCACATTTTACAATGCCAGTTATTTATTTAAATGGCGCCGTTACCGGTTTCGAACAGAAAGGTTCAGCTTCAGACGCCTAGTTCACGTTAAGATATGTTAACTTTTTGTTTTGAAATATCCCTGGGGTGTGACGTCTTTCAAAAAGTGAATGTTCATTTAAGATGTATTTTAACGTGAACTAGCTGTCTGTAGATAAACCTTTCGGTTGGAAACCGGGAACGGCACTATGTAAATAAATGAACAGAATTGTAAAAAGTGGCTGGTTGCTGTTGCCTTCTCTGTAACAATTAACCTATATTTCGTACAGAGCCACGGGCTCAGAATGTTATTATTCGACAAAATAGTAACAACAAGACTACAGTAACAACTTAAATATTAGTTATATACTATAGCGGCAACTGATAAGTAATGAAGTATTAACATAAGGTCATAGATAAACAAGTTAACACAGCAACAGATAATGGCCACTAGTGGGACGGATGAAAGAAAGACAAAAGAAGAAAATGATGAACATGAGGGATAGGTCAAGCGATAGTGCCTATTAGGAAGATTCATAAATTCTGTAACTCTGTTGCGTGGGAAGTAGGCCAATGATGACGGCGTTTACTTCAGATTATTCTTAAGAACAGCACTGTTAGCTTCTACTAGAGCAGGGTAAAGGGAGTGGAGGATTTGCGGAAAGCCTTAGTGCTATGGAGGGTTTCAGCCAGATACAGTACAGACCGGATCGTGAAATAAGTGTCTAACGTATGAAGAGTGGGTGACAGGGATCCCGTGCAATGAATACAGCACAACTTGTAGTAATGATTTAGTTTATCTTGTTGCCACCTCAAATGAGAGTAAGAAGCACTGATCACAGAAAATAATGATACAGCCATACTTTCATCGCAAATTATAGTTGTAGGAGGTTTCACTACTTTTGTACCCGCCTCCGGTAACTGAGTGGTCAGCGCGACAGAATGTCAATCCTAAGGGCCCCGCTTCGATTCCTGGCTAGGTCGGAGATTTTCTCCGCTCAGGCACTGGGTGTTGTGTTGTCCTAATCATCGTCATTTCAGCCCCAGCGACGCGCAAATCGCCTAAGTGGCGTCAAACCGAAAGACTTGCACCCGGTGAACGGTCTACCCGACGGAAGGCCCTAGTCACACGACATCGCATCGCACTACTTTTGTCACATTGAACTGCTCTTCTTTCGAAACACGTCAGACACCTAACTTATCGCAGGTACTAACTCTGTTCGCGGCTGTTCCGGCGCTTAATCTACGGGAAAGGGTTACTACTGTTTTGTGATAGGCTCAATATGGAATATATGCGCATATGATACATGAACACCCACATAAATTTCAGATGCACGTAATGAAACGATATTGTATTCATCGTATCGTACATCTTCTGTTGTCCCTCAGTACCTCAGTTGGTTCAGACCATTTTCTTAGTACGTAAGGTCCATATCTTCCACTAAATTATTTTGGTTCAAAATGGTTCTGAGCACTATGGGACTTAACATCTGTGGTCATCAGTCCCCTAGAACTTAGAACTACTTAAACCTAACCAACCTAAGAACATCACACACATCCATGCCCGAGGCAGGATTCGAACCTGCGACCGTAGCAGTCGTGCGGTTCCGGACTGAGCGCCTAGAACCGCTAGACCACCGCGGCCGGCTCTAAATTATTTTGTTTTTGAAGCATTAAGTTCTGAACGCTTGAGCGCATTTTTACTACATACACTTCCTGTTCTCAACAGTTCTTGAAAAAGATAACGATATTTATACTTAGTGTATTTCGCTTTCCGATTCTAAATTGTGACAAAGACTGCCCATAAAACCGTACACTTAAAATGAACTTCTATATTTCATAAATTTTAAACTGGGTGTAGAGCTCCTGAATAGGTTGTGAAAACATACATTAATTGACTGCTTACAGATATTACCGTATTTTTTATCCCTTAAAGTTATAATTTTGACAATTTTTATTGGTCACTCCTTTTTCATTATCTTTTTTATTACGACTGTATGTTTCAGTGAAGACGAGCTTGCACGCTCAGAGTGGATCACATTGCTGTTTCACACAGGTAGGCACAAAATATATATGCTGGGTAACAGGATCGTCATCTTAGTGAATCTGCTGCGCCTGTTTGCACTGGCATATCTCCTCGGTGCAGTATGTTGATACCGGAAATTCCGAGTGACCCACAAAATCAGTCAGAAATTTGAACGGTCTCTGCAGAAGCATGCATTTCGGCCGACGAGCAAAAGTTCGCCAAAATGTATAGAGACATAACAGTTAAGACTTACTTGCTATCTCAGAGACTGAGATGTGCCTTACAGCTCTATTTGATGAGTTCCTTCGAATGTTCCTTATCCTACGCCTGTGTGTTTTTGTATAAGAGGTCTATGCCTTTCTCATAGTCCGGGAACGAAGCCAGTTCTCGGTCTGTTTGGCAACATCCCTCCGCCGCTTCCAAAGAAGGTCGGTGAAGCACGAGTGAGGATACAGTTGCATGCGCCACTTCCCGGTATCCATAATATAAGACGCACGTTCTTAGCCAAATCTGGCTCAGTTTCTTGGGATGTGCGCCATTTTACGACGCGTGGGTGAAAGGTTGCGGGGGTAGAGGTGGTGGAGGGGTGGAGGATGGCGCCTTATGTTATCTCGCAGCATTGTCAGATGTAGTGAAAATTAACAGCAAAAAGTAAAAGGAAATGTGTTATTCCATGCAGATCATATTCAGTAAGGAATGTGTATACTGCAGAAAAATTGGTGGATGTGACATTTTAGTACCATCGTAAAATTAGTTAATATTTTTAAAAAATATATTAGTAAGAGCCTTCTAGTTAGCACCGAAATTTTTTTCTACAGATGAAGGTGTATACTGAACAGGAGTTTCCGCCGTAAATAAGTTCTGCATCCTCTCATCCTAGCTACGTTGATTTAGCGTCACTCTTTTTCCATAAGCAAATATACTTGTCATATTAGTAGCCGGGATGCTTGTCTTGAGAAGGACACGGCCAACAACCTTCCGCATCGTTTCCCCTTAAGAGCTTGTCTCCGTCTCTGATGACCTCGTCGCCGATTGGAGGTCAAACCCTCGTAGTCTATTCTTCGCTACTTCCCCGTTATACACGGAAACAATGAAAACTCACTCTCATTGTTGCTCCAGAATTGCGTCCATGTCTTCTAAATGCCATCCTACCGTCTCAGCACAGTTTTACACTTCAGCAGACGAAGTTTGTGGAACAAGAAAGTTCTGAATACGCATCTCAGAACAGACGACAATGTTCTCAAGGGAACTGAAACAGAGCCAGAGTCCTGCACACCATAAAGGTACATCAACTTACCAGATGCGACACTTTTAATGTCGCGAAGTCCTCAATAAAGTAGTGCAAAAACCATAATCAATAAATTAGAGCTGATTTCCTGAGTAGGATTTTGTAGTGTTTATATCATCAGATAATATTAATCCAAATGGCTTTGAAGACAATGACGGAAATAAAAGAAAGGCTCAAGAGTGGAATTAAAATTCAAGCTGAATGGATATCAGTGATAAGATTCGCTGATGACATTGTTTATCCTCACTGAATGGTTCAAATGGCTCTGAGCACTATGGGACTCAACTGCAATGGTCATAAGTCCCCTAGAACTTAGAACTACTTAAAACTAACTAACCTAAGGATATCACACACATCCATGCCCGAGGCAGGATTCGAACCTGCGACCGTAGCGGTCGTGCGGTTCCAGACTGTAGCGCCTTTAACCGCTCGGCCACTCTGGCCGGCTATCCTCACTGAAAGTGAAGAAGAATTACAGGATGAGCTGAATGGAATGCACGTTTTAATGAGTAGAGAATATGGACTGAAGGTAAATCTAAGGAAGGTGAAAGTAATAAGAAGTAGGAAAAATGAGAACAGCGAGAGACGTAACATTGGGATTGGTGATCAGAAATTGCTGCTATCTAGATAGCAAAATAACCCAAGATTTACAGAGCAAGCAGGACATCAGAAGCATAGTAGCGCTAATGGCAAAATGATATTCCTGGCCAGGAGAAGCATACTAGTATCAAACATAGGTTTTCATTTGAGGAAGGAATTTCTGAGAATGTACGTTTGGAGCACAGCACTTTATGGTAGTGAAACACTAACTGTGAGAAAATCGGAACAGTTAAGAACGGAGGCATCTGAGATATGGTGCTACATAAGAATGTTGAAAATTAGGTAGACTAATAAGGTAAGGAATGAGGAAGTTCACCGCAGAATCCATGAGGAAAGGAATATATGGAAAACACTGAGAGAAAAGGGGGCAGGTTGGTAGGATACCTGGTAAGACATCAGGGATTAAGTTCCATAGAACTAGAGGGAGCTGTAGAGAGTGAAAACTGTGGAGGAAGACAGATATTTGAATGCATCCAGTAAATAACTGAGGACGTAGGTCGCAAGTACTACTCTGAGATGAAAAGGTTAGTACAGGAGACGAATTCGTGGCGTGCCGCATTAAACCAGTCAGAAGACTGATGACTCAAAAAAAATTAAAGAAAAACTTTAACAAAATAGGGGACAAAACACGTTTTTGTGGCACTATATTGTACACATCACGAATAGGCGGCACTTTGATCGAAACGAAAATGTAAGTAGGACTGAAGTGTTAAATCTAATGCATTGTTTTTCGAATTTCGAATAACGTACTCATGCAAGCAGAGATTACTCCTTTTGTATATAAGTGGAATGGTTTCTTTTTAACAGAAAATCCTGAAGGCCATTCACAATTGCTGCCCATCTTTTGTTCTTTCTATTTTCCTTTTTCTTTAACGACTAACTGTTGTACTCTACTGTACTTATTGTTACAGCGCGCGGGCTGACAGACAAAATTTGGCAGTAGCTTTAAAATGGTCTCACTGGCGGAAATGATGACTCTGAAATCATTATACTTCATAGATTCACGGTACAAACTGTTCAAAAGAACGTAACGTTAGTTGCTACGTAAACATCAAATTTCTTTGTTCCTACAAGTCACCTGATCCAACTAAGTACATAGGCGTTGCGTCTTGCTGGAAACATTTTCATTCATCTGTCAGGGTTATAATACTGTCGCTATGTTCCATTGTTCAGTTGCAACTTTAAGTTCTGGCTGGAAGATACATTTCTGTTTCTCGCGACTGCTAATTCTTAGCCTTCCCAAGGATGAATGACAATACAGCAGCAAGATAACTAGATCTAGCACCAAGTCCTGCATGTTTTGTTAATCACAGAGTGACTCCTGACTTTCATCGAACAGTTATTCATTGTTCATTGATGAAGATATATAGTCATATCATTATAAGTTGAACAGAACATTTAGCAAAACATAGAAGAGAGAAGAATACAAGCCCGTGCAATGAAATTACCGAGAAGTATGTTAGGGGAAACGTGCAAAGATAGAGGAAGAAATGAAGATGTTGAAAAGGAAATCAGAGCAGAAAAGTTGAATGATAGAACTGAAGAGAGTCGGTTAAAAGAGTTTGATCAAGTAAAGAGAATCGTAGATGGAAAAATACCAAAACAAATGATGGAGGCCAAGTTTGAGGGCAAGAGCGAGACCCAGAGCAAAATGGATTAACTCGATCAAGACTAGTTTAAAAAGAAGGGAATGCGGACTGGAACAAAACAGTTATAGAATAAGAATGATGGAAAGATGGGGAGAATTGGAAAGTACCATAAACACAGTTTGATGCTGGATAGAGGGGAAACGAAAACAATGTAAAACATACACAAGGATCTTAAGAATTGAATATAAAGAACTAGCTCAACAACGATCTAAATTAAATTGAAAAATAAATACATGATCACAAAATTTATAAAAATTGTATAAAATACTCAAACTTTCACAGCTACGTTTAGCTACAAGCTAATGAAAAGACAACTTTCTCTAAGGGAGACTCAGCAGAACCTTGCTGGCTTGGAACAATACCACACTGTCAGTTATCGAGAAACACCTGTTTACAAATTAAGATCTACAACAGGAGGTTCCTACCGGTAAGAAGTCTGCATCGTCCTGAGTGCGACGGACAATGAATCAAACAGAGAACAGGGTTCTTCCAACTATGCTTGTATTTACTACTGCTGCTGTCAGGAATAAATAACGGCGTTACGGGTGTAATGTGAAACACATATGATAGATACCTGTCGAGAAAAACAAATGAGGTGCCAATGACCCCGGATGATATTGAAAATATTAATAATATTAATGTAAGCGTACATTGCTACTACTCTATGCAGCCAATTATTGCACAAAAAAGTTTATCACTGAAGTTTACCAAAATGGCGGTGATAGTGTTTTTTTTATTATTATTATTGAATCGCAGCACAAATTGGACCAATATTTCTCCATGTCCCCCACGTCACTTTTGAGTTTTCACAACCGAACAGAGACCCTTTCCCAGTCGGAGTGCACCAGACACACAGTGCTGGTCACCTCGCTGAAAATGTACGTATGTCAGTTTAAAATACTGCTGTTTGCTCACCTCTTTTGGAGACAGAAACTAAGAACGTACACATTTGTTGAGCAGCTACTAAGTCCCACACTCTCTTTCTGTATTGAAGTAACAATAGAAGTTTTATTTATCCGTATATCACTTTTACATGACATTGGACATGATTGATACTAAAATTTAAAAACAACAAAAATAATGTAATTCATACGTACAGGTGTAGTTTGACAAGGATGGGAAAGGTAATTGCCCGTTGCCTCACAGTAGGAACCATCTTGGAATTTGTCTGAAATGAATTAGGGAAATAGTGGAAAATCTAAATCAAGGCTGCCAGATAAAGACTGGAGTCTCCACCCTTATGAATATAAGATTAGTTGTTTTTTAAAAAAAAACAATGCTACCTCATTTGGTTCATCCCCTGTGTATAACATTGTTTTGCAAAGAAGCATTATGCAGCAGTTAATTTACTGGGCACGGCTGGGTAAAATTCAGACAACGTCCACTGCTATTGCAAGAGGCCGTCCAATCAGACGAGGCCCAAGAGAAAGACCGTGAAGTGTACGTCATTGCACGTAACACAGGTCGGTGGTGGGCAACGAGTAACTGTTTCAGACGAGTTCAATAATCCTTGACTGCGCGTTTAAATGCATGGAAGCTGTCGATGGCATACGACAAATTTAGGATCTATAGTGGGTACCATTTCAATTGCATATTGATTTCCCGCTGGTCCTGCACGGAACCGAGGGTTCGCGAAGTGTTGCTGACAAGCCGAGTAGTGTGACGCCAAAAGTTCTTTGTGAGGACGTTGTATCTCGTCGGTCCCGCTGCCTGCTGATACGCAAAGTACTGTCCTAGAGGACTCGAGGAGGTTACCACATGCTACGGCGAAGCACAAGCATCAGACTTGTATTAGTGACGCAGAAGAAAGGCAAAGCCGCTCTGGCGTGGATGAACTGATTGCTTCACATCTGCGCTGCAGCTCTGTTGTGACTTACGGGAGAGGAACTGATGCTCCAGCAAAGCAAGAACGGTCCAAAATGAATTGTGGACAGAAGCTTTTCTGTCTCAAGAATGTGCTGAGAGTCTTACAACAAAATCATGTTAACACAATTAATCTGTTACTTTGTGAGTGCCTTCTTTTACCGTCCTTATAAAGGGAAGTCACCAGCGCTTACTTTCCAGTCGCTTGAGTCTGTGCGCTGGGCGAGAGATTCTTGAAAAATTCAAGTAAATAAGGCGCAGTTCCATTCTGACCTGGGGACTCATTTGTATTCATCTCTTTCAGTTTCTGCTCGGCACCAGGGATGCCAATTTCTGTGTCTCCATACTGGAGTTTATTCGGCGGCGAAGCGATGTTTGCACGATCCTCCTGCGCGAATGATTTTTTAAACACGTAAATTAAAGCTGCAGCGTCCTTTTTGCTTCTTCTGTTATAACACCAGACTGGTCTATGAGTGACTGGATAGAAACCTTCGACCGGCTATGCAATTTTACGTAGGAACAGAATTTTCGGGGATTTTCATCAAGATAAGTCGCCAACCAATGGCAGTGGAAGTTGTTTGCTTCGCTCATCGATTTTTTTTTTAATAGACTCACGAATTTCTACTAAGTTGTGCCTTTCAAGATTTCTCCGTTCTTTTGTGAACAGAGGGTACAAAATTTCCTATTGTCTCAGCGTTTTCCGATACTGTAATTAAATCACAGTGGGTATTTTGCGCCCTTTATCTACTTACTTAGCACATACAGTTATTAACAAGCAAGCCTGATCGTCATTTCTCGGTGTAGGCAGTGTAGATGGATTTTTGGAAAAAACCAGAAACCATCATATTCCCCGGAGGTTTGATGAAATATGCCTGTGCTTTACAATCAGTCTTCCTCTACAGCCAGTGAGAACTTAAGATCGGAGTTTACTGTAAGATTTTTTCTGGGAAAAGGAGGTTGTGGGATAGACAGACTGACTAGTAATGACTCAAAATATTCCTTCTGTGAATAAAACATTGTTTCTGGAAAATGAATAGTTTGTCTATTTATCTATGGACATCACATGTTAGGTATCGCAAACAATGTAATTTATGGAATTAAGTCGTTATTCATCATAACTTACTACGGAAGACACAGGAAAAACCATTAGAGATGGAAGCCCTACACCCTCCATAGTCCTCCCAGTCAGAAATGGGGCGTATTACTCTCGGATACATTGAAGACTTGGAGCCAAATGTGACGTATAGCATACTTGTAATAACATCTATTTATTTAAGACAAAGTAAGATAAGAATCTAGCTTCACACATCTTAGACAAGGACCCAGTGGAAGACAGGCAGTCAAATCCAGTGATGACAAGGGACCATTACTGCGATGCTGTATCCGAGGCAGCTCCCTCTTAATGGTGCCGAGGGAACTGTGAAATCTGTTGAGGGCTTTAATGATTCGCAGGAAATAGTTACCAAGATGTGGAATGTACACAATACAGGACTTGGCAAGGAGAGTTCATGTCGCGTCGGTTTTTCTTCAGATGCTGCGGCATGCACTTGGCCTTAATGTGGATGTTGGAGATGAGCCGAAGTGCACTTTGTGACTAACGGAAGGCAGCGCAGAATAAATGAAGCCCAGGCAGGGGCGGAGCAGTGGCCCTCGCCAGTATCGTTTGTGCGCAACAGTGGCGTCCGGCAACATGCGTTTACGATGGAAGCTGTTTCCTCTTAGCTGCCATGTACGATGCGAAGCTAATCTCACACAACACGGAAGATGTGATGCGCAGAATGACAATTAAATGTGAAACTTAAGTAAATGATTAGGTATTCTCCTTAGCATTCTTTATTGACTTGCAGAGTAAGAATCTGTACGTTAAGGAAAAATTATTCAAAGTAAAGACTCCATATCGTAGGTATTCACTTTCATATTTACAAATACAACTCTTCTACAATGAACTTTGACATCAGACGGGGACCCCATGGTGCAATATTGCATTAAAATAATAAGAATTGTTGCTAAATGCAAGTCATGAAGAATGACGTCAGAGTTGACTGAAATGGACTTTTATTACGACCCTGCCAGTAAACGAGCTATAACTTGCTACCATTTACTGTATTTCAATAACTTCTTGTGCCGATGTTCGACACACTACTTCTTGTTTCCGAGTTACGCTATCTGTACATTTCTTTACTGGCCATCTTCCATTACTGATTCCCTCTTCAGTTACAGGCACAGAAATAAGTATCAGTACTGATTACGATTTTGCTGTTTGCCTCACCGAATGCTTTCATGAAAGTCATGTTGGAAAATACACCTACAGATGCTGTGCGGATCTCTTTATTGTTCTACCATCTTCAGGTAGTGAATAATACATAAAACTAAGTAGACTTAATTCTAACCTCAAAATAAACGTAAGTGACACAGTACATTAAATTAACTCACAGGATGTACTTATACAAAACATCACTTTGGCGCATGCACTATGTATCAGGATTTCGAAAATGGCTATTCTGTCTCAAATGTAAAACATGTAAGATTAAATACTCTTCCAAACAATATTACAGATTGTGTGTGTAAGATGGAGGTCACGAAAACACTGAATTTGAAAAGCCCGAAACTGTCAAGAAAAAGATGTGCATGTCACCTGTATCATTCTTTGGAAGATTTTACTCTTAAATCTAATTATCAGCGCCACACTGCTCAGCATCACATTTAATTACATCAAATAACAACGAAAGGTCATATGTGTGTATCACAAACGACCTTCCAGAGATAAGATATTTGATCAATAACAAAAGCAATGAGCTCACTGAACATCCCCTTTATATGAGGGTTGCCTAGAAAGTAATGCACCGCTTTTTTTTATCAGCCGAAAACAGTGCTACGAATGCGAAACGTTAGAAATGTATTATTTGATCTCTTCTGAGAGAGCGCGCCAAGTTTCCGTCACTTCCGCCAGATAGCGTAGCTGCTAAACAGTTTCAAAATGGAGTCTGTAGGTGATGTACGTTACAAGCAACGTGCCGTCATTAAGTTTCTCACTGCAAAGAAAGAAACTGTATCCAGAATGAGATTTTCACTCTGCAGCGGAGTGTGCGCTGATATGAAACTTCCTGGCGGATTAAAACTGTGTGCTGGACCGAGACTCGAACTCGGGACCTTTGCCTTTCGCGGGCAAGTGCTGGTGCTCTACCATTTATTTTTTTTTTACCAGATTTTGTTCGCTTTCGTTCGTTGCATCTGCTCGGGGCGGACGTCGTAAGACACCCGTTTAAATTCGTCGTTGATCAGTTAACTCAGTTTATTATTACAGAGGGCAGCTAACCCTCCCACCGAACACGCTGAGCTACCGTGCCGGCGACCCAGCTGAGCTACCCAATCACGATGGTAAAGCACTTGCCCGCGAAAGGCAAAGGTCCCGAGTTCGAGTCTCGGTCCGGCACACAGTTTTAATCTGCCAGGAAGTTTCAAAGAAACTGTAACTCGCAGTTAAGATCTAATAAAAATACTAAAAATTCATTGAAGTTTAATCTAAGAACCTAAAAGCACTATTCATGTGACAGCAATAAACTTGAAATTCACATGACCTCCTCTTGTACTTTATGGTTCCTATTAAGTTGTGTTAACTTACGATGCAGTCATTCTCTAGTTGTCAACAATAAACTACTTAATAATATGATACAAACCACATACAACTGAATAGTAATACCATATTAAAGAACTAAATAACTACACAAGCAAGTTAGCCATGTTACAGTAGTTATCAAAAAGTACCATTAAATAACTTGTTGCTTTTTACAAATACACGAAACAGGAACATTGTTCTATTAAATACAAAGTTGTCTGCGATGGCGCATTGTCAAAAGAGAGTACATGTTCCGGATTTCCTGCAGAGACATTTCTGCTGCGGACGGATAAGACGTGCATCACAGTGTGAGAGTGAAATAAACCGGAAACTAAACGTATTCCAAAGCTGAAGAACACGTGACAGTACGATTCCAATGAGCATTACGTCTGAATTGCACACGAATTCACTGTGAAATTTTGCCGGTATACCTACCAAACGCAGTGTCGCCTTAACCTGACCGATTGGCCAAGGTCGCACATACATGGGCAAAGCTGATAGGGGTATCCAGATATTGCACAGTGCGACTTCCACCTTTTCCAAAACTTGAAGAACATCTAGGAGGAAAGTGATTTTCCAACGATGAAGACGTTCATATAAGCAGTTCTCGAATGGCTGGGTGACCAAGGAGCGGAATTTTTATCCTCGAGGAACTGAACAACTGTTGGAAGGTTCCGACCGTTGTTCACAGAGACTTGGTGGCTGTGTTGAGAAACAGTGTCGTGTATCTGTGTCACTTTGAAGTGTAGTGCAGCATTAAATAAGATTCTTGGCTAGTCATGACAGTGTGTAACTTCCCTTCTGAGGTCCCCTCATAATCTGAAACTGGAAGAACAGTGAAGACTATTTTAACACCTGTCGACGTGTTTTCCAAAATAAAATATTTTGCCACAGTGGAGCACAGCCAATATAAAATATTTTATAAATGTTTCCGGTGTATTTTTGTTTTGTTGCCTTCGCTGCTGATGCTCTCGGAGCTTACTACAACTACATCTACAACTGTATGGATACTCTTCAAATCACACTTTAATGCCTAGCAGAGGATTCATCGAACCACCTTCACGATAATTCTCCATTACGCCACTCTCTAACAGCGAGCGGAAAAACGTACACCTACATCTTTCCGTGCGAACTCTGATTTCTTCTCTGCCTCGTGATGACTGGGTGTTGTGTGGTGTCCGTAGGTTAGTTAGGTTTAAGTAGTTCTAAGTTCTAGGGGACTGATGACCATAGATGTTAAGTCCCATAGTGCTCAGAGCCATTTGAACCATTTTTTGAACTCTGATTTCCCTTATTTTATTATGATGGTCGTTTGTCCCTATATAGGTCAGCTCAACAAAATATTTTCGTATTCGTAGGAGAAAGTTGGTGATCGAAATTTCGTGAGAAGATCCCGCCGCAACGAGAAACACCTTTGTTTCAATTATGTCCACCCCACATCTTGTACCACGTCCGTGACACTTTCTACGCTATTTCTCGATAATACAAAACCTGCTGTTCTTCCTTGAACTTTCTCCACGTATTCCGTTAATCCTATTTGTTCCTAACTCCAATCCATAGGTATTTAGCTGAATTTACAGCCTTTAGATTTGATTGCTTTATGACCTCACACTTTTCATTATTTAGGGTCAATTGCCAATTTTCGTACCATACAGCTATCTTTTCTAAACTGTTTTCCAATTTGTCTTTATCTTCTGATGACTTTACTAGACAATTAACGACAGCATCGTCTACAAACAGTCTAAGACGGCTGCTCAAATTCCTGTTCTTACAGTGTTTAGCAATCCATTACATCACCGAACAAAGTGACGCAACTTTAAGACACAGGACTTGCATTAGAACCATCCACATTTAAGTTTTTCGCGGGTTCCCTTAAACTGCTGAAGGCGGCTTCCTTCGAAAACCAGACGGCATATTTACTTCCCCCCAAGTGCTTCGTCTCTAACATTCTTTTCTCGGACGGGACGTTAAATCCTACTCTTCCTTTATCCATACTATCACTTCTGTAAGCTAAAAATGTCTTTATCTTTTATGCAAAATTTGTCACTATGCTACGAGATTTGTCCATAACGAAAGATGAAGCATAAGGGACAAGACAATCGTTATTTTTTAATTTAGGGAGTTCTCAAATCAGCACTTCCCTCTGCGAACATTGCGTTGTTGTGTGGACTGATATCTCGTCAAAACAACCTTATTCTGAACTGGCGATTCAAACATCTGGAGCGAGTACACATCACCACTATTGTGAGGTGCCACTGGCACAGTCTCCAGCCTTCCTGTCGACTGCACATCTGCGCCAACGGCTGGTATGAACATTGGGGCCAGCCACCGTTGTGTGCCTCGTCTTTATCTTTCCCTTCCAGCACCTCCAGCCCTTCAAGTGCACTCGTCCACTCTTGGGCATGGTGGGCTCTTTCTCCTGCCTTATCTGAGTCTGTTATCATTCCACGTCTTTGCAATAAATGGTATGGTGTGACTCAATGCGTTGACATGTGAACCTCATTGATCTGAATTCTGCCCCACGAGTTCTTCTTTAGCTGCCACTTTGGACGCCTCCTGCACCATCTGCCTTCCTTTGGATTATTCGTGGCTGTTGCTGGGGACAACCTTTCAGCTTGTCGGACCTTGGTGAGGCCCCGTGTCATGACGACAGAAGACAATTCCCACCACAGTACCTGGCACTCGTCCTGGTTCGACAATCGCTGGACAGCATTGCCACATTCTCCTCCTTTGTCTGAGCACTGGACCTAGTAGCCTCTACATTTTCCAGTCTGGACGTTCTAGTGCCTCCTGTTGGCCAGCTCCTGTACCTTGTCTTTCCTCCCATCTGGTCCACCCTATGCCTGCATGAGACACACATTTTCAGATTTATTTGACAGTGGTTCCTCTACATGCTCTTTGATTCCTATATTTATTCCTTACCCACACACATTCAATTTGCATGGTTTTTCTGTGCCTAACGACAGCGTGAAATTTCTACCTGTTTTTTCTGCATCACTTATCTGCATCTCCCACAGCTCCCTGTTCCACACAGGCACATTCCTTTTCCCTCCCACATGCTCCTACACCATTCTATACCACCTGTACATATAGACTGCATATCCGTGGCACAGCCACATCCTTTTTCCACTCCCAGATCTGTATTTCCGCATCTCTTCAGCATTCATTTCTACTCTTTTGGTGTGCTGGATCTCATGCTCTTGTGCTCCCACTCTCCTTCCCACCCTGAGAATGCTATTCTCTCTTGTTTCGACACACTGGTGAGTGGGAGATCTTACTTAGATACCCATTTTCAAGGGCCTTCGCACTATGTTCGGTCTGCTCAGTTTCTTATTGTGTGTGCTCTACTTCCAGATTGGTTCTGATCAGATCACTCCTTGGCTGCTGACCATCTTGCGAAGTGCACTGGGTTCACCCATACCTGCCTCACAGTGGACCTTGGTAACCAGTCTGGGAATATGGGCATGGGATGCTGCTACCTCTCTGTGTAGCCTTCTTGGGATGCAGCTTCAGCCAGTGACCCATGCCATGTAGGGGTCCTCCATGGCCCTGTCAGAGGGTGTGGTACTGCCACTGACTGAGGTGGACCTCACCCTCCCTGCTGCCCCATCCGCCAGCAGGCAGGCATTCTATACTACACCGGGATGTTGAGCTGTGCTGCTGCCTCTCTTCCCTTTTTGGGGGAAGAGATATACTGTGTCGATCTCTTACACCTACTCTACCACCAGCAGACATTACTTCCTAGTTACAGGAACACCAGCTTCCTAGCAGATGACACACAAGCACAGTCGCAATACACGTGGCAGCGAGATGGCGAACCAAGTGCCAACAGAGGTCACTGGCCTTACAGAACTCTTTCTTAAGTTGACCACATGACAGGAAGCAGGACCAGCTTTATCCTGGTGCCATGGACTATGCTTATGTCGGTTCATGGGCTCTGGGAGGCCAGTTCATTCTGACTGAGCTTCCCAGCCAGATGCCAAATGCACTCATATTTCTTCTATCAGGAGCTCATTCCGAACCCGTGCTACACTGTCACTGCTGTCTGTACCAGTCACTGCAACATGGAACCTCCAATATGGCGTTCCTGGCAAAAGATGTGGGCACCATCGCATCATGCTCTTACGATTTTCTCTTACTAACTACTGAAACCATGCTGGACTTACGACTTTGGCCATATCTTCTGAATATTGATTGTGACTCCTCTTCTTGGGTTCTTAACCAAGTGTACGTTTCTTACTGGTATTGTGGTACTGTGGTATTCTTACTCAAAGTCATTGCATGCAAAGTTCCAATGATCCAAAACACTGTGACACACTCAGATGTAGTAATCTTATTTCTGCTCTTTAGTTATACAAGAAGTCCTTTCGCTTTCAAAAGTGTTTTACCGTATATCTCTTGGAACACATATGAGAAGATATTTACTGTCCTTCAGCCTTATGTTCTTTTGTCAAGATAACACAATGAACTTAATGAAGTCAGTTTGTTTATTACATTTTCAATTCTTCGGGCAGAGTCTGAGTGTATTTTGTGTTCGATAAATGTTCAAGACTTGACTTTACTGAAGTCTGTGTATTTAACGTTTCCCTCTGTCACGGCTGATTGAGTTTAATAAATTTTTTGTGCATATTCTGTCTGAGTGTGTTTTTCTTGTGCCGCCTTCGGTGGGTACATTAATCTTGCTATAAGTGGTATTTATCTTTTGCTCTAGTTATACATGTATCTATAGCCATATTCTCCCACTATTTTTTCTTCTGTTCTTTTTCCTAATGTCAAATTACAATCTTCCAAGGTGATAAATTTTCGTCTCCCTTAACTATTTGAATAATTTCTTTAATCTCATCACAAATTTCTTCAATCTCTTCATCATCTACGGTGTTAGTTGGCAAATAAATTTGTACTGCAGTGGTGGGTTTTGACATTGTGTCTGTCTTGGCTGTGATAATGCATTCACTGTGTTGTTCATAGTACCTTACCCAAATTTCTATCTTCTTATTTATTATTAGCCTTAATCATGTATTACCTCTATTTTAGATTGTATTTATAACACTCTATTCACCTGACCAGGAGTCCTTTTCCTCCTACCACCGAATTTCGCTAATTTCTACTATACCTAACTTCAGACTATCCATTTCCTTCATGGCGTAACCCATATAATGCCAGTTTCCAGATGACTATATCCTCCTGAGTAGTCCCTACCAGGAGACCTGAATTGAAGATTGATTTACCTCTGGAATATTTTACACGACAGTATGGTATCAGCATTTAATCATACTATACAGCTCCATGCCCTCAGGAAAACTAATGGCTCTACTTTTCCCCATCAGCTGTAGGCAGTACCACAACAGCAAAGTCATGTTCGTTAACGTTAAAAGGCCAGATCAGTCATCCAGACCGTGCCGCTGCAACTACTGAAAAGCTGCGGTCCTCTTCAGGAATTACATGTTTGTCTAGCCTCTCCACAGATACCCCTCCGTTGTGGTTGTACCGACGGTATTGCGAGTTACCACACCTCAGCAAGGTCCATGGTTTCTGGGGTGGGAGTTGGAGGGTACTTTTAACAATTAATAACTTAACTATCAAAGTTTGAAACTTAGGTCATTTATATGAACATTATGTGTAGTGCATGACCTTAAATTGCATAGTTTTTGTATATTTTTCCTGATATTACAAATTATGTCAATCAGTGTGTGGTTGTACTACAAGATGCATTTTTCACTGTCGATTTTCCACTTATATTTTAGTCACAGACAGGACTGGAAAAACGAAATGCATGTAAATCTATATTTAAGACGTTGTTCTTTCAGTTTTACCATATATAACCTTGTATGACAAAGGCATCGGAACAGAGATCCCTGGAACTCTGTGTAAAGCCTTCCTACATGTGTCCCTTGACCGTGCATGAAACATTTTCCTGTCGATTAGAAAACTGTTCATATATCACACACTCCTTTTTTCTAAAGCTCCTCTTTCTCTTGACTCACTTCTAAATAATATTCTAATTCAAAGTGTATTTCGGAAAATTTGAAACTGAAATATCCATGAATAAAGTACATAGCAACGATCATCACTAGTGGACTGTAATGTTTGAGTTTCTGGCAACCCACCGCCCTCCC